>NW_026606065.1:81170000-81770000 GCF_029834395.1 Sorex fumeus | reverse complement strand
ATTTCATTTAATTTCTAGCCAACATTTAATTTATGTTTCAAAAGTAATTCATTATCTATTGTTTTAGTTGTTTCTGCCCTCTGGGTATTAATAGTTTAAGGTCTCAAGCAACAGAGTGCTCATACAAACTTTGAAGAATCGTGTGTCTTAATATCCTGGTCTAAGAAAAACAGTTTTTTAAATCCTCTTTTCTACTGTTTCACTGCCATTCCCAAACCAAATCCAAGATAATTAGTAGCTTTCTTTGGGGGAGGGAGGGTTACACCCAGCAGTGCTCAGGGGTTACTCCGGCTCTGCACTCAGGAATTACTACTAGCAGTGCTCAGGGAACCATATGAGACGCGGGGCATGGAACCCAGGTCGGAACACTAATAGTCACTTTCTTCCTTTAATAACTCTTTAATGAAGAATCATAATAACAATTACAGCAATCCCTTGCATGATTATTACAAGGGGGAACCAAAATGAAATGACCAGGATGAGCTGCTGGGCATGATGGGCAATGATGTCCCAGGACTGTGCTCTTCTTGGCCTCATTGCACTCAGATTTGTACACTGATTCATAAATTTTATGGGGAGGATGGGACTACGGCTTCCACAGATTAAAGCCAATCTTTATTTTTTTTAAAGCCAATCTTTAAAATGAGCCATCATTATGCTTCATTTGCTTCCTTATGCAAACTTGTGCTATTCCCTTGCAAGTCAAGTGCCTCTCTGTTCTAAAAGTGGGTTCTGCTGCTGGTGTTTCCTGAGATACCACAGGGAATGGATATTGTTTAATATGTTCAATGTTGATCATTGTGCAACAAGGTAGACACTGCAAAAGTAACCGTGTAACTGGGACATCACAGACCTGGAAGCATACGCTGTCCCATCAGCCAACAGTAGGTTTTACCTCCCTCATTTTCTCTTACAAATTTGCCTCCTTCCTATTTTAGTAACTGGTGTTCTCCTTAGGAAATTCTCCTTCCATCAGAGTCCACTCCAGCATCTTGAAGCATTTTATTTTTATCAGAATGCTTAGGGAAACCTATGCTGCAGACTTCATTAGTGCCCATTCATTTCTGAACGCTCCTTATCCGGCCATAGGTTCAAGGACATTTATGTGGTTTGGCCAGGATTCCTACTTCATGAAAGATGAATCTGCTGAATCTAAAAACATATGTCCTTTTACAATCTGTACCTATATGTTCACTGCAGTACTGTTGACAATAGCCAAAATCTGGAAACAACCCAAGTGGCCTAGAACAGATGACTGACTGGTTAAAGAAACTTTGGTACATTTGCACAATGGAATACTATGCAGCTGTCAGGAGAGATGAAGTCATGAACTTTGCTTATAAAAGAATAGACATGGAGAGTATCATGCTAAGTGAAATGAGTCAGAAAGAGAGGGACAGACATAGAAGGGCTGCACTCATCTGTGGAGTATAAAACAACATAACATGAGGCTGACACCTAAAGATAGTAGATACACGGAAAGATAAATTACTCCATAGCTGGAAGCCTGCCTCATAAGCAAAGGGGAGAAGGCAGCTGGAATAGAGAAAGAATCACTAAGAAAAAGATGGCTGGAAGAATCGGTTGGGATGGGAGATTTGTGCAGAAAGTAGATAAAGGACCAAACATGATAACGTCTCAGGGTCTGCATTGCAAGCCATAATGCCCCAAAGTAAAGAGAGAGTATGGGGAATATTGTCTGCCATAGAGGCAGGGGGAGGGTGGGAAAGGGGGTGTTAGGGGAGGTATGCCGGGGATATTGGTGGTGGGGAATGTGCACTGGTGGAGGGATGGGTGTTTGATCATTGTGTGATTGTAACCCAAACATGAAAGCTTGTAACTATCTCACAGTGATTCAGTAAAAAATAAAAAGTCCTTTTACAGAGAACAAGTCTCTCCAAACATCCCTCTTCTCCTGTTTTCTCTCATCTTCTTTCTTGATGGTCTACAATTCTGAGGGAATGAGGTGTTACTATATCACTGTCACTGTCCTCCCATTGCTCATTGATTTGCTCGAGCGGGCCCAGTAACGTCTCCATTGTGAGACTTGTTGTTACTGTGTTTGGCATATCAAATACGTCACGGGTCGCTTGCCAGGCTTTGCCGTGCGGGCGAGATACTCTCGGTAGCTTGCCGGGCTCTCCGAGAGGGGCGGAGGAATCGAACCTGGGCCAACAGGGTCGGCCGCGTTCAAGGCAAACATCCTAACCGCTGTGCTATCGCTCCAGCCCTGGTTTTTGTATATAAACAATAAAAATATACTCTAATATTTATAACATTTTAGAACTAAATAAGTTATCTTCTATTATCTCTTTTATCATACGTTGCTATGATTCATCAGTTAACATCTAAAACAATACACAGCATTATAAAGACATAGTTTTTATACTTGACAAGGGGAAAGGGCGAGTTTATCAGCATAGTAAAATTAATTTTAAAAATTTACAAAGAGAGAATGTACAAATAAATTACTTATGACAACATTATTTAGTATTTATTCCTGACATTATAATTACTTATATGAATTCAGATTGGGCTGATCATACTTATCTTTTATATCATTGATTTTAGGCCACACCCATTGGTGTTCAGGATTTACTACTGGCTCTGTGTCCAGAGGTCACTTTTGGCAGTACTCAGGGGACCTCATGTAGTGCTGGGGATCAAAATTGGGGTCGGCCAAGTGCCAGGTAAGTACCCTACACTATATTTGTGTGCCCGATCGTGCATATCTCAACAGCATGACAGTGACAGTAATGCAGTGAAGTCAGTCAAATTATAAATAAAACCCAGTTTGGCATTTGGCATTTTAAAAGCTCAGTGACACTGAGTTATTTTTTCAATTTCTTTATAAAGTTCATAATATAGACAAGTGCAAAAGGATTACAGTGACGAATAGATACAATTAATGCAAAACAATTATTAGAGCATTGCATTTAAATCGGACACCTACTAACTTGTAGAAGGAAAATTAAAACTGCTTCTCTGCTTACTGATGTAATCTTTAATAGGGGAGAAGGTAGGGAAGGGTAGAAGAGGGAAGAAAGAAATGAAGATGATGTGATGTTCTAATGTGTAGCATTCAGGATCAAGTCTGATTAACTAATTATAATAGTGATGTCCAGAACAGAGGAGGCCACTGCCTGACCAGGTTTTGAACTAGAAGATGTTCTAAATGACACAAAAGTTCTAGCTCCCTAAAAGTTGCCAGAATATTCATGTATCAGAGAAACAGTAACTGTGAGTCTTAAGGATGTAGGAGAGAGACAGTAACTAGGATGACAATAAGGACACAGGTACTGGAAAATCAGGAATGTTGTCAAGAACTCAGAAAGTATTTAATATAGGGTCTGAACACAAACATAAACTAAGAGAGACATGTAACTGTGACTGTCACTGTCCTCCCATTGTTCATCGATTTGCTCGAGTGGGTCCAGTAACGTCTCCAATGTGAGACTTGTTACTGTGTTTGGCATATCGAATACATCACAGGTAGCTTGCCGTGCGGGCAAGAAACTCTCGGTAGCTTGTTTCAAATATAAATCAGTTAGAAATCAGAGAAGACAAATAGAGAAAATGCAAATTAATTTGCCAGTATGGATGATTTACTCTGATATTCTGTTCCAAATTAAGGTTTTAAACAACCCTGGGATTTAAGAGAACAAGGAATATAGGGAGTTCAGGTCATAGCCAGGTTGCTGCCACAATTGGGAGGGCAGAATCAGTGCCCCCAAATATGCCGCTTTTGTGATGAATTATTTGAGCTGAAGGCAGCCAAGACCCAGAAGACCCAGTTAAAGCTTTTCGGTTGTTTTTGTTTAGTTGGTTGGTTTTGGGCCACACCCAGCAGTGACAAGATGCTCAGGGTTTCATCCTGGCTCTGTGCTCAGGGATCACTCCTGGTGGATTCAGGGGACCATATAGAATGTCAGGGATCAAACCCGGGTTGGCTGTGTGCATGGAAAGTGCCCTACCCACTGTACCACCAGATCAGCCCCTAGGTAAAGCTTCTGACTTCTCTCTTAACCCCTACGTAAAACTTCTGACTTCTCTCTTAATCCCCTAAAAAATCTAGATATGGGACAGCATTTGGAAGAGATCAAGTTTATGTTTAGCATGGCACTCCTGTTGATCATCGATTTGCTTGAGCGGGCCCAGTAACGTCTCCATTGGAGACTTTGTTGTTACTGTGTTTGGCATATCGAATACGTCACGGGGAGCATACATAAGTTTTATCTTTAAAAGACTTATCTGGGAGTGGACAGTTTGCTTAGAAAGTGGAACATATACCTCCCAAGCCCAGGGCTCAAACCCTGGCACTGCATCATTACCTGAGCACACAGGGATGATCCCCTACTACCAGTACTGGACTGGAACAGTCCTATCAGCCCTGAATGTTAGACAAATATCCTCTTCTCATCTCTCTGTGAACTGTTCTCTTTCCTCTGATGCCCCAGAAGCCAACCCTCCTCTCCTTAGCTCTGGACAACATACACGCCTTGACTGCTTGATTTAGGCTTCCTTCCCCCGGGCTTCTGAACCTATATAACTTATTTTCTTTTTTGCCAATCAGCTTTCTGCTACTTTAAATCATTAGATTACTCAAAAATACAGAATAAAGAACAGAAAAGAATTGTCCTCCCCATTTCCATCAGCTCATACACAACTCTAACACTCCCCCCACCCCCACCCAAGGGCATGGACAAAAGGACTCCAGATAAAATTCCTCCATCTCTACTCAGCCATTGCCTTGAATTTCTTTTTTTTTTCCCTAGATTTTCAAGCTGTAGAGTAGATTATTTATTTGAGTTTTTTCTTTTTTCCTGATGTAAAGCTGTGTTGCTGGGACTGGGAAGATAGTACAGCAGGTAGGGCGCTTGTCCTGCACATGATTTCCACAATAAACACCTTCTCAGAGTGAAAGTTTAGAAGTGTTAACTTTAAGAAGTGTTAACTGTAAAGGCTAACACTGAACTAAAAAAGCTTATACTTTAATCAAAGTAAACAGATTCAAACTAAAAGAAGTTATAGAGAGAGAAGATGGACATTACATACTGCTTAAGGAATCAATACAACAAGAGGACTCAAGCATCATATGAAGGATAGCCAAGTTCTCAAAGAAAATACTAGCAGAAATGAGGAGATACATAATGGCAACAAAATAGTAGTGAGAGATGTTAACACTTCACTTTTGTAATTGGACATATCATATAGGAAATAAGAAAAAAAAAAGTCCTAAATGTTGAATTAGAAGAACTGGATCTAATAGACATATAAAAGCAACTCCACCAACAAGAAGCCAAACATACATTCTTCTCCTGTCTATGTAGAACATTCTCGAGATAGAACAGATGACACTGTACGAGTGTCTTTAAAGTCACAAAAACAAAAATCATTTCAAGTCTCCTCTCAGAGCACTAGGCCCTGAAGGTGGGAATCAACCATAAAAGAAAAGACTTAAAAATGTTAATTGGAAACTAATCAGCATGAGGCTGGAGAAAAAAAAATCAAAGAAAAGATTTTGAAAATTCCTAGAAGCAAATGATATTGAAGACATAATTGATCAGAACTCATGACACAGCAAAAGCAGGGCTAAGTGGGAAACTGATAGCAATACAGGTGGGTTTTTTGTTTTTTACTTTTCAGTTTCTAGGGTCCACACCTGGTGGTGCTCAGGGCTTACTCCCAGCTCAGTACTCAGGGATCATTCCTGCTGGGCACTTAGTGAGGACCATACAGGGTGCTAGGGACTAACTCTGGGCCAACCATGTGCAAGGCAAGTGCCCCGCTTGCTGTACTATCTCTTCAGTCCTAGCAACACAGGTTTACATCAGGAAACAGGAATATGCTCAAATAAATAACCTAACTCTGCAGATTGAGAATCTAGAAAAAGAGAACAATGAAATCCAAAGCATTTAAAAGAAAAGAGATGAGCAAAATAAGAGCAGAAATTGTAAAACAACACAAAGGATAACTGAACTAGTTTTTTGAATGACTAAACAAGAATGATAAACCTTAGCTAGATGCATGAGGGAAAAATGAAAAAAAAAATACTAATAGGTCAGATATGAAAAGGAAGAAATTACAATGGAAAACTCAAAATTACAAAAGGTCATAAGAGGTTACCATGAACAACTTTATCACACTAAGTTGGAGTTTAGAAGAAATGGAGAGATTTTTAAAGTCATACAGCCTCCCAAGACTGAATCAGGAAAGAGAAGAAAAACCTGTATAGACCAATTAAGAGTAATAAAATTGAAACTAAGAAGTATTCTTCCCCCCAGCAAAATTCAAGTCCATATGGATTAATTAATTTTATCAGACTTCCAGAAAAAAACTTAATACCTAAGTTAAATTAATTTTGCTCTTCTGGAATATTGAAGAAATGGGAAATCTTCCTAACAACTTCTAAGAAACCTCCATTAACCTTCATAAAGCAGAAATATATATATATACATATATATATATGCTAAAAATCTGAGTCAGGGCTTACTCCCGGCTCAGTACTCAGGGATCACTCCTGCTGGGTATTTAGTGAGGACCACAGGGTGCTAGGGACTAACCCTGGGCCAACCATGTGCAAGGCAAGTGCCCTTGCACTTGATGAACATAAATGCAAAGATCCGTAACAAAATCTCAGCAAGCAGAATTCAGCAACATATCAAAATGATTTGAATAGGATCAACTGAGATTATGTAGGAATTCAAGAATAATTCAATACAAACAAATCAGTTTATATGATTCCTAATAAAAATCAATCATGTCAATAAAGTTTTCAGTATGATTCAAAACCTATTTGGGATAAAAATTTTCAAAAAAATTGGGATAGAAGGCTGAAAAAATATATACTCATAGTTAGCATCATAGTTAATGGTGAAAGCTGAAACCCTTTCCTCTTAAAGATTATACCTGAGCCAAGAAAATGCACTCAACGTAGTATTTAAAGTCCTACTCAATTAGGCAATAAAGAGAAATCAAAAGCAATAGGCATTCAAGTTGGAGAAGTTAAACTATTACTATTTTCAGATGATATTATATTATACACAGAAGACCCTAAAAGCTCTCAAAATGTCTTCTAGAAGCATTAAAGCAATACAGTAAAGTTACAGGCTACAAAATCAACACACAAAGATCTGTTACATTTTGATATGTGATAAACTTACTTAACTTTAAGTAAGTTTGTTTTCTTTATTTCTTAAATAGTGTTCCAGTGTCTGGAGAGACAGTCCAGGATTAAGGCTCTTGCCCTATATGCAAAAAACTCTGGTTCAATCCCCTGCACCATAATATGGTCCCCCAAGTACCACCAGGATTGATCTCTGGACACAAAGACAGGAGCAAGCCCTGAGCACAGACAGGTGTGGCCCAAACTCTTAATGTCTCCCCCCAAAATAAGGAAAGAAAGCAAGAAGTGTGATAAATTATGAATGAAAATGGCAGGAATTAAAAAAATAATAGAAGAGTGTTCCAAATATCACATATTTAGGAATCTCAATAATGAATGAAGGCCTATTGAAAATTACAAGACAACTTTTAAAAGAATTCGAAGCAGATACAAATAAATGGAAGAATATTCCATGTTCATGGATGGGAGGAATTAACATTGTACAAAAACCCCACAATACACCCAAAGTCACATTTCCTAAAGCATTAATTAACATTGTACAAAAAACCCCACAATACACCCAAAGTCACATTTCCTAAAGCATTATACAGAGACAACGCAAACTGCAATTCCTCTCAAAATTTCAATGGCACTCATCTAGGAAATAGAAAAGAATTAACATTTTCATAGAACCACAAAAACTCTCTAAGTTGTCAATTATGGAAGGGGGGAAAAATGACTGAGGCATTGCATTTCCTGACTCCAAACTATACAATAAAGCTGTAATAAAATTAACACAGTGCAGTACTGGCATAAAAAACAGAATTGAGAGACCAGGAGTACAACCAGAGATATTTGAAGTGTTAGAGACAAGGGAGCTAAGTGCATTAAGTAGTGGACACAAAAACACCAACTTAAAGACATATGAAAATGCAGAAGTGATTTGCAATAGTCAAGATACCCCAAGTATCCCAAGACTTGGGTTCCTGAGAGGCTAAAAAGGTAGTTGTAACATACTCATGGAGCACTACTTTGCTGTATGAAAAGAAGAAATCTTGGGCTGGAGCAATAGCACAGCAGGTAGTGAGTTTGCCTTGCATGCAGCTGACCCGGGTTCAATTCTCAGCATCCCATGTAGTCCCCTGAGCACCGCCAGGGGTAATTCCTGAGTGGAGAACCAGGAGTATGTGCATTGCTGGGTGTGACCCCCCCAAAAAAGAAGAAAGCTTAATTTTGGCTACAGTATGGATAAAGCGAGAGGGGGCCATGTTCTGTGAGAGATGTTACAGTGAGGACAGATTCTTGATGATCTCACTCTAGGTGGTACACAAACAAAGCCAGGGGGCCCACAGTATCTAATGACAATAACCTGGGATTTTGACCCCAGAACCAAGGGGAGGTGACTCTAGGCAGGTTTGTGGTGCTGAAGGAACAGTTACTCTGCACACCAGAAACAAACACAACTGTAGTTTAGTTAAAGGAGAGAAAAAAAAGCAAAAGGGGAGGAAAAGGGACAAGAAGGGTAAGACTAAAAGGGTTCATAAGCAGAAGCATGGCCTCTGCTGAGTGCAGCAGCTTGGTGGCAGGCTTTAGTGCCTCTGTGGGGACAAACTTTGCTCTGTGGAATGTCTCCTTGAGGGACAATCACAAAGGCAGACAGAGGCCAACTACCCAGATATGTGCTCCAACCTTGCCTTTTGCCACAGGAAGCTTGGCACACCTAACGGCCCCTTCTGGAGGGTAGCCTGGCCAGATGAGATGGTTCGCAGGCCCCTTTAGCATGAATTATGTGAAAATTACCCACAACACCATCGCCACCACCTCCATATTACTATAGCAACATGAAGAAACAGCACAGATCCCCACCATGAAGACTGGATGAAGAAAAGAGCCCTGAAGCCTCAACAGGGAATACCCACAAATACAATCTCTCTCATAAAGAATAAGAGATGAAATGTTGAGGATGTTCAATGAGCTCAAAGAAACAGTGGAACAGAAATATAGTGAATTAAGGGAGGATATGAAAGAAACAGTGGAATGGACAGTCAATAAAATACAGGAAGAAATGAGAGCAGAAATAAGAATACTACAGACAGAAGTCACTAATAAAGAATTTGGTAGGTGAAATTAAAAACTTAGTAGGTGCCTTTGGGAGGATCCTACCAGGATGGGAGATGCATGCTGAAAGTAGACTATAGACCAAACATGATAGCCACTCAATGCCTCTTTTGCAAATCACAGCACCCAAAAGGAGAGAGAGAACAAAAGGGAATGCCCTGCCACAGAGGCAGGGTGGAAGAGGGGGGAACAGGGGGTGGGAGGGATACTGGGATCACTGGTGATAGAGAATGGGCACTGATGGAGGATGGGTACTCGATCATTATATAACTGAAAGCCAAGCACAAAAATTTGTAAGTCTACAGCTGTATGTCATGGTGTTTCACTAACAAAAATTTAAAAAAAAATACCCCCCCCCAAAAAAAAAACTTAGTAGGTGCCCTCAACAGAAGAACGAAGACAACAACCAAAGACAGAATCAGAGTGTGTGTGTGTGTGTGTGTGTGTGTGTGTGTGTGTGTGTGTGTATTTATGAATTCCCTCCCTTCCATTTCTGCCATCAAATACAGATTTTCCCTGGTGAACTTTAAGCTAGTTGATCTATCAAGAGGTGACAAAACAGTGTTGAAATCTCCAACTACTTTTGTGTTGCTATCAATGTCTTCCTTCAAGTCTATAAGCAGTTATTTTAAGTATTTTGCTTGTCCCTCATTTGGTGCATATATGTTTCTGAGTATGAATTCTTTCTTATGTATAGATCTCTTGATTATTAAGAATAGCCTTCACTCACTCATATCCTTCTTCAGTCTTAAGTCTATGTCATCTGATACTAGTAATGCCACCCCAGTCTTTTTGAGGGAGTTGTTTAAAGAATTGTTTTCTGTTCTATAACTTTGAGTCTGTGTTTGCTCTGACTGTTCAAATGTGTTTCTTACAGGCAGCATAGTTTTGGGTTTTATTTTCTAATCCATCCTGCCACTCTGTGTCTCTTACCTAGTGTATTTAGTCTACTGACATTGAGAGACATTATTGTTATATACCATTTTTCTGCAGTTTAGTGTGTTTCTGAGGCTTGTCTTAAAGTAGACCATTCATTTCTTCTTGTAATAATGGTTTTGAGTCTATGAAATTCCTGAGTTATTGTTTATCTGTGAAGTTGTGTATCATTCCTTCAAATCTGAATGAAAGACTGACTGGGTAAAATATCCTTGGTAAGGCATTCATTTCATTGCATATTTTATTTTCAGTATATTCTATCACTGTCTTCGGGGCCCAGAGGGTTTAATCTGATAAATCTTTTGTAAATCTGAAGGATGTTCCTTTGTAAGTAATTTTGTTCTTTGACCTTGCTGCTTTCATTATTCTGTCTCTCTCTGGTTTTTGTTGTTCTGATTAGGATGTGTCCTGGAGTATTTTTATTTGGATTTCTTTTAGCTGATACCCTTTGGGCCTCCTGGATTTGGGTGGATGCAGTATTCAGCTCTGGAAACTTCTCAGCAGTGATGGCTCTGACAGTTGTTTCTTCATCAGGGTTTTCTTTCTGCCCCTCTGGTATTCCAATGATTCTTATGTTGTTCCTCTTGAATTCATCCCAATGTTCTTTTGTCATCTGTTGGTTTATTCTTTTGTATCTTTTGCTGTTGTCTGGAGATTTTCTGCACCTCATCTTGGAGCTCACTAATTCTATCTTCAGCAGCTTTACTGCTGGGGACTTCCAGTGAGGTTTCATGACACCTACCGTATTTTTCAGATCTGTCGTTTCTGCTTTTATCTTCACTTGCATTTTCCTCATTTCTGCTCTGATATCCTCTTGTATAATATTGGTGGTGCGTTCCATTGTTTCTTTGAGATCCTTGTGCATCCTCAACTGTTACAATCTAAGTTCCTTATCAGAATGGTTATATAGTTCATTATTACTGCTTGGGCCATCTGGGCTAGCAGTTTCACTCACTAAGCCTGGTGGGTTTCTGCATTGCTTTACCATTGTGGTCTTTGCAGTTTGGAGTTGCTTCTTGTGTGCTGTTCTATGGTTGGGAATCTACAGTTAGGGCATCTTGGTATGTTTACAGTGTGTTATGGAGAGGTGAAGAAATGCACTGCTGCAAAGTGAAGGGGAGCGGCTGTGCCTTTGTGGGCGGGGTTAGCTCCCAACCTGAGGAGCAAAAACTGCCTTTCTGAGTTCTCTCCAGAGCTCCAGATACTATGCCTTGCCTGGTCTTTCTTAGTTCTCAGTGATCTTAACTGGGCTGGGCAGAGCCAAACCAAATAGCTGGTGGTACACCCCTCTTATGGGAGGGGTTTGTTCCTAACCTGGAGGGCAAACCTGGCATTTCTGAGTTTGCTCCACAGACCCTATGCAAAGCCTCACCTGGCCTTTCTCAGATCTCCTACACTGAGTCTCTTTTGCACTAAAATCTTTTCTACACCATCCCTCCCGTGCTCTGTTTCATAGGGTTTGACTCCTGTCATCAGTTTTTATTAATGTTTTTTTGCCATCAACCCAAGGGCCCCAAAACACTCCTTTGAAAAGACATTTGCACTCTCATATTCATTGCAAAAGTGGACTTTTGATTGATACATTCAGATTTGATCACAAATATTAGATTCAAGTGTTAGTATGTTCCACTGCTATCAGTTTATAAATTGTAATTGATGGGGAACAAAGAGCTATCTTCTGAACTAATACCATCTTACCTAAAAGCTCTCCTTTCCCAAATAGAAACTTTCTGGAAACAAGTAAGGTGTAGTTCTCTGTAGGGAAAATAATTTCCTAGGTACAAAGTTTAGAATCATCTTTCTGAATTTTTAGCTATATTTTCTGACCTACAGCATTTCCTGTTTTAAAAGCCAGAGATAAGCATTTGTTGGTGGTGTGGAAGTTTGGTCCAGGTCCTTGGCACATCGGACAAAGAACTGCATGTGTTGTGTGGGGTGAACAGTGTGTCAGAGGAACTGACCTGGAAGTAAAAAGTGTCCTCTGTAGCAGAGCCCAGCACAGAGTGTACTGGGAGGCCTGGTTTATTCTGGCCTGAGGGGACACCCAGGAGCCCAGGCTGGCTGCTGGGCGACTGGGACTCTAGCACATTCAGGCTGTGCTACTGAGCTCCCATGGGCCATGGACTCAGTTTTTCCATCTTCTGGCCTTGGAGTGGTTGCGTGGGCCATCAGAGAGTGTGTGCGTGTTCCAGCTGTGGCTACTGAGAAGGCCCGAACTGGCAATGGGCATAATTTCCACTGTTTTCTCCCCCTTCTCTCCTGACTACATTATGTTAATATTTCATTTTCCATCATTTTCTAGCATCGTCATTATTTTTCCTTAAACTCTGGGATGAACTGATGGAGAGCCATCCTGCTTTAAGATCGAATCCACCCCCAGTGGCATGAGTTGTATCTCTATCTATCCCTTGGTGGTTATGCAAACTAGGGGCAATAACTGTAACAGGGTTTACTTATTTATTTAAATTTTGATTTTTGTATTGACGCTGTTATTTACAGTAGTTATTCACAGTTGGGGCTGGAGTGATAGCACAGCAGGTAGGGCGTTTGCCTTGCAAGCGGTCAACATGGCCGACCCAAGTTCAATTCCTTGGCCCCTCTTGGAGAGCCCGGCAAGCTACCGAGAGTATCTCACCCGCATGGCAATGCCTGGCAAGCTACCCGTGACGTATTCGTTATGCCAAACAGTAACAATTGTCACAATGGAGACGTTACTGGGCCTGCTTGAGCAAATCGATGAAAAACGAGGAGACAGTGACAGTGACAGATTCACAGTTGAGCTTTAGACATGCAGTGTTCTACCACCAGTGCCAAAATCCCTCCACCAGTGTCCCTAGGCTCCCTCCCACCTCCAAGACTGCCTCATCAAAAGGCACATTTTTCAGTTTGGTTGTTTGGCTCCCCAAAAAACAAACCAAAATTAGATATCATAATCCAGAGCTGGTGACTCTGTGGTTGGGATATAAAGCTAGACCACTCTTTTACACCAACAATGTACCCAGGGCTTTTCACTCTTACCCTCTTTTTAATTCCCATCTACTTTTTCTTGTAACCCCCTAGATTTCTTAACATTGAGTGCTACAGTTTACCTAGTGAATAAAAGAATAGATAGAATTTGTTCATTTATCTTTTCAATAGCTTTATAAAGCAAACATGGGGAGGTCTGGGGCCACACCCTGAGGTACTCAGGGCTCAATGCCAGTGGTGCTGAGTGGGAGGAAGACATATACAATCCTGGGGTTTAAGCCTGGGTCAACCACATGCAAAGCAAGTACTACTTCTCAGCCCCATGAGGTAGTCATTGTTTATTATCTTGCCCATTTATTTTAAAGACAGAAAGTTAAGATTAAGCATTTTAGTGACTGCTTTAGGTCATGAAGGTTGAGTGCAGCTAAGTTGGGAGAAGGACCCAGTTCTCTCTGACCCTACAGACCACAGAATTACTTACTGTGTGTGCTATCATATTTCAGCGATTTCACAAGCACTTCCTACTTAGATGGAGTAGTTATCATCACTAATGTAAGCTCCATGGAAAATGCCAGGTCAGAGTGTGTGTAATTGATATTAGGGTGGGTGGGAGTGTGTTGGGTGGGTGTTCATATAGGTTAAAGATGGTTAGGAAAATGCAGCATTTTTCTTTGCAGAACATCCCACCTCTTCCTGTCCCATACTGACATGATGTTTTTTAAACACAAACTCTCTAAGAACTTTAATGACAGGGATAGAAGGGGAAAAGGCAGGCCGAGGCAAAATAGGAATATAGCCTTAAAGAAAGGAAGAAATAGTACAGAGGGTAGGACACTTGCCTTGCGTACAGTGAACCTGGATGTGACCTCTGGCACCACATACGGTCCTCCAAGCCCTGCCAAGAATGATCCCTGAGGACAGGATCAGGAGTAAGTCCAGAGCACAGCTGGGTGTACCCCCTACCTCCAGAAAAAAAGAAAAAAATTCTGGGAGCTTTCCTATATTCTTTTCCTTTGCTTTACATAAACTCTTTTCTGAGTTCAGCCACCCAATCTCTGGTCCCCTGCTTTGAACTTTGACTACTTGAGGGCAAGAGCATGAGCGCCTGCACCCTCCATAACATGCCTACCCGTACAGAATTATCTGGCACATGAAATGGTCTGTGATAATAAGAAAGGAGGTAATGCCAGGTTTAGGGACTCATGGAACCTATATTCACAATGCGCCTTTTGTCAAAGGGGGCTGCTGGGGTGCAGGAAGGAGATGAGCCTTGAGTTTCTGTGGGTAGAAGCAAATGTTCAGGAAGGAACATTTCCCCTTGTGCTGGCACCTTTGAGCCACAGCCCATGATTGGTCAGGATCCTCAACCACCAAGCTACCAACTCATTCCTTTATGCATGCCCACGTGATCTGGATAGAGTCTTTCAACATACATCCTTCAGGGTAAACCCAAATTAGTCTTTTCTTTTAAACTCCCACTGTGTTTCCTTGGTTCATCACAGCACATGGGCTGAGAAAAAAATCTTTTAGTCCTCACAAATCCCCCTCATACCTGCTACTCTGACAAGGCCAGTGCCATTATTTATTACAGAATAAGCTCTAGCTGATGTGGGTCAATCATTCCATTGACCAGGCATTACAATAATTCCTGGTAATTAAAAGGGGGTACTTATGTGAATCTGGATGCATATTGAAAGAAACATTAGTCCTTTTGTCAATTTGGCAAGTCTATTGTTCTGAGCTGGGCCCAACCAATTAACATCTTTTGCCAATCCCTGTCAGCTGGGGCAAGAAAGGAGGAGAGAAAGCAGGTCAGTCAGATGCTAATTTAGATACAATTGTGTCCGGGCAGCTTGGAAGGGGTCGGCTCTAGAGAAGCTACCAGAGTTTAATGAAGCAAACAGCTTAGGTCCCAGTGACCCTGCAGGGGTAATTTTAAAAAGACCCCTCTGTGTTCCTGTGCCAAATAGCAAAGGGGCTTCACAAGAAGCCCTTGCTTTAAAAAAAACAGTAAGAGAGGCATAATCATCCATTTAATCTGCTCATTAAACAAATCTCTCAGGCGGACTTAACATGAATTAGCACATCTCTTAAAAAGGTAAAATGTGACACACAGCAGCCGACGGTTCGGATCATCTGAAAGGTCACAATTCTTTATTAAAGGCTCAATTGTTGTTAATGTATTCCTATTGGATGATAATATATAGCGAAGACCACCTCCTTCCTTCAGACAAGGCAGCAAATCTGTATGTTTTGCTAACTGGAAAACAAAGTCCCCAACGCTTTTATCAGATTCCCAGAGCAGTGGAAGCACAAGCCACATCTAGAACACACCTGTTTCATGGTTTTTGACGAGGGTGTGTGTGTGTATGTGTGTGTGTGAGAGAGAAAGAGACAGAGACAGAGAGACAGAGAGAGACAGAGACAGAGAGAAGCAATCAGCACCACCCTGTAATTCCTTACTTGCTTACATGTAATGTGATAGCTAAGCCTCAAACAAATGCAGTTCTACAGGGAACTTCAAACTTCAGAAGCAGTGCAGGATGGCAGAGAACAGGATCAATCGTGTGTTCCGAGCCACATCATTGATGATGCAGGGTCTCCGTGGCTGGATCCCCCAGAAGGACTGTGAATGATAAGACTGGTAAGCAAACTTCCTGGAAAACAGGGGAATTGCACAGACATTTCACCCATCTCCCAGTCCTCCAGACCAACTTTATCAATTGTTGCTGCCCAGAATGAGTGTGTTGTTAAGCTGGTATTTACATAACAATGTATATAATTTTCTTTCTAGTCAAGAAGAAGAAGCTCACAGAAGCAGTATTTCATTTGGAGAGAGAGAAAGAGAGACAGAGAGAGAGAGATAGAGAGAGAGAGAGACCAATTGGGACCACTTCTAACAAACATGTTAGAAGAAAAATTAACTACTACTTCTCAAAGAGTACTTCCTATCATACAGAAAAAGGGAGGAGCGAGGCACATTTTAAGTGAAATCCACACTAAAATAGAATGAAGTCGACACTTAAATATGTATCTCAAAGTCCATAGCCACCTTATCACAGTAGCCCAAAAGTAATGATAGGAACCTATATCAACACATGAATGGAGGAACAAATGGGGCGTATGTCCTCCTGGACACCAACAACAGGAACTTCTCCAGCCATCTCCCCTGACGCTGCTCAGAGACCCTGTTGTGGGAGGTCCTTCCCCAAACCTGGAGTAAAGGAACACAGACTGAAAAACAGGACAGCAAGCCTTCTAAGCTCCCCCAGCTCTTAACACTCAGCTCAAGGCCGTCCTCTGATATTCTTCCTCTGATGTTCCTTTCACCATCAAACATACTGTGAAAACATCTAGGTTTAGCCATGTTTGGAAGCTTCATTTCCATAGAAAGATTCCTGTGTCCCATAAAACTTCGGTAAATTTGTATGTTTCTCTCTGTCTTTGTTCCTTTAATTTTCAGATCTAGTCTGAGCCGCTGAGGTTCAAGGACCATTTTCTTCTGCTATAAAGTATTTAATGGAATCATGTTATTACAGCAAAGAAAAGATGGGAGTGCATAAAAGGAAAGTACATTCTGACATGCTACAACATGAATGGGCTTTTAAGATACTTTTTCTAAATGAATTAGGATAGATACAAATTATACAGAGGACACATATATCACATAATTCCATTGATGGGAAGTACATCAATTAGGCAAACTCCTAGAGAAGGAAAACATACTAAGACCAGAGGGGTAGGGGGAAATAAGAGATTATTGCTTAATGAGTACAAGTTGTCCTTTTAGTATAAAGAAAACATTCTGAAAGGAATAGTGAAAATTACTACAACATTACAAATGAAGTCACTGAACTACTGTTTCTGCACTGCAAATAAAATGATGACCAGAATAAAAATACACCTCACAGACTGGGAAAGAATATTTGCCTACCACGGATCTGATAAATGGTCTATATCCAAGACATACAAAGTTTTGGTAAAAGTTTACAAGAAAAAAAAAACCCATATCAAAAAAATGGGGGGAAGAGATGAAGAGAAAGTTCCTCAAAGAAGATATATGGGGCCAAAATGATAGTACAGTGGGTAAGGCATTTGCCTTACATAAAGCTGACCCCTGTTCAGTCCCCCAGCACCCAATATGGTCCTCTGAGCCTGCCAAGAATGATCCCTGAGAGCAGACCAGGAGTAAACCCTGAGCACCACCAGATATGACCCAAAAACTAAAAAAAAAAAGACACAAGGACACACATTTTATTAAAAGGTTTATAAAAATTGCTCAGCATCATTTATTAAGGAAAATGCAAATCCAAACAACTAGGAGATATTACCTCACACCAGTAAGACTGGGGATATATCACAAAGAACAAAAGCCACTAGTATTGGCATTGATGTAAGGAAAAAGGGACCCTTATCTATGGCTGGCAGGAACATCAGCCAGCTGAACCTTTTCAGGAAACAGTGTGGAAATTCCTCTAAAAAACTAATAATTGGGATACTATATGACCTAGCAGTTGTACTTCTTGGCATCTACTCTAAAAGTCCACAAAGCCTTCCCAGGAAAGAAACTGTACACCTGTGTTCATTGCAGCACTATTCACAACAGCCAAAATATTGAAACAACCCAAGTATCCATGAAGAGATGAGTGGATAAACAAACTATTGGTACATATACACAATGGAATGCTACTTGGCTATAAGAAAAAAAAACAAAATTATGCGATTTTCTTCTACTTTGATAAATCTAGAGTGTACCATACTAAGTGAAATTAGTCATAAAGAGAGAGACAGACACAAAATGATCTCACTCATATGCGGGCTATAAAGAACCATATTAGGAAATAACAAATGGCTAAAGGCATTAGAAACTGAGAGCTGGCCTTCAGTAGGAAGCTTACCAAGGTAGGGGTGGGGGGTGAGGTTAGGATGCGGGGGGCACTGGGACAAAGGTGGAAGAAGCAGACACTCTGATGGAGGATATGATGCTGGGATGTGTTATGCACGAAAACCCTACCATTAACATTCCTTTAAATCCTTTAATTTAAAAAATTTAAAAAAAGGTTTGAGGTTAAAATGATTAAAGAGTAATAAAAATGATATTTGATGTAGCTAATCATATTATTTTACATCATAGTTATATTATAACAGGACCCTATATAGAGGGCTGGAGCGATAGCACAGCGGTAGGGCATTTGCCTTACAAGCGGCCAACATGGCCGACCCGAATTTGACTCCTCCGCCCGTCTCGGAGTGCCCGGCAAGCTACCCAGAGTATCTTGCACACGTGGCAGAGCCTGGCAAGCTCCCCGTGACGTATTCAATATGCCAAACACAGTAACAACAAAGTCTCATGATGGAGATGTTACTGGGCCCGCTCGAGCAAATCGATGAACAACGGGAGGATCGTGATCGTGACTGTACACCTCTTAGGATGAGCTAAATTATTATTATCATAACATAAACATGTATACTTTGGGAATTTCCTTTTCATAAATATAAAAAAATGAAAGATAAATTATAACGATTTCTCTAAGGGATGGAGAGATAGCACATGGACTAAGGTTCTTGCCTTGTATGCGGCCAACCCCTTGCATGTGGTTTGATCCCCAGGATCACAGAGCCATAAGTAAGTCCTGAGCACAGTGAGGTACAATCCCAAAGCAACCATCACCATCACCAAAACAACTCCAATGTAAATTTACAAAGCTTTTATACTCAACTAAAAAAAATCAAGTTTCAATACAATTACATGGCATTATTGTTAAATAGGAGTCCCCAAAAACCTAGGCTTTTACACAATCTACAAATTTAATGTGATACATTTGAAAGCCCCATCTAAAGTTTTTTCATATTAAAAAAATCCTTAACACTATTTTCACCTCTTCTCATTCAAATATTATTTTCTATTTTGTTGACTTCTTATTTAAAATTAGCTACCGCATGCCAAAATTACTCAAGAGCATTGAGTCCACTGTTCCCAGGAGAGAAAAATGCTGTCCAAGTAAAGAGAAGCAGAATCACAAATGCCCAGGGTTGCCCCTGTAAAATCAAGATTTTTAAAGAAAGCAGCAGTTGGGCTGCGATTGTAATGTTTTCTCTCTTTGGAGCTCCTTGCCTGTGCAGTAAGTCTTGTCAGCTTCAGCTCAGCCCCCTGGAGGCCTGAACTAAGCGAAGCCTGAAGTCGCCATTTAGCAACTGCAGCAGCCAGGGGCGTCTGGAATGTGTTGAGTGCACTGAGCCTTAAAAGGGAACAGCTGTTGTGGAATGCCGTTACAAGACACCCAGAGGGACTTGGGCCTCAGGCACACCCTTGCCTGTTCAGCACAGGGAGGCCAATCAGGGCTTTATTACTTTCTTACCAGACAAGAAGTTCCAAAGATGAATGGGTCCAAGAGCAGTGGAAGGGTTAATGGGAAAATCAGACCATGTGAGGCAACCTGAAGGGTGGAACTGTGTTCTACACACCTCGGTCACTGTTACTACATACCCAGAGTGCTGAGAATAGTCACAAGTCACACAGTGACTCTAGACTTACTGAAAGTACATGGGGTATGGAAGGGGGGTACACTTACATGAAAGGATCTGCTCTCATAGATGTAGGAATAACAAAAGTGCCAAAGGGGCATTTATGTACTATCTTTCAATGATAGTTCTAAAGTTTACTGACAATAAAGGAATTAATTATTTTAATGTGGATAGTCTGATAGTGGAGATACTGGAACATACAGTTGACCTTTAATTATTGAAACATCTAAAAAAATCTGTCAAGGATACAGAAATGGAAAAGGCTATCTAACAGGACATTTCACTCCTAAAAAGTATCTATAAGATCCTGCCTTTATTAAGAGGTATCTCTATCATTTTAAATGCATTATTATATCCTAGAATTCTAAGGAAAAAAAATCTTTTGTAGTTGAATCACTGTGAGATGGACCCTTACAAAGCTGTTCATGCTTAGGTTTCAGTCATACAGCATTCCAACACCCATTCTTCCACCAGTGTACAGTTCCCAGCACCAATGTCCTCAATTTCCAGTTTCCCTTCCATCACCCCCCACCCCACCCCGCCTGACCAGCCTGCCTCTATGGCAGGCACTTTTCTCTAAAAAAAATTCTAATGTGTGCACTTAAAGCTGTAGCAAGTTTAATAGCTAAAAACACAGGGTTCTTGTCTTGGGTTAGAAACTCAAGGAAGGAAGGAAGGAAGGAAGGAAGGAAGGAAGGAAGGAAGGAAGGGAGGGAGGGAGGGAGGGAAAGAGAAAAGTGAGAAAAAGAGAGAAAGAGAAAGGAAGGAAGGGAGAAAACAAGAAAAATGTCAGGCCTGCTAACAAAATCTATGTCATTTAAAAATGTCCAGTTAAAATGCCATGTCCAGTTTAAAGAAATTTTAGAAAGCAACATGTCTCCCTTGCAGTTCATGAAATTATAGTTGAAGAGCTGAGTCCATAAACCTTTTCATCATATAGATAAGAAAAACAAGAGAGAAAAAGAAATCTCAGGCCTCTGTCATGCAAAAAAACCCACCTAAGGTGCCAACATTCCAAACAATGGTTATAAGAATGGTCACCAGACTGAGAGTTTGATTTATTTTAATTTAGGTTCTTTCCAAAGTTATCACCTGTTGGAAAACAGCAACATGTCATTTCCGCTAATGTTTTCTATCCTATTTTTAGGAGGTACCCAACCAGTATGCAGTGGCTGCAGGGCCACTCTGGAAGATTCTCCATTAACCAGTCCCTTTGTTTCATGCTAGGGTCTGAACACATCACTCTGCAGGGTCTGTGGTGCTGGGGATCACAAGAACCACTCCTGGAAGTAGTGGGGGTGGGGGACCTCCAGAGCTATATCTGCAATTATTTTGGGGGAGAACATGGGACCCAGATTGAACTCAGGTCAGGCATGTGATAGCCATATATGCCCTAACCCCTTGACTCTCTATGCTGTATTGACTGTTTATTAGCAAATCACACTGATCTGCTCTCAGTACAGATCTAATCACCAGGGAGAAGCAGAGGGTGATCATGGCTCAGTC
Source organism: Sorex fumeus (assembly GCF_029834395.1). Taxonomy (NCBI): domain Eukaryota; kingdom Metazoa; phylum Chordata; class Mammalia; order Eulipotyphla; family Soricidae; genus Sorex; species Sorex fumeus. The sequence goes on along the minus strand of NW_026606065.1, from coordinate 81,748,843 downwards.
AGGAGAGAGGACAGGAATACAAGCTACAGACACTAGGACCTTCTTGCTTAAAGCTCTTATTTTTATCACCTTCACAACCGCCAAGCAAAGACCTGTCTTAGCAGCAAAGTCTGACATACTCACAAAGGAACACAAATGGGATTCTGAAAGGGCAGAAGAGGGAGGTGGAGAGAAGGAGGGAGAATATTTGCATGAGAAAAACAAAAGTATTTTGTGAGGAGATAGACAAGAATAGCAGCCAAGTGCTGGGAAACCCAGAAAGGTGGGACAGATGTGAAACAACCTGAAAATTGGCTAGAGTCTGTGGAAGAAAAGTAAAGGAAACACAGCAGATTTTGAGCAGGACCATCTGAAAAAAACTGATCTTGAGAAAAGTCAAGGTCATAGAGTTGTGTAGCCCAGAGGCAGAAGGCTGGAAACAGGAAGCAATAAAGGAAGTGCAGGTTTACACCAGGATGAGGAGGAAAGTCAGCAGGATACAGACTGAGTGGCTGTGAAAAGCAAGTGATAGTGGTGGGCAGTGGGATGATCAGAGGCCAGAGACACGAATCAGAGATGAAGACAAAACAGACAGAGAAGCGATCCAGTTTGAAGGGTGCGAGGGAGAGAAAGTATGACATCTGCGACCTGAGGAGTCCTGGTACGGGCAGCACAAATGAGGCAGAGAGGGAAAAGTGCAGACTGGTGCTGAGTAACCAGCAGCACACAGAAAGCTTTTCTTGAGGAGAGGTGACAAAGAAGGAAGAGAAAACAAACAAGGCCTGAGAACAAGACACAGGGCCTGCTGGATACTTGTGTAGCCACTGGTTTCCTTCCGGTAAGCTCTCTGGTGTTTGGACAACAGCCCAGTCAGGTGAAGACAGGTGAAAAAACAAAAGGCAGAAGTTGGCCCAAGCAAGTATAGCCTTATAGGACGCAAGTCAATGTCCTTCCGAGGCTGACACTATCCATCTGCAGGCAGACCAGACCAGGATGGAGAGGGGCACCAAGCCATAAGTTGGCTGTTCAGGTGCCTATCTCTGACCCTCTGTGTCTCTGGAGAAATCTGGTTGGGGGCCACTTGATGAAGCTCTGGGCAAAGAGAAGTGCAAGGAGGAAGGACGGTGAGCAAACAGACACTGGCACTCCTACCGATGAGGTAGAAGCAGTGAAAAGAAGAAAGCACCCAACTCAGCACAACTCAGGGGTTGTACAAGTTATTTGTTTCCTATAGTTCTTATTTTCTAATGCATAGATTGTCCTACTAAAAAGGCTGGGGGCCAGAACAATGGTTTAGCTGGTAGGGCACTTGCTTTGCTACTGGCCAACTCCAGTTCAATCCCCAGCACCACATATATTCTCCCAAGCACCACTAGGAGTGATCCCTGAGTGCAGAGCCAGGACAGTTGTGAGCAATACCAGTTGTGGCCAAAACTGAACAAGACACTGAAAGAAGTTGAGAAGGAGCGGGAGAAGGAATGGGGTGCAAACAGGATCAGGTGCAATGAGAAGTGGCAGAAGAGAGGATCAGAGATACAATAACTCCGAAGAGAACCAGGAAACCTTACCTGTGGGAAAGTAAATATATGAGAATGTCATTTAGAAAGCATTTCCTTAAGAAATCACCATTATAGAAGAAAAGAATCTAAGAAGGCCATCTGTTAGAGGGGAGGGGAGATTAGATTTAGGAAGAAGAGTAGCTGGGCAATCTACAGTAACAGGATGGTGGGTAATGTGAGCTCTCACTTCAGGATCAAGGGCTAGGGCTGGAAACACACTTCTTAGATGTGTGTGTAAATGAGGGGGAGATGGAGACAAACTACTAAATACTTAAATAACCCTCCTGACGCTGTCTTATATCACTAAGGTAATTTTTAATGTTGAATAAAGAATTATACCTACCAATATTTTGCAAGCTGATGAGTCTAACGTAACGGGTCTTTCCTATAATCTTTTAGGACTTTAGAACCTAAAGAAGAGCAAAATAATATAATGGACTATGATATGGATCGGAGCGATAGCACAGCGGGTAGGGCGTTCGCCTTACAAGCGGCCAACATGGCCGACCCGAGTTCGATTCCTCTGCCCCTCTCGGAGAGCCCGGCAAGCTACCGAGAGTATTCGATATGCCAGACACAGTAACAACAAAGTCTCCAATGGAGATGTTACTGGGCCCGCTCGAGCAAATCGACGATCAATGGGAGGGCCTTTACCTTTACCTTTTTATGATATGGATAGTCAGTGTGCTATGAAGATAAACATGAATGATTGGGACACTTGTGGAGAAAATACAGCATCAGGGAAAATGTGTGACATCTGAATCAAAATTTCCACCAGGAACATCCAGCAGATAGCAGGCCGGAGGCAGAGAGCATTTCAGCAGAGCAAAGGCTTGTATGCACATCACTTGATCATTTGATATCCCATTACTCATTGATTTGCTTGAGTGGGCACCAGGAATGTCTCCATTCATCCCTGTTGCGTGCTAGCGTAGCCCAATGGCATTTGCTCATTCTAGGAACATGAAGATCCTCAAACCGATTGTTCAGGGTCGTGACAAAGAAGTCTGACCATCTCGTAGGAGGGCGGCCACGTGATCTTTTCATGTCCTGTAGAATCCAGTCGGTAATGGCTCTAGTCCAGTGGTTGTCTCTAAATCTCATTATGTGTCCAGCCCATCTGATTTTCGATGCCTTGGCAAATGAGACAGTGTCCCTGATTCTTGAGCACTGATGGAGGTCGGAACTCTGGATTCTTTCTCTCATTTGAGTGAAGCATGATATTCCAAGCATAGCTCTTTCGATTCCTCTTTGAGAGAACCTAATAGCATTCTCATCCTCTTTTCGTAGGGCCCAGGTCTCTGAGGCGTATGTCAATGCAGGAAGAATAGTGGAATTGAAGAGATGTGCTTGGAGCTGGAGGTTCTTCATCCTCTTAGTTATTTCTCTGACGCTGTTGAAGACGTTCCAAGCCGATCTCTTCCTCCTGCGCAACTCAGGTGCCAGGTCATTCATCATGTTGACTTCTCGACCTAGGTACACATAACTCTTGCATTCGGAGATGGTTGTTCCGTTGAGAGTGAATGGAATGCATAGAGCAACTGTTTCTCATGAACATTGTCTTTGTGAGATTCAGCTGTAATTTGACCTTTCCACACTCACGGTGGAAGTCGGTCAGCATTTGTGCCGCTTGGCTGATGTTTGGTATTATTAGAACGATGTCATCAGCAAAGTGGAGGTGGTATAGTTGCCGACTATCTATCTTCACTTCCATTCCTTCCCATCCCATACTCTTGCACCTGGAGCAATAGTTCAGTGAGGAAGGCTCTAGACTGCACAGGTATGTTACCTGGCACCCCATATAGTCCCCCCAGCCTGCCAAGAGAAGATCTCTGAGCACAGAATCAGAAATGGTCCTTGAGAAGCACCAGGTATGGCACAAACAAACAGAATCCATAAAAAAGCACATACTCCTGCCTTCTGCACAATCTCCATGGCCCACAAAAAGGTTTTAGAAATGCCACCCAAGTGAGTCTCATCTATTTATTTTGATTTGGAGGCCACACCTGGTGGTGCTCAGGGTTCACGCCTAGTTCTGAGCTTGGGGATAACTCTTAGAAGGACTTGAGGGAACAATATGGGATGCCAGGAATCGAATCGGGATCAGCTTCATATAAGGCCAGCTCTCTACCTGCTATACTGTCTCTCCAGCTCTCATTCATTTATATTAAAATCATGTATGCAGATCATGTCATTTTAAGATGAGAAATCCAAAGTAAAATAGGTAAGAAATATATATAACTTCAGAAGGCTAATATATGTGGGAAGGCAAACATAAGTCATAAAGCAATACATTGAACCAGGAGCATAACTTATAAATAAAGCGTGAGCATGGAAAGATGGCTAAATTGGGTGTGCTGTGTAATATATATATTTATATCACATATCCTATGGGTATTGTTGGGGGCACTGTTGAAATCTGGTAAATGCCTCTAGGAGTTGGCCGTGCCAGGCCATAAGCTCCTGAGGTAAGAGGGCTAATGACAAATGGTCCAACCAGTTTTTAAGCAAGAAGATGAACTGAACATTGGGAGGATGATGACAAGTCCATAGTAGGAGGGAAGAATGTGTGAGGGGCACAGAAACAGATAGAGGTCATGAATAGTCTGGCACTTTCTAGAACTTTCCCTGAGTGAGGTGGGAAGGTGCTGAAGAGAAGGACGGGAGTGATTCAGGTTCTTAAAGAGTTGGCCTGCTTAAGAACAGATTTAGAGGAACCAGGATGAGAGCAGGGAGACCAGTTGGTGAGGAGGCTCCACAATTGGATCCAGATTGTAGAGAGAGCTGAAGTGAGGGGGAGGAAGAATCAGGTGTCAGCCTCCAGAAGGAGGTGGCTGGTACAACTTAGCAGGAAGATGATGAGGATGAAGGAAATGTTGAGCCCCAAATCAGGTCATCACTGCCATGCTTCACACTCTTTTTGTTTGCATTTTTTGGGAGTCACAGCTGGCGATGCACAGGAGTTACTCTTGGCTCTGCACTCAGGAATTACCCCTGGCGATGCTCAGGGGACTATAAGGGATGCTGGGAATCGAACCTGGGTCGACTGCGTGTAAGGCAAACGCCCTACTGCCCTATCTGCTGTGCTATCACTCCATCCCCATGCTTCACACTCTTGACAGAATGTGGAGATGGAGGAAAAGGGAGTTTTGGGTTCCTGGTTTGGGGTACTGACTTACAACCAAGATAATATTTATAGTATGGAATGATGCGTCCCAATTCTCACCCCATGTATAGTTGTGATACAAGCAAGTGAATGTATGTGTGTTACAGTACACAAAGTAAATATTTTGACATGGTAATTGTGAGAGGACTAGAGACTAGTAGACATTTAGAGGAAGTAACCTGTTGAAAAAACATTTAAGAAGCATATATCTGAGGAACAGAAGACATTCTGTCTGGTCATGGAATTGGGTCCAAAAGCAACGAGAGGTTGAAAGGTTGAAAGCCAAGAGTGAAGAATGGCAGCTGGGTTGTTTCAGGGAAGCAGAGCTAATTATCCCACAGGGGTGAAAAAGGCCTCACACACACATACACACACAAACACATAAAGATGCACACACAAATATCACTGCTGAAATTCCACAATGAAACTGTTGGAATTATTTTTCTTAAGATCGCCCGCACGGCAGAGCCTGGCAAGCTCCCTGTGACGTATTTGATATGCCAGACACAGTAACAACAAAGTCTCCAATGGAGACGTTACTGGGCCCGCTCGAGCAAATCAATGATCAACGGGAGGGCCTTTACTTTACTTTACTTTACTAAGATTGATGCTAGGGCTGGAGCGATAGCACAGCGGTAGGGCATTTGCCTTGCACACAGCCAACATGGCCGACCTGAGTTCGATTCCTCCGACCCTCTCAGAGAGCCCGGCAAGCTACCGAGAGTAACTCGCCCGCACGGCAGGGCCTGGCAAGCTACCCGTGATGTATTCGATATGCCAAACACAGTAACAACAAAGTCTCCAATGGAGACATTACTGGGCCCGCTCGAGCAAATCGATGAACAACGGGAGGACAGTTACAGTGACAGTTATTTACAGTGACAATATTGATGCTATAGCTATGATGTGACCCAGCAATTGACACGCTTATTTGAAATAAGCACATTCATTTCAAATGGCTATTTCAAATACTCATGACTCAAATCACTAATACCACACACAAAGTATTTATATTCTATTCTATGGATAGCATTTCCTATTTCAAAAATGCCAGACATTTGGACAAATAACCCAATCTATTTGTATAGAGAAATGCTCAGAGTCCCCCAAGGATTGGGGGTTGTGGGTGAAGAGATATTATTAAAGCTCCACCATGCAAGTAAAATATCCCTGCTAGACTGTTAGTATATCACTCTGCAGTCAGATACTGTTTCCTGCCTGGGATTGTATTTGCTTTTTGCAATGCAGAGATTGTGGTGGGAAAAATGGTTTCCTGTGGATCTAGTGAGCAATTTTCTGTTCCTGCTCAATGAACTTTCTCATCGTCCTTTTCTTCAATTCCATGTTCCTGTTTCATTTGATTGCCAGGATTTTTTGATATTGTTATTCTTTCCCATAAATACTAAGGTAGTTACTTAATAGATCCCAAATCTAGGTTAATAGAACTAAATTATTGTGAATTATCTTAGGCATCTTCCAAGTCCAAGGTGGATCAGCTCGTATTTATATGCTTGTACATATGATATTTTCATTCAAATCATCTGTATGCATGTTTAAAGGAAGCTGTTCCCCTGAGCATCCAGTGATGAGCTATTGTCAGAATGAGCAATGATCATTTACAAGTAATTACCATATCCTGTTTGGAGAGACTTTCCCAGCCAACAGGCTACAAGCCACCTCCTCTGAGTGACTATAGCTTAACTAATAAACTCAAGAGTGAAACTTAATCTAACTTTGAAAACTCAGCCAGCCAGCCACAGCCACTTCTTTGTTACTAACAGCAGTAAAAGTCTATTTGCTCATCTTAAAAACTGACTTCTGAAACCGTCTCTGCTGATGTATGAAAAGAATGAAAATAGGTCATTAAACAACCCTTGTCTTATCTAGTTGATTCAGCATTTCTAAACATCAGACTTAAGAGTATATGTTCACGATACAGAAAAGAATGTGTATTCATAGCAAGGGTGAATTCTTATATTAAAATACAGATTGTGCTGGAGATATAGTGCAGGGGTTAAGGCATTTGCCGTGCACACAGCTGAGCCTGGTTCAATCCCTGGCACTTCATATGGTTCCCTGAGCACAGAGTCAGGGGTAGCCCTCAAGAACCAGCAGGTATGATATCCCCCCTACCCCCCAAAAAACAAACAGAACTAAGTATAATTTAGCTCCTTTAAAGGTATACACATAGATATAAAACTTGTCAACTCTAAGTATTAGAATATTTTCATTTTCCCTGAACGCAACTGGACCTCCCTACTTAAGAAAAAGTACTTGGTATCAGAGAGAGAGAGAGAGAGAGAGAGAGAGAGAGAGAGAGAGAGAGAGAGAGAGAGAGAGAGCGCACATGCTTTGGCAAGTGAGAGGCCTGAGTTTGATCTCTGGTACTACATGGTCTTCTGAGCACAGCAAGGAGTGATCCCTGAACCAGTTATGCCCCACCCATGTCCCCACCTCCTCCTTATTACATGCAACCTCTCAAGGCCCTTGTAGTGTAGTGCATTTTACTTCTTCCTCTTCAAACCAGCTGTCAGCAACTCTAATCTTCATTTCTACCTAGAAAATCCCTTGGCCCAACACTGTTTGTCCAGGGCCACCACGCTGGCAGAAGACTCCAGAGCTGTTCCTCATCCATGTTCCAGCGAATCTCAAGAGTGTCACTGAACTGTCCACTTTAGCCAGTGTCTCTGCAGTCCAGGCACGATCACCACAAACCTGGGATCCTCCTTGTCCTCCTAATACATCAGTGGCGAGCTGTTCCCTGGACTTGACTCCTAAAATCACACTAAAGATCAATCTTACCCATGACACTAAAGGTCAATCCTACCCCTTAGGATGTGCCACGTCTTAAAAAGTCTTATCATCAAATGAGGCATTAGTCTACCCAGATCCAAACTTCAGGAAGGCATGAATACTCTTGCTATTCAGCATTTCTCCATCACTAACAACTGACATGGCCAGAGCCTTTTCCTTGGAGATCCTCTGCCAGTGTTTCCCATGAAGACTTATACCAAAAATCTACAAAGTGTCCTGTGTCCTTCTTTTTCCCAAAGCCTTTCATCCTATCCCAGTGCTCTGTATTCCAAATGCTACTGTCTCACTTCCATTCACCTACTTCTGATCCATTCTGACTCAGACTCATGGTGTTATTGGACCTGAACTGTAACTCTCCCCACTGCTCCAAATGTTTCCCACAGCAACCAGGCCATATTTTAGAGCAAATATCAGACTGGGCCATGATCTTTAAAACTCTTCAAATAATTTCCATCTTATTCAGAGTCAAATCTAAGTGTTTTTATCCTGTTTGAAGGCTCCATGGGCTGGCCAGTATTCCACTCTCTGCTATTCTTTCCTGCCACCCTCCCCGTCTGCACTCCCATCAAATCAACTATCTGTTTGTGCTTAGAGCACCCGCACACTGCAGCCCCTGCCCAGTGCCCCTATCCCTGGCAGGACCACCATATGCCCTCACTTGTCACTTGAATCTCTGCTTAGCACCTTTGAGACATTCATTTGCCACTGGGTGTGAATGAGGCCCCCAATCACATACACGTGTGATAACTCTGCATGATTCCAAGATTCTCCAACATAATCTATTCCCCCCCCCCCACTTTTTATATTATTCCTGTGTTTTTCCTTATTGATTTGAATGGAGGCTCCATGAGAACAGGAGCCTTAGTTCTACCCTGGCCACCTCCCCAAGCCCTTCCACAGAGCCTTGGGGGTATATCCTAAGCATGGACTTGATTTGTGCTTAATAATCATATCACAGTGTTTAACTGAAAATGATGCCAAGCTAGTTCTGGACAATTGATCCTAGGAAGGTAGATGAATCAAGTAAGAGGTCCTTTACCAAGTAGCTTTCATGGGCCTCGACAAGATAGCTTCATTTGTTTGCTCATAAAATCCTTCATAAATGAAGTCCCCAGTCTCTGCCCATCAGACATGCTTGGGAGGGGAGATAACTTATGGCGACTCACAGAGCATGGCACAGGCATGGCCAACAGCTTCTGAGGAGAAGCTCAAGCCACATCTCTCCTCTTCGTGGGCACAGAGTGGCATATGGCACCATGCCAGGGGAGTCCTGGCTTGCAGAGGGTGAGGGACTGAAGAAAACATGCTCTACCTTCACCAGACATGTAAGATAATACATGCTCGATGTGTCCAATCTGACAGAACTAGTCTAAGACTTTTGCCAATCTAGTGGTAACTGCCACTTAACACTGTCCTGCCATTTGCTGCTTTCAGCTCTGAATGGGGTCTGAAAAATGTTTTCAATCAGGGGTTAGTTGATGTTATAGCTATTTTCCTGCAAAAAACCAAAACCAAAACCAGTCCAGCACACAAACCACCACCTTTGGGCATCACACAAAAGGGACTTAGTGCTACACAAGTCCCCTGTGCTTTCAAACTGTCCATAACAGAGGGAGAGGAGTGAGAGAAGCTTCCAGGTACAGACAGAATGTGCATGGTCCACAGTATGCACTGAACTTCCTTTGATATCACCGTAGTGCAGGAGGAATAAGGAAGGGATGTCACTCAGAGAAAGGGTGGTGGGAAACACCATGCCAAGAGATACTAACTCAGGGGGCTGGAGAGCTAGTACAGCAGGCATGCTGCTTGCCTTGCATGTGGCTGACCTAGGTTCAATCCCCAGCATCCCAGCACCACATATGGTCTACTGAGCCCACTAGAAATGAGCACTGAGCACAGAGCTAGGAGTAATTCCTGAGCACAGCTGGGTGTAGCCTAAAAACCAGAGAGAGAGAGAGAGAGAGAGAGAGAGAGAGACAGAGACAGAGAGACAGAGAGAGAGACAGAGAGAGGAGAGAGAAGAGAGGGGTGCACTAAAATAAATGAGATAAAGACCTTAAAGGACACCCACCTGCATTTTCTAAAATAGTAACTAGTCCCCAGGCTGGAAGCTACAGTATAGTGTGTAGGGCACTTACCTTGCAGGTGGCTGACCCAGGTTCCAACCCCGGTACCCCATATGGTCCCCTGAGACCACCAGCAGTGATTCCTGAGCACAGAGCCAGGAGTAAATTCTTAGCAGTGGGCAAGGCCCCTAATCAACCCCCCCAAGAATAAGCAGCTGTCAAAATCAGCCCAGGAACAAAACAGCAGTAGTATGATCAACGTAAACTGTTACCTGGGACTTCTTTTCGAACTGCCAAACAAATACAACCCACTTCTGGTGTCTTAACTTATTGGCCTTTTCTCAAGTATGGGACACTCTGGCCCCACCTGGAGGGAGTGGAGAGCATGTAGTTTGGTCCTTCCACCGTGCCAAGAGCACTGGGCTGTATGGCTGTGCATATGTGTGTGAGTACAGACATGTAGCATATAGTTATGTGTGTCATATATAAATAGAAATACAGTGTAACTTCAATGTAGTCTATGAAAGTATTTATGTGTACACATTTCTTCAATTAATTGGGATGAAGGTGGGTAGTGGCAGTTATCCAATTCAGATCTGAAGAGCAAGTCAATTCCCATTTCATCCTGAAATCCGTATGTTTCTGGTGGAAATTTTTGAGTAGTGTAGCTCTACTTAAGAGCAGTGTCAAGTATACCAAATGTGCATTTAAAGAAGACCAGGAGTTCTCTTGAGCAAGGATCACATATCTGTCATTTGTCATGAAGCAATGGTGAATTCTCAAGACTAAATTGTGTCCGCATACTCCACACTGCTTTACCAAGTTGATTCAGGAAAGGGCACAGACAGCTTTTCAGGCTGTGTGGGCCTGCCCCTCCATCTCGGCAGCCCAGGCAGCACTCATGGCCCCCTTACACATGAGCCTTATCACCGCAGACTCTCGACTGCTGAGCTCTGCGACTTGTCAAAATGTGTTTCAGGTTGTAACTTGGCAAACATGACTTAACCTAAGAGAAATGCCTTAAAACAAATTTTCATAACATCTGCCATGTCATTTTTAAGCAATGCCTTCTGTTTCCACAGAACTTAAACACAGCTTTGTTTTGAAAGGCTAAATTTCATAGGTCTCTCCTTCAGCTCTATGGGATATGCACTTCTGGCAGTAAAAGGCTCCCACTAAGAGAAAATAAGTTCCCAAATGTTTTAGCCTGTCTGCTCCACGAACTCAAGTTTAGTCAGTCTGTCTCACAAGAACAGGAGAAAAAATATTCTTCAAACTGTCATCTCAATCCCCAAAATGCTTTTCACAGGATGGATGAAACTGGAGGCCTTGGTGAGAAAGAGGCCCGCCCACTTGCGAGGTTGGCTGTTGGTGATCATGGCAGAAGCATGAGGATGAACCAGGGACATAAACCACCTAAGATTGTTCTCTCAGCAACAATTGGGGGGGGCACATTTCATTAGAATTAAATTGTGAAAGTGAACAGAGAAAGAATTTAAATGTCTATCTGACATGAATAATCCCCCTTCACCTCCTGTTTGCTATATTTATTACATGCAGAATATTTTAAGCATTGAGGGAGATATGAAAGATAAGAAAATGATGAGTAAATTTTCATTTTCATTTTTATTTTCACAGTAAATTGAGTTCTAGGCTGCCGCAGGATAAGATACAGAGGGAAACCTTTTTTAAGAGGTATAATCGAAGCTTTTGGTATACATGATATAACCTAGGAAGGAAGTTTCAAAAATAAAACCCAATAAAGGTAGCTGAGGAAAGAATCCTTCAGATCAATTATCCTTGAAGGGACAAATCATGGAGGAGGCTAAACCAATGGAACTGATAAAGTAAGAGAAGAAAGAGGGGGGCAGAGAATTCTTTTTTAGAAGCAAAAGACAGAATTTCTAGAAGATATGACTCTTGAGTGCCGTGAGGGTGAGATTGACCACTGAAGGTTAAGAGAAGGTCATGGCAGCAGGGTTGGAAAGGAAATGGTATTGATAAGAGCCATGTGCAAAAAGCATGAGAAGTTGCATTAAAAATAAGTCTAGAATAACAAGCCTTCTTGTTATAAATAAAGAATACTTTATTAATTCACCACACCATTGAGCCTCAAGCAAGTGTGAAAAGTTATTATCTGACTGCATTTCAGAGACTTTTTAAAGAGAAGTGAAGGACTTTTTATTTTTCTTTTTGGGTTGTACCTGGTGATGCACGGGGGTTATTTTTGGCTTTGCACTCAGGAATTACTCCTGGCAGTGCTCAGGGGACCATATGGGATGCTGCGAATCGAACCTGGTCGGTTATATGCAAGGCAAACGCCCTAGCTCTGTTCTATTGAAATAATTCTTTTTTTAAAAAAGGAGTTCTCTAACCAAGAGACTGTGTGTGTGTGTGTGTGTGCGTGCGTGTGCGTGTGCGTGTGCGTGTGTGTGTGTGTGTGTGTGTGTGTGTGTGTGTGTAGGGTGGTGGTGGGTAATTTAAATAAAACCAATTCATCATATGCTCTACTATGGGGATGCTCAACTTCCTGAAACCATGAAATGTAAAGGTTTATTATTTTAAAATAATTTAAATAATTTTGTAAGATACATGATGCAAAAGAAAATGTGATCACAGTGAGTAGATGCTGGTTTCTGTTAGGGAATGAAGAGGATCAGGACTGAAGCATTAACAACAACTTTAATCAACCAGGTTAATCACTACCTGAAAATGGGATCCAAGTTACAAACATTTATTCCCTTGTGAAAATAAAGTGGATCTTAAGCCATTTTCTTCCTGGCAGAGTCTCTCATGCATCAGAGTTAAAAAAAGAAATACCACAATAAAGTAAAGAAGAGAAGAGACACTTAAGAAACAGTATTTTTATATGAACTTAAACAGTTCCTGTAAGCACATCAATAGGTACACTGTTCAAAATTTAATTCAATATGTATGTCTTCCTGAGATGTACATATTGAATGTACATCATCTTGAGATGTATGAATTGAATTAAATTTCTGCCTACAAGGATACCAAGTGGGCCTCAAATGCATCTCACCGGTGGGCAGGATCACTGAGCACCCAGGTTGAGGCCAGTTTCACTGAGGATAAGGTACTGCACACACACTTATATTACTGCTTCTACTTTCACTTTAATTTTTTTTTGAATTTTATCAAGAAAAAGAGAATAATTCTCTTTATTAGTAAATGAAAGTTATATATCTACATTAATATATACATATATACATATGCATATATATATATGTGTGTGTGTATATATATGTTCTGAGGACACATCTGGCGATGCTCAGGACTTACTCCTGGCTCTGCACTCAGGGATCATTCCTAGTGGGGCTCTGGGGACCCTGTGTGGTGATAAGAACTGAACCCAGGTTGGTCACATGCAAGGGAAGCACACAAATCACTCTGCTATCTCTCCAGCCCTAGGGGTTTATTTATTTTTTTGGTGTAAAATATTTATAGGCAGCTTATTTTAGGGATCTTTCATAAGAAACACTCATTTGCTACTACATTTTAGTAAAGTGCCAGGGAAGCCTAGTGCAGCTCAAAGCCACTTAACTCTTATATATAGAAAACAGGATTAAATTACTCACCGAACCTTTTCCGAGAGTACTCTCTCTAGCTAATTTGTGCTACCTTTGGACTTGTATCTGCCTTGTAAATGCCACTTATTTCTGAGAGGCTCTGGGCTCTGTGTGTGTGTGTATGTGTGTGTATGTGTGTGTGTGTGTGAGAGAGAGAGAGAGAGACAGAGAGAGAGAGAGAATGAGAGAGAATATGTGTGACTGTGTGTTCATGTGTGCATGTCTTTGTCTATTTACAATGAGCAGTACTCTCTCTCTCCAAAAATTCCCCACATTATGCATTTCTATTTTCTGGAGCGATAGCACAGCGGTAGGGCGTTTGCCTTGCACGCAGCCAACATGGCCAACCCGAGTTCGATTCCTCCGCCCCTCTCGGAGAGCCCGGCAAGCTACTGAGAGTATCTTGCCTGCATGGCAGAGCCTGGCAAGCTCCCCGTGATGTATTCGATATGCCAAACACAGTAACAACAAAGTCTCCAATGGAGACGTTACTGGGCCCACTCGAGCAAATCGACGAACAACGAGAGGGCCTTTACCTTTACCCCACATTAAAATGGTAGTAATTTTCAAGTCAGTAAACTGAAATGAAAATTTGAGATTGTTCATTGCATATTCATTGTCCCTGGGGGTGGGGGTGGGGGTAGGTGCCATATTAGGTAACTCAGAAAACGTGATGTCATTATTGGTGAGTTATAGCAACTGAAGCATTTATTCCAGTGCGGTCTGCTGAGGTCAGAAAAACATATTTAGGGTTCTGGGGATGAGGCTCAGTGGTAGAGGGCATGCCACGTGTGTGCACATCCCCTTGGAATTGATCTTTGGCACAGCAACAAAACAAAACTGATGTTCATATTTATATGGACATTATTCATGTTGAAAACAACAACAATAACAACAAATAAACTGCAAAGCAAATATGTGAGCCCCTAATAAGCAAACGAAACTTAGTAAGTAAGAAGAGTTAATTAAAACCAAAGAACCCGTAAGAGAGATATGAAGCAAGTTCTGGGTCAGGGTGCTGCAGGTGGAAACACCTATTTAGATTTGTCGACTTCTGCCCCTTTTCATTGATTGTTCTATTTTATTTTTGTTTTAAGCCACATCCAGGTGTGCTCAGGGCTCACTCCTGATTTTGTACTAAGAGATTACTCCTGGAGGAACAAAGAGGTGCCTGGGACCAAACCTGGGTCGGCTGTGTGCAAAATAAGAGCCCTACTTGCTGTACTATCTCTTTGGCACTGATTAAACTTTTTATTATTCAAAGTTGAAAGAGAATAACAGTTTTTCACTCTGCTCTGTAAAAAAAAAAACTTGTTTTTTGCAAACATAAGGCAAAATTTTCCTCTACTGCTGAGTTATATTCACCTATCTTCATTTTCTATGTCCGACTTTATAATGTAAACTTTTTATTGGAATAAAAAATATGTACGCAGATGTACACCACAATATAGCACTGTAGCACTGTCCTCCCATTGTTCATCGATTTGCTCAAGCAGGCACAAGTAATGTCTCCATTTTGAGACTTGTTGTTACTGGTTTTGGCATATTGAATACGTTATGGGGAGTCTGCCAGGCTCTGCTGTGCTGGCTGGATACTCTCGGAAGCTTTCCTGGCTCTCCGAGAGGGACGAAGGAATCGAACCCGGGTCAGCCATCTGCAAGGCAAACGCCCTCCCTGCTGTGCTATCGCTCCAGTCCACCACAATATATACACACTTCAAATAAATTTTTACAAAATTACCTGTAGACACAGCATTTGCATAAAAAAGAAGCTTTCTTATGCCTCCTCCATTTCTTACTCATCCTTCCTCTGACCAAGCAAGTCTTGCCATCCTCACTTCCAACATCAGAACTTATTTTTGCAAAAGTTTGGAAAGAATTTTTAGCTGCTCAAGAAGTACTCAGGAGACTTGGGGGCCACTCTCAGTGGTACCTGGCCAACTGGACCAGAGAGATGGATACTCCGGATGAGTGATATAATTCTTGGGAGGGCCCACAGTCTTGGGGATCACCTGGGGCTACAACTGGTGGTACAAAGAGGGTGTCACATGGCACCAGGGATTCAACCAGAGGCCTCAAGAGTGGAATCACTGTACTTCAGTCTTTTGAACTATCCACCAGAAGTGAGTTTCTGAAATTTTTACAAGTGTAGTTACACTTGTAATCGATGTTACAGCCTGGACGTTAATAGATAGCACTTAGACATTTATGTAGATAGCAGCTTGACAAAAAGGAAAATGTATTTGTGTGATGTCTGTTATCTGTCTAGGTTTCATTCATGTGTCTAAGCTGATTACTCTCTTCATTGCAAATCTGTTTCCAGAATGAAAAATCAGCAGTTCCAGGGACAGGGGCCTCTGAACCATTAAGGGGCCGAGAACTGGAAGCTTCATCATGTTTTTCTCATAAGGGTTCATTCACGTGCAGTAAATCTCAGAAGGCCCTAAGTCGCGGAACATTATTCCTAAGCGCTACTCAACAGCTACCAGATGGCACACAGAGGCTCTGGGCTGCCACCTGGCATGGACTTTCACTGGTGGCCCTGGGAGGCAGCTCAGCTTCATGGGGCTGAGGCCTCCGGGTGCCTCTTACTGAAGCTCCCAGCATATGTGTCATGTGTAAGGCTGATTGCAGCTTCAGCTGCATTTCACATTACTCATCTGAATTTTGTGAGCTGTCTACAAAAGGTAGACTGAGTACATGTAAAGACGTGACACCGATGGGTAGGCCAAAAAGGTAGGCAATACTCAAAAAGAACTACATATGATGCAGTCACACGAGAGTCCTTTCTCATGATGAGAACATCCATGACACATGCAGTCATAGCCAGCCACCATGAGGCACTCAGAATCTTTCAGAACAAAAGCTAGCTTATATTTATGACCTGGTACTAGCAACAAAATTTTTATTGTTTGTTTTTGGGCCACACCTGGAAGTGCTCAGGGCTTACTCCTGGCAGGCTGTTAGTACCATCTGGGGTGCCAAGGATTGAACCCAGGTCAGCTGTGTGCAAGGCAAGCACCCAACTAGCTGTGCTATTTCTCCAGTTCCTAAAACTGAAACTACCAAGTGGGGTACAAACCTACAAGGGCATACGTCCACTGGATTTTAATTTCAATGCCTTAACCATTGAGCAATCCCACCAGTGGGTACAACAAAATGTTTTCCCTCACCACTTTCTGTGTGTATGTGTGTATATATTTGTGTGTGTGTGTGTGTTGGGGGTGGTGGGCAGGTGCCATATTAGGCAATGCAGAAACTTAATGTTGTTATGGTTTAGGTATCAGATATTAAAATGTGCACTTATTGGGGCTGGAATGATAGCACAGAGGGTAGGGCACTTGCCTTGCATGAGGTCAACCCAGGTTCAACCCCCAACATTCCATATGGTCCCCCAAGTACCACCAGGAGTCATTCCTGCATTCAGGAATGACTAAGCATCACCAGATGTGGTCCCCAAACCAACCCACTCCCCCCAAACAACCTCAAAATGTCTCTACAAAATAAGGTGCCCACCACTTTAAGAACTAACCATTGTCATACTCGTGATGCAGAAGTTTCCTTTAAACCAAAGACTACTTAAACAGCAGAGCTTGCCACTTAAAACTCTCAAAGACAGTTCTCTTTATTCAGCCTCATTCCCACATCCTCTTTTAGCAGGATTTTCCTTCAAGTTTCTCTCAGGAATTCTGAACCCCAAATTCCCTCTGAAAAAAAATCCCTCCTTTGGTAGAATTCTGGCAACTGCAAGTTAATACCAGGTTACTGAGGGCCAGAAGGAACTGTGAGTCTAGATAAATAAACAGACCATTAAGGACTGATGGACACAATCCCCGAGGCTCAGCCGAAATGGGGGGAAGGCCCAGGCTCCGCAAACACCATGCTCCGATCAAATTCCCCTCCTCTTGGGCTGTGATTTAAGAGAAACAAGAAGACAGACTTGATAGCAAGGGGAAAGGCGTAATCAGAAACAGTGGGAGACAGATTCCTCTGCATTGGAAGGCATCATCTGAGTTCTTGGCAACTAGACTACCAGAAGCCTCCCAGTTGGGTTAATGAGGTGGAAAGGGGAGGTGATTTGCCTCAGACTGTTATCAGGACCCAGCTCTGCAAACCTCACCTCTTCAAGGAGCATGTGGTCGAAGGGCTAAAAAATCAGATACACAATGGAGCTCAGAGGCAAAGAGGTCAAAGAAGAGAGGACTCAGTCTGAGGTGGGAAAGAGGGAGGCAGCCCTGAGCAAAGCTGCAAGTGAGAGGGAGAGTGGCCTCTATGGAGAGCTCTCTCCCTCTCCACAAAGAAAGCAGAGGCAGGAAAGCAGACACACACAAGAGGTGATGAAGGGGCTTGGAGGGAGGCACCAGGGAAGGGGCCAAGTGCCTGCAGCAAACAGAGACACAGCAGAACTGGGCAAATGGAATGCTGTTTCTCCAAGGGCTCTGCTCTGGGCCCCTGTTCTCTAGACATCTTGTTTTCAAAGCACACTCAAGACTTCTCAGACCTAGGCAAGGAGTGAGAGCTGGAAAGCAGAAGTAACTATCTGCTGGCATCTGGGGAGCAGTGGAAAGGGAGGGGGCTTGGCTCCTGGGATCCGGCACATCCTTCTGCCCTCTTCTGAAGGAAGCCAGCTTGGCTTGCAGAGACAAACAAAACAGACACCGACTTTAGCCTGAGTTGCTTGTACACGCTACTTTCTGATCATCTGCTAGTGAGCAGAGGAAGCTGGTGGGGCAGGCGGGAAGGGAGAGCAGGAGTTTGGGAGGTGGGGTTATGTGTGTGCGGAGTGGAGTGGCTGCAATGTGCATAAAGGAATCAGACCCAGATACCTTGAAATCAGGGACATATATGAGTGACAGAAAAAAGATCCTTGAAATGGTGTTTCTCCACCAGCCCACACAACCTTTCTCCTAAGCCATCCTAGGATGACCTTAGTCCCTTTGCCATGCCAGAGAAGGACACAGAGAGCTGCTTGCCTGTTACTTGCTAAAGCCAGCTGTGGGCCAGACTCCCAGAGGTTCCAAGCTCAGCATTTGGAAAGGGTGCTAGAGGGATGTTGCTGCCGAGCCAGCTTCTCGGCTGGCTCCCTTGGAACGCACTTTCTCCTGGAGGGGAAAGCCAAGGGTACAAAAGGGACAGATGCAATAACTAGGCAGGAAGAGTGATCTCTCTCCTTGGCCAGAACCAACATCTCTCCTAAGCGGAAGGCGCTGCATCTGCTAATGCTGTTCATCAGGGCCTCAGTGATTTGCAAGAATTTTCTGCCCGTGTCCTAGGGCCCCTGGGTTCAGGTGAGGGAACAGTAACCAGGAGCTCCATATGGCCTCTGGGACTGGCAAACTGATGCTTTCTCCAGTTTTACCCAAATTGGCCCATAGGCGAGGAGGTGCCTCTAGCTCATTCATGAAGCTGGAGCCAAGCCAAGAGACAGGGCTCCCCACTCTGCCCCAGAATTTCACTCAGTGGAATTGTGGTCTAGTCTGATTCCCTTTGCACCTCTTCCTGCAGGGCCTGAGCAGTCGGGGGCGAGGCCGGGGGTGGGGCGGACCAGCATTCTGGGCTGTCAGCTTTCAGGAGGAATTAGTCACTGGCCACCTTCTCTGCAAATCCTTTGCCCCAAATTCCCAATGAGCCAGTGGGTGAGAGATGCGGACACACATTTAGTCTGTAATAATAATCAAATTCTTGTGTTCATAACAAAATTATGCAGAGGGCTCTCAGAGTGCAGGAAAGGTATGTTGCGCTTTGGGAGGGCACTGCTGGAAAGGGATTCTGAATAGGAGGTGGGGGTGATGCTGTATCTGGGAGGGTGAAGGCCAAAGCTCCCCTCCCCCCAGACTGGGTGAGCACGTGCAGATTTATCATCATCACTGAACCAAGGAGTCAGCTATTCTGTGCATCAAAGGTGACCCATCTTAGGAGCAGTGGCCACAGAGGCACGAAGGGAAAAAATTCCAGATAAAATGAAAGGCAAACAGAACTAACTCTTCTTGTCTACGGCCATTGCTCAGGGCACAGGGACAAGGAACTTGTGGTTATTTCTTAAACTGAGGGTCAAAGCGATAGTACAGTGGGTAGGACATTTGCCTTGCACATGACCAACTTGGGTTAGATCCCTGGCGTCCCAATATGGTTTCCTGAGCCATGCCAGGAGAGATCCCTGAGTGCAGAGCCAGAAGTAAGCTCTGACCATTGCCAGGCATGGCCTTCAAAGAAAACAACAATAACAGAAGAAGATAAATAAACGGAGAAGTAGATACTGGCCCCAAATCTGAGCAGTATCTCTTAATGGTTTGACAAGAGCCTTGGCCCAGCCAGCTCATGCGGCTTAATAAATACTAACTGGCGATGAGAGCTCAGTCCCAGCAAAACACTTAATGAACACGAAGTCCCCCAGAATCAAGCCCATAAACATTTTAAAGGTTCATGGGACAAAGAACTTGTTGTTAGCTTAGAGAATCTATGTTCTTGCCTCTGTTTCTTAGAGACTCAGTATTGTATGAGAAAGTGGATATAAACAGCATCTTTGTTTGAAAATGCTAATGGATGAATAAGATTGTGGCACTTTTCCTACTTGAACCCCTGGAAATCTGATCAGTATTGGTTCAAAAAAAAGAAGAGGAAACTGTCAAGTAAACATAATCTTTTCAAATTATTAAGATTGTCTACTTAGCTTGGCACTTGGCTCTGCACTACAGAGCTCCCCAACTAGCCACCATCACCCTGTCTTCTCTGTCATTATCTCAGGGTTCCAGGGGTCCCTCTGATCCCCACTCAGGTTTTCACGGCCACTGGCCCTTGCATTCTTGCTGGAGCCCTGCAGGAAACAGACCCTCTGCAGCTGCCAGCGTTTATTTACACACATTCCTGCCTCAAATTGAATTAATGAGTATGATTTAACTCAGGCACTGTTCTCAGCGCCTTCCTCTGCCCCACTGGCCGCCCTGCCCTCTCTTCTCCACCATGCTCTGCCCCAGAGGTGCGTCCTGGAGGGGCCTGGATGTGTCTTGGGAACTCCTGTATCTTTTTCATCTGCTAGGAATGACCTAGGCGTTGCTGGAAATGCAAGTTTGAATCCAGCAGTTCCAGAGGGGCAGAGGTCTGAGATTCAGTCCTTTTTCTGGTGATGCAGAGGTTACACAGCTGGGGGCCAGGACGCTGAGTGGGAGGTTTTCACAGGAGCTCACCTGAAGCTAAACTACCAGGTGATGTTATCATAGAACAACCAAAAGGCAAAAGAGAAAAGACAAAGAGCAAATGCATGATCTTTCTGATCAATCTGATCAATTCTGATCAATCTGAAGTAGCAGAAGCAGAGGGACAGGCATTCTATTTACCTCACCCACCTTGTCTGCATGTGCAGAAAGAACACAGGATAAATGAAACTGTAAGTCCCATCAGCCCCTAAACACAGTCCTGCACAAGTTCTAATGCCCAGGCGCTAAACTGAGTATGAAATAGGACAGCTGGGACCCTCATCTTTTACTGAGAAAGAAGAAGTAGCTCCACATAAGGAACTTCAGCGTGGATGTGGTTAAGTTGCAGGAGGTCTGTTTATTGCATTGGGCAGACCAAGGAGGAATTTCCTGCGTGTGATGCCAAAGTCAGAGTGCAGGGAGCTTTCTCTGAAGTTTCTGCAATGAAACCAGCAGATCTCTTGTGCATTTATTCACACATTGTATAACTCTGTTAGTTATCCCCAGCAAACCCCTCCCAGATTCTACCAAGTGAGGAAAGGTACAAAAAAAGGAAAACAGGAAGAAAAAGCATTCCACCTGAAACAAAAGAAAATTAATACATTTGAAAACCAGCTCAATGTGTTGAATTTTGTTCTTCCTGGACACAAATACAAGTAATACTTTCTTCCAGCAACAAATATCCTTAACCTTGGATCCAAAACTGTTTGCCTAGATCTATACAAACTCACTATTTGGCTGCTTGAATAGAGAATAGCTTTTATGTTGAATTTTGCACAGAAAAGTCAATTTGGGGTGTATTTTTTATTTTTGAGGAAAGATTGAATTTATCACAAAACATATTTCATCGAGAAAACGGTAAAATGAACCACCTTTTTACCCAAACCACAAAGACTGCAAATTCCTTTGCTAGAAAAAGTTGGCGGCTTCTGTTGAAAAGATTAACTTATGCCGAACAGCTTTTGGGGGGCACACAGGGATAGATGAGACTGCATTTTCCATTTGGGAAATATAACAAAAAATAGTTCCTGAGAGAGGAAAAATATGGAAGCTTATCAATACTACTTTCTTATTGTAAAAGTTCTTCTAGGAGATTAGCACTAATTGGTCTGAATGTATTCTGTAGAGTCTAACTGTTGCTACAGAAACAAAATTCATCTCAACCTTTCATTGCTAGTTAAGGGCTCACTGTAAGGATTATGGAGAGGGTAGGCAACTTCCTATGGCTTTAGGAACTGATTTGCTGAAGCTGAGACCATCAGAAAGCTTTAATAAAAGTGATAAACTAATGCCATCACCTCATTTTTTGGAGGGGGGGAGAGGGTGTTATTTCCAAGTTCAGGATACTTGACAGTGTCCAAAGAAACTTGTATCCTTTCTAATCAGATGGACTTAGGTTCAGGCCCTACTCATTGATCTGTGTTTGGGGGTTGTTTTGACCCTGTTGAGAGGACCATGTGCTGCTGGGGGAGGATCAAATCCAATGTCTCACACATGCCAGGCTCTCCCACAGAGTCACATTCTGGACCCCGGAATTACATGTTCAGTCTTCTTTACAAGAGGCAAGTTTGTCAGAAGGTAACCCTCTGTGGATTAACGCTGGGTTTTGTGGAAGCACTCTTAAATCCTTTTTAAATTGTTACTGAAAGTTCTGTAGACACTGATGAGTAACAGTGAATTGAGTTGATATGTTATTAATTTCTGACTGCAGGATTATTGGTATCAGAGTATGGGCTATAGTTCCTCTGGCTCCAACTGGCTATCCCATGCACAGAGCCCAAGGCTCTTGTCCAAGATGCCACTTCCTCTTCTTTAAACATGCACCAGGATCACATCTGCCAGTTCCCAAGCTCTGGTGGTCTGTGAGTTATTTTACTTGGTGACTCCTTCTCTGACTATGTTCAATCTCGAATAGGGTGCTTTGTTTGTTTATTTAAACTGGACCTCTTGGACTGACTGTAATTACCAGTGAAGTTAAGAAAATTTGTCTTGAGAGAAGCTGTTCGACACAATGTCTAGGATTCTTCTCTGTCCTCCTTTCTTAGGGCAGCCACACAGAAAATGTGTTTTCCTCCTGTTATTTGCAAGAGAATGCAGCCACTGCCAGAATCTCTCTGCAACACATTTGGGTAAACCTCTAGAAGAAACACTGCAAAAAAGCAATCATTGGGGCACGGCAGGAGACCTGGGCTTGTCCATCCATTGCTCCCGTCTGCACTTGGGGTACCTCCAGGATTACCCACAGAGGTGGAGTCCAAAGTCCAACGTTAGCAGAGGCACATGGCCAATGGTAGCAGTGCCAGCAAGATCTGACCACAGGTCCTGGTGTGACCTCCTCTGTGGGTCCAACCCGCTTTCTGAGTCTGGCTCTTTAAGCCTTTCCATATACTCTGTGGGCTTCACTATTGCCCTAGACAGATTCCTTTTCTACGTATTATGCCGAAGAGAGTTTTTTGGGTTCATTGTACCACGGCTCTGAACTGGTAAAATTAATTAATAAAGGTTTAGCATGCTTGGGTCTTGGCTGCAAACAGGCAAATTTAAGGCCAATAAAGCAGCCATTTTCCCCACAGGATCCCTCTACACTGGGGATATTTTCCTGGTTGCTTGGACGAGACTTTCTCAAGAGGAGAAACAAGCAGGGATGTATAATGTAGTTTTAGGCTATTCTTTCATAGAAGTGAGTCATGACCCTAACAGATAACATCCAGACCTAACTCTTTGAATTTACCAGTTTTGTCCTTGGTGGCAAATGCCCTGCCCTCTCTTGCCATTTAAATGTGTCTCATAGACAGAACATGTGTGCAGGCCACATGTGCCCAGGCCACATGTGCCCTCTTAGCATGAATAACCTAAACATCTGAGCTCAGCCCGGAGGCATTGTACCATGACTGCTGCAAGCCACAAGCACCAGAGCTGCATGCTTGAAAATGAATGATGTTGGGCTGATCTCTGGATTTTTCTAGTGGACCTGGTGTTAAGGGAGAGAGCAGCTAAGACTCAAAGGTTTACATAACAAGAGTTGGTGAAGAGGATGCTGGACAAAGAGCACATGAGGGAGTGTGTAAGGGAAAGGAAGACAATAAAGGGTTGTATTCTAGGCATCGAGGAACCTAAGGTGTTGAGACGCTAAGCTCTGGCTGCCATAGAATTAGCATAAATCATTTAAGTAACTACCCTAAAACATTTTATCATTGATAGAAACTCTACAACAAATAACACAGAGCCCAGCATGTCAGAGGAGTTTGTTGAAAGGTGGCTGGGAGGGGGAAAAAAAATGTGTGTGTTTTTTTTTTCCCACTACACAGTCTCCTGCAATATCTACTGAATTGTCTTCTATGTAAAGTGAATATGCTGGTCTTGAAAACTGTTTATCTAAAGCAGAAAAATCTTCTTATCTACTGAAATAACTAAAATATCGTTTTTCCTCCAATACTGCAAGAGGATCTAGTTGTCTAACTTTTGAAAAATAATCTATTTAGCAATTATTTTTTGGGAGGTGATCTTTTAACCTGACACATATGCTCCTATATTTGAGGGCTTTCTTTCTGGGTTCAGTAAAGTGGTTGTGTTAGAAAGTTAGTAGTAGGTCAAAGCAATAGTATAGTGAGTAGGGCATTTGCCTTGGTTCAATCCCCAGACTTCCATATATGTTCCATACCTGAACACTGCCAGGAGTAATTCCTGAGCACAAAGCCAGGAGGAATGCCTGAGAACTGCTGGCTATGGGGGAAAAAATTAAAAAAAAAAGAAAGGGAGAGAAAAGGAAAGAAAAAAAGAAAAGAAGTGGAAGCTAGTAGTAAAACAAGCATGTTCCCCTTTATGAGCAATTTCATGTAAGTCAATCCTCAATGAATCTATAAGAAACACACATACTTTCCAAGCCATGTTTGAAGGGCTGGGGTAATTCAGAATTCACCATGATCACAGTACTGGTAGTCAGCAGTTGTCAAGGGCTTTCAATAAATTTAAATCACTAGGGGAGTGTTAAAAAATGTGAAAAGGCACTGAGGGAGACACCCCAGAGAAACTACCACTGCAGGGGACTGAAGATGGAGGGGAAAGAGGTATCAGAGGAAAGATCAAACAGATAAAACTAAAAACCAGCATTAGGGCCAGGGTAATAGTGCAGCGAATAGGGTACTTGCCTTGCACATGACTGACCTAGATTTGGTCCCCCAAGTCTCATATGGTCTGCTAAGCAACCCCTCCCTGAGTGATCTTTGAGTGCAGAGCCAGTAGTAACCTGTGAGCACCATCTAATGTGCCCCCCCCCCACAACAATATTATAAAGGAAGGAAGCAAACTATCTAGAAAGCAAATCGACATAAACAACCCTTATGTGAAGGAAAGTACAGGGACATGGAAAATAACAATTAACAATTTGGAGGAAAAAAAGTGAGTTATGTAATTATATCATGGTGATTCAATAAAATTTTTTAAAAAGTGAATTATAGAGACCACCTGATCCCAAATTGCAGTTTTCTAGAAGGATAACCCCAATTGTGATAGGTAATTACTTTTATTTAAAAATATGAGTGGAGGGGTAGAGCAATAGTATAGCAGTTGGGGCACTTGTCTTGCATGCAATTGGCATGAGTTTTACCCCCTGAAACCTTATATGCTCTCCAGAGCACCTAGAAGGGACTCCTCAGCATAGAGCCAGGAGGAAGCCCTGAGCATTGCTGGGTGTACCCCAAAATACAAAAATGAAAAAAAAGAAAAAAGAAAAGAAAGAAAGAAAGAAAGAAAGGAAGGAAGAAAGGAAGAAAGGAAGGAAAGGAAGGAAAGGAAGGAGGGAAGGAGGGGGAGGGAGGGAGGGAAGGAAGAAAGGGAGGGAAGGAAGGAGAGAGGGAATGAGGGAGGGAGTGAGGGAGTGAGGGAGGGAGGGAGGGAGGGAGGGAAGGGGGTGGGAGGAAGGGAAGGAAAGAAGGAAGGAAGGAAGGAAGGAAGGAAGGAAGGAAGGAAGGAAGGAAGAGAAGAGGGGGAAAGGGGGGGCTCTATAAAATACCTGGAAGGTAGCAACCTATCACAAAACTGATCTGTCAGAGTGTTTTATAAAAGATTCAATGAGAGTTCACATTCATGATCTATTATTTTGATCTATTGCTAATCTATCACCATCTTCCTTAAGCTTATACCACTAAATTAGAGCCATTAAAAACCAGGAATTCATTTTTAAATTAAAACCAAAAAAATGGGGGGGGGGGTCACCTGGTGATCTTCAGGGTCTACTCCTGGTTCTTTGCTCTGGGGGCCCTATGTGGTACCAGACATTGAATTGGTGTTGGCTGCATGCAAGTTGCCTTAATCCTTGTACTATCCCTCTAGCCCAGAAATTCGTTTTTCTTTTTATCAAAATGAACAAGTTTCTGAGTTCAAAACTTGTAATAATCTAAAATTCCTCTTTCTCCCGACCCCTTGTTGTATTAAAATATAATTGGTGTATGAATAGTATAGAATTGAATACATGTGCAGATTAGAAAATGATTAATTTATATTATTACATATGATTATAATAATTAATATATTACATATTATTATATATGTAAATGTTTTATATAAATACACATTTTATCACATCTTGTGATAAAATATTTTATGTAAGAACTTTCAAGAACTCTTAGCAACTATCAAATACATGAAGCAGCATTGTTAACTTTTATCAACATGCTTGGAGAGCCCGGCAAGCTACCGAGAGTATTCGATATGCCAGACACAGTAACAACAAAGTCTCCAAAGGAGACGTTACTGGGCCCGCTCGAGCAAATCGACGATCAAGGGGAGGGCCTTTACCTTTTTACCTTTTTATCAACATGCTATATTCTATATCCTCATTTATCCTACCACTGAAAGATTTTACATAAAGTTGCTTCTTGACTTTGTATTTCCTATTCAAAACAAACTAGAATAAGCTGTTTTCTCAAATCATGGTCATTTCTAATTAAAAAAAATATCATTTAGAGTCACTGAGTTTATATTCCAGAAAATGACTGTAATGCTCTGCTTCAGTATTTACTTTCATTTGAATCATGAAAGGATATTTTTTAAACAGCCCAGACAAGAGCTTTAAAAAAGTTCATTTAAAATGATTTAGCAGTCGGGTAGGTTAACACAAAATAGCAGATATGCGCCCTCTATTTCCTTTTGTTTCTAGAAATTACTTTTCTCACATTAATCACAGGAAGTAAAATTCTGACTTTCCATGCTAGAGACCTTTATTCATGCTCAATCCTATTGTTTTTCTCGAGGCCTTATATGGGGAAAGATCTCAGCACCCTCTCCTTAGCCCCCCTCCCACACACACCTTCTCTATCACAGTGAGATCCCATCTTTTCAAGATGGAATTATGAATCAATCACTTCTCATCCATTCCTTACCTCCATTTCTGGTTTCACTAGAGTCACACAGTTCCTTCATTTGCTGCTTTTCTTTCTTTTAATTAAGATGCTGTTATTAAGAACAGAGTTTTCAAATTTTCATAATTTTCTCTTCTCGTAATATTGCCTGACTTGACCCTAAAGTTCTATGCCCCAAAGTGGTCTTAATGACATACTCACTCCTACTTTAAAACTTTTCTAAAGCCATTCCTGAGTCTGGAATGTGCCACCATCAGGCTGGGGAGCATTTAATCCCTCTATCCCGTATCAGAAACAGTTCATTGTTTCCATGAAGTCATCTCGGATCTAGCAGAAACCAGTTGCTAATGAAACTCTACCTAAGTCTGACATTTTCTTGACCAAGATCTCCTCTCTAATTATGTGCATATAGTTGAAACTTCAAAAATCACTGATCCCTTCCATATAATTACCAAATTCTGCCCAGTGATATGCTGGTTTAGGGAACTTAAGACATGTCTGCTACAACTATCTGTGACTATTATCTTCTTCAGTTTTATCTACCAGAACAAAGCCATCAGATAATTTAGCATAGAAGATCTTGAACTAAATATCCCCAAAAGTCTTGATTTAATGTTATCATTTCTTTAAAATCAGCTCCAAAATAAAATGTTTCCTATGAATTATACCTTATTTTTAATCTTTAACAAACATGCATGCCAATGAATATTGTACAAGAGATGCCACCCAAGTAGTTAAATTAGTTGAACTAAAATTTCAACTGGAAATATTCTAAGACAATTAAAAAAAAACTTTTAACATTTTAGAAAAATGCAAAAGGCCAGGGAGAAAGCTCAAAGGGGAAGAGCACATGCAATCCCCATGGTCCTCTGAGCACTGCCATATGCAACCCTGCAGGGCCCTAAGTATTTCTGAGCCTGAGCATAGAACTGCATAGAGCATAGAGCATAGCTGGGAGAATCTCCGGAATGACCTGGACACCCTGTGCACTCCTTGAAAGTCTAAAAGAGATTCTGGCTTCATCTGCTGATCATCTGTCCTGCACGCATAAAATTCTGATGGGAGATCCAGCAAGTAGATATGAAAGATCAATTGCACAAAGCCAGCAGTGTTACATAATTTTACATCAAGGGTATTTAATGTAATTATTCCTTCCATTAAAATATTTACTGAATGTCAGAAAAGACAGGCAGTCACTACCTAGGATATACTAAAAAGTAGTCACATTTTTCATATAACTTCTAATTGACAGGAAAACAGAGTAATTACAAAAATCACAGAACCAGTGTCTATAAAAAAAATTCTAGTTGAAAGAAAACACAGAGAACATAAATTGACCATCCTAGCCAATTTTAAGTGTATAATTGAGAATCGCTGACTTTATTAACATTCTGTGCAACAGATGTCTCCAACTTTTTCATCTTGCAAAACTGAAACTCCACATTCATTCCATTCAATACTACTTTCTCATTGCTCCATCCAGTCCACTCCTGGCATCCACCATCTACTTTCTATGACTTTGACCACTCTAACTACTATTAAAAGCAGAGTCACATCACATTTGTCTATTTTTGTGAGTGAATGGTTTAACTAAACCTTCATCCAGATTGAATCATATGGGAGGAACTCCTTCTTAGTCTGATAAATACTCCCCTCTAGTTTACGATTCTCTCTGTCAGTGGTCATTTCATCTGTTTCTGCCTTTCTGCAACTGTGGCTGCTGCTCGGATGACCAAGAGCTTGAAAAGATCTTTTAATATAACATGCTTTAAAATTTTTCAACATATACTCAGGAGTGAAATTGGTAGATCAGACAGTAAATTCCATTTAAAATTTTTTGAGCACCCTCCACAGCCGTTTATCACATACCACTTTATATTACCATTAATTGTATATTCTGGTTTTTCATATTTAATAAATTATTTTCTTTTTAGTTGTGCATTGAAGGAGAGATGAAGTGGTTTCAGTGTAATGAAGGAGAGATGAAGTGGTTTCAGAGGTAATATACTAGTAGGATTTAATGTAGTCAGAAGAGCAAAAGAGAAGGGAAGTTTCCTTGAGGTCTGAGTGAGAATAAAGTAGGTGGAAGTCAGTGGTTAGGGAACTCAGGAAGTTGGGGGGGAGATACAAATCCACTTTGGGAGTATAAATAGAGCACCCCCAAAAGTGAGCAGAAACCTGTGTGGATGGTAAGTGGTGAGGGGTGTCTGACTCTGGGAACAACATCAGCCTGAGAGCTATGGAAGTCAGGGGAACAACTACAGTCAATTGGGAATTTGAATGACTATATATTCTTTGCCACAGTAGATGCCAGCAGATTAGGTGCTAAGAAACTGGTTATAAGGCTACTGTCATAATTCAGAAATAATGCAGCATTGACCAACTGGACAGGAGCAGAACTGACTCGGAAGAGATAAATGCAAGACATTTTGGAGTGAAAAATGGTAGAGGTCTGAGTCATCTTAATAATGGGGGAGGGTTCTGAAATTCTAGAAGGTTCACTCAATCTTAGGCATTAAATAATAACCCTATTTAGAAACTGCCACTTATTGAACAAGACAACCATTTATTTGGAACAGATCAAATTTAATTTTTGGTGTTGTAGATTATTATTGCTCAGTTGGTTGCAGCACCACATAAATGGGCCCTAAATTTCTGTGTCCGGATCTTTCCTCCTGATTAAGGAGGAAGTGGCAGAGATAATAGCTAACACTCTGGACAAACTCTTTGAAGTCAGAAACACACTTTGTAACTTTTGGTTTACAAACTCTGGTTCAAGCAATTAATTAACATAAAATTAATGGCCCAGTTGCCCCAGAATTTATTTTTTAGAGAGTCTTGTAAAGAGTCAAGAGTCTTTTAATTGCAATAACTGAAATCAAAGTTGGGTAGTTCATATCCTCAGCATCATAATATTAGTTATTAATATTATTAGTATTAATTTATTGATAAAACTAACTTCACCTGTGTGGTTTTACTTTTCAAAGGGTACTATAAAGTGTTTAAAGTATTTTTGTTATTTCTTGGATGTGGGTGGGGTGGGGAGCAAACCTGGCAGTTTCCAGAACTTACTCCTGGCTCTGTGCTCAGAATCACTTTTGGCTGGGCTTGAAGAAACATGAGATGTGATCAAACCCAGGTTGGTCACAAGCAAGGTAAGTGCCTTATCCACTGTATTATTGCCCTCAGTACAGTGTACACATAATCCAGGTGTACACATAATACTGTCACCCCTCAGTTTTGGGTCCCAGTACTAGGAAATTTTTAAGGATTCCCATGTCTCCTGTTCAATTTCTTTTAGATCACATCAAGCAGGAATCCAACATGTCATTAGAAATTGATGACTGTGGAGAGCTGAGGCCTCTTCTGAAAACATTCTTATTTCCTTTCATTTCAATTTCAAAAATTTATCTTTTACTCAAAGTTGTCTTCTTTATCTTGTGTGGGAAGATCCAAAGGTACCACAGTGACTGAGCTGGAGAGACTGCTGGTAGGGAAAGTCCACAGACATCTTCCCCGGAAGTAAGGAGGATTGCCAGTTATCCAGAAAGCCTCTCAACCTGCTCCAGACTGACTAACATTTTGCGTCTGTAACTTGTAGATTCCTTTACTAAGGAGGACTCTTTTTCAAGAGTCCTCAGGATTGCCCAAATGAGAACACACACCGGCTTATGTGTGTCTGCAAGTTTGGAGAGGGTATGCTTTAGGTTGGATCCAGGCAAACACAGAATGCTATTACTCCTCAGTTCATCTTTCCTCTGTGCGCAGGTTAGTCCAGGTCATTCCAGGTACCCAGGGACCTGACCTGTCTGTGCTATCCCACTATGGTTCCAGGCTGACATCAGACTCGTACAACAAATGTGGCACAGGAGACACCACTGAGGCCTCCCTGTTCTGGACCTCCTCAGCAGACTAGTCCTGTGGGAAGGTTCCGACCCAGACATGAGGCAGACACAGGGGGTGGGGGGTGGGGGGAGCTGTTCTATAAAGGGAAAGGGAAAGGGTTAAGGTCAATAAGTGGGGGATCCCCAAATGAATGCCTAATCCTTATGACAGCTGGTTATCCCAGTTCAAAAAGCCTCCCTCCCTCCCTCCCTCCCTCTCTCCCTCCCTCCCTCCCTCCCTCCCTCCCTCCCTCCCTCCCTCCCTCCGTCCCTCCCCCCTTCTCCCTTCCTCTCTTTCTAATTTCTTCCCCTCCCCTTCCCTTTGCTGCTGTCATGACAGGGTTTGTTGCGGAGCTTTCTGCGGATCACCCACTCAGTGGTCCTGCAGTGCAGATCACACTCTAAGTGGTGGGGCTGGAGATGGGAGTCATGGCCTCAGACCTGTGAGTCAGATGCTTCACCTCTCACCTATCCCTGGCCACTGCTCTGTGCTCTTTTAAAGATTTTTTGGTGTCCATGGCAATGCGAAAAACCCCAAATCTCTCCACTTCATGTATGTTCACTCTTCTGGAGCTCCAGACACTGTCCACGCAGCTCTGCAGTATTGTTTACACCCCACAGGAAAACCATGCATGTGCCTCATTCATAGCATCCCATGTGGCCCTTGTTTTCTAGTCTCAGTTACACTGGTGGCATCTTCAATTGCATATCAGGTACCAACACCTGTAAACACACCCATGTTTTTGGTGGAAGGAGACAGCTGCGAGCACCAGCCAACCAGCCAAGACCAGCTCCCTCAGCGTGTGGTGGAGGTGGAGCCCCCTGCAGAGAATCCCAACTCCAGAGCCCTACAGCCACATCTCCACATGTCTGGGGAAAGGAAAAGTTCAGAACCACATCAAACACGCTCTGTGGCCGCAGAGCATAAATATTACAAACAAACAAAATCAGCATGTAATGCGTACTTCAATTTGCTGACAGATATTTAAAAAATTAACATCAGAATGAATGGCAAATGCCAACACCACAACAAAACCTTGAGCCAAAGAGAAAAATAACTCACAATCAAAGCTCATAATCAGCACACAGAATCCTGGAAAACAGGAGGCCAAAGGAAAATAAACTTCCACCAAAGAGAAAACCTGGTGGGGGAAGATGGAGTGAGGAGGGGCTTACAAAATAAGACATTCTCATAAAATGGACTTAAATTTTTTTTAAATGGCTTTAAAGGGAGTTTCTGGGTAGAATATTATAGCCCAAATGCAAACTATGTGTATCCCTCTAATTTGTTAATATTTGAAAAATTCTGCTACAAGATGAGTCACTGTCGATAATTCAATAATTATCTCCCCTTTCATTTCCCTTTTTTCTTTTGGTTTTTGAGCCACACAAGCAGTGCTTAGGGCTTATTCCTGGCCCTGCACTCAGGAATTACTCCTGTCATGGCTGAGGGATAATATGGGGTGTTGGGGATCAAGCCTGGGTCAGCCACGTTCAAGGTAAGCATCCTGTCAGCTGCTCTATCACTCCAGCAACTCAAAGCACATTTTAAAGGAGCATTGATGGGTATTTGAGGAACTGAGGGTCTATACTAGTTCTTCAAAGGCAAGCAGGTGAAGGAATTGCTAAGCCCAAGAGTGGCAGAAGGAAATCTGAAATCAACATGCTTAGCTTAGCTGATAATTTTAAAAACAAACTTTTGGGGATGGGGGCAGGTGGAGTTATGGTGCAGTGGTAGGGTGCTTGCCTTGCATGCAGACCTCCTAGATTCAATCCTGAGCATCCCATATGGTATTCCAGCCCCCTCCAGGAGTGATTTCTTGAGTGTAGAGCCAGGGGTGACTGAGCATTGATGGATGTTCACCCCTACCCCACCCCTGTCAAAAGAAATGCTTAAAAACAAACTTGGGAGGTGGTGGTGGAGAAATAGTACAGTGGTAAGGCACTTGCCTTGGGGCCAACATGGATTTGATTCTGGCATGCCATATGGTCCTTCTAGCCCCACGAGGAGTGATCACTGAGCACAGAGCCAGGAGTCAGCCCTGAGAAGCTCCAGGGGTAGCCCCCCAAACACAAAAAAAAAAACAACAAAAAACCAGACTTTCTCCTTTGTGTTTTCATCTGTTGCCTTAGATAAGGGCTTGAGGGCATAGACACAGAAGCAGGAAAGCATGGGAGGAATAGCCCTCTTCACACCTGCAGAGACCCCGGTCCCACTGGCCATGAAAAACATTCCAGCTTCAAAGCACAGATTTCTATTTCCACTGATAACTCAGCCCTATGATTCAAGGCAACTGTCCAAAGGAGGTTCCCCAAAGGCTGTTTAAAACCAGATGGGTGTTCCCACTGGAACTCCTCACCCCCATGGCTGAGCCATGTCACATCTAACACACATTGCTTGAGGAAGCAGGAACTAACTCCGTTCAGCATGTGGATGCCAGCGTGGCACCCCATGGGAATTATGCACATCCAAGTGTGAGCCACCAGGGGGATGCAGCAGTGCCAATATGTTTTAATCCTGCTGGACGAAGAGGGGGGTCCCAACACACTTTGCAATCTCACACTCAGAGTGTTTAGGGATAGTTCCTAAAACTCATCATTGCAAAGTGGAAGTGAGTATTCAGAGTAAGTCTATATGGTGACAGATTTGGGAAAGCATCGGTTTTCTTGGTTGGCCACAAATTGGTGAGTCCGGGAACAGGGGTATCCATCTGCCTCCCATCTGCATGTGGTGGAAGGGGGCATCCCATGCCCCTGCAGCTCAGAAGAGACAAGCGGTGCTCATAGAGGCAGAGTCCAGCTGACCTGATGCCAGGCTGGCTTTACTCAAGGTCTGACCACTCCTGGGAAGCCTCTCAGCCTGCTCTCTCTATTCTACCTCTCAGTAGCTGTTGCTGCTGGAGGGGCTTCCTCCTGGATGCCCCCCAGTGCTCTATTATGTACAAGAGAAGGCCATCTCTTGGATGAATTTATTTTGGGGGCATGGGGGGGACCAAGTGCCCTAACTCCTGACTTCCAAGATGGGGTTCTTTAAGTTGAAACCATGCTTCTTTTCCTGAGTCCTCCTCCCCTACCTCCTTTCTCCCTCCTACACACACACAACACCATCTTCAACAAAGGTTTCAGAATCATTCACAACAGCTCAGTAATTTGGATCAAGCACAGCCCTGGAATTATGGGGATAAAGGGCTCCTGTTTAGGATGCGGGCTGCTGCACCAGATGCGGAATATGGATATAAACTGGGTGTCTCTAGGAAGGGGCAGAGGAGGGGACTGGCACAAAGAGCCACCTCCATTCACTAGGGTAGTTTACCTGAGAACTTGGTCTCCAAGTCTATAAGGACCTTCTGGAATGGGATCATGAATGGATGGCAATCCGTACAACAGTTATTCCATCTCAACTTGCCTCCTCGAACACATGCAACCAGAATCCCAAATCCCTCTTTTTCTATGTCATGCTTGCTAAGGACCCCTGAGCCCAAGTTCCTACAGGCTGCAGAGTCAGGGGAACTCATGAATTGGGGAAGATGAAGGCCGAGTTGTTTTGATTTAACCATGGCAGTATTGTAGCCATTTCTCTCCCCTGTTTACTTTTGGTTCTCTGAGATTTTCATTGTGTATACACAAATGTGTGTATAAAACTCAAAAGTAAACCCATGTCTGTATTTTGGATTAAAAAGAAGAAGAAGCCCGCAATGTGCCAGAAGCTGGCTGGAACCCTGAGCTTGGCACAACACACAGAATTAGCAGCTTACGGGCTTTGAAGTATAAGTTTGTCCCTCTCTTTTTAACTTGCAGCACAAAGAACTTGAAAGGAAAAGCACCAGAGTCAGTGAAAAGTATTTTTCCATGGTGTACGATATAATGTCTTTGGGTAAATCATCTACTCAGAAAGCAAGATACTATGGCCACTGGCAGGACCTGCTAAGTTTCACATCATCATCATCATCACAGAAATGAAGATGGACCTGGATAATTTTCAACATGCCATTTTCTCCTGAAACCTAGCTTCTGAAAACATGGATCAGAACCCAAGAGGTGTTTGCAAAAATGAATGTAGGAGCTGGGGAGGGGGGCAGCAAAAAAGATTGCATTCATCTGGGTAACATAAAGTAACAAAATAAGAGACTAACACCCAAGAATAGCTGTGATAAATACGAGGAGGTTCACTCCATGGCTTCAAGGTCAGCCGCACATTCTAGGGGTAAAGGCAGCTCAGATAGAGAAGGGAGCACCAAATAAAGGGTGCTGGGAAGATCCAGCCAGGATGGGAGATGCATGCTGGAAGTAGACTATAGATCGAACATGATTGCCACCCAATGCCTCTTTTGCAAATCACAGCACCCAAAAGGAGAGAGAGAACAAAAGGGAGTGCCCTGCCACAGAGGCAGGGTGGGATGGGGGGATGGGGATGGGTGGGAGGGATACTGGGATTGGTGGGGGTAGAGAATGGGCACTGGGGGTGGGATGGGTACTTGATCATTGTATAACTGAAACCCAAACACAAAAATTTGTAAGTCTACAACTGTACCTCATGGTGTTTCACTAATAAAAAAAATCGATGTATGATTTATGATCAGTATTTATAATTGGTTTGATTTATATACCTACTTGATAGACCCAGAATCATGTAAAAAAGTCTCTCAGCCCCAGATCCTCAGGCCCTAGCATTGAAACACCAACTCAGTTGGCAGAGAGAATCACCAGGAGTGGTCCCCAGAACCACTGAGCACTGTTTGGAAGCCCCTCTAAAAACAGGAGAGAAATTTTCTTAGGCAAAAAAAAGGGTCACGCTTGGAGAGTTTAAGCAGGCCAATCCTAGAGGATACAGCACTCAGTAAACATTACAACTTGGATGCGTTAGTGACATGGTGAAAATTTTAAAGGGAAACACAGCCTAGATATTTATAAAAATCAGAAGCTGGATTAGGAGCAATAGTACAGCAAGAAAGATGCATGCCTTTACATGTCTGACCTAGGTTCAATTCCTGGCACTGCATATGGTACCCTGGACCCTGTCTGAGTGATTCCTGAGCACAGAGCTAGGAGGATGTCCTGTGCACTGTTTGGTATGGCCCCTAACAAAACTCAGAAAAGCAAATAAAGAAACAAAAATAAAGACTAGAGGCCTGACCCAGAGATTCTGACTTTCTCTCTCTATTCACTGT
Source organism: Sorex fumeus (assembly GCF_029834395.1). Taxonomy (NCBI): domain Eukaryota; kingdom Metazoa; phylum Chordata; class Mammalia; order Eulipotyphla; family Soricidae; genus Sorex; species Sorex fumeus. Next base: position 81,713,068 of record NW_026606065.1, on the reverse strand, counting down.
CTCTCTCTCTCTCTATCCTGCAAATATATTTTTGTGATGCAAGGCTGCCATTATAAAAGGCAACACTGACAATTCAGGTATAGGAGATCAATGGGCATATGAAACATCACAACCCATAAAATGTTAAAATTATTTGGTCAAAAGAATTGGAAATTTAAATCACAGCATTTCTATTTATAAAAGTTCAGTTGGGGCTGGAGAGATAGCACAGTGGGTAGGGCATTTTCTTGCATGTGGCCGACCTGGGTTCAATTCCTAGCAGCCCATATGATCCCCTGAGCAATGCCAGGACTAATTCCTGAGGGCAGAGCTAGGAGTAACCCTTATGCATTGCCAGGTGTGACCCAAAATGTAAAAAAAAAAGTTCAGTTATCAGTCTGAATAGTTACCAGTTAATTTCTAATTATTTCGTTTTCCAAAGAATACAACACTATCTGAACCTCTATATTCATCATGGCCTTACAACAAGCAAGTCTTGTAAAATAAAAGTTCTCATAGATATATGAATAAATAAATGAGTTGTGGTACATAACACAATGTATACTACTCTGCTATTAAAAATAAAAAATGGATTCTTGTCATTTGCAACAACATGGATGAATCTAGAAAGTATCACGCTGAATGAAGTGAGTCAGACAGGGACAAACATTGCATAAACCATCACTTGATTTGGTAGAAAACCAAAACAAATAAATTAACTGAACAAAATAGAAATAATTTTTTAACTGGAACATCAAAGAAGTAATTGGCATAAGGGAAGGGGGATGAGGTCACAGGCATCAATTGCTTGGTAAAAGATGGAATTGGTCTTTTAGTGATGACTATTATGTAGGATAGCAGTTTTCAGCCACTGGTCCACAGGGCAGTAGGGGTCCACAGGTAAAGAAAGATTGAAAATCACTTGGTCTGCTGCCTTCATTACAACTGCCAGTTTGTGGACAAGTATGAAGGACAGGTGTCACTGTTTCACAGGAGTAAAAAGGCTGAAAACACTGATGTGATATATACATAAATGCTGATTTATAATGATGCTTATCAAAAACTTATGCAATGTTTAATGCAAAATTACTTTAAAAAATGAAGCAAAAAGTAATTGCTCACTTCAGGAGAAAGAAAAGTATTCACACTTTTCATTTTTCATAGGTTAATTTTTTACTATATCTTTGCCTCACTGCTCTAAGTAATTGAAGTAAGTGATATTATTCTTACTTTGCTTATAAGGAGATGAGTGCAGGTGAGATGATTTGCCAGAGTTTACTGACGTTGAACTGAAGTAAAATAAGAAGGTATCCCTCAGGACACTCCTAAAATAAAATGCATACAGAAGATTTCCTGACCCAGTTTTAGAACAAGTTTTCTTCATGTATTTCAAAGCTCTACTTTACCCAATTAAGTAAGTAATTGGGTAAAGTAAGTCTGTTGCCTTCAAGCTTTGACATTTGGGAGATTTGGAGAAAGCCTTGGTTCTGCAATTGGGAGAAAAAAAAACAGGGTTCCCTGTGGAAAAAACATTACCACATCTTCCCTGCCTGAACCTGGCATCAACCAGGATGGGAATGACCTGAACTTTAAATTTCCTTTAAATCTAGCTTGGACCTAGGAAGAAAAATGGTAGACCTTAATATCCCACAAATGTTATATGTATATATATATATATATTTTCAGAAGAGGAAGTATACAGATGAATTCTTTGATTTCAACAATTTTCACTGGAACTTCCTGACTCTTTCATGTGCCACATGATGAGGTGCTTGAGGGGAGATAAAGACTCTTTGACTGGAAAATAATTCTCATTCTACAGCCTTGCCTTGCCTTTGCCCTTAAGGGAAAACCTGCATTCTCTTTCCCACCCCTATTCCCCCGTGGGAAAAAACTCCTAATAGACAAAACAAAGAAATATTTAATCAAATTAGTTTAGGAAACCCCAGCAGAAACAATGCATCTTTTGAATAGTTTAAGATGCTATGAATAGACAGAACATTTTATGTGTTGAGTCTGCTGTTCTGGCTCCTGGGTGAGAAATGCTGTTTTCTCTGAGACACTAGTTTTCTTCCAGAACTCAAAGTACACTGTTTATTTGCAAATAGTGTTTGTTTAAACAATTCAGTAGAAACATTTTGAAAATAATACAGATAAGGATGACCACTCAGCCTCTCCCCAGAATGCATCACTCATGCTTTCAAGAGGGGCCTTAGATTGGTCTATTATGATTGTACATTGACTACAGAAGTTTTTTGCTTGTAGTTATGGAGACAGAAGTTACATGAGGGTGCCCACATGCACAGTCTCTAGTGAAGGGCCTTTCCAAGTGTAAATACCTACCTTCTCTGTGATGCCCTCTTATAGCCACGAATGAATGAGCTATGTCCCAGGCACTTTGTAAGGGTGTTAATCATACTATTGACCTGATCACCTCCCCAGCATCCTACATTTTACCATCACACTGGGATTAGAGTTTCAACATATGAATGTAAGGGGAACACAAATATTCAGCCTGTAACATTGAGCCAGAAACAAAGGGGTAGAAACGCTCTACCTCTGTGTGGAGCTTCAGTAATTCTTTCCTCCAAAGAGAAACTCTTCCTGACATTACACCTAATCCCTTCTCTCTTTCTGACACCATTAAATTCTGGTGAAAGTGTTAGTGACTTATTTCTATCACTTGAGGTGAGTTTTAGCCATCAAAATTTTCATTTGTTTTATACTTCTCTATAGTGTTTCAAAGAAAGAACAAATCACTGGGCAGTATATACAGAGTGAAAGAGAATGAAAGTTGGCTTTCATGTTGCTTTCTTTTTTTCCTTTTTTTTTGGCTTGGGGTCTACATCCATTGATGTTCAGGGGTTACTCTAGGCTCTGCACTCAGGAATTACTCCTGTCAGTGCTCAGGGCACCATATGGGATGCCGGGGGTCAAACCCAGGTCCACCATGTGCAAGGCAAGAGCCTTACCCACTGTACTATATCTCCAGTCCCTCACATTACTTTCAGATAAGCAGTTCCTACTTATATCTCTTCTAGAAGAAAGAGGAGAAAGAAAAAATAGTTCTTTGGACAGATGGCAGATAATAAATTCAGAAATCTTTTGATGTCAAACTACATGGAACAACCCACTCTGTGTTTAATGGAAACTATGTGTCAGTTTACTAAATTCAATTCCCAAACACCACCACTTGCCTCATGGAAATGAACCAACCCACACAAGGGTTAAAACTATATTGTTTAATTAAAAAAAAATTTCATAATAGCACAGTGCGTTTGCCTTGAATGTGGCCGGCTAGGCTGACCTGAGTTTGATTCCTTCACCTTTGATTCCTCCGCCCCTCTTGGAGAGCCGGGCAAGCTACTGAGAGTATCTTGCCCACATGGCAAAGCCTGGTAAGCTACCTGTGACGTATTTGATATGCCAAAAACAGTAACAACAAGTCTCACAATGTTACTGGGCCCACTTGAGAAAATCGATGAACAATGGGAGGACAGTGACAGTGACAATATGTATTTAACATTATAATATTCTCGGACTTTTGTCTGGTGGGAAAGATTCCTGATTTCCTTTGAAAAATCCCTGATGATGGAAATTTCACTATCTCACTGAAACTTCTCCACAGGAAGGAACAATGTGAATTGGCAGGGTAAGCCAACATGGCTATCTAAAGGTGGTCTGACTCTTCTAAAGGTGGTCTCTGAAAAGGACCCTGAATCAGTGGCCAGTCTGGTAGAGACAGGTTTGAATTGTTTACAGATGAAACACAATCTGAGGCTCACATCGCATCTCTCTGTGGAGTCGGGGACTTGGGCAGGACCCCCATCCTGTTAGCTGTCCACTCCTCTCACTGAGACTGTGCACAGCAATCTGCCACAATTCAGTGCTGTAAAGTCTCCCCAAGATAAGACATCATCAGGTCACACCCATCTTTCACCTGCAGGAAGGGAAAGTCAAGAGGATGTTGGAAGCACCAGTGTCTTTTCAAGCCATCCTTCTAGTAGTACATCATGTCTATGGTCACTTAATGCTGGCTTTACTTGTACAGGACAGGTACCACTGATATCAAGTCTAACTGATTTCTAGATATTACCATATCTGTGTTCACCTGCATCTCAGCATGGGATGTATGATTTCTTTCTTTTATTTAACGTGGGATCCGTGGCTGTCTCCTTCTAAGAGAAGCCTGCGGCATTATCTCTTGAATGTATTATTCTTTCTCTCCCTCGCCTTCCCTCCTGGTATTTCTTAAATAAAACAGTTTTACTTCAAGAAAAAAAAGAGGAATAACTGATTCCTTCACATGTACAAAGTATCTTTGTTGGGAAACAATCATCTTCTTGTACAACAAACTTCTGGGTTTATTCAATGTCTTATTATTTCTGCAGACACCTGGATGTGTAAAGGAATGGAAGTGGGTGTCAGGAGAGTTTTTACATTCTCTCCACCAAGGAAAGAGGCCTGAAATGATGTACAAGTCCACTGAGACTGGCCACCTCCATTTTATTCAGCACGTACTTCAGAGAAGGTCCCGGACACCCTAGAGTGACTGCTTACTGCTTAACGCAGGGAAAAGCAAACCAAACCACCCCCAGATATATCCTATTAAAGCACCATTGAGACTTGGGGAGGCTCAAGTTTAGGCTCATTTCAACACAAAGAGTAGATATTCAACACAAAGACTTGCCCACAAATAATCCACAAGGAGGTGTCTTTGTAGCAGGAACCCCAGTCAAAGAAGCTGAGTTTTTCTCTTTCCATCCCTGGAACACCCCACAGGGTGAGTGTTGACATATAAATGTAGATGGGTCCCCATGAATCATCCAGTGGCCCACTCACATTCCCTGGAAATAGCTACCCCTGGGGGACCCAAACATGTGCCACTGGCCTATCTTTGGAGATGACTAGGCAAGCTGAACTAGGCACGTTTTGGCTATTTGGGAAGAAGATTCAGGGTGGAAAGGAGGAGAAGTAAGGGAGCTGGCTCTGTAAGGGCAGAATCCTCACTTTCTGAAGAGACATTCCGCAGAGGCCTCCTACAGAACACAGCCTGCACCACGGCAGAGCTGGCCAGGGGCTCATTCCAGGAGGGCATCACCCATTACAGCTTTATTTGTAAGCAAAGGAGGATTAAACTGTAGCACTGGCAAGCACCTCCCCAAACTGGGGGTTTTAACATGCCACTTGCCTATGTCTCAATCTCAAATCCTGAACAAAAATAGCACAAGAGAATTGAAGAGGAAAGAAAAGGTACAAACTAGAATAGAGGTCCCAAATCTCAGTTTTTTTGTCTGAGAAAAGAACAACGAGATATTCCCATAAATGAATGATCCGGTGAGTAGAGTGATTAGAGTTATCTTTCACAGGTGGCTATGAACGAAGCAGAAATAGCGCAACTAACATCATGACTCTGGTCACTTAATCACCAGAATGTGAAGCACTCAAAATAATTCCAGTTTTCCCGGAGACATAAACAGCCAAGAATTAAGAGTAATTCATCATGGAACCATGGATGCTGGGGAAGGTCAGAGGCCTCAGGTCAAACATTTTCACCAGAGTTAAACTTACTATCGCCACGTCCGGGAATTGGGTGGCCTCTGCCCATTTACTCTGCTTTGCTCTGCTTAGGTGTGTTTCCCCACCCCTGCTGAGCTCTGAAAGCAGCAGGCCACAGTGTCCACTCCTTGAAGTCCGCCATTGTCATGAGACATGGGACGGGATGCCCACTCACAGTTGTACTGACCTGTCCTTTCATATCTGGAGCGATGGGAATCGTGGGCCAGATGGTTGAGTAGACAGTGAAAAACAGTAGCCAGATCAGCATGCTCCCCCACACGGCCAGGTGACTGAACTGGAAGGAGAAAGGAAAAGACAGATTCAAGCAGGTCTTTACTGCTGGCCTGGGACTGTCACCCGAATGTCACCTGTGCCCAAGCAGTCCTTGTGTCCAGGCTTTCTTTCTTCATTCTGGAGGAAGTGCTCTGAAGGCTCCTGGTGGTGCCCAAGGACCACCATGCTGTGCTGCAGGGGCTGCAAAGCATCACCTCCAGCCCTTTGAACTATCTCCCTAGTCCCAAGCTACCTTTCTTTCTGAAAGGAGTGCTACGAGTCTCCATCCATTAGGGTTCAGAAAACCATAGTTTAGTCTCTCGATTTCTGCCTTAGAAGCTTTAATGAGAAAATCTGATAGCAGGGGACTGTAGCAATAGCATAGCTGGCAGGACGTTTGCGTTGCACACGGCCATCCTGGGTTTGATTCCCAGCATCCCATATAGTCCCCGGAGTATCGCGAGGAGTAATTCCTGAGTGCATGAGCCAGGAGTAACCCCTGTGCATCACTGGGTGTAACCCAAAAAGAAAAAAAAAAGAAGAAGAAAGAAATTCCGATAGCGGCCACAAAGGGCTCTGAGGTGAAGCAGTCTCCAGAAAGGATCCTGCTTCAGGGCCAGCCCAGGGTTTTAGCAGGTTTCCTGTAACATCTTAAAAGCATCTGCTCCATCGTGGAGCCGTATAAAACAAGGATTGTCATCATTACTTTGTAAGATAGAAATAAAACAGATGTTCTGAATCAACAAGATGCTTTTAGCTTTTGTTTTGAGAGTTCCAGTTATGTTTTCTAAAAAAAACTTAGAAAAATCTAGACTGGAGGGCTGGGGAAAATAGTATAACAGGTAAGGCCCTGGCCTTGCCTGTGGCTGCCCCTGGTTTGATCCCTGGAACCACCAATGCCGGGAGTGTTCCCTAAGCACAGAGTCAGAAGTAAGCCCTAAGCATCGCCAGATGTGGCCCCCAAACCCACGCCTCCAAAAGAAAATTAGAATGAGTATTACATGTTAATAATCTTTTAAGTAACTATAGAAATATTAAAATTATCTCATTTATCCTCCTAATATGACAGTCCCTGATTTCTTCCTTTTATGCCCTACTATCCAATCCATAAAGCTTGTTATGTTTTCTAAAAATCCACTTTTGAGCTCTTGCTGAAAATTTCTAGCAAAGTCAATGAAAAACCATGCAGCACATCTTGAGAAGTAGGAAAACATTGTTTTAGTTATGTTAGTGGACCCAGTTGAGCTAGTGCTCCAAAGCTGGGCCTAGAGGAAAATAGAGCACCATTTTGTAGAATATCTGATAAGGGATGGGCCATTTGCAGGCAGCTGGCAGGAGAGTATAGATACAGAAATTCCCAAGCATGTTGTTCTGCAAAGCAAAGTGTGGGCCACCTCAAGGACAAGAGCATAGTTGGAGGACATTCCCAGGTTACCAAGGTTACAAAGTGAGAAGACTGTGACCATATCAAGAACATACCAAATGCAATCCATGGTTATGTCATGTCTTCCTGACTCAGATAGATACCCTTGGCAAGTCCTATTCTCTGGTGTTATCCTTTAGTTAGGCTGTTTGAAATGTGGGGACAGGGGTCAATTTTCCTCATTAGGACCTCCTCTCACTCCCTCATTTCTGACTTCCTAGGCTAAGGTCCAGCTCACCTATACTCAGTATTACACATTCCCCAATCTCTTCCTCTGCCATTTCTCAGCACAAAATTAGGTAAAAGTGTTTAAATCAAAAACTCTTAAATGAACATGAAATTGTACAAAAGCATGAAGCACTGGCCATAATCCCCAAATAACCTAGGTTGTTAAAATTGAGGGCTGAATAAATGATGTGATGACCATAAAATAAAATATTCTTCGTGGATAATGACTTTGTAGAAGTATATTTTAGGGTGTATAAAATATTCATAAAATATCATTAAGTGGAAAAAGGTTACAAAATCAGCTGTTTTGTAATGTCCTATATTATTGGGTGGAAGGTTGTGAAGTCAACTGTTAAGAGTAACCATCTCTGGATGGCAAATGGAAGTTAAAATTTTTCATTTTTTAGGGGCTGGAGCGATAGCACAGCGGGTAGGGCGTTAGCCTTACAAGCGGCCAACATGGCCGACCCGAGTTCGATTCCTCCACCCCTCTCGGAGAGCCCGGCAAGCTACTGAGAGTATTCGATATGCCAGACACAGTAACAACAAAGTCTCCAATGGAGATGTTACTGGGCCCGCTCGAGCAAATCGACGATCAACGGGAGGGCCTTTACCTTTACCTTTAGTCTTTCATATTTTACAGGTGTGTGCATGCACATTTTTTACCATGCATTTATACATTTGAAAGGAGATAATTTTCAGTAGCTTAAGCTGTATTAAGTGCAAGCAAATGAACCATCAAGAAACTTTGGCTTGCAAATTTGCTCTGATAAAAATCAAACCACTATTTTCATATGCAAAATTTAAAATGAAAGAGCTAGATGTTACTGATTATTTTCCCAAAGGCAAACTGCTGTATGCCTGAAAGTTAGATATTCCAATGCAAAGCTTCATCAATTTTAAGAAGAAGCCATCATACTATAGAAACATTTACAGAGGAGAAACAATTCTATAGAATACTTACTTTAGTCCATGCTGTAGTTTCCAAACCAGCCTTCAGACAGACAGTGACAACAACATACTGTGAAAAGATGGAGTTTGGGGAAACAGAGAGATCTCAGTGAGCTATTTCTGTGCTTGTGAGAAATCCCAATCCCCCCATCCTGACCTCCTAGTTTTGGAAGACTTGGAAGCTGCCTTTTTGATAGCTAATTCTATAAATGTCATTTTTAGAAACATTCAGGCAGGTTTCCTTTTTGTTTTTTTTAAAGCCTAATTCTAATGTATGTCTAGAACAATTCTAGAATTGTTATTTTTGACACAAGTAATTGTTATTTTTGCCCTATACTACGCTTGGAGGACTGAGGAGAAATCACTTCCCTTGGTGGAATTTTTTTCACAGGAAAATGTGTCAGTGGTTATTTGACAGGGAAATTTGCTAATCCTTGTTCAGAAATCCTGATTCTGCATTGTATTTATTAAAAATGAAGGTAAGCATTTCACAATTACTAAGAGTATTTATGGAATTAATATCTAAAATACATAACGTTGGGGGCTAGAGATATGGATGGGGTAATTGCCTTGCATGTGGCTGACCCAGGTTCAATCCTTGGTACCACATAGGCCCCTTAGTTCCACCAGGAGTGCTCCCTGAGTTCAGAGCCAGGAGTAAGCCAAGAGTGACTCCAAACAAAAAATAAAAAGCATTAACGTATTGAAATAAATCTAAATGTACCATTTATTGAAATAAATAACAATAAGGAAGGCCCTTTATAACGGTCTTAGAGACATGCATTTAGAAACGGTTCACCAGGGCTGGAAACTTGGCTCAACAGTGGAGCTCTGAGCTCAAATGTATGAGGCTCTGGGTTCTATGATCCCCTGGTATTGGAAAAATCAAAAGGCTTGCTAAACAGGGAGATAAACTTACTGTATAAACAATATTTCCAACAAACAAGTAGTCTGTGGCATGACCATTGGACATTACAGCATCTAAAAAATAGAAATGTAATATTAATTTGCAAAGCACAGAACTGAGATCTACTTCATTCAGAATGTAAAACAATGTTTCAGAAACATTCATCAAAGTGGGAGGGGAGCTTGCAGTGGCAGCTTTTGTGACTCTAATGCCTCTTCTTTCTATTTTCTCCAAATGAATTAAATGAAATCAACAAATCAATCAAACACTCATCCTACTTGAAATGTAGATTTCTTATAAAGATTAACAGTTTTTTTTGTAGGGCTATAAAAGGGAATGAACAAGAATATATTCATCTATTTTGTTAATTTGACTTTTAGACATCAGACCTTTCCAAGTGCTCAATTATTATTCACTTTAAATTTTGCTACATTGGAAATATAAATCAATCCGAAGAAAATTATACTGTAGATACAAAATCGATTCATAATGATTTAGCTCTAAATTTTACTTTGTTTTCAATCTTTTTAATTGAATCACGGTGAGGTTCAAAGTTGTTTGTAATTGGGTTTCAGTCATACAATGTTCAAAATTTTAGAAAACTGTTTCTACTCATTGTCTCATCTGCAACTATGTAAGTTTTTGTTTTGTTTTTGTGTTTTGTCTTGTGTTTTCTGTTTGGAGGCCTCACCTAGGAGTGATTAGGGCTTAGTCCTGGCTCTTAGCTCAGGGATCACTACTACTAAACTCGAAGGACCATATGTGGTGCCCAGGATCAAACCTGAGTCAGTTGTGGGCAAGGCAATCACTCTTCCTGTTGAACTATCTCTACAGCCCCACAACTACTTGAACTTCTGGTTCTGTAAATAGTAGGGATGCAAATAACCCAATGGGAAACATCTAGAAAATTCAACTAGACTTTTCAAGTTGTAATTTTATATTTTCCACTTTTTTATTTTTAAGGATGACTCTATAATGAATGTAATAATTCCTAAGACAGAGCACTAACAGAATTGTCTAATTCACATCAGCTGCCTTTTACAAAGAGTCTAGTTTTCACTTGGAGGCATCAAGACCTGGTTTAATATCAGCAATGGAGTGTTTTTTAGATGCCACTGTAAACATCTTATTCATCTCTTTTTATGAAATTTAGATGTTACCCACAGGCCAGGTAGATAAAAATTTTTACATCCAAACCAACTCAGTACTTGCTATGTGCCCAAATTTGGGAGTTCACCAATTGACACACTTGCTTGTTGAATAATCTAACTTTATTAAAGAATTAAGATTTTTAAAGGGCTTAATTCTCTAAAATGCCATAATGATCATGTTGCATAATAGGTAGATAGTAGAATTTGGAAATCTTGGGTACCCAGTAACCCAGTTCCAGGATCTGTCCTCTCTCCGAATTTCCCTAAATAGAATGAAATACTTAGAAAATAAAATATATGACAGGACTAAGAACTGTGAGCATATATACTCATATAGGTGATAAACGTATATATAAAACACTAACATATTAGTATTAATAAGTAACATCAACCATATATAACACTCCTGTAAAATACTGCTATATGATAAAGTATTTTTTTTAATCTGCATGATTCAGAAGAGAAAATTGGTGCAACTAGGAAAAGTTAATCAGCGTGCAAAGGCCCCACAGCTAGGAAGAAACCGCAAACTTTTTAAGTAAGAGTTTGTTTTCCAGGAACCGAGTTAGAAAAATGAACCTGAAAAGAAGAAAAGAAGATAGCTTCCAGGGGGCAAATAATTAGATTTAGACATATTCCTCTGAAATATCAATGCTAATGGGAAGAAACTTTGCAGGAGAGAATCAAAGTAGACAGAAAATTAGATTCATTCTCCAGCAGCTTTACGGTACCCCAAGAAACACAGGAAATGTGCAGAGTGGGGAGCAGCAGGGCCCCGGGAGCTGAGTGATTCTAAATTGGCGGGGTGGAGGGCTCGTTTCAGTAGTGCAGAGTTCTTCAACCTTGGCACCAGGAACACTTCCCTCAGATAATTCTCAGCTGTGGGGAACTGTCCTGTTCTTGGCAGCATCCTGGCCTCTACCAGTAAGGTGCCAGAGTACACACTCCTTAGTTGTGATAATCCAAAGAGTCTACAAATTTACCAGATGTCTTTTGAAATTACCTGATTGAGACAAGAAAAGAAGAGGAACTGGAAAAGGGCAAGCTTACCCTGGAAAGTAAGAGGTCTAATACGATGAAGGGAAGGCTTTCTCTTTTGTCAGGCTAAGGAGGAGAAACTATGAAGAGATCTAACTGTTCCACAATCAAAAGTAAGAAAATGGGGGCTGGAGTGCTAGCACAGAGGGTAGGGCATTTGCCTTGCATGCAGCCAACCCGGGTTCGATTCTCAGCATCCATATGGCCCCTGAACACCTTGAGGAGTAATTCCTGAGTGCATGAGCCAAGACTAACCCCTGCGCATTGCTGGGTGTGACCCAAACAGGAAAAAAAAATAGAGAAATGGTGCACATTTGTACAGAGAGTGACAAAAAAAAAGAAGGTTTTCAGAGGGGCAGGCTCTCTGATCACCTCTGGATGGATGCTAACTAAGAAATCTGGTCATTTCCATGGGGACCCAAGAACACTATGTTGGCAATCTGACATTGAAAGCAGAAACATGCACCAAACATATGCACAGAAAAACATAAAGGACATTTACCAATGGCAGCTTTGAAGTTGTATAAAAGCATGGATTTCTAATTTGCCATGATAGTAAAATGCTACAGAGAGTACATGTTTTAACATTAAACAGTCAATTTAAAAACACTTAAGTGACCTGTTCAGGAAGACAGAATAAATGAAGTATTTCAGTTCCTCATTTTGGAAGGAGAACTCAGTTGTTTTTAGTTTTTTGCTTGGGAAAAAGTACCCCATCCCCTAGTGTAAACAGATTCTGCCTGGAAACAATTTATTCCTTTGGTGGAGAAATGTGCCACCAAATCTGAGATTCTGGGTTATGCTAAGAGCCTCTGGAAAGATAGTCTTTAAACAAGTCACGAGTCATTTTTCTCTACAGACCTTACTGGGGAAATTCCCATGGAACTGACTGTTCTCTTAACAGGCTGTATTTCAACTGTTTTGGAAGCAAATACCTCTGGGTGTCATTGAAGAACACACCTATTGGTATCATTCCTGGTTAAAACTTGCTAATAACCTTCTGAAGCAAAGACATACATCTTAAGAAACCATTTGTGGATGAACACATCCAGAAACTTCAGTCTGCTAACAATGCAAGGTTGGAAAGTCAGCTTATATGGTTCAGTCTATTCCAGAAACACGTATCTGGCAAGTTATTTCTTCCCATTTTGCTTAATGTCAAAAGCTTTGTTATGCTTCTACTACTCCACAAAAGGAAAACATCTTTATGGAAGACATTCTAGCTTTTTTAATTTTAGTCAAATATTAAAATTTATGGTAAGATATTTAAGATGTTAAGAAATTATTTCAGTTTTGTAAAAAAAAATAATCTTAGACAGATACTGAAAAATCTCAACTGAAATTCTTTAAACGGAGCAATTAAAACTCTGTGGTGCCCCACCATCCACTTGGATTGCCCAAGCTACCATTCGGAACATTGCTTAAATCTATGCTTACTTGCATAGATTTCTGTGCAAGTAATGGGAAGATGATTCCTCAGATAAAATAGCTTGGGTTAGTGGTGGTGGGTGTCTGGGAGGAAGAGGACAGGGAAAGGAGAAAGGACATTTCAGAAGGGAAATCAGCCCTCCAAATGACCCAGAGAGGGGGAGGGCAGCAGGAGTCAGAGTGCGGCGGTTTGTTCTATGCCGTAAGAGTGAGGTCAATAAGGATTCAATCAAGCAAGGCTATTAAAAAGTTCCTTTGAAACGAGAGAGGGGTTCTCACCAATTTTTGTCTCCCTATCCTACCCAGAGGAATGCTGAGTACTTCCTAACTCAAGATTTTATTAGTACACAAAGGCTCTTGACAGAACAAAGGAAGAGGTAGGAAGGCTTATGCTACTGATTACACCAGAACAGCTGGTATTTAATCACACAGGTCTAAGATCAGTTAGTCTTTCACAAACTGAAGATCCCATTCACTCAATGAGGGCTGAAGTGGGAGAGGAGAACCTTAGCTGCCACACACATTCATGAGGCCATTTTCACAGTCAAGAGTAGGAAAACTTCTCCATCTTGCTGTTGGATAGAGCATTGGATCACATGAGGCCATTTGCACAGTCAAGAGTAGGAAAACTTCTCCATCTTGCTGTTGGACAGAGCATTGGATCACATTTAGAATGGCTTAAGTGTGAATGCATGTGACATAAAACCTAGTCTTGGGATGGAGAGATAGTACAGTGGGTAGGGTGCTTTCTTTGCATTCAGTTAATCCGGTTCTATCCTCCAGCAGTGCAAGTAGTGATTCCTGAGTAGAAATCCAGGAGTGAGAGCACAACCACTATGGCCCCAAACCAAAAATAACACAAACAAAATCCTAGTCTCGCACTGGCGCCCGATTACTAACAACATCAAAGGTGTTAACAGCAAGACCAAGAAAAACACTGCTCTGGACAGCTTGGCCATTCTCTTCCAAGCCAGGACAGTGTCGTGGCTTCAAGGATGCAGTGACACACAGCAGTCGACAAGTCTTTCTTTCAAATCCATATTTCTTACAAAATCTATTTGGATTTAGGGACCTACACAATATAGGACCAGCAAATGAAGTTTCAAAACTGTCACTAAAACAGTTATGAACAAGTGAATGAAACCCAAAGGCTCTTTATATGAAGGCAACAGGCCCCAAATGTTGCACACAATAAGTTCTGAAAATGTTTGTGGAAGTACCATGGTTTGAAAATAACATGTACGTCTCATTTCCTAAACATTCACAACGATCAAGGAACTTATTTCAGAATATTCCAAAGGGCTAAGCTGATGACATTTTGTAAAGATGCCCAAGTGAGTGCCCATAAAAAATTGCATTGTTATCCAGCTAGCTCCCCCCTCCCCCGCCCAAAAAAGAGGAATGAATTTGGAAATGGCTGTGACACAACACAAAAAGAAAGATAAAGTCTATATGCAGCACTGCACCATCAGAAAAGGCAGAGTTCCATAATCAGAAAAACAGATGGGGTGAATTTCTCTGTGTGTTTTGAATGAAGTAGATTCCTGGAACACCTGACCTGAAAATCACAGGCATCTCACTCATGTAGGACTTGGTAGGGGAATTAGGGTGATGGACCATTTCTTTGACATCAATGCATTTGCCAAGAATTTTGGCTGAATAGCAGATACCAAGTTTCTCTTGCTTTCCTTCTCCCACTCCTCTTTGAGAACTTTGTGCAACACTGGTTGAGCAGTGCCGAGTCCAAAGTATTAGCAGTGTCTTCTTTCCCCACCTTAATCTTTGAGCCTCATAAGAGTCTGGAGGTTTGAAGGAGAACTAAGCCAAACAGTTACTATTAGATTAATACCAAGAGTGAAAACATATTCAGAATTTCAGATAACAGATTTACAAATAATCTTTTTGAGCTCAATCTGCTCAAATGTCTGTACTGACTGTTCTACCATTAAAACTGTTATTTCTGCTTCCAAAACTATGTATTCACAAGGATAAAATTTATTTTTTCCTTTCTCTGTAAAGAGTGGCTTAAAATATTGGAAAGCATTTATAAAAGGTGAGTTTATACAAGTGTTAGTGATTATAATTACATTCATAACCAGTGCTGGGTTACACCACATTCCTGGTTGAGTTAAGACTGGATTTTCTCCTCTTCACTGCCATTTCAGCTAGATAAAGTGAAGGGGTTGAAACTCAAATTTCAAATATTTTTCTTTTTTTTAACTCCGTTTATCAAAAATAGATTTTTAAGAAGGAATAAAAATGATAAAAATTAAACTCTCAGTCACCTAGTGAGCCTGCAGATTCATTTTGCTCAGGTGCACAGCTAAATGACAATCTCTAGTTCTTGCCTATGTGGAGCCTTGTCACTAGGCATTCTCACCAGTTAGACAAGAATCAAAGTGATGGATCACTTCCTGCTAGAGATGCTGGAGGGCAAGCAATCCTCAGGGCTCTCTCTCCACCCGGTGTCAAAGATGACTATGAACCCAGGGGCCATAGACAAAAAATAGCTCCGTTATGTTGAAATGGAGCTATGTTTACTTTAATCAGGTATGGAAAGATGTGCAGACATGGAAATGATTACCGTAAAGAAGGTTTTTTTATACTCACAGCTCCCTAGAAACTGGAGGCATGGGATACTCTGTAGGGAAAGACCACCATTGGTTTGGAGATGGAGAGGTCAGAGATGGAGGGCATGGAAAGGAGCCTTTGTGGGGATACTCATGGGAAGGAATGTTACAAGGCAGGGTAGGTGTGTTGTGTAAATAAGTTTAGGATTGGAAAGTCGGAACAATCTGAGCAGATTGTGGATTGTGAGGGTGACCCCTACCTAGTTGTCTCTTGTCTGGCCCTGGGGTGATTTAAAGTAGGAGAAATGTTGCTTTGTGTGTAAGGGTTTGATTAACAGATGGGTGAGAATTTGGGTTTGGTACTGATTGAGTTGTATACCAAAGTGATGCTGACCAGGGAGTGGTTTGCTCTCTAGAAATTATCTAGTTTGAGGAAAAAGAGGTAATTATTTCTACTAGCTCCAAATCATGGCCTCAAATAGCAGAGTATCAAGAGCACACAAAAATGAGAAAATAGCCAATATACCAATGAACAATGCACTCCTCCATCTGATGTGAATATAGTGAGAGAGAAAGCTTTACTGAGATAAGCTCCTGTGATGTGTGGGGAGCAGGGTTCTGTGCTACTACAGTGATTCTAGCCCTAAGTAATGCATCCCAATTTACATTCTGACAAAGTTATAAGGCTGAAATCTGGGAACTTTGGCTCATACTTTTGACAACATTATACTGAACCCAACAGTTTAAAATACATGTAACATAGTTAATTAAAAAAGATATGAAAACATAAGAAATATTTAAGTGAATGAAAACAAAGACCTTTCCAAGCCAATTCCATTTCCAAACAACATTGTTAAGTAAGGCTATACGTCTGAGAACATTTCTAGATCAATTCTTTGTGTTTCAAACAAAACTGAATAGTAAATATTTTCTTTGATTGGAAATCCTAGTTTCATTGTAAGTGCATTATAACAGTTGGGTTAGTAATTAGATTTTTTTTTTTTGGCTTTTGAGGTCACACCCGGCGATGTACAGGGGTTACTCCTGGCTTTGCACTCAGGAATTACACCTGGCCATGCTCAGGGGACCATATGGGATGCTGGGAATAGAACCTGAGTCTATTCCCTGGTTTACAAGGAAAATGCCCTACCTGCTTTACTATTGCTCCAGACCGAGTAATTAGATTTATAAGCTTCTAGTGCTTTTTCTGTTTCTGAGTGCTCATGCTCCACTTCCTTCATGTTTTGGCCAGGGGACTGAGAGATGCCCATGGTACCTCCCAGATATCTCGGGAGGGCTTAGCTGAGGCCAAGCTCAGCTATTGCTCCTGGCTTCTGTTCCTTCCATTTAGCACTTGTCCATTTCCATTTATTTCAGACCCTTAAAAAATCTATACACAGGATGGGTTGGAGCCATAGTACAGTGGGCAGGCAGTTAATCTGAGTTTAATCAATCTCTCACACCCCATAGGGTCTTCAGAGCTCTGCCAGGAGTCGTCCCTGAGCGCAGAGCCAGGAGTAAGGCAGAGCCAGGAGTCATCCCTGAGCACTGCCAGGTGTGGTCCAAACTCCAAAAGAAGAATAGCCATACACAGGATGGTCAGTGATGATCAGAAGGGAACAAAATGTCAGTGTATTCTTTCCATATATCTTACTTTAAGACATAATATTTTGTTGGTAAACTCTATGATTCCTGGTTCTTGCAGGTTTACAGCAGGGAACAATGAAGGAAGGATTAACTGACACAATATTGAGTCCTTCCAAGTCTACATGAGACTGTATGACCACCAGTCAACTAGAAGCCAAACTGAATACATGACTTTGCTTTCAACCTATCTATTGTAGTCAGAGAGATTGCATAGGGCCCAAGGTGCTTGCTTTGCATGAAGCAACGCTGATTTAATCCTCAGCACCACATATGGCCCTCACCCCAAGCAACACCAGTAGTGATCCCTGAGCACTAATAAGCAATAATAAGCTCTAAGCACCTTTAGGTGTGACCCTCAAACCAAAAGTTCTAACAAATGACCCCCCTTATCTATAGCTTCCATTAGATTTTTTACAATGGGCTCACAGTCCCTGAAGGGCCAGCAGATCTGATGTTTGAGTTTTTATTCTTATGAACCTATCGCAATATGTCTCACGACACTGCTATTTCCCCTCTTCCACTCTCTCATGCTTCCTTCACTAGCAACCAGACTCTCTTGCCCCCTACAAGTGCCACAACCTGAAATCCTGTTCTCTGTAATCTTCACTTTTCTTACTTCTATCATTCTTCAACTCTGTTTTCACAATGTCCAGAAAATATCACGTAAACCCAAACAGGTTAGCTTCCCTTGGCATGTATTCCATTTGACTTTGACCTTTCACTTTTGTAACTTTGGTCACCTTTTAATCTTGACCTTCTACATTTGTGTTCAAGTTTGTCTCCACTAGGAGCAAGTTCTGAAGGCAGGGAAATAGTCTTATGGCAAATTATGCATACACAGAAAATTCAGAAAACAGCATTGCTCTGGCTGGGGGACTAAACTCATTTTTTTTTAAATGAACAACTGAGTTCCCAAAAAACACTAGCTGTTTGCCCAAATTTAGCTTAAAATAAAAACTGCAAGTCATCATGAATTACCAGGAGCAGACATAGATCATCAATAGTTCAATCTAAAATGACTTGAAAATGCCAAGGGCATTAGTCTATGTTTCATTTTATACATATGCACTACTCTTTTTTGTTTATAAAATATGCCTGATGTTATAATAGCATCTTTATTAAAAAAGAGTAAAATATCCCTCTCCAAAAATGTTGAAGGACCCAGGGGAGATAAGTAGCTACATGGTATTTTCTTTTCTGAAAGGGGGTTGGGGTGGGGTGGGAATGATTTCCAGATTGTGAGGAATCAAGAAAAAAAATTATTTTGGTGGAATTTTGTTTTATTTTGATTTTAGTTTTTGGATCCTACCTGGTGATGCTAGGGGGTCTATGGAGTGCCAGGAGGTGGACAGGGTCTCCTAGGTGAAAACATGAGCTAGCACCAGTCCAGGGAGCCATCTCTTCTGCCCCTCTTTGGAAGTTTTATCTGCTGGTAGGTATATGATCATTCAAATTCTTCCCTCTTGAATTTCATCAAGCAAAATCTCCAAATTTCTGTTTTTTTTTTAAATCGAAACTGATTTTTACATTCCTTGGCTGATACCCACATTCCAAGTCAAGGAGGCCTGTTCAAATATGCAGACTGGATCCACTAATGGAAAACCCAGGCGTGGCCTACCACCAAGGCTCTCGATGGGTTTGCTTCCCTGTGAAGGAGACATCTCTGGTTTTAACTTCGAACTTTTCAGATCACAGGGTGGGAAGGGAAGGGTCCCAGGGGAGGATGTGGGAGGCTATAATTGCCGGAAGACATCTGAATTACGAAACTGATGAGTGGAAAAAAAATCCTTTTAAAACTCCCCAAACTTCACCCGCAAAGGAGTGCTTTGGAAACACACACACACAGACACACACACACACACACAGACACACACACAGACACACACACACACACCCCAAAGGAAAATTCTTGGAAGCTTTCTGAGGAATAGAACCCTCTCAAAAACATTTCTTCCCAGCAATTAATCATGTGCCTTAGGGGAACAGCGGAGAGTTCCCTAAGTCTCTCCTCACGAATAGTGAAGAGGATATTTCCCAGTAGAATTAACCCTCTTTGTAACATAGGCCACAGTGTCCAGTAAGAAAATGAGGTGACTCTAAGGGCCCTAGGCCCTTGACCCTGGCCCAACAAAAAGTCTTAGAGGGTTCTGGGGTGGGCAGCTATCTGAAGGACAGTGTCAGGCAATTCTTAGGGGTGAAGGTATTTTCTGGATGCTTTTCTGCTCCAGTAGGGTCCCTATGCTTTGCAGATGCTCCAAAAGGCCTCACATTGGTGTTCCTGTGCCTCTTAGGGGCAAGGAGAATGCATCTTTACAAAGCTCAATTCAAAGGGTAGTAAGAACACACTTGTATTTAAGACAGCAAATCAACTCCTGGAAACAAGTAATCCAATTACCTGCATATTCCAGACTCAAACTTGCATTCTTCCTTGGCTTCTACCACAACTATCTCCCCAACCCCTCCACTGAGGGAATTCCTACTGTCTCACCAAACACTTAATGCTTCTTCAATGAATGGTCTTACCTTCTTCAGGGGCTAATCTTAGGTTAGACTTCTCCTACCTCTTGTTTTTCACTGAGAAAAAGTCCGCTTCTGATTTTTGATCTGATCCTCATAGAACTACTCTGGCCCTCTTTTCAACCATGGCAACTACAATCGTCTGAACTAAGGGGTGCCATGGGTGGCCCCAGAAGAATGTGTGGAGATGTGTTTTGATCTCTAGCTGTGCAAGAACATGGAAAGGGACAATGTTCCCAAAATTTATTTCCGGGTCAAGGCTGCTCAATGCCCTGAGATGCTTATTGGTGTCTGAAAAAGAGAACATAGTTCAAGAATGGGGGTGGGCTCAGGAGTAGGTATATGAGGTTCTGGGTTTGATTCATAGCACTGAAAAAAAATAAAGTCTAGAGCTCAGATCCCATTAGAAATATATATGCCCAATGTCCCGGAGGTTCCTTGATCCCAACCAAGACCATTTTCCCCCTCTAATTTCCTCTACCTTGCCTGCCCCACCTGCCTGAAGACCCCTACTCATCTTTCAAGAGCTTAATAATCAGACTGGAGTGATAGTACAGTGGGTAGGGTGTTTGCCTTGCATGTGACAGATCCAGATTTGATCCTGGGCATCCCATATGGTTCCCCCAGCTCCATTAGGAGTAATTCCTGAGTGTAGAGCTATGAGTAACTCCTGAGCACTGCTCAGTGAGGCCCCGAAATAAAAAACCCAAACCAAACCAAACCAAAAATTTATGGGGCCAGAGCAATCATAAAGAGGGTAGGGCATTTGCTTTGCACACAGAAGATCTGGTTCAATCTCTGGTATCCCATATGTTTACCTGAGCACTGCTAGGAGTAATTCCTGAGTGCTAGCCAGGGGTAACCCTTGAGCATTGTCAGGTGTGCCTCCCTGCTCCTCCCCCAAATAAACAACAACACAATGACAACAACCATCAAAGAAAAAAGCATAATTGCCACTTCCTTGGAGAGGACTTTCTTAATCTGCATTATGTTTTGTCTTTGTATTATATCACTCCATAGGCAACATATAGAACTCAGCACACTGATAGTTACACAATTATGTTATTACCACTGAACTTTGGGCCTTATAGGCAGCATTTAACCCCACTGTAGTCAGTTTGGGGCTCATCATAATAAATGGTAATTTGCTGAATTAATATGTTCTACTCAAAACACGTGTCTTCTTCTTTAAGCACATTCCCATTTTCAGGATTTATTCTCACTACAATTCTCTCTTTGAATATCCAGAGAGAGAGCCAGTATACTGACCACTAGTTTTCTTCTACCTTACATGGCATAGTAGATGGATTTTTCCCAAATTGTTCTGATCACAATTCTCTACTTGGTCTAAATTCTACAATGACTTCTCATTGCCTAATCAAATCCAAATTCCCCAATTTTAAAAATCCCTTAATCGTTATTAACCTTCAAATCACATTCAAATCTTTTACAATCCAGCTTTCACTTGTCTTCTTAAAATTTTTTGCTATTTTCCATGCTGCAAAAGCTGAACTTCTCAGTTTTCTACACTGGCCCCTGAAATTCCTCACTTTACTTGGCTCTTTTGTTTTGTTTTGTTTCTACATACCTCAGTCCTGGTTGCATTTCTAGGCTGACTAAATGTTAGATTCTAAAAATTCCAAAGAAATCTATAATTTCCAATGAAAGTTTTTTCTCACTAGGCTCTCTGAGAGGTAAATGTAGGTTCTTTATCAGTATTTTACTTGAGACAGTTATTTTCCACTATGAAATAGCATAATTCACATGTAAATATAATCTCCTTACCAGAGTACAGATTATTTGAAGGTAAGAATCACACACTGATTCATGACTTTTCACTTCTAAAACCTGCCATAGTGGTTTGGACATAAATATCATGAGTGAAGAAGTTTAAGGAGTAGTAATACTCTGTATTAATAATTCAGAAATGACTTCTCGATTATCCACTAAACTTGTTAGAGGAAATCAACTAACCAACAAGAACACCAAGAGAGTCCTTATAGTTCTATGTAAGATGTCCCTAATATTCATATTTTTAAGTGTATTTGATTGAAATAGGCAAGTAAATTAAAATTCCGTAAAAGTTCTGGGAATCCAAAGGCAAGTGCTTTGGAGTTGAACATGGTGAGAAATCTTGAGGTAGTACCTGTGGTAAACATTCATATCACTTAGTCTATGTTTAAGTATGAAAGGTACAGTTCTAGGGACACTTGGGACACTTCCCTGTTCTGAGGCTCATCTGTCCCATAGCCTGTTTATCCTGTACCAATGATAGCTGCTTTTTATCACCAAACTGTCACCTTTTCTAAATCAAAATCAAATTCCATTCTTGTCTACTTAAAGACTCTTACAAAACCATGTCAAAATAGATGAAATCTATTACTGCATGAATATGAGTTGCAGGAAAGTTCAAAGGTGGTGATTCACTGGAATGACCCCATTGGGGTTGGTGCTAGAAGAAGGAAATTTTATTTTCTGATCTAGAGACTTAGGGACCCTTCAAGGGAATAGGTTGTCTCAAGAGATTGAAAGGCTAGGTCCTCAGGTAAAATCAATGGGCTGTGCTAACTTCTCTCTGTCAGATTTTAATAGGTTAGAGACTATTAGTGAGTGAGAATGAATCGATTTTGTTTGAAACACAAAACACACTGAAACAGAAAGAGGCTTGGAAACTTTATATTCTTTGGTTCTCTGAACAATAGGAGGCCTTGTCTAGTCAACATTTGGAGTAATTTT
Organism: Sorex fumeus; assembly: GCF_029834395.1. Lineage (NCBI taxonomy): Eukaryota > Metazoa > Chordata > Mammalia > Eulipotyphla > Soricidae > Sorex > Sorex fumeus. The sequence continues at coordinate 81,690,661 of NW_026606065.1, read as the reverse complement.
TCCCAAGGGGATTAATATTATTTATGAGGAATGAAAGAGAACATTCTCAGGAAACATCATCATTTTCTGAGACTAAACGACCTATCATCTGCCTGTCTTTTTAAAAGGTAACATTTTGTCTGTATTAAGAAGTGTGAACAAATACAGAATCTGCCACATCATACACATCTTATTCCAGCTATAAGGAAAACTAAAACCAACTGGGAGAATGAGTCCTCAAACAACCCATCGAAGTTTGTTTGAAAAGCTGTATGTCAATGAATGGAGACTCTTTTAGAAAACTAGGTGTAAGATGAAACGCTTACAAGAGTTATTCTGCATATAGGTATGTGAAGCTTGGAAAACAAGGAATTAACAGAAAATTTCAAACTTGTGGACAAGAGGCATTGATGTTTCAGTATAGTACACAGTGCTCTTCTTCAAGACTCCTGCCTCTAACACTTATGAAAAATCAAGTTGAAAATTTGTACTATGTAAATTCTATGGACAACTGGAAAGAAAACAGATCTTTAGAGCCAACATGGATAAATCCTACAAGCTATAAACTCTTAAACTTGCTCTCATTAGATTTTTAGGTATGTTTTGCTTCTCAAATTTGTTCTTGTGATTTTTAGTTCTGCAGAACTGGGGGCAAAAAAAATCATGAACCACTGGCACCAGAGGGGCTGAGAAGCTGCTTGCCGACGGTTGAAATCATGAAGCGTTACCATGCTCCAGCGCTTTCATGGGAAACCAGAAGAGGATGAGGGAGTGGATCAAGGCGTTGATGCAGTGACCCCAGAAAACCTAAGGGAAAACAAACCAAGGGAGTCAGGAGCTGCCCACAACGCTTGACCTCTGCGTAATTCAACAAATGCCTCATTGTGAAGGCGGCTGGCCGTGTGCTGCGCAGCTCCAGAAGGAGCGTATTATTCTTGAAGTTTAAAAAAATGATTTCCTCCTTTTCACACACAAGTGACTGGACTAGATCCAGACAATGTCACTTAAGTACAAAGACCAAATATATATACATATATATGCATATATATATTCACATATACATAGATCAATATACAATCTATCTTCATCTGAAAAGTGAATTATGATCCATTTTCTTTAGAACCATAAGAAAGATAACACAGTTTTATACTCATCCAGAAGAAGGCTACACTAGGTGAAAATAGCAAGAGACTGAAGCATTTTTAAAAGAAAGTATTAAAAACATTTTAAATGTATATTCTCACTTGGTATTCTTACCGTTTTGTTTTAGCCCTGAAAAATCCCTCCCATTTCACTTTTTAATGTTTATGACTTTGGTTAACATGATGCACATTCAGAAGTTCTCTTAACACTTGAAAGGTTAAACAAAGGACCACAAGGTTTAGTTCCTGCTGGTATAGCTTTATGAATGCATTTGAATCACAACTAAACCGTGGAGAAGACAGAACCAGCAAAGTCAGTTTACATTTATTTTAAAATCTGCAAATATTTCTAGGAGTTATATAGTTTGATTTTAAGTAGTGGTGGGACAACAAAATCGAATAAAAAATTCTAAGACAATGGAATATTTCCTGTCTTCTATACCAAAAAGTACATAAAAATTCATAAAAATTCTTCCATACCAAAAAGTACATAAAAATTCCTGCAAAGAAGTTTCAGAGTAGGGGCCAAAGTGATAATACAGCAGGTAGGGAATTTGTCTTGCATGTGGCTGATCCAGGTACAACCCCTGGCATCCCATATTTGTCCCCAGAGCACAGCTAGGCGCAGTTCCTAATTGTAGAGGTAAGAATAAGTTCTGAGCACTGCTGAGTTTGGCCCCAAAACTATAAAATAAAAAGAAGTCTCAGTGTAGTCTTGGCTTTACCACCTAGTAAATGGGTCAATTCCCAATTTACCTCTCATGTTACATGACTCTTTGAATTCAAACTGTGGGAAACTGATTTATGTAAAAAATTCAAAAAAGAACAAGTCACATCTTCCATAGATGGAATCGTAGTAAGCAAAGACTGAACTACATCTAACCAACAAGTCTCCTTATATGGAAGCTACTATGTCTAGCAACAGGATCATTTTAATTGCCTTGGTTTTAAACATGCGTTTGATGCCCTGCAGAATAAGGCAGCTCTTGAAGGATGATGGTCTATAATACCTAGCTCAAAAGAAGTCTTCAGAGATTTTTTTCCCTTTACTAAGTACTACCTGTGCCTCAATATTGATACACTAAGCCAATCAACCATGCACATAAATGGGATCCCATATTTTAACCTACCTGAGCAAAGAACCTTTTGAAATTTCTTAATCCCCTCCTGCCCAAGTCCTACAGCAGAATATGATAACGTAGGTGCTTTCAAATCTTTGCTTCCTCTGCCAAGTCAGGGAGCCAGGTGCATGCCCTTTCCTCGTGGGGCTGACTTTGAAGCTTGACCACTCTAGGTGGAACAGACAGCTGGGCAAGATCCCCTTTGCCATCCATGGCAGCAAAATTTCTAGGGCACCCAACCCAGCTTTCTATGTTTGGGTCATCATCTTAGGATGCCCACTCCAGGTTTTGCCTGGAAGCTTTCTCTTTTCTGAATCTCTAGAGTGGGGAAAAAAACCAAAACAACAAACTCCCATAAGCACTCAGATTTGGGTTCAGATCTGGCTGATTTTACTCACTAGCTAAAAGAAACATTTTCTTTTAAAGTAACATGGAAAGAGGACTCTGTTAGGTAAGCTCTTAGTCCACCACAATGCAGGGCCTTAGGAAAGAGCCATGGGAAACTGTGATCCTGAGTGAACTGTGCCCAAGGGCACTGCTGCTCACAGCAACATCCCGGGCCTGGGTGGAGTGGACAAAAAGAGGTAAGATGAAAGGAAGTGCTGAGTGCCAGGTGGAAACTAACTGCTGACTCCGCATTTCTTATCCACTGGGCTTGCACTGTTGGCTTTTCAAGAGTCCTTCCAAAAGCTTTCACTATCTCACAGGCAGATTAAATGGGGCTGGAAGACAAAAGGTAGGGGCCAGGCCTTTGAGGAGACGGCATGCTAATAACATTTCATTTACCTTTGTGTTGAAGCCTTCAGCATTCTGGGTGATTTTGTAGAGCTGTGGAAACCTGAGCATGCTCTCCTGAGTGCAAGACCTCTCAAAGATTCCCAAGGTGAAAGGTGGTAAGGCGGTGAAAATCTGCATGGAGAACAATGATCCATTAAGAGGGACATTTCCTCTTCACCTCGCACAGTGGAAGGGTTTTAGCACTACAGAATGATGACTTCATTTTCAGTCAAGTCCAAACCTGACAGCCAGTGATTCACCAGAACCCAGACACCCTCCCAATCCAACAAAATAAAGCAAAGACCATTTCCCATTGTGACTTAAAACAAGTATCAGGCATAAAACAAGTATCAGGACACACAGAAACAACATCATAAACAACTTGATTAGCCATGAAATCTTGTTAAATGAACAACCCCCTTCCTTTACAAATGAGAGTGGTGATTTAGGATCACACCACAGTCCCGCTGCGGGGGAAGTGTGTTTACCCTCAGTGCTACCATTTTACAACTTCCCCATCCCTGGTTGTATTCTTAAGTTTCAGGAAGCTCAACACACTTCATCCGTTCATTCATTCTGCAGACATTTATTGGGAATACATTAGGGGCCAGAATCTGTGATGAGCATCAGAAATACAGACTTTTAAACACAGAGGCAAAAAAAGGGGGAAATGCAGCAGGCGGCTGAACTCTGGGATTTCTACCTGCTGTAGATATGGGGAAGATGACAGTGGGCAAAAACCCAGAGGATTCTGCAAAATTACTCCTGGGGTGAATGCGGTTGGGATGGAAGAGACAAGAAATGAAGAAAGGATTACCAATTGGAGCCTATATGACTGGAGCGATTGGGCCTATGTGAAGGGATATGGTGATAGGGGTACTGAAGGAAGACTCCCAATGAAGAACTGCACCCCCTTGTAAAATTTTGAAGCATAAACGCATGACCGGCCAATCCTATAGGTCAGGCTCAGTTGCAAAGGTGACCAAACCACCTCTAGAGCAATTCTCAGGGAGTAACATTTTTTTCCCCTTCTTCTTTCCTTCAACCTGTTCACCACAGCAGTGTGGCAAGCTTTGAGTTTCAGAGGGAGAAAAAGGCTGGGAATAGGCATGCCAATTCAGCTAAGGGACAGATGGAAGATCCGTCTATTTGGTCTAAACCTTGATCACACAGTCAGGAACCTTCACTGCTCAGGAGAGAAAGGACGGCCAATAAAACTCTCAGGTTCCTCCAGCCTAGATCATACCCCTGGGGGCACAGCACACAAAGGGTTTAAAGGAAAACAAGAGGCACTGTTGGACTCAGTTATTTGTTTAATGGAAGAAGGGCTCTTCTCAAATGCCTCAGAACCGTGCACAGAGAGCACAGAAACTCACTGTTTTTGCTAAAATGCTCTTCTGCACCCAAGCCTTTTCTGGTCATCTTTTTCTCTTCCCTTATTATTTTAATCTTTGCGTTCTCTGCACTTCAAATCCTCCTAATTAGGCTAACAAGGTAGTGCTCCTATCAGATTTTTCACCCTTTTTAGTTCTAGCACACCAAATGCACATATGTAGATTATGTGGCAATCACATGTCCTACAAAAATAAGACATTATACAAGTTTTTCTTCATCATAGTTTTCTCACTAAACAGTATGTTATGTGAAGTCTTCAAGTTTGGCTTGGTTTTGACACTAATGCAGTCTTTATCATGTCCACAAAATAATTCATATCATGGATATACCCTCATCTTTTCAATCACTAATCTACAGAAAGGCATTCATTTTGGTTTAAGTTCTTCGTTTTTACCAAGAGTAGTTTTTTTAAAAAAAATCCATACTATCTTATAAAACATATACTTTCACTTTGTATGGGGAAAATTTCCCAGAAGTAGGGGTGATGAGTAAAAAGATAAATGTATTTTTAATTTCACTAGATGCTGTTTGGTTGCTTTCCAGAAAGACCCCAATCATGTATCTCTTAGGGGATAACTGTAATCTTTTTTCCCCCTTTCAATTAGTAATTTTATTTTAATCAATTAAGTTATAGTTAACAGTCTTCAGTTTTAAAACTTAAGTATATTAACTCTTAAAAATTATACTTTCAAAAATTGCCAGTAAATTTTAACGTATTTTTTACTTGACTTGAAATGTGCAATTCTATGAAATATCTAATCTGGTCCTTTGGCCATCTTTGTGTTGATTTATCCCTTTTATAAAGTTCTGCTTAATGGATACTGTCTATTTTATGTTATAAAACTTGGTCCAAATGTGCTTTGTCCATTGACTTTCTTTATGGTTTTCTTTGCCATTGTAAGGCATACAGTCAAGAAAAGCTTCTGAGTTTCAATATATTTATGGATGTTTTTGGGAGTTTCTTACAGTAATCTTAATTTTACATTTTACTTTAAATTTTGGGGCTGGAGCGATAGCACAGCGGTAGGGTGTTTGTCTTGCGCGCAGCTAGCCTGGCCGAGTCGGGTTCGATTCCTCCGCCCCTCTTGGAGAGCCCGGCAAGCTACTCTTGGTACAGCAAGGCCTGGCAAGCTACCTGTGACGTATTCAATACGCCAAACACAGTAACAACAAGTCTCAAAACAGAGACGTTACTGGGCCCACTCGGGCAAATCGATGAACAATGGGAGGACAGTGCTACAGTGCTACTTTAAGTTTTAATATATCAGGAATTTATTTATCTCTGGTTTAACATAGAAGCATTTTTTTTCTAATTAAAGCGTCAGTTGTAAGAACACATTTAATCCAAAAATTTTCAATAAAATAAAATGCCACTTTTGATGCTGATTAGATTATCCCATGGGCTGGAGCGATAGCACAGCGGGTAAGGCATTTGCCTTGCATGCAGCCAACATGGCGAACCCGAGTTCGATTCCTCCGCCCCTCTTGTAGAGCCCAGCAAGCTACCGAGAGTATCTCGTCCGCACGGCAAAGCCTGGCAAGCTCCCCGTGACGCATTTGATATGCCAAACACAGTAACAAGTCTCACAATGTTACTGGGCCCGCTCAAGCAAATTGATGAACAATGGGAGGACAGTGACAGTGACAGATTATCCCATATTATTAATCTATACTCTATAATTGGGGTGAGTTTCTAGAGTCTTTGGGTTAATTTTCAATTTATCACACATTCATTCATTACAGTGGCAATTTTCTATTACAGTCTGATGCTAAACATCTAGAAATCTATTCTCAGTATTGTTCAGTTTTGAGCATGTTTGCATACTTGTTCTCAGACATCTGATTATCCTATTTACACTTTAATAATCATTTTATGAACCTTCTTTCCTATGCTCCAATACCATCTGCTGGCAATATATTTGGAACCACATTAGCATATTGATTTTAAAGAAGTCAAATATTTTGAAATATTTAGTCTTTCCATCCAAAATAACTGTATGCCTTTCATTATGTTCAAGTCTTTTTTTGTATACTTCAACAAGATTTTGATTTTTTTAAAATATAGGTACTTGAAAATTATTTCTATGCAATATACAACAAATTGGAATTTTGAAAAGGATTATTAATCCTTTTTCATTTCTAAGTGTTCATTGCTAGAGTAAAAAAGACCTTACAGCTAGAGTTGAAAATTATTTATGAATGTATTTATTATAAATCAGATACTTTATCAAATTATATTGAAATTCTAGTAGTTGATTGGTTTCATCTAGATTTTCTAGATCTATTGTAGTTATATCAGAGATTTTTTTGCTAGTACATTGTATAAGCACAGAAATAGTTTATCTTTACACTACTACTTGAACAGTTATTTAATTTTCTTGGCAGTTGTTGACTATTTCAAAACAATTGAATTATATAGTGATGGCAGGCATCCTTGAATAATTTCTTATTTAAAAGAAAATGGCTTTAGGATTTTACCATTTATAGCAATATGCTACTGGTTTTACATAAGTTGTCTGCATTACAGTTAACTGATTTCTTTCTTTCCTATTTTACTTAGCATTCTTATTTTGGAACTAGCAGCTGAATTGCCTCAAATACTATGAACTATGTTTTGAACTATGTTTTTTTTCATTTTGCCAGTACAGTAATTTTTAGAAAGAATATTTCACCTTTCTTGCCATATTATTAAATTTTGTAGATATTTTTATCCATTTATTTATTTTTATAAAATTGTTCATGATCTATTGAATTCAATGTTCCAGCACCAATCCCACCACCAGTGCACCTTCCTACCATCATTATTTCCAATTTTTCTCAACCACCTCTGGGGCTGCTATTATAACAATCACGGTCACGATCATCCTGTTGTTCATCGATTGCCTGGAGCAGGCATCAGTAACGTCTCCTTTGTCCTAGCCCCGAGATTTTAAAAAGTGCCATATTCAAGGCTCTTTCGGGGTCTTTTGGATCGGGGCTGAGCATCCTCCACCCAGATCCTCCATCTTCCAGGGGGCAGGGGTCACACCCACCAACTGCCCCCAGCGCCACCCATCAATGGCTATTAAAACAAACAAGATAAAACAAATTATTTATTTACTTATTATTTTATTTTTCACTTTATTTATTTAAAAAATGTTTTATTTTGCTTGTTATAATTCACTAAAATGATCAAAAAAATTTCCTTAGAAGACAGTATGTGAATATTGTATCTCACCATAGAGCCATTAAGTCCTATAGAAGACATTACTAACATGTTACCTTGTGTTTAGCCTTGTGTGTTTATATTTTCTTTATTAGATTGGTTGCCTTCTACCTTATATCCCATCCAATGTGGTGTGCTACTCCTGGTTTATCAGTGGTATAGAGTTTGAGATGTCACACAGCTGCAAATGCTCCAGGGATTCAAAAATTTTAAGTGGAGTAATACAGCTGGAGTTAAATCTTGCTCTCTTTCAAGATTTATTTATGAGTCTCTGGATCTGGATTGTTACTGGTTAATGAGCTTCTTTGGCCTAGAGGTAGTTCATGGGCATGGCTGCCAGGCTTCTGCAAGAACAGGGAAATGGCGGGGGAGGTAGCCCATGCTCAACTCCATGAAAGCCTGGAAATTTCATCACGAGACCCACCTACCTGAGTTTTTTCAACAGATCAGTTTCTGGATAAGCTCATCCTGAGCAGATATGTTATTTAGAATTTTATATTATGCGTAGATGTGAAGATACCTCCCAGTTTTCTCCAAATTATGGATTGAAAAAATTAAAAAAGACAAATTTTCTGAAACAGTTAAAATAGTTATTTCTTCACTTTTTTTTAACTGATAAAATTCATTTAATCATGGTCAATTACATAAACCTTGGCCACTTTAACCTATTTCTATCCAGAAAATAAAATGATATAAAATTTTGACTATGAATAGGAGGAAAATCTAATTATATAGCAGTCACTTATCAGTTTGGGAGATTTAAACATTTTCAGTTTTTTATTTTTTGTTTTGTTTTGGGGCCACACTTGGGGCTATGCTTGGGGCGTACTCGTGACTTTGCACTCAGGAATGACTCCTAGTGGTGCTCAGGGGACCATAGGTGGCAACGGGATCAAGTATAGGTTGAAAGCATGCAAAGCAAGTGCCCTACCTCTGTGCTAGCTCTCGGGCTTCTTCAGTCAGTTTTATGTTACTTAATCTCTTATGAGAATTAAATTGAGGAATAATGGTTTGCTACCCTAGCTGGCCTCACTCAGAAAAAAAACGAGAAGAAAAGAAAAAGCAGAGGAATGAAAAAAATGTCAAGGGCATTCAACCCAGAAGAGGGGAATCACTGGCAGACACCTCAGACCCCACAGGACTCTTCAGAGTGATCCTAGAGTGGAAAAATTTACTAAACAGGAAATATTGCACAACAATGACAGAATTAGAATAAAGATAAATGTGGACCAGATAACAGTATAGTACCTATGTTATATTCTGTAATTTTGATCATTAACCTGAGGTTATGTAAAAAAATAGCAACTATATCTAAAGTATTAAGCAGAAATTGATATGATAACTGAATGTGTTATATTATTATTATTATTAATTATTATTATTATTATAGGGTCATACTTGGCAGTGTTCAGGGCTTAATCTTGGCAGTTCTTGATGGGGTGCATGTGAGGTGCCAGAGTTGAACCCAGGATGGCCATCTCTTTGGCCTCAACTTATTTTTAACTGGTTTAAAAACAAAGGGCACATGCATGTGTACCAGTGGGTACATATGTATGTATGTATATATGTGTGCGTGTGTGTGTGTGTGTGTGTGTGTGTGTGTGTAAAACACTGTCCACTGTCCTCCCATTGTTCATCGATTTTGCTTGAGCGGGCCCAGTAATGTCTCCATTTTGAGACTTGTTGTTACTGTGTTTGGCATATCAAACACGTCACGGGTAGCTTGCCAGGCTTTGCCATGTGGGCGAGATACTCTCGGTACCTTGCAGGGCTCTCCAAGAGGGGCGGAGGAATTGAACCGGGCTCGGCGGGCTGGCTGCGTGCAAGGAGGGTGCAATATGAACAAAACATCAATAATCACGACTCTGGGTACATACAGTTCTTTGTATTCTTTTTGCAGCTTTCCTCTAAATTTTCATTCATTTCAAGCAACTGTCACTGTCACTGTCACTGTCCTCCCATTGTTCATCGATTTTCTCGAGCGGGCCCAGTAACATCTCCATTGTGAGACTTTGTTGTTACTGTGTTTGGCATATTGAATACATCACGGCTAGCTCACCAGGTTTTGCCATGCGGGCGAGATACTCTTGGTAGCTTGCTGGGCTCTCCGAGAAGGGTGGAGGAATCGAACTCGGGTCGGCTATGTTGGCTGAGTGCAAGGCAAAAGCCTTACCCACTGTGCTATCGCTCCAGCCCATTTCAAGCAACAATTACCAAAAACAATTTCCATAAGGGAAAACCTCCATGTTCTCCAAAGGAGACCCTTCAGCATGATTAGCTCTGGAGGCCAATGATCCTTCTGACCCCATTTCACTAATATTTTATGCCTCAACTCTCTCTTACCATTTTCTGGTGTATCCCATAGAAATGTAGGGCTGTTCTACCTTGAAATTTGCTTCGATTCACAGTAGTCAAGGTCTGGAAACAACCCAAACACTCAACAACACAGTAGAAAAAGGAATTGTGGCATGTAAACATGACAAAATAATATTATTCTCTAAGAAAAGATGAAAGCCGGGGCTGAAGTGATAGTCCAGTGGATTGAGTATTTGCCTTGCCTTTGGCCAACCCAATTCGATCCCTGAAAACCTATATAGTCCCTGAGCACTGACAGGAGTAACTCCTTAGAATTCAGAGCTGGAGCTAACCACCCACCAAAAAAAAAAAAAAAAAAAAAAAAAAAGCAAAGATGAAAGCTTGTCACTTGCTAAAACATAGATGGAATTAGAGGAAGTCATGTTAAATGAAAATAATAAGGTAAAGGTAAAGGTAAAGGCCCTCCCGTTGATCGTCGATTTGCTCGAGCGGGCCCAGTAACGTCTCCATTGGAGACTTTGTTGTTACTGTGTCTGGCATATCGAATACTCTCGGTAGCTTGCCGGGCTCTCCGAGAGGGGCGGAGGAATCGAACTCGGGTCGGCCATGTTGGCCGCTTGTAAGGCAAACGCCCTACCCGCTATGCTATAGCACAGCGGGTAAGGCGTTTGCCTTGCGTGCAGCCAACATGACCGACACAGGTTCGATTCCCAGCATCCCATATGGTCCCCCGAGCACCGCCAGGAGTGATTCCTGAGTGCATGAGCCAGGAGTAACCCCTGAGCATCGCTGGGTATGACCCAAAAAAAGAAAATAATAAGAAGGAAGGACATATACCAGATACCAGATGATTGAACTCATGTGGTCTATAAGAAGCAAAGCAAAACAAAGTTAGAAAATTCACTTCTCTATTATTTTTTTTTTCAATTTTTATTCGTGAAACACCATAAGGTAGTTGTAGACTTACAAATTTTTGTGCCTGGGTTTCAGTTATACAATGATCGAGTACACATCGCTCCACCAGTGCCCATTCTCCACCACCACGGATCCCAGTATCCCTCCCACTCCCCATCCTCCCCCATCCCATCCCATCTCTGTGGCAGGCATTCCCTTTTGTTCTCTCCTTTTGGGTTCTGTGGTTTGCAAAAGAGGCACTGAGTGGCAATCATGTTCAGTCTATAGTCTACTTTCAGCATGCATCTCCCATCCTGGGAGGATCCCCCCAACACCCTTTACTTGGTGTTCCCTTCTCTATCTGGGCTGCCTTTCCCCCTAGCGGACAACAAAGTCTTTAAATATGAATAGAGAACTAAATGGCAGGGATGGGGGTGTAGAAGGTGGAAAAGAAAGATAGGGACTAAAAGTGGTGTAAAGGCAATAGTGAAGGGGCTTTTGTATGTTGTTGGTGTCAGTACAGCAAAATCCTACACCAAAAACAACTGTAACCATGTTACCACTAGTGATAATTAAAGGAAGAAGAAAAGGAAGCAAGAAGACCCAAACTTATATCTCTACCACAGTATTTTCAACTCTATTGTCTTGAGGATACAAATTTCAGGATACAGTCTCAATTCTAGAGGACGAAGATCATCTAATGTCAAACTCTACCATACCTAACTACCACCAGAAAAATCTTATTCAAAATGTAGTATTCCAGAGAAAATTTTTGTTGAATCAGGTTAGACTTAGAACTTGGCATCATAAAACAAATCCCGTTTCTTTTTTATTGTTTTTTATTGCCAAATACACACTTTTTATTTTATTTATTTTAATTTTTTTTTTACTTTTCTAATTGAATCACTGTGAGATAGACCATTCCAAAGCTGTTCATGATTGTATTTCAGTCATCCAGTATTCCAATACCAATCCCTTTACCAGTGTACATTTCCTAGTACCAGCGTCCCCAGGTTATTCTTAAGTAAGTCTTACTTAAGACCAGTTCAAAATTTTCTTTAGAGCTAATTAGCAGCATATGTATAGTAGGGCTGGAGCGATAGCACAGTGGTAGGGCGTTTGTCTTGCACGCAGCCAACATGGCTGACCCGAGTTCGATTCCTCCGCCCCTCTCAGAGAGCCCGGCAAGCTACCGAGAGTATCTCGCCCTCACGGCAGAGCCTGGCAAGTTCCCTGTGACGTATTCGATATGCCAAACACAGTAACAACAAAGTCTCCAATGGAGACGTTACTGGGCCCGCTTGAGCAAATCGATGATCAACGGGAGGGCCTTTTTACCTTTATTTGTATAGTAGGCTCTCTACACAAGTTTGCCCAAGTTTGCATGGAGGTAAATCCCAAAATTCAGCCCTCAAGCTTAAGCAGAAAAAGAGGGCTAAAATCTCTTCTGAGCATGTCAGGCAATCTGTATTCCAGTTCTGGTTTAGCTTGATAGCATTCTCTCAGGTCTTGGTTTTCTGACTATAAACTTTGTATGGCGGCATGGGTTTGTGTGAGTTAAGTCAACTCTACAACACCCTGGCCTTTCCCTGCACTAAACCATGATGAATCAGTCAGCATATTTCACCTAAACTACTACATAGCTTTAATGAACTTGAAGCACTCTACAATCCTGCAGAGTTAACAATCTGTGCTCTCTCTTTAGTAGATCAAGGGGTGGTCCCTAGTCCCAGTCTCTGTGGTGGGCAGTTATAACAGCACCTCTGCTAGCACAGGTGATAAAGGAACTAATTTAAGTCTGCTCTCACCACCTGTCACCTCTATCTCCTGGGGTATGGGGTTTAGAAAGGGACATGTTAGCAATGTATTTTGTGGTGAGTCACATCATTACTGACACAATTTAATATTTCAAATTTAAATTTGGTCTTAGTAGAACATTAGTCTGCACATCTGGCCCTCCTAACCTGTGAGGTACGTAGGCCACAAGTCTCGGCAACCTGTTATTTTCTTTATTTCTACCTAGTGCTTAGTTTAATGGCTACTCAAAAAAAAAAAAAAGAGAAGTGAGGTGGGGAGGGGAGTGCTTAAGTGCATGAATGACTTGAACATCCAGCCTTCAATGAAGATGAAGGCTATAAATATTTATAGCAACCCAATTGATATTATTGTATTTTTACCAACTTCCATCTATGAAAACTGCTCAGAGTAAAATCTCCCACAGGATAAAGAATGTCAGTTAAGCTCCAAAGGCACTGTAAAAGTGTTGCTCAATAAATGAACCAACTTGTAGATCTCTCTGTGAGCAAAACATCTAGCAGACTCGCCACTTAGTCATTTTAGGATAGTTTATATTTACTTCTGGTTTTTGAATTCATTAGTTGAGTAATGAAACAAGAACTCTAAAACCATGAAAAGTACCAACTAAGCTGATTACCATTCACCGCAGGAGCTGGCAGTCAGAATTCATTATTTTAGCACCAGCTGGGGAAGCAAACATCTTCCACAAGGACAGATACTCTTTTGTGGAGGACAAAAACAAAGAAAAGAAAGTACATCTGATCATAGACTAGATGTTGGAATCTATGTTTTAGAATTCTGAAATAAAATTATCAAGTGGAATGAGTTTAGATCTAGTTCAGAAATTTTCACTTGAGTAAAAACATGAAAATGTTGCCCAGGCATTTAGTAAGGAGGTAACAAGGGTCTATTATCAAGATATATGGGTTAATAATTTCATGGGGTTATTCAAGAATGATCTGCTATGATTGAAACCATGTGTGGGGAGTTTGGACTTCTGCAGGACATGTCGCAGCAACAAAGGCCCCAAAGATGTATTTGTGCTGCCTGCTATGTATACAGATGATTGACTTAGATACACTTCCCAGACATAAACAGTAAAGGAATGTCACTGAAGTCCCGTATGCTATCAGATAGAGATGAAGAATGCTTACCACATTGTACAAGCCGATGCACCAACGTTCAAATAAAATCTGTCCAGAAAATCCATTAACAAAGGCGAACCAAAGCTGAAAGAGAAGAAAGTTCATGAAGTTTTACATCAATATTGACCTAAATGTTTCTATTCGCTGCACAAAAAGTGGGGAATGTGGACCACCAACTGGACACAGCTGCTGAGGCACCCGGAACACAGGATGAGAGCAGTTGTTTCCTAAGGCAGAAATCCCCCACCTCCATATCATGAATATCAATTCTCAAAGAAAATTTAAATGTAAGGCTCACTTTGCTGTTAAGAAGTAATATGCCTGTATTTAGAGAAAAGCAATCATGTTTAACATATATCTAATATACTTGGTATCAATATTTTCTCACTGACTTGGAAGAGTCACAGTTTTTCTGAAAGTTGACTTGATATATGCAAAATCTTTGCAGAACTTTCAAAAAGTTAAAAAGAAGAAACAACAGGCACTTCTTGGTTGGCTACATGTGTTGTTTGCTCCTGTGTGTTCTTGGCTCAATGTATTGACCCTTCATATGTCAATCAATCAGCAAGGGTCAAGAGACAATGATAAGAAAGAAACATACTCAGATCATCCTCTGGGTGACATTGAGAGTAGGGACTATTATTAATGTCTTCAATCAGGCTGTGATTATCAATGATTAGCAAGACTGGCATAAAAATGAGCATAGAGCAGAGTGTCCAGATATAACCAAGGGACTAAAGTTATTCAGAGGCGGCACAGTCATTTAGGAATAATTAGGAGAGAACATGGAGAAGAGAAGATGACCAGAAAAGGGAAAAGCTATGAGATGTATGTGTGAAAATCTGATATAGACTGGAGCTATTACAGAAAAGGGGGTACAGAGTTTTTTCTATAAAACTCTGTAAAAGTATCTCATGTTTATCACAGCATTCTCCTTAGGGACAAATCAATTCTATTTATGGCAAAACTTAATGGCCAGAGAGAACAGTTATACCAACATAATAAAAGTTAAGACCAACTTTCCAACTTAGTGAATCATATTGAAAAAAATTAGATTTCTTGACTCCATCAGACTACAATTTCTTTTTTTTTCTTTTTTTTTGTTCTTTTTTTTCCCCTTTATTTTATTTTATTTTATTTTATTTTACAGTTGTAGATTTACAATTTTTTGTGCTTTGGTTTCAATTATACAATGATCAGATACCCATCCCTCCACCAGTGCCCATTTTCCACCACCATGGATAATATCCCTCCCACCCCCATCCCCCCATCCCCCCGTCTCTGTGGCAGGGCAATCCCCTGTGTTCTCTCTCTCCTTTTGGGTGTTGTGGTCTGCAAAAGAGGCATTGAGTGGCAAACATGTTCAGTCCATAGTCTACTTTCGACATGCATCTCCCCTCCTGGGAGGATCCTCCAAATATCCTTTATTTGGTGCTCCCTTCTCTATCTGAACTGCCCTTTCCTCTAGGATACCCGGCTGGCCTCTAAGTTATGAAGTAATCCTCCTGGTGCTGATCTCAGCTATTCTTGGGTATTAATCTCATACTTTGTTACTTTATATCCCCCAGATGAATGCAATCTTTCTGTGTCTATCCCTCACTTTCTGACTCATTTCGCTTAGCATGATACTTTCCATATTGTACCACTTGTATGTAAATTTCATGACTTCATCTTTTCTAACAGCTACATAGTACTCCATTGTGTAGATGTACCAAAGTTTCTTTAACCAGTCATCTGTTCTTGGGCATTCAGGTTTCTTCCAGTTTCTGGCTATTGTAAAGAGTGCTGCAATGAACAAACAAGTGCAGATGTCACTTCGACTATACATTTTTGCCTCTCTGGGATATATTCCCAGGAGTGGTATTGCTGGGTCAAATGGGAGCTCAATTTCTAATTTTTTGAGAATCGTCCATACTGTTTTCCAGAAGGGCTGAACCAGTGGACATTCCCACCAACAGTGAAGGAGTGTCCCTTTCTCGCCACATCCACGCCAGCATCGGTTGCTTTTGTTCTTTTGAATGTGGGCCAGTCTCTGAGGTGTGAGATGGTATCTCATTGTGGTTTTGATCTGCATCTCCCTGATGATTAATGATGTAGAGCATTTTCTCATGTACTTTTTTTGCCATTTGGATTTCTTCTTTGAGAAAGTTTCTGTTCATTTCATTGCCCCATTTTTGGATGGGGTTGGATGTTTTCTTCTTGTGGAGTTTAACCAGTATTTTGTATATCCTGGATATCAACCCCTTGTCAGATGTGTATTCGGTGAATATCCTTTCCCATTCTGTAGACTGTCTTTGTATTTTGCTCACTGTTTCTTTGGAGGTGCAGAAGCTTCTTAGTTTAAGATAGTCCCATTTATCTATCTCTGTTTTCACTTGCTCAGTCAGTGGCGTGGCATCTTTGAAGATACCATTAGCTTCAATGTCATGGAGGGTTTTGCCAACTTTATCTTCAATGTACCTTATGGTTTCTGGTCTGATGTTGAGGTCTTTAATCCATTTTGATCTTACTTTTGTACATGGTGTTAGGCAGAGTTCTGAGCGTATTTTTTTGCATGTAGCCGTCCAGTGATGCCAACACAATTTATTAAAGAGGCTTTCCTTACTCCACTTCACATTACTTGCACCTTTATCAAAGATTAGATGAGCATATGATTGAGGGGAGATGTCAGTGTATTCAACCCTGTTCCATTGGTCTGCAGTTCTGCCTTTGTTCCAGTACCATGCTGTTTTAATTATTACTGCTTTGTAGTACAGTTTGAAGTTAGGGAGGTTGATTCCTCCCATTTTCTTTTTCCCAAGAATTGCTTTAGCTATTCATGGGGGCTTATTGTTCCATATAAATTTCAGGAGTGTTTGCTCCATTTCTTTGAAGAATGTCATGGGTATCCTTATAAGGATTGCATTGAATTTATACAATGCTTTCGGTAGTATTGCCATTTTGACAATGTTAAGTCTCCCGACCCATGAGCAGGGGATATCTTTCCGTTTCCTCATGTCCTCTTTTATTTCCTGAAGTAGCGTTTTGTAGTTTTCTTTGTACAGGTCCTTTACTTCCTTAGTTAAGCTGATTCCTAGGTACTTGATTTTCTGGGGCACAATTGTGAATGGGATTGTTTTTTCATGTTGCTTTCTTCTCTCTCACTGTTTGCGTATAGGAAAGCCATGGACTTTTGGGTATTGATTTTATAACCTGCAACTTTACTATACGAGTCTATTGTTTCTAGGAGTTTTTTGGTGGAAGTTATTGGGTTCTCTAAGTAGAGTATCATATCATCTGCGAATAGTGAGAGCTTGAGTTCTTCCTTTCCTACCTGAATGCCCTTAATATCTTTTTCCTGCCTAATCGCTATTGCAAGTACTTCCAGTACTATATTGAACAGCAGTGGAGAGAGTGGGCATCCCTGTCTCGTCCCTGATCTTAGAGGGAAGGCTCTCAGTTTTTCCCCATTGAGGATGATGCTTGCTGTAGGCTTGTGGTAGATGGCTTTAATTATGTTGAGGAAGGTCCCCTCTATACCCATTTTGGCTAGGGTTTTCATCATAAAGGGGTGCTGGATCTTATCAAATGCTTTCTCTGCATCTATTGATATGATCATATGCTTTTTATCTTTTCTTTTGTTGATATGGTGGATTATGTTGATTGATTTCCGAATGTTAAACCATCCTTGCATCCCTAGAATGAATCCTACTT
The DNA here is from genome assembly GCF_029834395.1 of Sorex fumeus. Lineage (NCBI taxonomy): Eukaryota > Metazoa > Chordata > Mammalia > Eulipotyphla > Soricidae > Sorex > Sorex fumeus. Next base: position 81,673,197 of record NW_026606065.1, on the reverse strand, counting down.
GGTCATGGTGTATGATCTTTTTGATGAGTAGTTGGATTCTATTTGCTAGTAGTTTGTTGAGGATCTTTGCATCTGTGTTCATCAGGGATATCGGCCTGTAATTCTCTTTCTTTGTGGTATCTCTGTCTGCTTTTGGTATCAGTGTGATATTTGCTTCGTAGAAACTGTTCGGAAGTGTTTTTGATATTTCAATTTCGTGGAAAAGCTTAAAGAGCATTGGGAGTAAGTCCTCTTTAAAGATTTGGAAGAATTCACTAGTGAATCCATCCGGGTCAGGACTTTTGTGCTTGGGGAGACTTTTTATTACCATTTCAATTTCCTTGATGGTGTTAGGTCTGTTCAGGTATTCCAGGTCTTCTTGGTTCAGCCTTGGGAGTCTGTAGGAGTCTAGGAATTTATCCATTTCCTCGAAGTTTTGATGTTCCATGGTATAAAGCTTCTCAAAGTACTCCCTGAGGATCCTCTGAATTTCCTTGGTTTCTGTTGTAATGACCCCCTTTTCATTTCTGATTCGGTTTATTAGGGTTTTCTCTCTCCCTTTCTTTGTGAGTTTTGCTAGAGGCTTATCGATCTTGTTAATTTTCTCAAAGAACCAGCTTTTGGTTTCATTCATCTTTCGGATTGCTTTTTGGGTTTCCATCTCGTTAATCTCTGCTCTGAGTTTTATTATTTCCTTTCTCCTGTTCGGGTTGTGCTCCTTTTTTCGGTCCTTCTCCAAGCTCTTAAGCTGTGAGGTTAGGTTACTTATGTGTGCTCGCTCCTCCTTCCTGAGGAATGCTTGTAGAGCTATAAACTTTCCTCTTAACACAGCCTTTGCTGTGTCCCATAAGTTTTGGTAACTCGTGTTCTAATTTTCATTCATTTCTAGGAATCTTTTGATTTCCTCTTTGATTTCCTGTCTAATCCACTCGTTGTTCAATAGTGCACTGTTTAATTTCCAGGTGTTTGATTTAGTTTTCTGTTTTTGTGTGTGATTTACTTCTAATTTCAGCGCATTATGGTCTGAGAGGATTGTTGATACAATCTCTACCTTCTTAATTTTATGGAGGCATGTTTTGTGGCTCAGCATGTGGTCTATCTTGGAGAATGTTCCATGTACGCTTGAGAAGAATGTGTATTCAGCTTTTTGTGGATGAAGTGTCCTGTATATATCTACTAAGTCCCTTTCTTCCATTGTTTCCCTCAAATGAAGTATGTCCTTGCTAAGCTTGAGTCTGGTTGATCTATCAAGAGGTGACAAAGCAGTGTTGAAGTCTCCCACTAGTATTGTGTTGCTATTGATGTCTTTTTCCAAATCTATGAGTAGTTGTTTTAAGTACTTTGCTGGTCTCTCATTAGGTGCATATACATTTATTATTGTAAGTTCTTCCTGTTGTACAGATCCTTTGATCAATAAGAAATGGCCTTCACTGTCTCTTATGACCTTCCTCACTCTGAAATCGATGTGGTCTGATATAAGGATGGCTACCCCAGCTTTTTTATGGGAGCTGTTTGCCTGTAGGATTGTTTTCCAGCCTTTGACTCTGAGTCTGTGTTTGCTTTGACTATTGAGATGCGTTGCTTGCAGGCAGCAGAATGTTGGGTTCAATTTTCTAATCCATCCTGCCACTCTATGTCTTTTAATTGGTGCGTTTAGCCCATTGACATTGAGAGAGATTATTGTTATGGGATTTTGCCCCATTGTTCTGTTAAAATTTGGTGTATTTGAGGGGCCTTTCTTGCCTTAAAGTAGCCCATTTAGTTGTTCTTGTAACCATGGTCTTGCAGACTACAATTTCTTGATGGTCATTCTCCCCTGACCTGTATTAATCTACCCAGTATGATACTTGGTACAAATAGGTACACAACAGTTCTCTGTGAGACCAAGTGAAAGACTTCAATTTAATTGCAAAAGGAGGTTTTTCTATCCATAGCTATCAAAATATAATTTCTTAGTTCAAAAAGTTCTAAGGGATAGAGAGATGGTAACTATAGCACATAAGGTGCTTGTGTTGCATGTGGCCAAACCAAGTTGAAATCCTAGCACCATGTATGGTCTCCTATGCCCCTACAAGGAGAGACCCCTAAGCAGAGAGGCATGAGGAAGTACTGAGCAATGTCAGGTATGGCCCCCAAAGCAACATAGGTTCTAGGAACACTCTTAAATCTGAATACTGACCTTCAAAAATCCTTCCATACTACAATTCACTCTTAATTCTCTTGTTACTCAGATTTAATATTAATGTTTCAGGCATGCAATGCCTGCACCTGTTACCAGAATAGCCATTTTAGGTTTAATTTTTAAAATTTTTACATTTTAAAAAATTGAATCATCATGAGATACAGTTACAGAGTTGCTCATGATTGGGTTTCAGTCATGCAATGTTCTATACCAGCCCCTAACCAGGGTTACATCACCCCCCCCCCACCAATGTTGCCAGTTTCTCTCAGTCTCTCTCTCTCTCCCTCCCCTTTCAGGCACTGTGGCTTGCAATACTATTACCAAAAGGTTATCATATATATTATATTACCTCTTTTCAGTTCTTATCCAGAGTGATCATTTTCAACTATCATTGTCATAGCGGTCCATTCTCTGTCCTAACTGAATCTCCACCTCCCCACAATTGTAGCAAGTCTCCTACCATGAACCAGTCATCCTGGCCCTAATTTATACCTTCATTAGGTATTATTCTCATATGATTTTATACACACACATATCTTGCAAATGAGTGTGATCATTCTGTATCTGCCCTTGTCCCTCTGACTCATTTCACTCAGCATGTTCATCCATGTTATCAGTCTGAAACTCTAACTATCTGCAAAGAGGTTCCCATGAAGCCTGGCTCTTCTCAGTGAAAAAATGTTGGTGGAGAATCAGATGTTTGTACTGTGTTCTACGGAATACTTTTTACAACACCTAATAAAATGTTAAGCAACCTTCAAATATCCATTTTAATAGGATGCCTCCCTACCATTTAAAGGCCATTGCAATCAATATTTCATCCAAACTTCTGGTGCAATGAGAACCTATTTACACATCATATTCAAATATTTTTTTCTATTTTATTTGTGGGTCTTAACCTAATTTTACCTTGTATATTACCCTTCTATTCAAGCAACTGAACACTAATAAATATCTAGTGAATATTAAACTATTTTACTGCTTAATCCAGTTGAGTTTGTCTTTTGTTGAAGGGAAAGTAGTAATACTTCTGCCTGCCATTCTCTAATATTAAAAGAAGTATGCTGAAAGTAGACTATAGATCAAACATGATTGCTACCCAATGCCTCTTTTGCAAACCACAACACCCAAAAGGAGAGAGAAAACAAAAGGGAATGCCCTGCCACAGAGGCAGGGTGGGATGGGGGGGATGGGATATTGGGATCAGAGGTGGTGGGAAATGGGCACTGGTGGAGGGATGGGTATTTGATCATTGTATAACTGAAACCCAAGCACAAAAATTTGTAAGTCTACAACTGTACCTCATGGTGTTTCACTAATAAAAATTTTTTAAAAAAATTTAAAAAATGAGATGTCAATTAAAAAAATAATAATTGGAAGTAGAAAAGAAATCTACGTCCTGGAGCAATAGCACAGTGGGTAGGGCGTTTACCTTGAACGTGGCCGACCCAGGTTCGATTCCTCCATCCCTCTTGGAGAGCCCGGCAAGCAACTGAGAGTATCCCACCCGCACGGCAGAGCCTGGCAAACTCCCAGTGCTGTATTTGATATGCCAAAAACAGTAACAACAAGTCCCAAAGTGGAAACATTGCTGGTGCCCGCTTGAGCAAATCGATGAACAATGGGAGGACAGTGCTACAGTGTTACAGAAAAGAAATCACTATTTTCAGTGAAATCATGAGATAATCTTAATTAAAATCACAACTGGCATAGTAACAGAATTGTGACAAGATTGGATAAAGTTAAGGGAGAATGTCAATCACAGAAAAATCAACAGAAAAATTTGAATGAGGTGCCTGGTTGAGTGCAATATAGCATATAGCAGGGATGGGAATTGAAGTGTTCTGCATGCTTAGAATCTCCCCTCTCCTCCAATTCCCTTTTCCCCGAGTGAGGAGAATGGTGAAAAGGAGGAATAATCTCCAATCAACTTGGATGAACTGACTAAGCTAAAAAAAAGTACATTTATATTCATCTAATAGAAAACCACAGCAAACAAAAATTTACTGTGAGCCACACAGCTCTCGCTCAAGAAGAAAGAGTTTATTGCTGCTAAGTGACAGGCAGCAGGGCAGGAGGAGAGAGAAAGTTTAATGAGGGAATATTCTGAGATAATGGTGATGCTCCTCTTTCCCTAGACATCATCACAAAGTAAGAAAAATAATTAATGAATATGTCCAAAATTATACGTAAAAATATACAGAAAGAACCACAAGGGTCACAGAGACTTCTGAATACTTCTGATGTTTCTAAAACAGTTAAAGAAAATATGACCGAGACAGAGACAGTGCAGTGCGGAGAGTGCTTGCCTTACACATGGCCAATCCAGGTTCAGTCCCCAGAGTAGCATATGGTTTCCTGGGCACCACCAGGAGTTATTGCTGATCAAGAGCCAGGAGTAAGGTATGAGCACTGCTGGATGTGGACAGAAACCAAGAGTTATAAATAGCAGGTGTAAGATATCAAAGGAGGGAACAGAGAAGAAAGGTCAGTGAAACAGATTAAGGAATCAAACCTAGAACTGGCACAGATGAAAATACTTTCAGGGATTGATAGAGCATTGATATTGAGGAAATAAAGGATAACCAAGAACGAAAGACTGGCAAGGGCTCATTTCTTGTTCTGTGCTTGGAGATCACTCATGATGATCCTGGAGACCATATGTGGTGTCAAGATAACTGAAAGCCAAGCACAAAATCTTGTAAGTCCACAACTGTACCTCATGGTATTTCACTAATAAAAATTAAAAAAAATAAATGTTTAGCAATAAAAATAAGAATAGAAGTAGGGTCAGCCACATACAAGGCAAGATTGGCTCAGCTTCTCTACTATTAAATTCTCTACTCTCTACTCTCCCGCCCACTGACACTGATTGTAAGAGAAGTCATAGTCTTTTGAGCAAGTTTTAAATGAGATGTCTTTATTTTATTATTGTTCAGGATGGGGAAGTTTGGGCCAAATAGTGCTCAGGGCTTAGTTCTGGATCTGTGCTTAGAAAAGAGAGTGTCTTTTTTTTTTTAAGCAAATAGAATAGGAAAAAATGTTCAAAATTATAATAAAAGAAAAAATCCAGGGTACTCTATAACTTTCATCAGTTCACAGAGAATGAAGCCCCAGTAAGCAAAACAATAGATACTATCAGACTGACATTCACACATATCCCAATATATAGCACCGTAGCACTGTCCTTCCGTTGTTCATTGATTTGGTAGAGCGGGACCAGTAACATCTCCATTGTGAGACTTGTTACTGTGTTTGTGTTTGTCATATCAAATATGTCACGGGTAGCTTGCCAGGCTTTGCTGTGCGGGTGAGATACTCTTGGTAGCTTGCTGGGCTCTCGAAGAGGGGCGGAGGAATCGAATCCAGGTCGGCCAAGCCAGCAGCATGCAAGGCAAATGCCCTACTGTTGTGCTATCTCTCCAGCCCATCACAATATATAAATTCATCAATTAATAATTATGTAAGATTGATTATTTAACATAATGAAGCAGAAAGAAACTAATCTATGAGGGGAAAATCAAGTTGGTCTCATATTTTTCTAAGAACATACAAAATAGAAGTAAGAAGTAAATATATACAAGTCTTTAGAAAAAGAAAACATGACAAGAAATTTAGCAAAAAATAAACTAAAGAAATATTAAGAGTTAAAAATTTTTTTCAAATGTGATGGGAAAAGTAATACTAAGTATGATATAAAAATAAATATCCAATGGATTAAGAAAAGGAAAAATATATACCATGTACAAGAGAATGTTAAACAAACATGAGAAGACATACTAGTTGAATAACATCTAATTTGTGCCCATTATATCCAAATCCCTACAGAGGAGGTCCCATCCTAACTTCTTACAACACTCTCCTCCCACACTAAGCTAGAATGAGTCTCTGTTGATTGCCAGGGGGAAACAAGCATGGATCCAACTTTATAATTCTTCACACAAATGAGGCAATTATATCAACAATGTTTGTTTAATAAGCTTGTTTGGAATGCCCTTTATTATATAATAAAATACAATCTAAAAATATTGTATTTTGGTCTTCATATACTCAAATTAATTATATATGGCTTGAATAGTTAAATATAAAAACACTCAAAGCACTGAAGAAACACTTAAATAGTTATTTCTTACTCTCTGTAAGACATTAAACCCAGAAATTACACAAAAAAAGAACAAATTTGAGGGCCTAGAGAGAGACAGCTCAGAAGGCACTTGCTTTGCATGTATACGAAATTTGCACAAGATGTATGCACACCTATAATCACTTCAGTGCTTAGTATAATAGCCAGGATATGGAAACAACATAAGTGTGTCCAATGACAGATAAATGGTCAAAGAAGTAACTCCTGTGAAATGGAGTATTACAAACTATAAGAGAAGATGAATCTTGCCTTTTGCTACAATGTGCATGGAAATAGAGGGAGTCCTATTAAGCAAAATAAGTCAGAGAAGAAGGACAAATCTGAATGATCTCATTATCTTTTGGTATATAAAGAAACCAAACATGGGAATAGATAGTATTGAACGATGATAAACACATGACCCTGTATTCCAAATGAAGATTGGCAATACGTGGGAGATGGAGGAGAGAGAAGAGCTGGACTACAAGTAGCGTAAGGACATTTGTGGAGGGTGCTGGGCACTTTGGTGATAGCCAGATGTAGTAACTACATCAAAACCATAAATGTTAACACAATTGTAAATCTTTTACCTAAATTACAACAATTAAATAAAAAAGATTTAAAGGGCATACCTGAACAATTAACTTATTTCATTATTAAATTGAAAGAAAACTGTTGCATGTAACAAATGTAAAGCAAAATATTTGTAACATCTATGTAAGATTTCTGTAAGGTAAAAATCTCAAATCTCATATATACATATAGTTTTGTGAATGAGAAATAAAATAGTCAAAAACTGTTGGGAAAATAGGTGAAAAATATATGAAGTATGTTTGTAGAGGAAAAAACAAATGACAAATACAAAAAATCTTGGGACATATGGTAGTACACTGGGTAGGTCATTTTCTTTGCATGCAACTGACCAGAGATATCCTTGGCATCCCATATGGTCTCCCAAACACTGTCAGGAGTGCAGAGTAAGGAGTAACCCCTTGAGCACTTCCAAGAGTGGCCCAAAAATAAAACAAAAAATATCTTACATTTTATAAATTAAACATATACATGTGTACATGTATACGTACAACATTCTATCAACTTTTTAATAATGAATGGGCAAACATTTAAAACGTCTGATAATATCAGGAAATAGCTACTCTCCTACTCATTGAATAATACAGTGTTATCTGTGACTATCACGGCAAAGCTTGGCAAGCTACCCGTGATACATTCGATATGCCAAACATAGTAAGAACAAGTCTCACAATGTTACAGGGCCCGCTTGAGCAAATTGCTGAACAATGGGAGGACAGTGACAGTGATCTGTGAATATATTTGAAGTACTTTTCATTTGATTCAGAAGTTCTATACTTTGTTTGTTTTATTTTCGGGCTATACCTAGCAGTGCTCGGAGCTTACTCCTGGCTCTGTGCTCAGGGATCACTCCTGGCAGGGCTCTGAGGACCATCTGTGATGGCAAGGATTCAATCTGCCTCTGTAACATGCACAGCAGGCACTTTGTCTTCTGTACTACCTCTCCAACCCCATTTCTATATTTTTAAAATAGTATTTTATTATCATAGTTTAAGTCACATTCTTATAGTACTCTTAATGTTTATGGTTTCTGTGCACAGTTACTGTGCATCTTCACCACCATAAAAGTGGTCAAGATGTTTCACCACTATCCTGATGTAATTTCTAGTCCACTTTTAGGCACATAGTCTATATCTTATCGATATGATCATGGTATTTACCATAAAAATACAAGGGCATTTATTGTGAAGTTCTTTGGAAAACAAAAAATTTAGAACCTGTATGTGCACAGAAAGCTGGTTAAATGAAATATTATTATTCATAAAAATGAAGCACTGTGCAGACATTTGAAAAAACAATCCAGGGCTTAGAGAGGTAACTCGGTGTTAAGAGTGCAAGTCTTGCATGTTTGAGACCATGAGTTTGATCCCTGACACTTACCCCACGTGGCAGCTGAGTGCCATCTCTCCAGTTCTGTAACCAAGTATATGAACATTGAAACCTGGGCACACCCTGGGCAAGCATAACGAGGCACAACTAAATATCTGAATACACTGGTCAATACGTACTACCACACCACCACAACAGTGATGGGAAGAAAAAATAAGATAAATCTTCAATAATTTTAATACAAAATACTGTAGATACACATTTTTAAAATGACAAAACAGAAATAATCTCTTGGCCGTACGATGCAAACTTTTTTTATCCTCTGCTATAGTTTTGTACTTTTTAAAATTTTTTTTCCTTTTTGGGTCACACCCAGCGATGCACAGGGGTTATTCCTGGCTCATGAACTCAGGAATTACTTCTGGCAGTGCTCGGGGGACCATATGGGATGCTGGGAATTGAACCTGGGTTGGCTGTGTACAAGGCAAACACCCTACCTGCTGTGCTATCACTCCAGCCCCATTGTTTTGTACTTTTTTTGGGGGGGGATGTTAGATTTTATTTTATTTTAATTTTTTAAATTATTATTATTTTATTATAATTATTATTATTTATTAGTGAGACACCATGAGGTACAGTTGTAGACTTACAAATTTTGTGCTTGGGTTTCAATTATACAGAGATCAAGTATCCATCCCTCGGAGTACTATGTAGCTGTTAGAAAAGATGAAGTCATTTTACATACAAGTGGTACTACATGGAAAGTATCATGTTAAGCGAAATGAGTCAGAAAGAGAGGGATAGACATAGAAAGATTGCATTCTTCTGGGGAACATAAAGTAACAAAATAGGAGACTAACATCCAAGAGTGGCCGAGATTAGTACCAGGAATTTTGCTCCATGGCTTGGAGGTTTTGTACTTTTAAAGCATATTGTGGCTGAAGCGATAGCACAGCGGGTAAGGCTGCTGCCTTGCACGCAGCCAACATGGCCAACCTGAGTTCTATTCCTCCACCCCTCTCGGAGAGCCTGGCAAGCTACCGAGAGTATCTTGCCCGCACGGCAGAGCCTGGCAAGCTACCTGTGACATATTTGATATGCCAAACACAGTAACAACAAGTCTCAAGATGGAGACGTTACTGGGCCCGCTCGAGCAAATCGACGAACAACGGGAGGACAGTGACCAGTGACAGTGACCAGTTGCTTATTTAGACAAGTGCTCCAAGTAGTAATTTTTTTTAAATAACTCTATTAAGTCATTACTTTAGTTACAGATATTCAATATTCAACAACCAATCCCATTACCATTGTAACTTCCCACCATCACTATTTCAAATTTTCCCAACCACCCCTTGAGCCTGCCCCCATAGCAGACCCTCAGTAATTTATTTTATATAGCTTGTTATAATAATTTGCTAAGAGAATGAACAAAACATGTTTCCTTAGGAGAAAGTTAGTGAAGATTGTTGTATCTCACCATGGAGCCCTTAAGCCCTTGTATAAGAGATTACTAAGGTTAAACCTTCTGTGTTTATATTTTGTTAACTGATATTGGTTGCTTCTACATTACATCCTATCCAATCTGATGTGTTATTCTTGGTTTATCTGTTACAGAATCTGAGAGGTTGTGCGGCCAAAATTGGAGCCCTGTGCTCCAGAAACATGTGTCCAAAATTTTTAATGGGATGATACAGCTGGAGTTAAATTCTTAACTAACTGACTGGTGACTTTAGGGTGTGTGCATGACTGCTGGGCTTCCGGAAGCACAGGAAGATGGTGGGGATGAAGCCCATCCCCGACCTCGTAAAAGTTGGAGTTTTCAGTCACAAAACCTGCATACCTGAGTTTTTCAACAAATTAATTTCTGGATGAGACTTGATGAGCAGTGGAGTTCAGCTGAGATCATGACAGCGATTGTGGAATGTGGAGGTTTTCAGTTTCCCAGGCTCTGTTAGGGCAGGTGTGGAGGTTCACCCGCACCCTTCCAGGTTGGCCTGGGATGATTCAGCCTTGTGTGGTATCCCAAAGAAATTCTCAAGTAGTAGTTTTTAACCACGAGACACTGTGAAGACAATGGACAATGCTCAGGACCTTTTGGAGGTTGCTACTGGCATTTAGTGAGTAGAGTCAAAGATTCTGCCAAGTCTCCCAAAATGCCCAGGGAAATATCCTACAGCAAACAATTATAAGCTGCAAATGTCAATGGTGCCACTACTGAGAAACTCTGTTCGGGTAAATGAAATTTATAGGTCATCCCTATAAAACTAGAGATTGTACTGGAACATGTTTGTCAGAAGCAAAATAGTGACATATGCTGTAACACTCTACACGGCAGCCTGGGTTATGTTTGTGTGTATGGGGTGTAGACTCAGAAAGCATCCCTTCTTTTGGAATAATGTCCCTTCTTTCATAATAGTGTCCCCTGTGGCCCTATTCTCTAGATGGGTTGGATGTGAATCCAAAACTTCACAAATTTGGGCCCCTAGAACAGAAACATATATTTATGAATTATTAATGAGAAATTACTTAAAAGACTAAGAATAAATTCGGTTTAACTAACACACCCAAGTTTTTTAAAATCACAATAAAGGGGGGGAGGGAAACCTAAGAAATTGCGCATCTTTTTCAGCATTAACCTTTGCTCGTATCAATTCTGAGCTATGCAAACATTTTCACTCTTCACTTCAGATTAACATTCTTGATTAGCTGAGTATGGGAATATGGCCTCCAAGCTGCCAGCATTCTTATTTTGTCCAAGTTGGCACAGACTTAGCCACATGATTCTTCAGATATTTTTTGATATGTTTGCATTAATTTTATCAGTTGCAGGTGCAGCAGCGTTTTACATATAAAAAATATATATATTAAATATAAACAAGCTCATTACCAACAGTTTCAATTCAGTTTCAATCTTTGTTCAAAGAATCCATCATTAAGTGATTAGACAATTTTTTAATCAAAACTTTTTATCTGGTCAAGAGAAAAACGTATATACCAAAATAAACCAAACCAAACAATCCACTTCCTAATTTTAAAACTCATGAGCTGTTTTCTTTCTTACACGACAAATCCTCAAACTTGATTTCATTCTGGCAAGATTTCTATAGGTGAAATGGAAAAAGTATGAGAACATACTGCATTTTAAAATATTTATACAAATGTATAAAGTTTCTACTTTATTGATTGATTACGACAGAAGGACATGATAACTCCTTGAGACAGACTTTCACAAAATCAATCATATGTATTGTTAATCCATACGCAAAAAGTGAGAAAGCACTGTTTGATTCTTAAGCAGGAATGCCATGTTGAGAGGTCCCAGTTCCACAGTGCAAAAACCAAACATCCGGCTATCTATACAGACACACCGTCTTCATGATGACGTGCAGTTACTTGCACTACAGCTTGCTTAGTGCCAGCCATTTTTCCTCTTTGGGACTAATGGGGGGCTCTATTCCTCTGCCTTTCTTCCCCTATTAACTAGGAATGCTAATAAACGAATGCAGTGGAGGCGGGAGAGCTGGGTTCTGCCTGGTTTCAGACTTGGTGAGTTGGGATGGAGTCTTGCCAAGCAGAGCCAGCGTGCCAAGCTCCTGGGGTTTGGGCCTTCACATGCAACTGCTGTTATGAGCAAATGGACTCAAACGTATTAAATAGCTTTTCCTTCTTGGAAAAAGATTCCTCTTTGCTTTAACGGCTGCCCCGTTGCCAAAAAGTTCAGTAACTGTCTTGGCTAATTGCTCAGACTCCGGTCTGGAGGCTCTGGCTGCCACGCTGCCACCCAACCCAACTCACAGCACACATACCTCACAGATAATTACTTGACTTAAGAAAGGGAGGGTCTATTCCTTCCTTTATTCTGCTCTAAGACCTGCAGGAAAGATCATGGTCACAGTCCTCCCGTTGTTCATCAATTTGCTCGAGCGGGCCCAGTAACATCTCTATCATGAGACTTGTTGATACTGTGTTTGGCATATCAAATACATCACGGGTAGCTTGCCAGGCTCTGCCGTGAGGGCGAGATACTCTCGGTAGCTTGCCAGGCTCGGAGAGCAGGAGAAAAATGAAGCAAAAAAGCAACCATGATTTATTGATCATACATAAAGTCTGTGTAGATTACCTGGCAATTTAAGGTACCTACAGAGTCAAAATGCTGCTATCATCTCTTTGGAATTTGATCTGGCAAAATAAATGTATTTGGATAAAAAATAAATAAGTATATATTCCACTGAAGAGTTTTACTTTTAGAAATTCATTTCTCATCTACCTGGGTAAAAACATTTCCTGTTGGGCAGTATTTTTATTAGAAGAAAACAAAACAAACAAAAAGCATGTGGTGGGTGAAGAATCTGAATTTTTTTATTCATAGATTGAATGGAGCCAAGTCAATGAAACATCAGTAGTTATCTCTTAACACATTCAACTTATTTATATGTAAATGAAAGGATGCATGCCAAGATAATAGTGTTAAATGAACTGAAGAAAATGGAAAACAAAGAGCTAAACTAATAATAGATAAATCAGAAATCAAGGGGATTAAAAATCAGGGATGCTATTATAGAGCAGGAGTTAACAACAATAGCAGTAGATGTTGCAGCTTTCACCGTTAAATCCTTAAAAGATAGCTCAAGAGGGGATCAGAAAAATAGTACAGAGGGTAAGGAGCTTTCTCTGCACCTGACTGATTGGTTCAATCCCCAGCATACCATATGGTCCCTGGAACCCACCAGAGCCAGGAGTAAGCCCTGAGCACAGGTGGTGTGGCCCATTCCTCCACAGCTCCAGTCTCTCCCCCCCAAAGAAAGTTCAGGTAGCTTTTGTCCATGAATTACGGTACAAAGGGCCAGCTATTGTAATGAACTGACAGGGCTTCATCTTGGGGTACACAGGTACACAGCAAACACCACCTTTTCATAAAACTGCTAAGGCATTTTTAAGAGTAGGAAACAAAAAAGTTACAGAGTAATGTGTATGGGATTCATCTTTCACAAAACCATACCAAAAGTCCCATGAAAATTACAAGCACTGTGATACAAAGGACAGTAAGGAAGGCTTCCTTACTGACATCTAAACAGAAACAGAGGCATTAAAAATTTTATTCATTTGCTGTATTAAACAAGTAAACATTCAACTTAAAAGAACTTAATGTAGAGAATTATGTAAAAAATTCAGAGAATGATGAAAAGAACTTGTTTTCTCCCTCACTCTACCACATGCTCATTTCTCTCTTGGTTTTTCATTTTCTATAATTTTTATGGCACTAATCTCTGTCTACCCCATCATTTGTAAGACATAGGCAGACAGAGATGATGGAGGTTCCACTTCTTATTAAATACCCCCAGCTAGCACAGTGCTTGGTATACAGATAGAGCGAAATAAACAAAACCAAAAGGTCACATAAAAGAGATCAGAAGACAAAACAGGGAATTGGCCAAACAGGGTTCATTCCTGTTTAAGCACTTAATTGCTATGTCAACACAGGCAACATCCTTAGAGACCCCTAGTTTCACTTAGCTTTAAAAAAGGAATATATAGAGGGAAAAAATCCCTTATATTGAAGATGTGTCATTGTTGTTATTTTTGAAGGCACTGATGAAAGCAAACATGCATTTAATGCTCACTTTGTAACATCAAAAATCTTGCAACACTCTAAATCTTACTGAAATTGAACACAGAACAAGGAGTACACCATAATCCCCTTCCCCTGAGATAACCTTTACAACAACCCTAACAAATATGCATTATTACCATAAGGCATAGAGATGAAATGCTTTATGTAGTTACTGGCAGTAGACCCTAAACAACAAATAATTTTTTAAAATACTGAAATTAAAACAATTCAGAATCAAAGTCATATGGATTAACTTGTAATATTGGTCATATTTTAATATTGTTACATTTCAAAAATACACCTACAGGGGTCAGAGTAATAGTATAGCTTTTCAGTTGAAAGGCACTTGACTTGCATGAGGCTAACCCATGTTCAATCCTCAGCGTCCTATATTGTCCTCAGAACCCTACCAGTAACTGATCTCTGAACACAGAGCCAGGAAAAAGCCCTGAGCACTGCTAGGTGTGGCCAACCAACCAACCAACCCCCTCTACCCAATTATAATCATATAATCAAAACAAAAAAAAAACTATAAGCATGTAATCAAAAAAGCAAGCATATAATCAGAACAACAACAAAAATTTTAGAAGCTGGTCCCAATTGTCAGCCTCAAATACCTGTAAAGAAGCTAAAAGATAAATTTTAGATTAGGGTATAAATTGGTTTTGAAAACAGGCTGCAGAAATGTTCCCATTTTAGTATGACAAAACTCAATTGCTGTGGTCTAAAATATTTTTTCTGCAATATTTTGAGTTAAGATGTATTTTTTTGCTAATAAAACTCACCCAGAAGACAATCAAAAATAAAACTTCTCACATCTCACTATCCTAGATATATGAGTTTTTAAAAAATCTACAAGGCATTAATAAAACAATCGGTTATGTTTAAAGAGGTTACAATTTTCAAAAGTACAAAACAGGAATTATTGCGTGCAAATAAATGAAGCATATGATAGGTACATATAAATTTCTTACTTTAATTTAAAATTTTTCTTTACCATTAAAATCTCAAATGATGCAAGAAACTGAATCTTATAGCTCAAAAGTTAAGGGCAGTCTGGTAAAAGCTTTAAAGTTTCTTTAATAACTATTTTTTTAGTACTCCAAACTTTCTTCAAAATTACATGCTTATACTATGGAAAATCAGGTAAATACAAAATAACCTTCCCCTCCCACAAAAGACCATAATGCCAACCAGATGGTGGGCGCACAATTAAATTGGTTTTTAATAAGGAATTCTTGGCACAATAGAATGTAATTGCTCCAAATTGTGTCAAGGACTACATTTGTTTTTTATAGCTCAAAGCTTAGACTCTGCACTTCAAATCCTGTGCTCCAGTGTTAGGGGACCAAACCGCTCTGGAGACCAGTAATGAAATAATGAGTCTTTCATCTGGAGGTCATTGGTTAGGATCTGCTATCCTTCATTAATGACACGGTTATTTCCAACCTCCTGGAGTTGCAACAGTGGCAGGGGGTTTATAATAGAAGGGGCAGCAGAAATATGTACAAGATCCTTTCATTTATGAGCAGAACCTATGGCAAATATTTGAGAACACGTGTTTTATAACCAATAAAATAATGCTGTTCACATGCTGACAGTAAGATTTAGTGCCTGACTCCACAGACTTAAGGTCCTAAGGAAAGAGCTGTATTTTGACACTATTCCACTCCCTCCATCAGCCACATAATACCTGTAGCCTGGGTAAGGTGTGAAATTTCTTTTTCTTATCCTGAGAAATGGGGTGAGAGGGTGGGGGGAGGGGAAGAAGTAATATCGGTTAGTCTACTCTCTCAGAGGAGGATTTATAAGAAAAGAATCGTATCAGTTGCCCAATTGTTTGCTAAAAATCTGCTTCATATTACATTGTAGTATGCAAAGGTGTTACATAGACGAGAACAGGAGACTGCTGAGAATTGAGTCTGATGGGGAATGGGCTTTGGATGGGTCAGAGATATGGGAAAGTTCTTTGAAAGAAACAGGTTCTGTCTATAGGAGTCAACACAGTTTATGAATGGGCAAGTGGAGAAAGGGCCTCAAAGGCAGAGGGATCAGCTTGTATGTAATTGCAGCAGAGCTGCGTTTCCAGGTGCCTAGAACAAAGGAAAGGAAGTGAGAGGAAAGAGGTGGGTTTAGACTGTGAAGGGCACTTGGACGTGTGTTCTTTAGATAAGTAAGCAGCTATGGGGGTCAGGTTGATTGCATAGTGGGTAGGGCGTTTGTGTTGCACGCGATCAACGTGGGTTTGATCCCTTGCACCCCATATGGTCTCCCAAGCACCGCCAGGTGTGATTCCTGAGTGCAGAGCCGTAAGTAAGCCCTGAGCACAGCCAGGTGTGACCCCAAACCAAACCAAAACAACAAACAAAAAGAGCAAGCAGCTATGTATATACTACTGAAGGAATTAGAAAAGCTTTCTCTCACAATGCAAGAGTTATATATACCTAGGTCGAGAAATCAACATGATGAATGACCTGGCACCTGAGTTGCGCAGGAGGAAGAGAGCGGCTTGGAATGCCTTCAAGAGCATTGAAGAAATAACTAAAAGGACAAAGAACCTCCAGCTACGAGCACATCTCTTTGATTCCACTGTTCTTCCTGCATTAACATATGCCTCAGAGACCTGGACCCTATGAAAACGGGATGAGAACACTATTCGGGTCTCTCAAAGAGGAATTGAAAGAACTATGCTTGGAATATCACAATTCACTCAAATGAGAGATAGAATCCGGAGTTCTGATCTTCGTCAACGCTCAAGAATCAGGGACGCTGTCTCATTTGCCAAGACATCAAAAATCAGATGGGCTGGACATGTAATGAGCTTTACAGACAACCGCTGGACTAGAGCCATTACTGATTGGATTCCACGGGACATCAAAAGATCACGTGGACGCCCACCTACAAGATGGTCAGACTTCTTCGTCAAGACCCTAAATGATCGGTTTGAGGCTCTGCATGTTCCTAAAATGAACAGATACCATTGGGCTACGCTAGCACGCAACCGGGATGAATGGAGACGTTACTGGCACCCGCTCGAATAAATCGATGAATAACGGGGATTAAGTGATTAAGTGATTCTCTCACTTTGCAACAAAATTTACCATTTTAACCAATTGAAGGGTACAGTTCTGTGGCATTAAGTACACTCACACTGTTGTACAATCATCATGTCTATCAGCCTCCAGAATTTCTTCATACCAAACCAAACGTGTCCCATAAATAGTATGCACTGCTGCCGTTGGGCACTCCATTTTATCTGTTTCACTCTAACTACTCTGCTTAGTGCATACAAGTAGAGTCATATAATACTTGTCCTTTTGACACTGTCTTAGACCTTTTTGCATGAAACCTTCCAAGTCCATCAATGCTGTAGTAATTATGAGAATTTTATTCTTTTTAAGTATGAATAATATTCCTGTGTGTACATGCATATAATATACATGCAATAAAAGTGCACATACAGAAATGCACAGTCATATTTTGCTTACTTATTTATCCCTGCATGGATACTTGTTTTGAGGTTTTTTTCCCACCTGCTGGCTATTAGGAGTAATACTGCTATGAACATTAGTGTCCAAATATCTAAAGATTTGAATAAACAAAAACACTGTCCTCCAGTTTTTCATCGATTTTGCTCAAGTGGGCCCAGTAACATCTCCATTTTGAGACTTCTTGTTACTGTGTTTGGCATATCGAATATGTCACAGGTAGCTTGCCAGGCTTTGCCGTGCGGGCGAGATACTCTTGGTACCTTGCCGGGCTCTCTGAAAGGAGCAGAGGAATCGAACCCGGCTCAGCCTGGTCCGCTGTATGCAAGACAAATACCCTACTGCTGTGCTATCGCTCCAGCTGTACAGTGGGTAGGGTGTTTGCCTTGCATGCAGCCGACCCAGGTTCAATTCCCAGCATCCCATATGGTTCCCTGAGCACCGCCAGAAGTAATTCCTGAGTGCAAAGCCAGGAGAAACCCCTGTGCATCGCCGGGGGTGACCCAAAAAGAAAAAAAAAGATTTGAATACTTGCCTTTATTCTTTTGGGCATATATACACATATATGTATATAAATACATACATATATATATATATATAGAGAGAGAGAGAGAGAGAGACATGGAATCGTTGGATCATATAGAGTAAATCTGTATCTAACTTTTTGGAAGGGGGCTACCCTAGCAATGCTTAGGAGGTCCAGGAAGCACTGTCAGTGGTTCTTGGTCAAGAGGGCCAGCAGTTCAATAAACTTGCCCAAGGATGCAATGCCACTTGTGTCCTATAGTGCTGGGGATACTCGGGCCACCCCAGCAGTGCTTGGAGTCTTCAGGGCTGCACTTGATGAGTTGTTACAGGCATTGAATATTCCAATACCAATCCCACCACCGTGATTTTACCTCCACCATTGTCCCCATTTTTCCAACCACCCTTCAAGCCTGCCCCCATAGTAGGTCAAAAATAATTTATTTTATATTTCTTGTTACCATTAAATGGCTAATGGAATTATGAAAAAATATTTCTGAAGGAAAAAAATGTGAAAATTGGTGTATATCATCATGGGGACACTAATTCCTTGTCTGAGGTTTTATTAAACTGTTGCTGCAAGTGACGCCTTCTGTTTAATGTTTTTGCTAGCCAACATTAGTTGGCTTCTAAATTACATCTCATCCAATCTGGTGTGCTTCCACTGGGATGCCAGTGTTGTGGAGTTTGGACATATCACTCCAGAAAAATTCAGAATATTTAACTGGACAGTTAACTGGGCAGTTAAATATTTAACTGGGTGTGGCTGCTGGGTCTTTTGGAAGTATGGGGAGTGGGGGCAGGTTGCACACCCAGACTTTGAGAAGGCCTGGAGTTTTTAGCCACAAAGATCCAGGTACCTGGAGTTCTGGCAGATTAGGTTCTCTTTGGCTTTCAGTCCCGAGGCAGTGGAGGCAAGGTGGTTGCTTTGAGGTGTGGAAGAGGCTACCAGGGCTTTGTTTGGGTGGGAGCTGGCTGGCCCCACTCAGATTGCTCCAAAGGTCTTGCCTGTGTCGAACTTCTTGATAATTGCTATAGTTAATTCCACAGTTGATACTCTGAAGGGAGTTTATTCTCCCATTAGAAAGAAACAAAATAGATTTCTCCACATCCTCATCAACTCTCATTAGTTTCTTTCTGTAGGTATGTCATATGGGACCCACCAATGGTGTGAAGAAGTAGCTAACGCTTTTGTGTTCATACACTTTCCCCTAAAGGTTAGAAATATTGAGTATCTTTGCATGTACATATTGAATATTGTCTTTGTAGTAATACCTATTCAATATATTCATCTTCTGAACGAGATTTACTTGTTATTGAAATCCTGCTTATATCATATCTTATATGGTCCTCATATCATATAAATTTTGATCCTTTATAAGATAATATTTGCAAATATTTTATTCGAGGGTTCTCTTTTAATGCCACTGATAATATCTTTTGATGTAGTTTGAAGAAGTCAAATTTATCTATATCGTTTTTGCTGCCTACATCTTTGGTGTAACTTTCAACAAATTACTGACAAATCAGACATGTTGATTTTTTTAATGCTTTCTTCTAATTCTTCTAAAGTTTTAGCTATGATATTTAGGTCTTTAACCCATTTTTTAGTTAATTTTTCCACATGGGGTAAGGTATGGGTTCAATTTCATACTCTGTTTGTGGAGATCTAGTTTTCCCAGTCTTTTTAGTTGAAAAAACAAACAGTGCTTTCTCCATTGAGAGGTTTTAGAACCCTTGCCCAGAATCGTTTGGCCAAACATGCAGGGTTTATTTCTGGGCACTCAATTCCATGGTCTATATGTGTATCTTTGTGCCAGTACCACATTGTTTTGAAATGGTTTTATAACAAGTTTGGAAATCAGGAAGTGTGATTCCTCCAACTTTGTTCTTCCTTTCCAAGACTGTTTTGGCTATTTTAAGTACTTAAAAAATTCCACACAAGTTTTAGGATAGTCTTTTCTACTTCTCAAAGATGCCAGTGGTATTTGGATGAAGACTGTTTTGAGTTCAATGCATCTTTAAAAGTAACATCATGAATAAAAGAAAAAAAAATCACCACAAACCAGATCCAAGTGGTACCTGGGAGAGATCCCAGGGCCTCACACATGGCAGACATAAGCTTTTCATTTGAGCTGTATCCCCAGCTTGTAACACTTACATTTTAGTGATAAGGTTAAAAAGTTTCAAATTATTGAATAATGTTATATCATTATATATATTGTATACATTGATTTTAAAAAACAGATTTGCATAACTCATACTTGTTTTTAGGGGCTGTACCCCGCAGAGCTTTGGGAGTCCATAACCATCCTTATGGCTCAGACCCCATAAGTGGGTCAAGTTTTTATGCTCAGACCTGGAGACATAGTGTTGTTATTAAGGTGTGGCAGCTCTTGAGGGCCACCAGGGACACACCAGATTGTGCTGGTGGGGGACATTGTCATGTTGGAGACTTAACTCAAGACCTCAAAAATGCTAAGCAGGGCCATACCATGGAAACAATCTCCCCAGAGCTGCATCACCTTTGAACTTAGCCACTGGACCCTAAATGCCACGAGTATCCTCACAACATATTTTAAGAGATACGTGAACAAACACTTCATCAGTTACAAACTTGACATGATTTGTTTGAGCTTACCATCCACCACACTAGATAGTTTAACCATAATTTAATACATTATTTTGGACAGTCTTTTTATTGATAATTCTATGACACTTGACAAATGGTGAAGCAGAAATCAACTTCCTTCTGTTATTTTTCTTGCAGTGCTAGGAGGTGCACTTGCTGTGGTGCTGGGTATTGCATGGAGGAGTGCTAGGGGATCCTACTGAGTGAAACGGGTATTTCCAGGGATTGAAACTCACATATGCAATGCTTGCACTCTACCACTGAGTCATCCCTGGGCTCTCCCCTTTTACTTTCTTGTGGCTTTGAATGATAGTTTACAATTGGTGGCACATGATCTATTAAAAGAGATAAATTTCATTTTTAATTTTTGGGGCATTTAGGCCATACCCAGCAATTAAAGGACTGTCTCGTGGCTCTGCAGTCAGTGTCACTCCTGGTGGTTCTCCAGAGACCAAACAGAATGTCAGGGTATTGAATCTGGGCCAACCATATGTATGGCAAGTGCCCTACCCACAGTACTATTTCTCTGACCCCAAGAGATATATTTAATAATTGGAAACACTGTGACATAAAATGTCTCTTAAGTAAGTAGAGCCAAATCCCATGCACTGTATTCTGACGACTAGTACATAAAAATTACCTTTTGTTAGATTAAAAGAGTTTTAAGGATCACTTCCAGTCCTACGGCTTGTTTTTATAGATATAAGCAAAAATCTACTTCCCATAAAAAGTTAGAATATGCATATCTGTTTGATATCAATCACTACTTTGTACTTCTGGTCCATGTGGCAAAAAAAATAACATAGTGTTCTCGTAGTAAAGTCATAGAAAATAATCTATAAATAAGCTCTACTCCCTGCAGTAGTTTGAAGGCCCAAGATCACTCTAGCCAAGCTCAGCCCATCCAGCTACTGGTATTTGGGTCATACTTGATGGTGCTGGGGTGGCTGTGGGGATGGGAAAGCTGAGATACCAGAGATGAAACTCAGGATCCAGGTGAGGCCTGCCTCTCCTTCATGAATAATTTCCGTAGCTCCTAGAAAGTTCTTTTTCAGTTTTCCAAATACCTGAAAACCAAAACCATTAACATGCAAAACAATTGGTTTCCTTACCATGACAATTTACTTCATTTCTGGGAAGTTTACCTAAAAGCTGTACTGAGACATTGTAAATGACTTTTCATCATTACTTCTATATTCTCATTTACAGGCACTCACCCCCCCCCCACCCCCAATAACAGACTCAGGAAGGTTTGGACAATATTAATTTTTTTTTCTCTTTTTTGGAGGGATCACACCTAGTAGTGCTCAGGGGTTGCTCCCAGGGGACTTAAGAGGACCATAATGAGTTAGGTATCAAGCCTGGGCCTTGCACAGGCAAAGGGTGGGTTCCAGCCCCATGCCCCCTAGTTTTAATATTCACACACTACTGCTGCAATATTATTGCTTCATAAACTATTTTCATCTTATCACACAGGCCTGCCATCCTCAAACTGTATTCTCTCTGCACAAATTCTCTGGGGAGATGACACAGTCCCACTTCATCACTTGCTATAAGTATCCTAACCAGTAGAGTTGCAGGTCTTACTTATTCAAGTTTTGGAAGCTTCATGCCATAAAATGTGCGTCTGGCAACACCTAACTTTATATTTAGCTGAAAAAATGAACCAGGAAGAAATTGTGACTTTACAGTCCAGTTAATATACAAGTTCTGAGTCCCATGATGACCAGTCTTTGCCTGTGTTTTCATCAGTGATATAGGTCAATGGGATGAACAGGGTCTGGCTACACACTGGGGGCCCCAGAGAACAGGAGGCACTGGCGTTCTTACTTCTCAGAGTATCTCTGGATAGACCTTCGGAAAAATGTCACTGATCATTGAGCCTGGTGTGGATAGAAGAAGGGTATCTTTTATTTACAAATCAATATCATCTCCTTGGCTTGTGTCCTTGAGGTGTGTGTGTGTGTGTGTGTGTGTGTGTGTGTGTGTGTGTGTGTGTGTGTGTATGTGCGCGCGCGCGTGCGTGCACATGCACTTTTTGGGAGTCAGATTCTGAAGACAGGAGGTACAGGATTTTCTATTGTGGGAAGCAGAAGAAGTCAACTGTGGAGAGGTGGGCAAGGAAGGAGACCCAGCTTACCAAGGAAGGGAGCAACCAGGAATGGATTCCCATGGCAAGTTTTTATAAGCTCTCAGAAGAACTCTTTACTCTAGAATGTGCTAGAATCTGCTTTCTCAGGGCAACTACATTTTGTCAGGACAGTGAGATGACTGATGGATGTGTGTGTGTGTGTGTGTGTGTATCTGTGTGTGTATAAATTTACCTAATAGTAATAGGTATGGGGGAGTCTTAAAAGGGAAAAATGTCTAAGGATTCATCTTCAGGTAATAAAATACTGAGAGATCCTGCTTGATCAGACTAATACTGAGTTGGCAACAAGGCTGATGAGCAAAGCTACAGGGAAGTCTTCGGGTTGAGAGGGCAAAAGACTGCGTTCATTTAGGAGGATTGTTAAAAATGCTATGCCTCTGGGCACCCCAGGAAGAAACTAAAAGGGCATGACTTTGTCCTTGATATTGGGGGCGGGGAGTTTTAGATAAGAAATAAGTGTTTGTGACATGAGTAAACAAATAGTGATCACATGATCAGAAATAGAAGCTATCAACTGAGGGAATCTGAGCTCAGTGACAAGGAAGGAATCCATGGATTTTTTAGCTTTGGGTGAAAGTAACATTTATAGGGTCAGGCATAGAAATCATAAAAGGAAGGAGTGTTCTTTGCAATACATCTTATAAAAGGTACTTAAGTTTTATACTTCGTTGGTTTTATCTGTAAGTAAATTCTTAATGAGTTCAATAATCTTGCAGAATTTAACTTAACACTCTACTCAAACTGGCCAGAACAAGAGCATTCCAGAACAATCACTGAGAACGGCAATTAGGAAAGGGTGATAGATGTGGTTGAGTCAGTCCCACTACCTCCCCTTCCCACCCGATCAAAAACTACAGGAGACTTTAAAAGTTAAAACCATGCCATGCATTAAAATGTTCCCTTCTCTACTCTCTGTCCCTGCTATTCTAGCCCTTCAAAGTAGCAGCATCCTCTAAGGCAGAGAGTTGGTTCAGTGGGCATAGTAAGATCTCTGGACAAATTAAAACATGGTTAACAGTTACCACTTTTCAGGGTCCCCACCATCTATCCGACCCTGGCCTTATACAGCTGTGAATATAGGGAAGACTGATAACTCAACCTAGAACTTCATATGGAAAATAATTTGTGAACACTTTTCTCTCTCCTTTACCCTTTTCGTTGGTCTTAGCTTTTATATTCAGAAGGAATAATAGGTCCTACAATAAATGTGTAGTAATCAAACTCTTATAACTATTTCACTTTCTTTTAATAATAGGATTAGTAACTAAACATTTAAAATAGAATGTTTTTTCTTTAAAATTAAGGACACTGATATATCATTTTGTCTATCTTAAGTATATTTTGCTATAATTTCAGAATAATTGTTTAACAACTAGTAGAACTATTTTTAAATACTGCTTGAAGGTTTGGTCTGTTTAAATATAGAGTATCAGCAATTGCTGAAGGCGCTAATAACAACATGCTATGTATTTATGAGTTAAATTCTCAGTTTTTCCCTTGCTGCATATACTAAGTCTTATAGCTCCATTAAATAAATCATTAATAATTCCACTTCAATATTATATGTAATACAATTATTAATAACTTTAAAAAATCCAGAATTATTCCAGAGAGTCATTATTATTCTTATTATAATCTTCTAATTATTATCCAAGGATGTATCTGTATGTTTACAAGTATATAATGGTGGTTCTTTTTATTGCATAAAACTTATCACAATAGGATTGAAAGGAGCAGGCATTATATTTGTCATCAAAATTTGGTAAGTTTGTCCTCAGTTTTTTCATGACTATTTTTGAAACTTCTTTAAATAGAGGGGGATATGTGATAATCAATGGAAAGAGTTGTAACCTCTTTATATAGGATCAAATAACTACCAGTGTACATCTGACTTCATTAGCATCTAAAATGTTTTGGTTAATACATTAGTTCAGCATCTCAAAACTAACATTACTAGATGAATGTTTAAATATGTATATATTTAGTAAAAGAGATCATTAAAGAAAGACTGAAAATGCATAGTGGAGCATCTAAGAATTTCAAAAACAAAAAAACTGGATAAAATGGAGATTTTCTAAAAATGTAACAAAGAAAAGTTTAAATAAACTTTTATTTTATTTCACATCCTCAGAGATGTGAGAAGATAATGTTTCTAAATTGAAATAATGATGCAACTACAAAAGTTCAAAAAGAGAAACTAAATAAAACATTTTCAAATGAAAAGGAGAAGTGTTACTAAAATGTAAAACAACACTTCACTAGTATGACTAGAGCATAAGCCAAGGATCTCCAAGAAGAAAAAATAAGATAGAATCAAGTTAAAGAACACAGCAGCAGTTTAGGTTATAAATCCAAGAAGTTCAGTACAGGACTAATCTATAGAAAAAGAAATTACAGGTAATGAGGAGGTGCATATTACCAAACAGTCACTGTCACTGTCACTGTCCTCCCGTTTTTCATTGATTTGCTCGAGCAGGCCCAGTAACGTCTCCATTGGAGACTTTGTTGATACTGTGTTTAGCATATGGAATACATCACGGGTAGCTTGCCAGGCTCTGCCGTGCAGGTGAGATACTCTCAGTAGCTTGCCGGGCTCTCTGAGAGGGGTGGAGGAATCAAACTCGGGTCGGCCATGTTGGCTGCGTGCAAGGCAAACGCCTTATCGCTGTGCTATCGCGCCAGCCCATACTAAACTTACTTACCAAACAGTGACATAAGAAAATGTTCCAGACTAGAGAAAATCAGTATGAAGATTGACAAGGCAGAGAGGGAAAGAAATCCATACTATTGCACACAAGTTTGCCCATTTCAGAATACTCCACATAAAGAGAAGATAGCACAACTTCCTGGAGGCCAAATACAAGGACTTGAGGCTCAGAAGTGACTGGGACTTCTTTTCAGACAACCAGAAGGAAGCCAAAGGACCTGTAGCCTTGTCAGGAAAAACAAATCCCAGCTTAGAATTTGGTACCCAGCCAACATACCCGCCAAACACAATCAGGAAATAGTTACCTTTGGTGTCCCATGCCTTGGTACTAACCCCAGAGCACTTTTTAAGAATCTGCCAATGTTCGCACCTCATAAACATGAGTGATAAAACTAAAAATAAGACAAGGAATTTAGTCAACAAATTTTGACAGGTAGCAGGTGGCATTGAGAAAAATTGATCTGGACAGGGCCTGGGGTGGTGGGGACCCCAAAGGGAGAGGAAGGTGAACAGGAGATTGAAGAAAATACATGAAATGACAAAACATCTGGAGATCATTAAGAGTTTGTGGAATTCATTTAGGGCAAGAGACAAAGAGAATGGCAATTAGGAACTAGAGGAAACAAGGAAGCCTGAGCAAAAAGGAAAAATAACTAACATATTTCTTGGCATAGCACAAAGAGACCATATTTACATAGCTTTAAAGAGGTTAACATATATTTATGAATTGATGTAAATGAGATATGTAATTATATTAGAAGAAAAAATGGTAAGGCACTAATAGATGTGAGAAATTCTCATCCATGGAAACAAGAAGCCCAAAGACAAGGTCTAAAGTGAACAAAATCAGTATGGAGCATAAGCAACTTATCTAGATATGTGAAGATAATTTCCAGAAGAAACCTCTAAGGGAACTTTTTTGGGGGAATTATGACTGGGAGAAGTGAAGGTATGATCTCTCTAAAAATATGTACACATACCTAATATGTATATGTACATATCTATGCCAATTTCCAATAAACTGCATGTTTTGTTTAGACAATCTTAGTGTAATTGACTACATTATCCAATACAGTATATTAAAATTATTGGCTAGGTGGTAACTAGTTTTATTTCTGCATTAACATTTGAGTTATAATTAGTATTTGACTTAAATCTCCTCATTGGTCACCTTCCAGAACAAACAGCTGCTTCTCCCAGAAGGGAGCATAAAATGAGGCCCCCATAACCATGCCACTGGACTCCACGCCAGGCTGTTTTCACTCGGGATGCCCCAGATTGGGGGGGGGGGTTGAAAGCCCTCTCCACCCCAAAGGACCCAGCCCTCGCACCCAACCTCCACCCCCAGTATCCAACTGCCACCACGCTCCAGGCCGCTTTCCACACGCTCGGGCTGAGTTTCACGCATGAGTGAAGTCCCATGGAACCCAGGTAATACAGAACTTTGTGGCCTTGGACTCTGGGCTTCAATGGAATCCGGGAGCAGAGATCCTCTGACTGCTTCTCCCAGTCTCCAGTAACCCGGGGATCATACCTAGAAGCCACCTCTTGCTGGCGCCAGATAATCTTCTCATTGGCCACCTTCCAGAACTCACGGCTGCTGCTCCTAGAAGGCAGCATAAAATGAGGCTCCCATAACCATGCCACTGGACTCCGTGCCAGGCTGTTGTGACGTGGGGAACCCCAGAGGAGGGCGGGTGAGAGCTCTTCCCATCCCAAGGGACCCAGCCCCGGCAGCTGACCTCCACTACCCAACTGCCGCCATGCTCCAGGCTGCTCTCCACATGCTCAGGCCAAGCCTCACATACGAGTGAATATATTCCTGGACACATCATAAGACACTCCAGACCCATAATAACCACACCATATTTGATGGGTTTCAGACAGTCCTTTCGGAGAGCCCAGCAAGCTACCGAGAGTATCCCGCCCGCATGGCAGAGCCTGGCAAGCTCCTAGTGGTGTATTTGATATGCCCAAAACAGTAACAATAACGTGTATCATTCCCCTGAATCTGAAAAAGTCTACAATATGGCAGCATTGGGAAAAACAAGTAAGGAGAGGCTGCTAAAATCTCAGGGCTGGGAAGAAGGGAGACATTACTGGCACCCACTGGAGTAAATCGATGAACAACGGGATGACAGTGATACAGTGATACAGTGATACGGTAATTTGACTTAAACAGAATACAGTCATTTCTTCTGATATTTGAATACTTTTTTTTTAAATTCTGGTACTTGAATCTCAACTTTTTAGAAAATTTCTTGGCTTTCTGAACACATGTATTCTCAGATTGGGTTTTTGGGTTCAAGAAATATTTTTTGTTTACAAGGTCATAAAGGCTACTAAGAATAAAATCACAGATATAAATTATAGATATTTGAATGATTGTTTTAAAAAGATCAAGTAGAGGGGACCTGGCATTGCTCAGAGGGCTGGAGCACAAGCTTAGCACATGGCAGTCCTGGGCTAATCCATGGCACTGCATGACTCGCCAAGCACTGCTTATGTGCCTCTCAAGGCAACCAACTAAAAATGAGCTCTATACACATATTTTAGGTATCTGGCTTCTTTGGGATAGCACAGCGGTTGGGCGTTTGCCTTGCATGCGGTCAACCCAGGCGACCCAGGTTCGATTCCTCCGCCTCTCTCCAAGAGCCAGGCAAGCTACTGAGAGTATCTGACCCGCACAGCAATGCCTGGCAAGCTCCCTGTGACGTATTCATTATGACAAATAGAGTAACAACAAGTCTCTCAATGGAGATGTTACTGGGCCCGCTTGAGCAAATCAATGAACAACAGGAGGACAGTGCTACTGTGCTACAATGACTTCTTTGGGAAGCAAGGATCAATTTGGAACTGGATTCAAGCAAGGGTATGTTTTATTTAGAATTCTCTAATTTCTTACCCGTAAATTTAGGCAGTTCATGATTTTAAAACACAGAAATATTTTTAAAGTATCAAGAGACACAATATAGTGTGCAGTGGTAGTTAGGCCTCTGCACTACACTCAGCCACCAGCTTACGGTGTAGAAGGTGACAACAAAACAAAAATACCAAAAGAACACTTTCCCTTTCCAGAGAGAGAGAGAGAGAGAGAGAGAGAGAGAGAGAGAGAGAGAGGAGATACAAGGTGATTTTAGTGATTCAGAGGTTTTGATGTTTTGCATTTTCTCTGTTGAAGTGTATCAGGGAAAAATGAGAGTTGTGAACAGAGTTTTATTTTTAAATGTAGAAGCAACAAACACAATGGAAGAAAATTATAACACCCTGTAAAAAAGGAAAGATGGCAAAACATTTACAACAACAGGGTTATAGATATTTTTCCATTCTCCATTTTCCAGACATATTTGTAACTGGAAAAAATAATCTAAGTACTAAAACATAACCCTCAGTGATTGAAGGTCCAGGGTAAAAAAGGCTATGTTGGCAATCATTCATCACATGTAAATACCTTTGAATCAATGTAAGAACTTAATGTCAGGTTTGAGGGTGAGGATCTCCCAAGTGCACTCAAGAGGCCCATCGACCCCTTTTTGTTAAATCTTGGCCAACTGGGTTGGTGGTTCAATGACAGGGTCCAAGGCTGTGGTACTGCTCAGACTCAGCAGTGCAGGGAATTATTCAAGCCATCCTGGTGGTGGTCTGAGTTGTTCAAGACTGTATCCAGTGGTGTTTGGGGGGACCAGAGGGTGCTTGGGAATCAAACAGTTTAGCTGCATCCATAATATGTGCCATCACCCTTATACCAGATCTCCAACTCCAGAACTTACTGTTCTAAGAGCTGGAGTATTCACCAACAATGGGGACTGGAGTGACAGTATGATAGTACAGTGGGTAGGTATTTGTCTTGCATGTAGCCGAAACAGATTCAATTCTCAGGATGCCCTATGGTCTCCCAGCACCACCAGGAGTATTCCTTGAGCAGTAACCCCTGAGTTATTGCCAGGTGCAGTTCAAAAATTTTTCTTAAAAATATAGAAACAACTAGTTTCATGGTTTCAAAATTAAATGTCATGTAACATTTAATGAATCTTTTTGTATTTATTTTCTGATTTCCCAGTAAGATTTTCACTACGGACTATAGAGATTTTATCCATATGCACAGTTTTTGATGTCAAGAATACGGAAATTTCAAAACTAATTGCTTGCTTTTGGGAAATTTTTATATTAGTCTTTTAAATATCAAACAAAAGAAATATTATATCATTACTGATGATAAAGGGCAAATAATAGAAATAAGCTACCTATATCTCTCCTTAAAGCAAACTCATAATTAATAGGAAATAAGGAAAAATATTTTTTAACAAAACTCTTAACTACAATTTTACAATTTAACCAAACTCCTAACTACAACTAAGCACCTACAATTCAAAGGTTAGCAATGAGGAAAACACAAGGTGGTAACTGAATGTGTATTGTTGGTGGGCTGAAGGGCTGTTCCCTTGTGCACTGAACCTCCCAAATGATTCAGAACCATTCATCAAAGCTAAACCTGAATGGCGGTATCTGTTCAACACTTCATTTTTCTCCTGAATAACCCTCTTACACATAAGCAAGCTTCTACATTTGCTTTAGTCCCCTTGGGTCAGGGTCATAATTTTTAAGTTCACAGAATTCATTTTTCTACATGCAAGTGAGAGGTCATGCTTCAGTAGGCCACCAAATGTAGGCTGTGGAGACTTGGGGGCAAGGCCACACAGTGTGGTGTCGTTTCCCAGAGGCTTTTGTGATAAAGCACAATGTCCGCACAAGTGGAATACTGTCTTCAATGAAAAGGGTAAAAGTTCATTTCATTTATTTATTAAAAAATTCATTTCATGGTAGTTTTCAAGTGTCTGGTATTGATGTATAAAGTTACTGATGTGAAAAAGTTCATTTGTGAAGAACTTTTCAGATTTAGATTGTATTTACAGAAGGCTCTTGATAATTTGGAAGTAATTAAATAACAATTGAGAAACAAGAGTTTCTCTCTATTTAACTGTTAAATTACAAAGTGAAAAATCTTATTATATAAAAATCTTAAATGTAACAGAAAATGAAACTGCAAGACACATTCAGAATATATTTCAGAGTAAAAGAAATGGATAAATTCCTGGATTCCTATACACTTCCAAGGCTGAATCAAGATTTTGACTACCTGAGAGGAGGAGGAGGAGAAAGAGGAGGAAGAGGAGTAGGGAGGGAGGGAAGGAGATGGAGGAGGAGGAGGAGAGAAAGAGAGAGACAGAGAAATAGAGACAGACAGAGACAGAGAGATAGACAGAGAGACACATAGAGAGACAGAGAAGAAAAGTACCTGCCACAGAGACAGGCGGAGGGAGGGGGGTGTGACACTGAGAAAGAAACTAGGGACATTCGTGGTGGGAAATATATGCTGGTGAAAGAAGGATGGGTGTTGGAAAATAAATAACATTTTAAAAATAAATAAAATTAGTTCCAATATTCTCTGTCAGAGCAGGTAAACATTTAAATGTGTAACTTTTCAAGTAGACTGTATCTTCACACTTCCAGCATAATATTTAATAATACTTATTCCCAACCAAAAAGTCTCTAAATCATTAAAATGAGCATTCTGCAAGTCCTCCAGAAAAAAAAGATTATAAATTAGAACAAGCATTTTTTTAAGTAAAATCTTTTTAATATCCTGGCAAAAACTAAAATGTTCTCTAAATGTTCATTTTAAATTAATGTATTATCATTTATGTAATGCGTTTTCAGTGGTCTTGGTGTACAGTTACCTCATCTCACCATCATTAAAGTACCCAAGATCTCCTTCCCCCAATTCCTTACCACCCTAGAGCCAATGGACCTCTGTTACATTCAGTCCCCCTACCTGCCCTCTTCCAATGGTATCAATCAATATTATCAATGCTCTTGTTTTGTTTCCCTACACACCCAGATAAGTGAGATCATCCTATGCTCATCCTCTCCCTCTGATTAATTTTCTCAGCATGGAACCCTCCAGTTCCAGCCAACCTGCAGCTAACTATGTGACTTCATGTTTTCGTCCAACTGCATAGTATTTCATTGTGTATATATGTCACAACTCCTTAATCTCTTTGTTGTTGGATATGATATTTGGGTTGTTTCCACATAGTTGCTATTGTGCTAAGTGCTACAATGAATAAAAGCATGAGCATATCTTTCGATAGAGTCTGAATATAACAGTGAATGACAGTTCCTTTCTTACCACATCTACACCAAAATTGGTTGAATGCAGTCTTTTAGATAAATGTCATTCTCACTGGTGTGAGTGCTTATCTTGCTGTACATTTTGATTGACTTTCATTTCCCTGTTGATAAAGTGACAATGAACACTTTTTCATATGCTCATTGGCCATCAACATGTCCTCCTTATGGAAGTGTCTGTTCATTTCCTCTCCCCATTTCTTGATGGGGTTACTGGATTCTCTGTTCCTTAGCTTTGTGAGTATTTTATATACTTTGGATTGCAGTCCTTTATTATATGCCAATATTATCTCACTTTAGCTGGAATTTCTTTTGTGACATAGAAACTTTTAAATTTTACATAGTCCCATTTGTTTATTTTTATTATTATCTTTGCCAGTAAGATCAAATCATTGAAGATACCTCTGCAGTTCAGATTCTGGATTTCTTTCCCTAAGTTTTCTTCTATGTATTTTTATGAAATTCTGGCCTAATCTCACTTTGATCCAATTTGAACTGTTGTGGATGGTGTGAAAAATGGACCCAGTTAGAGCCAATGGACCCAGTTGCCTTGGGAGCAATTGGGAGGAAATTTTCATTTGTTCACTTAAAGAGTGAAGGTTCTAGGAGAGCAGTGCCTGATTTGTTTTTCTGAAAAGGAGGCAATAGGCCAAAATTGTTTGGGAACTTCTGTTCTAGTCCTATCTAATTAGTTTAAAAGAACAAAACTTCCATCTTGAGTTCTTCCTAACATACATGTTAGCTTTCATGAATACCACACAACTAACTCCCTTACCTTCTACTCATGTATTTCATCACTCTCTGTAATAGTTTATAGTACATGGTTATAATAACTTGCACTAAAGTAAGGAGGTGACTGCTGAAGGAGTACATAGGAAGTAGTGAATGGAAAGAAAACTTCATTTCTCCCTTGCAGCTCACAGAGATAAAACTATAGCGCGAAAGGAGATTAAAGGTTTCCTTTTGTGATAATTTTTTTAAATCCATTTCAAAGTGTCACGTTTTAAAATCTGTACCTATCACCTATGCCCTCTAATTTACAAATAAATAAGAACTGGCATGCATACTGATAATAAATTCCAGTGGTCACTGCTTCCCAGATGGCTGTTTTCTACTGCTTCCCAGATGGCTGTTTCCAATTCAACTTGAGGAAAAGTATTATTAATAGTTTCCATCTCCCTACATGGGTAGAACAAGAGACTTCCTGAAAACAATTGCATTTTTGAATTAAAAATCCCATTCATATCTCATAATACTAAAATAGAGTTGTTTAGAGGATGGAAGGATAGTACTATGGTAAAGGCATTTTTCT
The DNA here is from genome assembly GCF_029834395.1 of Sorex fumeus. NCBI lineage: Eukaryota > Metazoa > Chordata > Mammalia > Eulipotyphla > Soricidae > Sorex > Sorex fumeus. The sequence goes on along the minus strand of NW_026606065.1, from coordinate 81,640,377 downwards.
TAAACATGGCCAATCTGGGTTCAATCCCCATCATCTCATATGGTCCCCCAAACACCACCACTAAATACAGAGCCAGGAGTAACCCCTGAGCATCACTGGATATGAATAAAAAACCAAACCAAAAAAAAAAAAAAGAAAACAGATTTTTAAAAAAAGGCATGTGTTTACCATGAAGTTAAGTCCTCCACAGTCCCACTTTTTTTTTGCTCCCACCCGAGGGAACACATTAGGACAGTTGGCTGGTGACCACTGAAGGCCCAAAGAAACCATCCCTTGTCCACTGAATTCCAAATCAGTATTTCACTACAATTAGTCATTGCATATATTTGTCAAGACAAGATCTAAAAATGCATATACTGGGGCTGGAGTGATAGCACAGCGGGTAGGGCGTTTGCCTTGCACGCGGCCGACCCGGGTTCGATTCCCAGCATCCCATATGGTCCGCTGAGCACTTCCAGGGGTAATTCCTGAGTACAGAGTCAGGAGTAACCCCTGTGCATCACCAGGTGTGACCCAAAAAGCAAAAAAAAAAATTAAAAAAAATGCATATACTTATCCTGAGCAGTCACTCTAAGGTAAGACAGATATTTAAAAAATTCCAGTCAGCAAATTAAAAATCTCTAATGTAGATTGCTAAATAGAGGACAGTTGAAATATTTCATCAAATGACATCTGTCCATATACAAATTCTTCAAGTTTGAAAGCAGATTGAAAACAATCTTCTGAGAGCAAACCTACGTATTCTGTAGCAAGAGAAAGAATGAACATCCAGAAGCAACTCCTTTGAAAATTCTGAACCATCTTGTCATCTTGACAAAGTACCACCCACGGCCAGGGATGTGGGAGGTAGATTTTATGAGCAGCACTGGATAAAGTTTACCTGTATGAGCTTCCAAAAGAGTTACGTGTTTGGCCAGTGAGCTAAAGGGATGGAGCAATAGTGAAGCCTTAGAAAATTTGGCTGGAAGCTTAGAAACAAGGGGGTTTTATTTGGGTCAAAACACTAACCCATTCCAGGCAAGCATGTCTGGACAGCCAGGGAGAGCAGCATGTAGCCATCCCTGGAGTGGGACCTTTCTGGTCCCAGTCAATTGGAAATGCAACCCCTAAGGGCATACACACCTCATTCAGAAGATTTAATCTCTTTTTAAGGCAGATTTCTTCTTTAGCTGCAATTTGTATACATCTTGCTTGGAGTATACCCTCACTCTGTAGATCATCCTCAGAAAAATGAGCAAGGCTCAGGCTCAGATTTCAGGGTCCCAGGTAAGTAGAATCTTACCCAGGGGTCATGATCTCAGTAATTCCTGGCCCTGAAAGGTATTTTCTGCTACCCCAAAGCAGGATTAATAGAGAGTTAGGCAACCAACAATTTTTAAGGAAGGTATTAGAATCTTAAGTTTCTTTGAACTTCTGACACCACATCCTAAAAAAATACCTATGGTTGTTCTTGCTGCTATTCATGGAGAATTTTACAGAGGTTAAATATTCTGAGTCTGGTTCCAGTGAAGAGGCAGGCTGGAGCAGAACTTGGAGATGTTAGATGTAATTTTATGGGGAGAGCTGAGAACTAATTTATTAGCAGAGAGACACAAACATCTCATCCTTTGTGAAATGTTCACTTTCTCAGCCCAGTAATTTCCTCCCCAGGGAGGTTGGGGTGTTTGTGGATATCTTTTTTTTAAGGAAAAATTAATATAGGGCCTCTAGGAATAACTCCCTGAGAGCCAAATAATGATTTGTACCTAACTAGTCAATACAGTTAACTTTTCAATCACACAGGGCTTCTGACTCCTCAAAAATTTAACAACTGGAGCCAGAGAGATAATACAGTATGCAGGTATGTTTCCCTTGTATGTGGCCAACCTGAGTTTGATCCCTGGCATCTCATATGGTCCCTTGAGATCCACCAGGAAAGATCCCTGGTTATGTAGAGCCAGGACTGAGGTCTGAGAACTGCATGGCATGCCCCCGAAACAGAACAAAAATTTTAAAAAACCATGTAATAATTGTTGATTGGAAACATTATCAATAATATAAAGGTTGAGTGATACTTTTGTTTTTCTTTTTTGGGTCACACCCAGAGATGCTTGGGCTCTGCACTCAGAAGTCACTCCTGGTGGTTCTCGGGAGACCATATGGGATGTTGGGAATCAAACCTGGGTTGGCCACATGCAAGGCAAATGTCCTACCCGCTGTACTATCACTCTAGTCCCATGAGTGATACATTTTTGATATGTTATATATTATTATACATAGTATGTTTATATATAATATAAAGTTAAGAAAATTATGAATAAAATGCATTTCCTATACTGTATTGTATAGCACAGCAGTAGGGCGTTTGCCTTGCACACAGTCAGCATGCCCAAGCCAGGTTTGATTCCTCTGCCCCTCTTGGAAAGCCTGGCAAGCTACCAAGAGTATCTCGCCTGCATGGCAAAGCCTGGCAAGCTCCCCATGACGTATTCAATATGCCATACACAGTAACAACAAGTTTCAAAATGGAGACATTACTGGTGCCCGCTTGAGCAAATGGATGAACAACGGGAGGACAGTGTGACAGTGTGATTGCATAAATACAGTATCTGCTTATAAGAAAATTTGCCTTTACATGAACCCAGGCAGCTCAAAAACCATGCTGCTCCAGGGTCAACTACAATTTCGGATTCTTTAAGCATTATCCTGTGCTCTAATCTGAGATTTTAAAAATCATGTATCTTTGACTATCATCTGCAGTTATTATCTTTGTATTTAGTAAATGAACTGAGCTTTGTTTGCACCAGGTCAGTCCATATGGCCTGTCCTTGCCCCCATGGTTCTCAAAGATATCTGTTGTAGATACAGGATATATAACTAATTTTTTACAATCAGAAAAGGTTGGTTTGGCCATTCCTTTTGTTTGTTTTGTTTTGTTTTGGAGCCACACCCAACAGTCCCCAGGGTTTACTCCTGGCTCTGCACTCACAGATCACTCCTGGAGGGCTCAGAAGACCATGTAGGAAGCCAGAGATGTCAGCCACACCAATGCAAGGCAAGCCCTTTCCACTGTACTATAGCTCCAGCCCTACTTGGTCATACTTTAACCATGAATGACTTCCCTCATTGGCAGGTGCTTAGCTTTTCTCAGTACAAAGGGAATAATAACAAGTGATCAACTTGCAGGTATTGTTAAGTAAGTTTAAATAAAAAATACCAGTAAGCATCATCTACTATTTTGACTGTGATCATTGAATATACCGAGTCACTGGAAAAATTTCTGTTTCAATTTTCCTTAGAAATTGTGTTACATTTTACTGAACATCTGGATACCCTATTGGAAATGTCCAAATTTTGCTTTCATGAGAGTCAGTTTTTGTTCTCTTAAGTCAAAGAAGTGCTCATTTGAGTTTTAACAGTGTTCCCCACCTCTAAAAAAGCTTCATCTGCAGCCAGTAAAAGCAGCTGAAACCCTTGAATCTGAAGGCTCCTTTGAGAGGAACAGAAAAATTTCTTGTTTCCGTGAATATTGTTGTGGTTGTGAGCTCTGGACCCTTCTCCAGACAGCCCTTCAGTCAACATAGGGAACTCCCTCCAGTGATGGAGACTGGCTTAAGATTATTCCCAAGCGTTAAACTTCTGTCATGTTCAATAGAATCATCTGTCAAAATGACTGTGTTTGGGAAAAGAATGCATTTAGGTATTTAGACTCTGGTAGGAGCTTGGATGCTAATATTATTTAACTGTCACAACTACTCTGAGATGTCAATTAAATATACCATTCCATAAAGAGGACACTGAAGTGCAAAGAAGATTATGCAAACAGGACTTGAATTGCCAGCCTCCTTTCTCTAAAGATCAGTCTTCAGAATATTCTTTCCCTTCAAGAACTGTCTCAATGAATAGCCAGTTGATATTGTAAACATTTAAAACTGTTTGTCACTGTCTTTCCTCATGAAATATGGAAAACCCATATTCACAGTTAAAAATAAAACCAACTATTTAAGCTGGAAGGCATGAGAAAGTGTTCGTTGTCACTTATTTTTAGGGAAATGCAATAAAAATGAAGATTATATCCCACAACCAAGGTCAACACAGACTAAGAAGACCGGAATCACCAGTGCTGGTAAGGATATGGTTGGAAAGGAACCCTCTGTCACTTTTGCCAGGAAAGTTGCCTGATTCTGCCTCAATAGAAAAAATTATGGAGATTCCTCCCAAGAGCAGAGCAGCCATATGACCTAGAGGTGCCACTTCTTGGCATCTACCCCTGAGATACAAAAAGCACTAAACCAAAAAGTTATATGCACACCTATGTTCACTGTAATGCTTAATCCAGGACATGGAATCAACCCAAATGACAAACTACAGATGTAAGAATAAAGTCATGGTATACATGCACACTAGAATATTACACAGTCACAAGAAAGATAAACCATAGCAATATACGGCAACTTGGCTAGAACTGGAGGGAATCATGTTAAGCAAAATAAGTCAGAGGAAGAAAATTAGTGCCAAATGGTCTCACTCATCTGTGGAATATATGAGAGACAGCAAGAGAAGACACAGTATTGAAGAATGACAAATGCTTAACTTTAGTTGAAAGACTGACTAACAAACAGTGGGAATGGAATGAAGACTGAGCCACGGTGGAGAGTCACAGGCACCTTGGTGGTTGTGAGGTATAGAAGCTTTGTTCATCAATCTCACAATGCAACCAGGTTACCTAAAATTTTGAATAAATTAGTTCAAGATCCTTATATAAAATAAAAAATCCATCTAGTAATACCAAGATAGGTAGACAGACATCAAGGAGGGGTGGGATATACCTTAATTGCCCTCGTCCCTAGATTGTAGAACTGAGATCATGTCAGGAAGGGGGTTAGGAGTGGTAGGAAGAAGCAGAGGGGAGGTAACAGGGTAGGGAGCAGTGGCCTTGGCTACATTGGCAGTGCAGAGTTGAGGTATATGTATATATGTGAGCCACAGAACCAACAAAAATGAAAGCATGAGATCACAACTATACAAACTAAAATTAAAATGAACCTGTAAAGGAGGCAGGCTGCCGTATTGGAGGGAACATAGAGACACTGGTGGTGGGACGTGGACACTGGTGAGAGGATTAGTATTAGAACAATGTATGCCTGAAACTCAACTATGAATAACCTTATGAAAAACAGGGTGTCTCAATATATATTTTCTTGGCTTTTTTGGGGTCACAGCCGGCGATGCACAGTGGTTACTCTTGGCTTTTCACTCAAGAATTACTAGTGGCATGCTCAGGGGACCATAGGGGATGCTGGGAATTGAACCTGGGTTGGCCGCGTGCAAGGCAAATGCCCTACCCACTATACTATCACTCCAGCCCCATCAAGATTTTTTTTTAATGTAACAAATGCAGTTTGATCAGTCTGGAAACCCAGGTCGTTATGAATCTCTAAAGCTTAAGGACTATACACAGAGGATGTTGGAGCCTCAGCCAGGGGGCCCAGGAAGAATGACACAGGGGTTGAAGAAGTACTGAAGTCAAATTAACCATGGGACACAGAAAGGGATTTGTTATAGTGGATTAGGTCCCATTGCATAAATCTTCAAAAATTCTGTTACTCATTTGTTTCTGTCAGGTTTTAGCAAGGTACCATTTCCTTGGATAACCTCTAATGCTTTGACAGAATTAATCTGCTTCCACAGTGCTTCTTCCTTTTGATTATATTTAAATAGTGATACCTTTATTTTTTGTGACTTCAGCATGGAATACTTAATAAAACTTTAACACTTCAAAATGCTATAAAGAATAAATAAACTTACATTGAAGGAGCTAATAGGTCCTGGGAGACCTCACACATAAATATCACTCCATTAAATACTTAGGTCCTCCAAAACTTAAAGATACAGCAGAAAAAGAATTTAAATTGAATAAGACTGCTACTAATTAAACAATGTATACCACATTGCTAGAAAAATATGCATACATGCTTAATAGTCTATATGATTACAGATAAAATATCGGTTCATTCAGGTTTGATAAGTTAATGCAAGGCTTAATTTGGACTCGGTCCTCTCTTACACACACTAATTACTACGACCAATTACTGCTTTAGTATAAACTTTTTAATATATAGTAAATGAAAAAGTAACTCATTAATAACAAGAAAATGAAATCTGACTGCAATAGAAGGTAGCTATTCTAGGGTACAACGTGTAAAAAGTGAAATAAAGTTCATGCCTGAGATAGAATTTTCAGTAGTTGTTTACCTTTTCGTGTTAAGTTTTTATTATTTGATTCATTTAGAACTCAATTTATACAAATTTATAAACTACTGAATGTCTATAGACTCTTGGACTGAGAGAGTGCAACTCCCCTGATAAAACAGTGAGTAAAGATGCTTGCTTTACATGTGCCTAAGTCACGTTTGAATCCCTGGTATCCAATATAATTCCCTGAGCACAGCCAGGGATCACTGCTGAGCACAGAGCCAGGAAGAACCCCTGAGCACCACCAGATAAGGTTCTTGAACCCAAACTTAAATAGACAAACATAAAAACAAAACGGAGCATTATTTTTTTTAAATGACATGATAGGATTATCTTCTACGGTGAACTACTTATCAACAAATAAATCAGCATTCCTTGCAAGAAAATAAATTGTAACAAGATTCTTTTTAAAAATTACCTTGAGATACAGTTACAAAACTGTTCATGATTGGGTTTCAGTCATACAATGCACCAACACCCATAGAGGCAGGTGCTTTTCTTCTCTCTCTCTCTCTCTCTCTCTCTCTCTCTCTCTCTCTCTCTCTCTCTCTCTCTCTCTCTCTCTCTCTCTCCCTCCCTCTCTCCCACTTCTTGGGCATTGTGGTTTTGCAAAACAGTTACTGAGAAGTTATAATGTTTGTTCCTTTACCTACTTTCAGCACAGTTCTTATCTAGAGTGATCATTTCCAACTATCATTGTCAGAGTGGTCCCTTCTCTATCCCAAATGCCTTCACAGCCCCCCTCCCCCGCCCCGCCCAACACTTGAGGCAAGCTTCCAACCTCAAATCAATCCTCCTGACCATTGTTACTACTGTCCTTGGTATAATTACACAAGATTTCTTAAGTGATGCATTTCCTACATAATCCTAACTTTCATTACACTGCTTAGTTACATTTTAATGTTTCTTTGGGGCAACTTTGTTTTTAACATGCATTTCAGTTAAACTTGTGAATTCCATTCTCCTGTACTCCCCGCTTCCTCCAAGCATCTACTCACACATGTACAAATTAAAATGACATTTTATTATAAAATCAACTTTAGAACATTAAAAGAAACTTATACAACTGGTGGAGGGATGGGTACTCGCTCATTGTATGACTGAAACCCAAGCACAAAAGTTTGTTAGTCTACAACTGTACCTCATGGTGTTTCACTAATAAAAATTAAAAAAAAAAAAGAAACTTATACATGTAAAATATCAACCACACATTTGCTAACTCAACTAAAAGTATGTTAATATAGTTTTTTTCCCTTCTTGTCCTTTTTATATACACAAATATTTAAACAGCTGAGTTCACATAAAATAAAAGTTTTCTTGATCACTGAAAAAGCTTTAAAATCATATTCTTAAATGAAGCTTTACAGTAGCACGGTTATTACCAGATTCTCTCTCTCTCTCTCTCTCTCTCTCTCTCTCTCTCTCTCTCTCTCACTCACTCTCTTTCTGTGTGTGTTGTTAAAGAACCATGATTTAGAAAGGTTTTAATAGTTGAGTTTTAGGTATATAAATATTTCAGACAAATAATATTTCAACATCAATCTCACTGCCAGTGTTAACTTCCCTCCACCAGTGTTACCATATTCCCTCTCTAGCCCAACCACCATCCCCTCCTGTCAACTTGACAGGCACATGGCAAAGTTCCACCAGTTGCAGCTTAAATCTCATGTTTACAGTGTTGCTGAGTTTGTGTTTTGGATATATGGCTATACCACTCACCCATATCAGGATAACTAAAGCTAATTCTTAGCTGAAGAAATGATTTTCTTTTACATTCTGAGGCCAAGGGTGCAACTTGACCAAAGAGCATTATTTGGGGGCAGAAGTGAAAGTACGAATTGCACTAGTATTTGCAGGTATGTTTTTAATAGTCTCACTATCGCATCCTCTTTGGATTACTTATGCTTGAGATTAATTTTGTGAGACTTGTCGTTACTGTTTTTTGGTATATCGAATATGCCACGGGGAGCTTGCCAGGCACTGCCGTGTGGGCAGAATACTCTTGGTAGCTTGCCGGGCTCTCCAAGAGGGATGAAAGAATCCAATCTGGGTTGGTCACATGCAAGGCAAATGCCCTAGCCGCTGTGCTATCGCTCCAGTTACTGGTGCCCGCTCAAACAAATTGATGAACAACGGGAGGACAGTGCTACAGTGAGATTAATTTTATTATTATATTTTTATGTTAATACTCAAGACCTCTTTTATTCCTGGAAAGTTCCATGGCAATAGTGCTCTGTCTCCAACTTCACTGAAGATGAAACAAAAAGCCTCCTACTTTGACAGCAACTTAGGAATTAGGAGTTGTGGAGCAGAGAAGGCGGAACCAGACACCTTATGACTGGAAGTCAACAATCCAGGTTGAGGATTCTAGACAACTGTTTCCATATTCCCATAGAATGTTTATGGATTGGCCTGGAAGAGTACGAAATGATGCTCCCAAGAAATCTACGGTTTGCACAAAGGTGGGATTGATTATCACTGGCAGCTATTATTCCCAGAGAGAAATAAAAAATGCTCACTCTTTCCATAAAATTTACTTTCTTTGTCAAGTCTATACTGGCTCTTTTTTCCTGTTCCTAAGTCCATGGTTTGAAAGGGATAAAGATAAGGGTCTTAACACACTGAATGGCACAGTGGCTATTCTTTTTCATTTGCTTGTTGGGGGCGAGATCTGGGGTACTCAAGGTTGATTCCTAGCTCTGCACTGAGGACTGAACTGGGGTCAGTCATATGCAAGGAAAACACCCTTGGTGCTGTCCTTTCTCTCCAGCACAATGACCATATCAAGTGAGTAGAAGTTTTCGTGACAAGTCTGATGGAGTATATTCAGATGTCAATATGCAAATCTTTACTCAAGAAACCATATGACATTATAGACCAGTGTATGTTGATTAAAAAATAAAGAGGAAATACATCTCATCAAAGCCATGCTGAAGATTTAAACAAACCAGATAGGAAGCATGATCAGAAAAATGGTTTTATACCTTGCAAAGCTAAAAACTGACAAAGCTAAACTTAGTCTCCATTAAGACAATTTAAACCAAGAAAAGTGATCCATGTACCTAATGAACACATATGTGAGGGCTATCATGAAAATTCCTTGAATTCTGTTATCTCATTCTTGAGAGGTTAGACACATCAAAGATATTGGTGCCGGAATTTTGATGTATTCGGAACTCCACTGAAGCAGAAGTTAACACTCTCTGCAGTTTGGAAACAACTCTCCTGCCTTAGGTAGTCCTTGTTAATACTGTACTTTGGAGAATCAGCCTGAGAATTCCTTATGTTAAAAGCGATTTAACACATCCCACATTCTCTCTCTTTCCAGTCTTCAGGGCTTGTGCACATTAAAGAGATGGTTCCAAATACCAAGAGGAAGGGAATGGTACAACCTTCATCTTGGAGAAGTTTTAATACTTCCAGGTGTTAAGTACAGTGTCACATAATTTAGTCCCTAATTTCAATCAAACACTCTTCATACAAAACAGGGGGTCTGATGATAATCCTTTGTGTTTCTTTTGTTGTTGTTTTTTGCTTTTTGGGTCACACCCGGCATTGCACAGGGGCTACTCCTAGCTCATGCACTCAGAAATTACTCCTGGAGGTGCTTGGGGGACCATATGGGATGCTGGGAATCGAACCTGTGTCTGCCACGTGCAAGGCAAATGCCCTCCCCACTGTACTACGGCCCCGGCCCCTCTTCGTGTATTTTTTAAATTTAAAATTTTATTTCTTTAAGGCACCATGATTTACAATGCTATTCATGATTGAGTTTCAGGCATATAATGGTCCAACACCAATTCTTTCATCAATGGGATGCCCAGACTTCTTAAAAAAGGTAAGTTGGGGAGATACTCTGTGTACTCCAGATTTTAATTCAGTTTAACAAATAAATGTGAAGAAATGCCCTTTTCAGATATCAAATTTTTGATTAGTTTCTTTTTCCAAACATTACATAAATAATATACTGTCATAAATTGCCACAATGATTATGAACTATTTTAAGTTAATTGCTCTCTGTGTCAAGTCAGGAAGACAGAGATGATTTTCATAATTATTGATAATATGATCTACCAGAGGCTAGAATTTTTTCATCAAATTCTAAACTATAGTATATTTACTTTTATAAAAACTTATTAAAAACTATGAACTGTTCTATTGGGACTGGGGCCTCCTCCACCCAGATCCCCCATCTTCCAGTATGTAGGCGTTACACCTACCAACTGCCCCCAGCGCCATGTAATCCCACCAACGGCCAAGACCCAGAGACTATAAAACCCTGCTCCCGGAAGAGAACAGCGCAGTCTCCTGCCTCTGTGCCTGGCTGTCCTCACTGGGGCCCCTTTGAGGAGGGTGGGTTGAGTTTCCCTCCCCACCCTGAGCAGAGCCCCAGCAGCTGAAAATTTTTGGTTCCAGCCACAGCCACGCTTAACACCACTCTCCACATGTTCGGTCGAGCCTCACGCAAGAAGGAACCGGCAGAGGAACCCAGGTGTGCAGGACCCAGGGCGTAGATCTCCAAGCCTGCTTGGATTGGGACTGGGGCCTCCGCAACCCAGATCCCCCATCTTCCAGTATGTAGGCGTTACACCCACCAACTGTCCCCAGCGCCGTGTAATCCCATCAATGGCCAAGACCCAGAGACTATAAAACCCTGCTCCCAAAAGCATTATTATCTTATTATCTAGTTATTACTCTGGAGAACCTGGCAGGCTACCAGAAGTATCCTCCCCACACGGCAGAGTCTGGCAAACTCCCCGTGGCATACTCAATATGCTAAATACCAGTAACAATGATGGGTCTCATTCTCTTGACCCTGATAGAGCCTCAAATGTGGCACTTTTTAAAATCTAGGGCTAGGATGAAGGAGACGTTACTGGGGCCTGCTTGAGGCAATTGATGAACAACAGGATGACAGTGATACAGTGATACAGTGAACTATGAACTAGGTTGACCATAACCCAAAATGAGATGTGAGGGGTATACTTTGACATGTGGAATGAGGGTCTTCTCATTAATGTATTTCTGAGTAAAGCTCACTTAAAAAGCCACTTATTCTCACTACAAATATACATCTGAAACAGCCTATGACAATTTGCTGACTGTCATTCTAAATAAATTTGTTCAGCTGTCAGAGTAGATATGGAAAAAGAATCAACTAAATATAATCAATGTGGGCACAGAAAGTTTTTACATTGATAAATTGAGCTTCATTATTTACTATTATGCTAATATTTTAAGGTCAAGGAAATATACAGAATATATACTGTTTAACAACTCAAAAAATAAAATAAATAAGGAATAGGAAGCACTGACAGCCTGATGGCAATTTAAAAATTCCTGTATCAACACCTTTGATGTGTCTAACCTCTCAGGAATGAGATAACAGAATGCAAGGAATTTCCATGATAGTTCTCACATATGCATGCATTCATTAGGTACATGGATCATTTTTCTTCGTTTAAATTGTATTAATGGAAGTTACATTTAATTTTGTCAAATGTCAGCTTTGGGAGGTATAAAACCATTTTTTTCTGATTGTAGTGAAACATATTTGTTTAATCAAAATTTGTCTAATGATATATAGATAATCCTTGGCTGGAAGAACAATAAAAAATATTTATTAGGAAGTGTGTGACTTCACAGAAAAGGGATGTATAGTGACGTGACAGGAAAGGGATGTGTGTTTGAGTGCTGGGGCAGAGGAGAGGAGAGGAGAGAAGGTCAGAAAGGATGATTTCAATGCCATAAAGGTGCTTTTTGACAGATATGGCTCTTGGCCTCATTCCAGGATCCAGAAAAAAACACTAAAACAAATATTTGTTTATTTTTTTCTTTATTTCTAGGGGCAATTTACATATATTTTACAGGCAAAAGCTATCTTTTTTCAGGGCTCTATGAGCCCCCTTCTGCTGTTCTATGAGTTTTGACAACTGCATACACTTGTATGTGGAACAGAAAAATCTCTAACTTTTCTGTCATCTAGAAACTCATGACTCTGTCACCACCAGTCCCAGGAGATGAGGAGACAGAAGGTTCTGATGGTAGAAGGTACCTTTCTTGGTTGATAAACTTTTGGCTGACAATCCTGATCACTTGATATCAATTTTTCATTTGTTTAAAGATCTCTCCTCTCTACTCAAAGGCGGCTGACTCAATGCAAGATGAACTGGCAGAAGGATACTTACTTTAGAGGGGACAATAACTAATTGTTTAAAATCATAAAAAGTGTAGCTATGTGTTCTAGTGACTGTGTTTGGATCAAACATCCTGTTCTGGAAAGCTAGTGTGAGGGTTAAGGCACTGGTCTTGCACATGGCCAATCCTGGCTCAAGCTCGATACATAGTTTTCAGAACACTTCCAGGAGTGAACCCTGAGTACAGAGCCAAAAGTAAGTCCCGAGTTGCACTGGATGTGGTCGAGACACCCTGGTTCCCCCAATGAAGTCACTCCAAAAGCTCAGAGCTCAGATTTTTTTAAACTTATAATTCAGGTAGCATGGTTACTGTACTATTAACCTTCACGTTGTGATATATAAAGCAACTGCACTTTCACCACTATCAGAGTGTTCAAGGCCCTCTATAACTGCCATTACATCTCCTCCAGGAGGAGCTCAAATCCTAATTTTGAAATTAAGTTTGCTTATAGATCTAGGTGGGCTCAGCAAGAATCACACACAGAGGTTCCACTGTTGTCAGCCAGAGGGTGAGGGTTGTGGGTGGTAGGAGGGTGGGGTACTTTCAGAGACATTCTGTTTCTATAGGAGAGACTGCTGAGCAAAAGGCCACTGGTAACTGGTACCTGTGACCTGGTCTCTATTCCCAAGGATAGAAGGTATACTCTAATGTCCCGTCTCAGGTGGTTACAAAGGTCTGCCCAGAATCCAGAGAAGAGGACACAGCCCTATTGCTCGGGAGGAGTGTCATGCTCTCCAGGTGAGAGACACAAGACTTAAATACATAGATTATAGCTCTTTTTGGAAATTAAAATATACTGCTCTGTAAAGAATCTTCAAGTTCACAGCTTCTGGAACGATCTTCCAGAAGCAGAAATCCCACTGCATCACTGTTACTGTTCTTGAAATGCTAAGACTCCCACCCATCCAAGGTTTCACTGATGTCCCACCAGTCAATTCTCTCACTGCATTTCCACACACTTCTTTCACATCCAGCCTTCAATCATTTGTAATATTTATCATTTTCTCAAGTTCGCTTGCATATCATCTTCCAGGGAAACATTCCTTTGCTTTTCTCTGAAGGCTCCTACCTATTTCTTTATAACACACTTCTCCTGACTCATGGCAGCTCTATGATGCTCTCCTTGGAAGCAACGGTCTACAGTTGTGTCATAAACCAGCAGAAATTATGGTTGCCTCCAAGCCTTGGTCCTTGGCCAACTGTTTGACATAAGATTAGTTTTTTTTTTGACCTGAGCCATGGTTCTTGTCCTTTTCATTCCCTCCCACCAACAGACCTCCAGCACACTCCTCAACAAATCTCCTTCAAGTCATCTCTATCTCAGAGCTGCCTTCTAAAGAACCTAACGGGCAATCTGCAATGAACAATTTAAGAGCTTCCCAGCCTTTAAAATGCCTACAATTCCTATGACAATGGACTAACATTCCCAAATACTAGAAGAAATCCCATACTTTTAAAATGATGAAAAAATGACAGCACTTATTGAGATCATAATACTTTTACCTGTTAACAAAGAAGTCTTTGTTATTGGGTAATTCTTGGGAATTTACCCAATATCTAACAATGCAGCATAATTTATTGAAGAAAAATAGAAACACTGGGAAAAAAACAAAGGTTCATTGATAGTGTATGGGTTAAAAAAACTATTTATCTAAGGGAATACTCTGCAATTAGAAGAAGAATAAGGGGACACTCTTATAGTGATCTGTCAAGATTCTTGGTTAATACTATATCACAAAGGCACAAGACAGGCATGATGTAGTCAGCTACCCCTTAAGGAAGAAAGGCACTCAGGTGGATAATCACTGCACAGAATCCAGTATCTGTGGACAGATGATCACAGCAGGTGTTCAGGTCACGTCTAGAGGAGCAATGAAGTGGATAGAGCCAGTTAGAGAGAGCAGTCGTTTTTACTGTGTTTAACTTTGGGAGGTGTTTTCAAGTACTATACCATGTAAATCCATGGCTCTTCACAACATGGAGATGCATTTTTTTTTAAATCTCCTTTGAAAAACCTAGCTCAAATGCATTAATTTTGATGACAAGAGTAAGGATTATGAATTAAATGCAATACTTTTGAAAATAGTTACCTATTGTCCATCATCATTTATATGATAGCTTTTATCCACATGTCAAATGCTAATTTTGATCATAAGCCAAATATCCTGCTGTATTTGAATCTATATTTAAATGTTCTATTTGGTTTCACGTCTGTCCATTCACAATCCCTAACTGCTTTTATTTCTGTGACTTTATACTATATTTACTGTATAAGAATCACTCAACACTTTTATTTTCAAAACTTCAGACCATTTTCACATGTATAGTTTTATATAGTCTTTAGTGGTCCTTTGTTTATTAATATTTCTGATAGTCAAACTGTGATTCTTATATACAGGTATGTACTCATATGTATCTACACATATTTATGCATGAGTGTCTGTGTATATCTGCACATTTATTCCTATTCACAAATGAAGCAGATCAGTCTATTTCTTCACACTGACTTTAACTGTGGTCATTTTCCCAAAGTTTTACTGCCCTTAAATTTGTGTTGAATAAAAATTTCTTTTTGGCCCATGTACATATATTTTTTCATTGTAGGCCAAAAACCAATTAAAACATTATTTTATTACTATCATTTAATGTTGACAATGCCAACTTAACTAGCAATAATAAAGACTTTACTTGATTGTTTTAAGTAAAATTTCAACTATTTCCCACTTTCAGGTATGGTGTAGAAGTCACTGATTTCTTTTTTCTTTTGGATCACACCCAGCGATGCCCAGGGGTTAATCTTGGCTCTGCACTCAGGAATAACTCCTGGCGATGCTTGGGGGACCCCATATGGGATGCTGGGGATTGAACCAGGGTCGGCCATGTTCAAGGCAAATGCCCTACCTGCTGTACTCACTTCAGCCCCATAAAGTCACTGATTTCTTGGTGGTTTACTGTGAAATACTATGACACAAAGCTATGAGAGATGTTACAGAAGCAGCAGTGAACAGAAGAAGAAGCTGCAGAATAACCCATCAGGGCATAAGGGGGTGGGTGGCAAGGAGGCATACTGGGGGGTCGAGGTTCAGGAGGCAGGAATCCCCAAGGCCTTCTACTGCTAGCAGTTTTCTAATAAGCTACAAAGACTGAGAGAGAAAAGCAAAGCAAGACCCCAAGTTCTTAGTTATTTATATAGTCCTGTGAATCCACTGCAGTGCTCATTGCAAGAAACACCACCAGAAAGAGGGGCCTGTCCCAGGCCATTCAGGTGGAGAGGGAAATCCACAACTGTTATTTGACTTTTCCACAATGGGTACTCCTTCAATATTTTTAGATACAACCAGGGTTGAGGTGACAAGATATTGGAAAGACAAACTGTGAGCTTTATTTTTTTATCCTTCCAGTGTACACTTCCCACAATGAATGTTCACAGTTTTTCTCCCACCCCCCATCCCCCCACCACTATGGCAAGAGGCACTATCCTCTCTCCACCTCTATGGCAGGTGCTTTTCTCCTTCCTTCCTTCCTTCCTTCCTTCCTTCCTTCCTTCCTTCCTTCCTTTCTCTCTCTCTTTCTCTCTCTCTCTCTCTCTCTCTCTCTCTCTCTCTCTCTCTCTCTCTCTCTCTTTCCCCTCCCCCTTTGGACATTAGAGTTCACAATAGTTACTGAAAGATTGTCAGGTATATCCCTTTACCTACGTTCAATATTCAGTTCCTGTCCAAAATGATCATTTCCAACTATTATTGTCACATTGGTCCCTTCTCTACACTACCCTCATCCCCATCCCCATATACTTGTGGCCAACTTCCAACCACTGACCTGGCTCCTGTTTTCCCTTACCTTGACTATTCCATCTACACAACAGAACACTACACATCCATTAGGAAAAATGAAGTCATGAAATTTGCTTCTAAATGATGGACATGGAGAGTATGCTGAGTGAAATGAGTCAGAAGGAGAGGGTCAGATATAAAATGACTGCATTCATTTGTGAGATACAAACATGAGCTCTTAACATTTTCAGCAAGAATGACAGTCAAATGCAAATTTGGCACTAACTAAGGACAATATGGACAGGTCAAATACAAAAGATATTCTAGAACCCTTCCATGTTCTGTCAAATAGCAAAGGAATTTCTGACAGCATTTCCTTTCTGGGTAAGTTTCTGACAGGTTCTCTCCATCAGCAAATGTCAACGTATATAAAATATGCCCAGCTTCTTTCATTGAAAATATATTCTGCGATAAGAACATCCATATAGTTTGGGAAAACATACAGTCTAGGAAAACACAGAAAACATACTTTAATAGGAACACACACAAGTGGCAAGAATTTGTCTCACTGCTGCTTGTTCTTCAAATGTACTGTTCTAAAGCAAATGAATTATAAAATTACACTACAGGTAGGTATTAGTCACAGAACTTTTGGGTACTTTAAGACTATACTATAGTAGCTCCAGGTGGGAAAACACTCAAATTTACTGCAGCTCTTGACCTAGTTGAGGGCATTAATTACCTTCACTGACAGCCTAACCAGCCCCCAACTGGTCTCTCCACTTCCAGCCATCCCCACTGCAGACTTCACACAGGGAAAAGGGAAACCGGTTTCAGGCAGTAAGTAGGTACCTAGAGGCAGCCCTCTGACTTTTGGCCTCTAAAACATTAGTTTTCGTCAACATGAACGAAACTAATTTTCATTTTTTTAAAAAAAAATCTATATATATATTTGGGGAGTACGGGAACAACTCTCCCATGAAGTTATTCCTCCCAACAACTTCCAGTGAATGGACTGATCAGGGGGCGTTTCATTAGTTTAATGTTTCATTCAAATATTCTTCAAGCAGTTTGGGCAACATACGTGAGTATCCAGTGCTCTAAGCCACTTAACAAAGACCTGTAAATACCGTCCTAGATTGGGGAGTTAAAGCTCTGATACTGCCAGATGTTTCTCAGTTACGAACATGTTACTTATACTACATTGGTGGAATCTGACTTTTTATGAGCACCCTCAATTAATAGCAAAGTGTAAACAGGAAACAAGCGAATGTCACATTAATCTAACATAGTGAATCATTGTTATTTGCATGGTAGCTATGTAACAAAGAGCTATGTTTATAATCTATTGCTGTTATGCAGCTGCCCTAAGATGCAGTGAGTGAAACCTTATCCTCCCTCATAAGGTTTCCAAGAGAGGATGTACAACTAGTTAGACGCTTACAAGGCAGCTTCCTGTACCAGGAGGAAGTCCTTACTTCTCAACCCCGTAACAACCCTAGGGTCCAAATATCTGTCAACTGGTAAGTATCACTAAATAAAAGATAAGGCTAACTTGAGGGCTCACTTTGTGGTTGACATTGTGGTCAAGACTCTCCTATATGAACTCATTCCATCCTTTTAACTACTTGATGAATGTACTTTACTATGTTTATT
Organism: Sorex fumeus; assembly: GCF_029834395.1. Classification (NCBI taxonomy): domain Eukaryota; kingdom Metazoa; phylum Chordata; class Mammalia; order Eulipotyphla; family Soricidae; genus Sorex; species Sorex fumeus. Next base: position 81,622,519 of record NW_026606065.1, on the reverse strand, counting down.
TTTCCACTGAAGAACAATGAAGGTCAGGAGGAATGCCCCTATTGATGTGGCTGGATGGGAAACAAAGCCCAAGAGAGCTTGACCGTGCTGCTCTCAGAAAACCACACGGCTCATGAGACAGCAGGTGGAAGAGAGAGTGGCGGGAAAGACACAAATGTCTGGGGGCTTTTGGTCTTTCTTCTTCCCCCAAAGGGTTTCCTGTAGTTTATCACCAGAAAAATTCACTCCTCTACCCTCCATGGTCTTGCTTGATGTTATAATCAGTGTTAATCATGTCAAATTTTACTCACCCCTCCCTTGGGATTTGAGCTCCTGATTTCCTTAGCTATGGAAATCCAATGCCCAAAATGCTTGGAGGCCAGGCCAATCACTCTTTGGCACAGAGGCACTCGAGGCACCCTTTCTGCTCGGCTTTTCCTTTCTGTAAGAAAGAGAAGGCAAAAGGAGCAGGAAGGGGGATGAACAATGCTCCTCTAACCCTGTCTTTCAAGATGGCCTATTCGTTTCATAAAATTCTAGCAACACTACAGAAACAATCCATACCCCGAACAATGTGGTTTGCTATCAAAAGGAAAACACGAAGGGGCTGGAGAGATAGGGCAGTGGGTAGGGCACATCCCTTGCGCAAGGTCAATCCAGGGTCAAGACCCAGCACCCCACATGGTACCGCCAAGGCCTGCCAGGAGTGATCCCTGAACCGAGAGTCAGGAGTAAGCCCTGGGCACTGTCAGGTGTGGTCTCCAAATCAAAGACCAAAATGAAAATAAATATTCATCTCATTCTACTTACTTATTTTTAATTTTTTGGCTTACAATACTTTTTTCTTTTTTATTGAATCGCTCTATGAGATACACAGTTACAAAGTTGTTCATGATTGGGTTTCAGAACTATTAGCAATGGTTTCTTGTGGACATTATTCCACACCACACCCATTTGATCATCTCATTTTATAAGTAGCTAGTGAGGCTGATGAGTGAGTGGGGATTGGTGTGGGGGTCTGACTACAATGGACTCAATAGGAAAATCTGGTGATATAAAAAGGCAAACTCTCTTAGTCATGCAGACACTGTTATACATAAATCGCAGGGAAATTCTGAGACTGCCTATTGTCAAAATATGCAATACTAGAAAATATGTATATAAATGGCAAGTATGGCTACAGAAAAAAGTTCAGTAGGGAATAAAACAGGTACTTTACTACTTTTAGGTATTTACTAAATGAAACAAAAATTTTAGTGGGCTTGAGGAAGGTCCTTGCCTTGTATGCAGCTGATCCTGTTAGAACTCTGGCACCCCATATGGTCCCCCAAGCACCACCTGAAGTGATCCCTGAGCACAGAGTCAGAAGGAAGCCCTGAGCACTGCCACTGAGGCCCACAAAGCAAAACAAAAAGCATAAACGATGGTTTATCCACACCATAGAATACTATTAAACAGTAGCAATAGTTTAAACTACGGATACAGTCCACAAGGATGGATCTCATATATATTATGCTAAGTGAAAGAAAACAGAATCAGATTTTATGCCTTATAATTCTATCCACATGAAATTCTGAGAAAGGCAAACCCACAGGTCTGAAAGCAAACCAGTCACATTAGAGACTAGATTTGGGAATATGGACTGCTGCAAAAGGGATGGAGGAACTTTCTAGAGTGGTGTCACCATCTTCTGACTATAATAATGAGGACACTACAGGTTTGTTAACAGTCACAGAGTCATCTATAAAAAGGAATATTTTAAATATATACTAATGATACTTTACCAAACAAACAAATTATATCTCACTATACTGTATTATATCTCACTCAAATTATATCTCAGGAGTAAATCCTGAGTTCAGAGCCAGAAGTTACCCCTAATACATCTCCAGGTGTGGTCCCAAAATAAAACAAAACAAATACAAAGATGATTAAAGGTATACATATCTATAACTCTATCTATACAGATACTATATATGTATATATATATATTTATACAGCAATTATACATATACTATATATAAAGATACATACCTATCACCTTTGCATTTGTAGTTTGGTTGAATTCATTAAATATATATGCTTAATGGATATAATGTGTTCAATTAATATAATATGTTTAATGACCACAACCAAAATGATACATTATCCTCCAAAAGATGAGGTCAACAAATTGAAAAGTAAACAAAATTTTCTAATACTTGGACAGTGTTTAGTCAACACAATTCATACCAGAAAAGATGCTAGATCAGAAAGACATTGTCTAAAATGAAGACAAGTACTAAAGTATACTATCTCATAAAACACACACACACACACACACACACACACACACAAACACATGCACAATAGAAAGATTGGAGCTATAGTACAGCAGGTAAGGTGCTTTCCTTGCAAACAGCTGACCTAGGTTCCATCCCTGGCACCACATATGGTTCCCTAAGTCCATCAGGCGTGGTCCCTGAGCACAGAACTAGGAATAAGCTCTGAGCATCACCAGGTGTGGCTCCCCAAACAAAACAACAACAAAGATAGATCATTAGTTATTGGTCACTACTGAATGTGTTCAGTGTGTTACCATCTGTTGAGCACTTGTGTATTTTGCCGTGCAGGACACAGGCACAGTTAACAAAAATAAGGTCACAGTGATCTACTAAACAGAAATAGGATATTCATCCAACAAGCACCCAGGACTGAAGCCAGTCCAAGTGTACAAAGTTTCTGCTGCAGGTTCCATTTCTATGAGCTAGAGGATTTCAAATAAGTCAGAACCTATGGGCATTCATGCGGGTGATGAGCTGGGCCAGGCAGCTGCAGGCTGACTCTCTGCTTCTGCAGCAGCACAGGGGAGGAAGAATGGGCATGAGGAAAAGGTCCAGCCTCACCCCAAAGCAGACCCTTCAGGGTTTCACTTAGGCCCAGAATAAGTCTAGCATTTTCTATAAATTTTAGTTTTTGCCATACACTTTTAAAACATAATTCCAGGAAGATTCAAATTTATGGAGTAAAGAAGCCCAAATTTTTAGCCTTCAGTGCTTTAATACAATTTTTAAAAAATAGCATTAAAAACATATACTGACCCATTTAGAAACAGTACACATCAATGTTTTTAAAGTGCCAGTGAATCTTTGGAATCCTCTAAATTGATAACATTTCTTGGCTTTATCAGTACACTTCACTGGCATCTCTCCCACTACACAGTTGCTAATGAGCTCCTAGTGCCACAAACCAGCAGCAACCTAGCTTCAGAGAACATTCCTGAGCTTCTGTCTAACTGGTTCTGCAGTCACCTTCTCTCTGAAACATAAAACCCCAGGAAACCGCACTTCTTCCCTGTTGTTTACGAAGGGCCCAGCTGCCTTGAGACATTCATCACAGAACTGGAATAAACAGAGTGGGTGAAATGGGAAAGACAGGTGCAGGCCTCTCTGGAGCACAATGACCTAACCCTCTCCTCACGGCCCTGTCACTTGATCAGCTTGTACGCATCCTTCAGATCTGGAGTCATTTCATCCTGGAAACCTGAGGCCATAGCCCCCCATGGCTGTAAAACAGCCCTTCTAAGAGTTTGCACTGCACACCACACTGTGTTATACTCACAGGACTTCATAACTGCATCCCCTACTCAATTCTAAGAACAAGGGCTTGGTCCTATTCATCTAATTGGCATGATTCAAGGACTGGAGCAAACATATATCAGGTAAGGTGCATGCCTTGTATGCAACAGACCTGGGTTCAATCCCCAGCATTTCATACAGTCCTCCAAGTACCATCAAGAGTGATTCCTGAACACAGAGCCAGGAGTAAGCCCTGAGCATTGCTAGGTGTGGCTCTAAGACAAAACAATACAAAAAAAAAAAAGAGAGAGAGCACTTGAGAGTGACCAAGGAGACAGGGAAAGGGTTTTGCAAAATCTTTCGATTTCTATTTAGGTCCTGGTTTTAAATTGCTCAGGGTGGATATACGTCTTGAAATAATTTTTCATCCAACACAGTACAACTTTAATTATTGCCCAAAAACTATCATTGCAAAGAGGGATTGCCCAGCTAAGCAGGGGCTCACTCGAAAGCTGGGATGCTCTTGTAGTGAGGAGTAGCCAGATGGGATTGTCGTGCCATCAGCTCTTTGATTGCTGTACTCACCTCCACCATCCAGTAAATAGGGAACTTTGTGGAATTTGTACTAGGAGCCCTGCTCTTAACATTCAGACCCTCGTAGAGTGGGGAATAAATTCTAAGTGATAACTTCTAATAGAAAGTCAACGATTTCTTTATTTTGTTTCTGGCCACACCTAGTGGTGCTGGGGGCTGTGTGTGTGAGGCAACTCCTGGCAATGCTTGGTGATCTATGTGGTGCTAGGATACAAACCTGGGGTTCTCACATACAAAGCACATGCTCTGTTTTTTTTTTTTGGAGTTATATCCTTGAGCCTTGTTTTGTCCTTGTTGAAGTCATAGCCTTTAGAGGAAGTCCATATGTTGTTGCATTCCTCATTTAATTTGTATCGATTATGATGCCAACATTAATTACCTGACTGCAAGCTAGTCCCTCAAATAATGAATCTCTATTGGGAAACACAAAGTCTCTTATGACAGGGCAGAAGATGAAATCTTCGCTTTGAGGAATTTTGTCTTTTACCAAAAAGAGACTACTTACCTGTCAAGAATGAAACATTTATTTTTGAGATGCATTTAAATCATACATTATGTCCAAATGGAGGGGAAAAAGTCACTGCAAAAATTTTGATCATGTTTAAGACATTTACTTCCTCTAGACTTGATCATTGTATCACTGTCCTCCCGTTGTTCATTGATTTGCTTGAGTGGACCCAGTAACATTTCCATTGTGAGACTTGTTACTGTGTTTGGCATATCGAATATGTCACAGGTAGCTTGCCAGGCTTTGCTGTGCAGGCAAGATACCTTGGAGCTTGCCGGACAGGCCGAGAGGGGTAGACTTGATACATAAGCAAATCTACTCCAAAGTCAGTGCATTCTATCATAGGTGCTAATGTAGCCGCTGGGGTCTGGGTACTATGAGAAGTATGTTTTAGTTTAGAATATGGTACAGACAAATCTGCAGCATCTCTGAACACTAACATTTTTAATTAAGGTTCCCCAAACAAAAAGCCAACCGGACTAGAAATATAAGAAGGGGTGCTTGACAAGCAATTTATATCTAACTATTTTGAAAATAATGACCCAGTAAATAGAGAATAATCATAAAGACTTCCAAGGACACAACAGAGTGTGGTAGGGGGGAGTGGAGGCGGCAAAACAACTAAAGAGAACACGTATATGGTTTTTGATAAAAACTTTTTTAAAGATTGCACTCATTTGTGTAATATAAAGGTAAAGGTAAAGGTAAAGGCCCTCCCGTTGATCGTCGATTTTGGTCGAGCGTATAAAGTAACAGAATGGGTGACTAATACCCAAGAACAGGAGAGATAAGTACTAGTAGGATTACTCCACAGCTTAGAAGCTGGCCTTGCATGCTGGAGGAAAAGGTAGCTCAGACAGAGAAGGGACCACCGAGTAAAGGGTGCTAGGAGGGCCCACTCAGGATGGGAGATGTGGACTGAAAGTAGACTATAGGCCAAACATGATGACCACTTAATACCTCTACTGCAAACTACAACATCCAAAGGGAGAGAGAGAAAAAGGGAATACCCTGCCACAGAGGTGGGGTGGAGTGCAGAGGACGGGGTGGGGGTAGTGGAAGGGATGCTGGGACCATTGGTGGGGGGAAATGAGCACTGGTGGAGGGATGGGTACTTGACCACTGTATGACTGAAATGCAAGCATGAAAGTTTGCAAGTCTGTAACTGTATCCCATGGTGATTCTCTAATAAAAAATTTAAAAAAAATTTTAAGCCAAAAGTACTTATCTACTCTTTTATTTATTTTTTAAAAAATGAGAATGCCAGTTTATATAAAAATCTTAATTTTTTAATTTCATTGATTTAGTCCAAAGATACAGAAGATGAAATGCTAACAAACACTTTCTGTTGCCTAGTATTATAAAATGTTTTTTTTTCTTTTGCTTACCTAATATGTACCAGATATTGACAAATATTAACTAGTTCTCTCTAGATTCTGTTAGTTAGATTTTATATTGGTTTCAACATTATTATGGTCTTAGAATCTCTACTTCTCAAACCTGATATTTCTAGCCTTCCATGTTAAATATACACTCCATTTCCTAACCTTCATTCCACTCTAGTTTAATGACCCCAAAGAAAAGATTCAACTGTCTCAAATATTTGAGAAATGCCAAAAATAAGTAGACACTCTAAATTGTCTATATAGAAAAATAGCTATATTTTCATATCAATATGAATAATTGGCTGCTATTCTATGTATTAGTCACTGATCAATCACCATAGTTTCATTTTTTTTCTTTTTGGGTCACACCTGTTGTTGCACAGGGGTTACTTTTGGCTCATGCACTCAGGAATTATTCCTGGCGGTGCTCAGGGGACCATATGGGATGCTTGGAATCAAACCCGGGTCGGCCATGTGCAAGGCAAATGCCCTACCCACTGTTCTATCGCTCCAGTTCTGATCACCATAGTTTCAAAGTCTCCTCTCTATTTCAAAAATGATTTGACCCATTTTCTTTATTATATCAATGTTTATTATATATTTTAAAATTATAGTTTAATGTTCCTATTATGTATTTGAATTTTAGCACTACTGAAGTTTTCAATCCATTTCAGATAACATTTAGCTAATTGTTCAGAAAGCCCATGAACAACTGCCCATCTTGTAAGACTTTAAGACACTGTAGCTAGGGCTGGAGAGATCCTACAGTGGGTTGGGCCTTTGCCTGGCATGCAGCTGACCTGAGTTCTACTCTCAGCACCACGTATGTTCCCTGGATTCTTGCTAGGAGTGAGCCCTGAGCACAGAACTAGGAGTAAACCCTGAGCATAACCAGTTGTGCCCTCCTTTCCCCCAAAAGAAGCTGCTCTGCTTTGAAAATGTAGCTTATTTAATATTCAGCCAATCCCAAATAACCTAGTTCTAGTTTTTGAAATAATGTATGGCTTTATAGAATTTTATCAAATATTTTCAGTAGGAATCACAGAACTGGAATCCATCAGGACTTCAAAACCTTAGCGCAATCCTTCCCTGACTTCTCCAGTCCCTGTTTGTGTATTTAAGCTAAATTCCTCCTATTGTCACAATCAAAAATTTTTTTAAAAATCAACTTTTCTGTTTATAAACCAAATTAGGAGATGGTTGCAGGATGGTGGTGATTTATGCTTCTGTTTAAAACTAAAAAATTACATTAAAGGACTCTACTTACTACCTGCCCTACATACTAACTCACACATTTTCTGAAATAGCTTTTAAAGTTGCTTATAACATGTCACTATCAGAATGGAAAAAAAAATTGAGTTTCCAATGGTAACAAACTGGTTATTCATATCATGTTTCTTGGTCACTTTTATACTGCCACCCAGCCCTAATGCCCAGTCTTTATAAACTGTAGTTTTCTCACCTCCCTACACACACACACACACACACACACACACACACACACACACACACGTGCTACCTTTAGCTGGCTGATAGGAATTCCATCTGGCCAACAAGGCCATGGAGTTCTGTGTAATCTAGCTCCAAATCTGGTCTCTCTGATCATAGTCACAGAACTGAAACCTTTAATTGGTTTGAATATGAAACGAGATGTTGGGTAAAGCTTGTTTTATGAACCTTCAAAATAAGCTTCCCACAAAGCAATTTACACATTTTTGTTTCCCTCAAGGTAACTAAAGTGGCAGAGTACTGTTGATATTTAAATATTTTAGACCTTTTAAAAAATCATATTAAAAAGAAACACGTAACAAAGTTGAATATTTGGGCCATTTTTAAGCACTCTGGTATCCAAACTTCTCCAGAACACACCCTGTGACATGCTAGTAATTGTTTTGGGCAGACAGACAGAACACTGCTAAAAAGTTTCCACTGATGAAAATCCAATTTAAGTGAAGAAGAAAATCCAACAAAACTGCAGGCCTCTAAAAGTCCTATCTGATTTTTTGGGGGGGAGATCACATCCACAGAACTGTGCTCAGGGGTTACTGCTGGCTTTTCACTCTGGAATGCCAGAGATTGAAGCAGGTTCGGCCATGTGGAGGCAAACGCCTTACCACTGTACTATTGCTCTGGCCCCCCAAAAGTTCTATCTTAACTACATGCTAATTATACTTCAATAAAAATGTGAGAAAGAATATTGGCAGAGGATATGAGTGACAATGGGGATGCAGGCCATGAAGGATAGGAACAGAAGGAGCAGTGGGGTGTTACTGAAGACACAGGAACACATGATGAGTTTGAAGAGAGCAGTGGCATTCATTCACCTGGTCCCTTTCAACCTTCTGGGAACCTGTTTCTGATACCATGCCCACTGACAGTGAACACCAGAAAACTGGCTGCATTATTCATGACTAAATGACACGGTTAAATACTTTTATTCCTACTCAAGCAAGAAAAAGTTGTAAGTTAGTTTATACTTTAAAAAGAGAGAGAGGGGAGAAAGGCAGGAAGGATGGAAGGAAGAGAGGGAGGGAGGGTGGGAGGGAGGAAGAAGGGAGGGAGGAAGGAAAAGAGAGAGAAAGAAAGAAGGAAGGAAGGAAGGAAGGAAGGAAGGAAGGAAGGAAGGAAGGAAGGAAAAAGGAAGGAAGAAAGGGAGGGAGGGAGGGAGGGAGGGAGGGAGGGAAGGAGGGAGGGAAGAGTGAGGAAGGAAGAAAAAAATGGGAGTAAAGGAGAGAGGGAGAAAGGAAGGCTGTACATCAACCAAAATGTTTCTAAGAAAAAGTCAGTAGCAGGATGGAGAGTCAAAATTATACATGGTTTCAATTTTACTTTCAACCAGGCCATTAGAAATCATTGATTGTTTTACTATGTTCTCAAAATCACTCTAACCAATGGCAACTTTAACCTGAATAAATAGAGTATTAGCATTTATCAGCAGCAGAGCTGAGGGTGGGTTTGTCAGGGCCCTACCGTGGAAAGGTCAAATGAGAGCAAAGTCATTCTGGTGGGACACTGGGGGTCTATACAGGAAGGAATCCTGACGCCCATAATACACTGGAAACGCTCTCACCACAGATCTAGCCAAGAACAGCAGCACAGTTCCCAAGCTATACTGCAAAGACAGGGCAGAGCAGCACCCATGGGGTCAAAGCGGAAAGATCTCTGAGAACAACTTAGTATAGAGCAGGGCACATCTATGCAGAAAAACTGATTTGTTCAGATAAACGAATCATCTCCATATAAACATCTCTGTAAGCACAGAGGGAAAGGTCAGAAAAGCATATCCAAGAAGGGATGAGGGATGGGAGTGAGGGTGATCTTCCGTCTGTGCTTCATGCAACTGAAGTATTAGCTGTGGATTCATCTTTCTAGATACACCAACGTTGATAGGTTCCCATGTACCAAGGAAGAAGAGTGTTTTAATCACAGACTCACTGAACTTCTAAACAAGCTTTTATGCAACACAGATAATGACCCTCATAACTTGTATAACTTTTCAAAAAAATTTACTGGGGACAGAGCGATAGTATAGTTGGTAGTTAGTATAGTTGGTAGGGCACTTGCCTTGCACACAACTGACCAAGGTTTGATCCCTGGCATCCCATATTGATGTAGGCAGGTAGATAGGGAAAGGTTCTCTGCAATGAAACAAAGTCTCATAGAAGAATTCTAGGACCGACCCACCCTGTGGAGACAGAGAATAAGGACTTGATAAGACCATCCCCAGACCCTGAAGATATGGGCCTCCTCCCCATGAAATTCCTCCTTTCCAAAAACCCCCTTTCAATCCGGTTAACTCCAGCGACCCAGCCCCAAGGAGATTCCAGGACATTCCAAGTCAGAAGATTCTCGAACCCCCTTTCAATCGGTTAACTCCAGCGACCAAGCCCCAAGGAGATTCCAGAACATTCCGAGTCAGAAGGATCTATAAGAACCAGCTCGAGAGCCCACTTGGCACTCTCTCCACCCTAGGAGAAGCCCGCGTTCCCTCTGGACGTGTTACCCTCTCTCTCTCTCTCCCCCGCTTATCTGCTTATCCCTTTCTCTCCCTCTCCAAAAGCCTCCAAATAAAACCTGTTACTTCACTGCTCGTCTACTCCTGAAATTCTTTTCTGCGAGAGAGACAAGAACCCCAGAAACCTCGGGTAAGGCTTGGGACTGGTCTCTCCTTTCCTGCAAAGAGCGAATTCTTGCCCCAGCTCGAGTCCGTGGCTCCCCGAGCAATCCGGTGGTGGGGATTAACTCCCGTGCTGAGAAGATCAAGCGGACTTCAGGTGTGGCTTGTCCTAGCCTACCCAGGGCCCCAGGAGACAGAGGCGGGTGGGGAGAAAGTGACTGTCTTTCTCCTCCCCACTTCACATAAGTCACCCGTGGGGCCCACCGACATCAATATGGTCCCCCAACCCATCAGGGATGAGCTCTGAGCATAGAGACAGGAGTGAGCTTAGAGTTCCATCAGTTGTGACTCCCAAACAAAGACCAAAGGCTTATCAAATGGCTCCTAGAGTGTACTATTTTAATGATAATTATATATAATAGGAAATTTTAGATGAAAATATGGTGGCTGCTGTTAAAGGTTTCTCCTTGAGATACAATAAAATAATTTCAGAGACATGCCATTTATGTCATTTACTACTAAGTAACTAAAGATAATCTTTAGAATGTTAAATTATTCCTTACAATTGAGTGAACCAAAAGCAGTAATCTTTGACCTTTCAGCTTAAGGTGCCCTAAAACAGCATGCAAAGTAGTACCTTTCTATTTTTAAAATGACATTTGAAGTGCCTTCATAGTCCTCGGAAATAACTGGGCAGTGGCAAGAGAAAGTCAACACTCTAACTGGGCTCCATCAAGGATTTTCATTTCTCTGTTTTCAAATCAGTAACTTTGAGAAATACTAAACAGAATTGGGCAAAGGGTATAGTGACTTCTGTTTCCTGATTTGTAGGGAAGAATTTTAAGAGGTTATTTATAGAAGGCCACTTACAATTTTTTTCCAGCTAGATTTAAAATCATTAAGTTAGAAACTCACTTAGCACTTTTTCAGGGCTTTGTTCCATATAGAAATTTTCAGAAAAATTAAAATTGCACCTCAGCCTGTTTGGATTTTTTTTAGGTAAGATAGTAGGTGTAAATGAGCAAGAAAGGGCCACAGGAATGATCTGGGAAGCTGGAGGCTTGGGGCTCTGTAAAGAATGTCTTGATAAGAAGGCTAGGAAGTCTAGACTATCTGAAATTTGCTGATTGTGAGGAAAGCCAGATTATTAAGAAATCTTGAGAAGGCAGTGTTTAGGCTTTTAAAATACATGTGGAACTTGGGATGTGGGAACAGAGATTCCAATGCTATGGTCACACGAATTATCTTTGACCCTGAGTGACACGGAGGAGTGAAACCTATCATGGATACAGAAGTTGTGGCAAGCAATAGGGAACAAACATCATTAGGGTGACAGGGGAACCAGAAGAGGACAGGAAGAAGAAAAAAAATGCTCTGATTGTTACAGAGAATATCTAACAGGGTTTCCTCGGAGTGGACTGAGTAACACAGAGCAAGATAAGCAGAGGCATCTTAGTTTTTTTTTAAACAATTGCTGTTTAACTTATTGAATAAAATAAAATTGAATAAAAAGGACATCCCCAAATCTCTCAAGATCCCACCACAGTAGGACATTATCTTCCTAGAGGTTCCCTACTTGCTGGTTCCCTATGGAGAGGAAACTTAACACTCAAGAGTCCTTTCAGAAGAAGAATGGGTCAGGCCTCAGGATTTCAACCTCTCCTGTGAGTGCTTCTTTAAGAATCAGGTTTCCTCAACCCACAAGATGCTTTTGTGCAAAAGGTAAGAGGTCTTTTGTCTGCAAAGGAAGCCACATCCTGCTTGAGCTAGTGTTCTGCCCTTTATGTAAATTAGAAGAATACCTCTCTACCCAGCCTCTTTTGCTTTTTTTTGCTGGTCAGCCTTGGGAAGTGAAGAATTTGAGCTACCACTTGAGAAAAAGTTTTCATTAAGTAATTTTAAGGGGGATAAGTAACACAAGCTGCTGTGTTTGTTCCCACACATGCAAACCTCTTGTTAATGATCTGAGCTGAGTGTGGTCCCTTAGGACCACATCAGTAAAAGCTGGGCTACACCTTGGTTATTGTTCTGGTCAAGAATGGTTGAGAAATGAGATGCAAAGTAAGTCGTAATAGAATGAAATACAGCCCAGACAGTATGAGATAACACCTTACATGATAAACATTGATTTTTCTATCTTTGTACACAGTTACTGTTTCTTCATTTCTGCATGCATCTGGAAATCTTTCTTGATATTGGGCCTTAAAAGTCACACCCTTTCCAGCAGAGCAGTGCTTGAAAAAGAGGGAGGAGTTGGCTGGTATTCCCTTTTAATTCAAACATAAAACACATTTCCTACTTTCCTCTGGTCTCATCTTTGCAGTTGGAAGGTAACAGAACAGGATTGTGAAAGAATTCCTTAAGAAAATTAATGATTAGAAAGGCAGGGCACTTTCAGAGAAGATGCCAGTGAGACTATACTCTTGAGCAGAAATCCCGAGTGAAGACGAAGCCCTGTGTTTTATCTGTGTGCCCATGTGACTCAGTCCTGAGAGTCAAGGCTGATGTCAGAGTGACAGCCAGACACTGCTAAGAAATGCCGTGAGTGTGCAGTTTCTTTTCACCCTCAGTCTGGGTCCTACTGATAATTATTCCCCTCAACATCTGGACCTTGTCTCATCCCCCTGAGATATTTTGAAGGCACAAGCAGAGGGGCGATTTCCCCACTGTGGTTGCATGACATGTTTATGCCTTGTATCTTCTTGTCTCCTCTATCCAACTTGTGTCTGGGAGTCAGACAGGACCATTTTACAATTGTCACCCCTTAGCCTCAAAATCGAGGCTTTTGTTACTCAAGAGTTATCACTCAATTCCTCCTGCTCTAATCCCGCTAGCAAAATGCTATCTTTTATTATAACAGAATCACGGCATCTTTAAAAAATGTTTGCCCACCAAAGACAAGCTCGCTGAAATATTTTTCATGACCTGACTGGCTCACACCCATGAAGCGAAGCAGTCCAGCATCCCAGAAGCAATGAATGATCACTCCTGGAACTCGCCCATTCCATGAGAAATGCATGTAAGCAGGCTCCAATCTGTATCCTAGCTAGTAACCAGGCTGTAGTCATTCCACGAAAGAGAAAATGTGGGGCAGATTGCCTAGAAATGTCTCAGTGCCATACAGAAAGTGGCGAACAGCTGCTGCCCAGACACTAAGACCCGCACCCCCACCCAAGGAAGAGGAGCTTGTATGCCACTGGAGTCAAGGCCAGGAGGGAGAGCGGAATCAAGAAGGCCTTTGTCCACCCATGGGGACAATGGAGAAGACACTGCAGTGTAGAGGAGCAAGGTGCAAATGCCTGATCTTGTTTATGCAATGTGGGGGAGATCAGGAAGGCGCCCTCAGCCTCCAAAATGCATGTGTGAAACGGATTTCAACGATGCCACCCTGGCACCTGTTCTTGAAGTCTGTGTTCACAAAACCCTACCTTGACATCACTGATCCTCAGTATCTAAAGGTGCACTCTGCAAAGGCCGTCCATCTTTCTCCAAAACAAAGGAAAGCCTTGCTCACCTCAATGATGTAGAGGACCACATTCTTGTAGAAGCAGTACAGGATGCACTTGGTCACCCGATTGTAGCTCCAGGCACCGTGAACCAGCAGGAGTTTCTCCAGGTAGGAAAACTGCAAGAGGAAAGGAGCACTGTTCAGAAGAGCCCAACGTCTGGAACATGGCTTCACAGCAGAGACAGGGGAGCAGAGAAGAAAGCCCAGTTCTGTGGTTCACCCCAGAAAACTGCTCCCTACATGCAGAGCTTCCGCGTCCAGTAAGAACGTAAGATTCCTAAAATAAATCTAGAAAGTTGTCAGTTCCCCTCAAACATGATGCTGAACTTTGCTTTATCCAAACAACTTCATTACCCCAAAGCCTCAGGGCCTTAACAATTGAACGGGAGTGGCTGAAGGCACTGTGAGATTCTGGATTCCTGATTCCACCACAGAACTATGGTGATAGAAGCAAAGGGCAGGAACACTCATGTCCTAATGTCCTTTCAAAGAAAGGGACCTCCCAAACTGCATGACTCATGATAATTGTCAGCCTGTTAATCTGTTGGTTAAAAACAAGTATACTGTGCCCGGAATGATAGCACAGCGGGTAGGGCCTTTGCCTTGCAAGCGGCCAACATGGCCGACCAAAGTTTGATTCCTCGCCCCTCTCGGAGAGTCCAGCAAGCTGCCGAGAGTATCTCGCCTGCACGGCAAAGCCTGGTAAGCTCCCCGTGACGTATTCGATATGCCGAAAACAGTAACAACTGTCACAATAGAGACGTTACTGGGCCCGCTTGAGCAAATTGATGAACAACGGGAGGACAGTGACAGGACAGTGACAGTAACTGTGCCCGGAGCAATAGCACAGCAGAGAGGGCACTCACCTTTCACATGGCCTACCTAGGCTTGATCCCTGGCACTAAATATGGTGGTACAAGCCTATTAGTAGTGATCCCTGAGCACAGAGTCAGGAGTAATCCATGTGCAAAGTTGGCTGTGATTCCAAAACAAAAATTAAAAAACCAATCCCCCTACCCAGAGACACACAGCAGAGAGACACAGACTCTTGCACGAAGGTTCCAAAATCGGTCCCCTCCCCCTCCCCTCTTCCCTCGCTGCTCCTCTCTCTCTCTCTCTCTCTCTCTCTCTCTCTCTCTCTCTCTCTCTCTCTCTCTCTCTCTCTCTCTCTCTCTCTCTCTCTCTCTCCCCCTCCACCCCTCCTGTAGTGGAGGCATGCCTGGCAATGCTCAGAGGTTACTCCTAGCTCTGTACTCAGGGATCACTCCTGGCACGGCTCAATGAAAAGTTTGGGTTGCCAAGAATCAAATCTGCAAAGAAAAAGCCACATGCAAAGAAAAATCCCTACTTAAGTACTACGGCTCTGACCCAAGTACCTCCTTTCTTCTTTTTTTCCCCACCCATCCTGAAAATGCCTGTGTTTTCTCTTGAACATTTATACATTTATGCTTCTGTTTTTCTCCTCTTAAACTTTCTAAGTAATTTTGCTTAATAAAACAACCTATCTTGCTTCACTAAAACAACAAAACCAAAAAACTCCAAAAGTATGAACATGAAGCTGGAAAAAGGAAAGGCTTGCTTTTTATCTGTGTTATAGTATTCTGCTTATTAGGGAAAATTCTGTTTAAATCATCGTTTCTATGCATTTAGTGAACTGTGTATTAGGTTGACTTTCCCTTTGTTGACTTGAACTAAAATTTTTCTTAAGATATGCTTTGTGTACTTTTGTCATTTATTAAAATATTCTTATCAAGATAATGCTGATTCCAAGACTGTTCATCTTTTAGTGGTGCAATTCCATACCTCTTCAAAATTATGTGCTACCATACCTCACTCACCAAAGTACACACTCTCTCTACCACAGTGTCCTGGCCCTCCTTCCGGCTTCGATCCCCTGCTTGCCTCCTTCTGTTAGCTTCCCATGCATTCAGAGTCCAGGTGTTTGACTTAGTTTGATTTGAACTAAAACTTGAATTCCCTGTTCTAAGTCACAGGCCAGTCCACAAGTTCAAATCTATCACTCTCCTAAGAAACATCTCCAGACAGAATTAAGATCATCAACAGATTCTAGAAACATTGAATCACTTTTGACATTAAATAGACAATCTCAGAGACTCTGAAAGTACATTATTATTAGCACTAAAGAAGGAGAATGAATAACTATGACCTCAAAGCTCCTCCAAAATGGAGAGCAAGGTCCATCACTCATCTCTGTACTCGGAAAGTCAAATGATGACCTCAAAATGGCAGAAATAGGGGCACATGGAAAAGTGAAAAGCCCCATAAAGACTCATTAAGGACACCAAAGGGGATAGGGGGAATCATAAAATAACTAGCTCAACACTAAAAAAGGAGGTTTGTGTTTGACCTGAAACCCCCCCCCCCCCATCTTAAACTTCAATGGACACAGAGGACATCTGTTGGAATCATCCTGAAAGCCTCCAGTTTACTGCTACAAGGATTTGTTTTTTGGGGGTGGGGGGAGGAAAGAAGCATCCTAAATCAAATGCTCTTTTCATGAGATCATTCAGAGCACATGGGACCCTTCTTTCCCACAAACAGGAACTCTAGTCTAAAGGGCCACAGCGCATAGACTCCCCACACATGCTACCCCAGGCAAGGCAGCAAAGTGGGGGCTGACCCCAGAGTAAAGGTCTTGGTGGGGAGAAAGATGTGGAAGCAGCATTCTATCTGTCTCACCAGTTTCCCAACGGGGCACTTTCTCGCAAAAAAAAAAAAATCAACATGTGCACATAAAAATACACTGATCACAAAGCTTTTTCTGCAACCAAAGACATTCATCATTTCATTGGAGGCAAAGTGGATGCTGATTACATGTCAATGGGAAGAGCGGGCTTCACGGAGGAGGAATACTGAAATGACACACTCTCTGC
Source organism: Sorex fumeus (assembly GCF_029834395.1). NCBI lineage: Eukaryota > Metazoa > Chordata > Mammalia > Eulipotyphla > Soricidae > Sorex > Sorex fumeus. The sequence goes on along the minus strand of NW_026606065.1, from coordinate 81,605,977 downwards.
CTCATCACAAACAGGACCATGGGCAGGAGACACTCCAGCCTGCAGACACAGGGGGTCACTCAGCATGGCCTCTTGTCAAAGTGACTATGACACTTGGAGGAACACAAAAACTCCAGAGTTACAAAGTCCCACTCCCCCTCTCTGTTCTTCTTTGATGCTTTTAATTTGATGCAAGCACTGCTCCAGATTTGACATCCCATTAGTATGCAGTTTCAATAAAGCAGGCCATGGAATTGTCCTTCCCTAGACATTTTCAAGAAAAAGACAGGCAAATATTTGCCTGGAACTCCTAGGAAACCTCTAAAGATTCCTTTGAGCCCGATGATGCTATAACTCAAGTATTTAATAATGTTGGGGTGTATAACATCTACACTTGCTGACAGACTACAGGAAGCGCATTGTCCCAGGGGTCTTGGCCAGTCAACTTGGGGAGAGCCAAGAAGCAGGTGTGGGGGGCCCTTCTCCAAAGTCACGTGCTAGTCTGGAGCTCTGAGGCCCTGAACCCTCAGACCAGAGCCTGGCCCCCTCATGTGAAGAATCCCCACTTTTCTCATCTGTAAATCCTGATTTTTTTCTTCTACTACTTGAGCAATTGTCTTGAGAACTGATTTGAAATCCAGTAAGCCACAAGATGGATTTCCTGCACTTTTCAGAGTCCACTTCTCAGAGGACTTTGAAATTCCTCTCTGCCCTTGCAGAACCAGGAATGGGAGAAGATTATGGGAGATGATGTAAGGCAGAGGTCCCCTACCCCCAGGGAAATGGAGACTCAGCATGGCAGAGAACCAGCGTGCTACCCTGGGGTGTCAGCAGGAAAAGAGTAAAAGTCATTATTTCATCATCATTTCATGTTTATATGATTAAGGTTAGCACGTCATTTTTTTTCTCCCTCTCCTGGAAGACTGAAAATTGGAGAAGCAAGAGAGAACTCTAGCCGGTCAGCCAACAAGCAGGCATTTAATCACAACTTGCTGCAATCTGGGGATGGGAGGAAATGACTAGTGCTCATTGTAACATATCTATTTTTTGGAAGAGCAAAAGAGTCAAGTGTCTATAGTGTCTATAGGGTCAGAAGGTTGGTGATTCTCCTTCAGTTGAAGGCTGTCAATTAGAAATATCCTTTCTTTCATCCTTTCACCCCGAAGTGTAAGCCTATCAGCTACAAAATGAACCAGAAGCCCCTGCAGGCAAGGTCTGACCCAGAGAGGAATTAACTGAACTTGGCTGAACTGCAAGGGGTTCCTTGCTCCTGAACACAGAGCAGTGACAATCCAAGCCCAGTTCATGCTCTTGGCAATTCACCCCATAGCAAGGGTCCTAGGCAGCACCGTGGCCACCTCTATAAACTTTCCCTTGACCTTAAACCCCTGCGCTCCAGCCTTTGAGAAAGATGCAGGGTGAGTATTGCTGAGAATCCAGATGATGAACACACTTGCCCTTGGGAGTAACACGGCATAAGAGAAAGTACACGCAGCGATGTAGGAGCTAAAAGTAAGAGATTCCGATTCTCAGGGATCTACCTGTCAGGGATGAAATCTTTTCTTGGCTGACTCTAGAAAACTCACCCATATCACAAATGGCCTAAAGAAAGCCAACTTGCAAAAGAGGGCCTCCATAAATTGAAATATAAATCCAAATATACTGGTGCTTTGGTCTAGATAGCAGTCTTAAAATGAGTGTCAGAATTCTTTGGGTTAGACTTAAGGTCAAGCACCAACCAGCCCTTCACGGGCAGCTCATTTCTCATTCAATAGCCTGGGACAGTGGGCCCAGCACACCTCTGACCTGTGCAATGGCATAATCTGAGTTGTTGGTCGCCTGCATGCCCTCGTTTCCGCTGATTCCCACACCCACGTGGGCAGTCTGGATCATCCCGACGTCATTGGCACCATCCCCAATGGCGAGAGTGATGGCTTTTACCCTCTTCTTAACCACGTCCACTATCTCAGACTTCTGCAGAGGAGATACTCTGTAAGAAAAGAAAGGAAAAATTTGACTGTGGGGGTCTGGCTGGAGGAAACAGCTGTAGTCTACATTTAGCTGCATTAGAAGGGGCAGTTCCTGGATAATTTCCAAATTCAATACATACGTTTTCTGCTCTTGGGTAAAGAAGCTTTCAGAAAACAGTAGCTTGTGGCTTTCAAGTGTGTGCCAACCTCACAGATGAAATACACAACTCAAAACTAACTGAAAACACAGTCCATTTGTAATCACTCTGCTCAGAGGAAGCCATACATGCAAACTCAAACCCAAATCACTCAACTGTGCCCTTTGGAATGACAAAGGCCGTTAAGCAAGCTATAGGGGTTTTAGGCAACAGCTTCCCAATAAATCAGAAAACTAACCTAGACCCTGTTTTTGATTTGCTGTACATCATGCATGATGTAGGCTCGGCAAGGAAACTTTTCAATAAAATCTGCTTTGATAGAAGGGAAATAAAGTTGGCAGGGCGTGAGAAGTGCAGAAAGTGCACTAGAAGGAAGAAAAAGGAAGAAGAAAGAAAGAAAGAAAGAAAGAAAGAAAGAAAGAAAGAAAGAAAGAAAGAAAGAACTCTCCATCTGTAGCCCAGAGACAGAGACAGTGTTTGAAGGGCAGCCAAAGCATTATGATTTAGGAAGGGATGCTACAGAGGAAGAAGGTCTAGCTACGCTAAACTGCAGAATTCAGCTCCAAAGGAGAAGAGCATGGAGTCTTGAGAAGGATTGTTTCCAACAGAATTCCAAAGGAATCAAATAAGGTGGACTATTTTTCATAAGCCCTCAAGTTGTCTGGGGAAAAGGCCCAGCTAACATCTCTGAGGTGTCAACACCTGGCAATGCTCATTATATTTGCTTAGATCAGACAATAAAGGATGATACAATGCTTAGTACTTTATTTGCTTTAAGTCTTGAACTAGTATACTGATACTTGACTTGGGAGATAGACAGGCAAACTCTTGAAGCCCTTAAACACTGAGAGTAATGGAGCTCTCTGTGCTTCCCCAGGGTGCATAGACAGCACCCACCCATGGGCCTCACCTGTGGACTCCTTGGGGCATCCACAGACTCTGAGCAGAATGAGGGCCTCTCAGCTGGCTTCCCACCCACACAAATGCCTGCTTCTAGCACAAAAGTTCAATCAAACCTGACACTGAATGTGACCAGTTCTGGGAAAAGAAATGTATCTGGGGAGACAGCAAACTGAATTTCCTGTACAGGTGCTCGTGTCAGCTCGTTGCAATTTTTTTGAAGATATTAGCAAGCTGGGGAAACAGAACCTAAGGGCTGAAAGAGCTTTTGATCACTTCACTAAGATTTGTGATGGCGAGAAATTATTGCTCCGGAGGCATTTTCAAACACCCAACATTATTATTACTCTTTTGGTGCTGATAAACACACTTAAAAGCACCATTTCTGTTCTCTGGGCCACTCTAGAAAATATTCCTCAAACATTAAGAAAGCTGAACTGTAAAGACAATAACCACACCCTTCCTCCGAAATCCCAGTTTCTGCAGTCTGAGCACTCCCTGGTCTTTCAACTCAACTTAGCAGGCAAGTTCTCAACCTTAAAAGTAGCTTCCAATATATCAAACCTTTATCTGATGTGTTGAATGCAAATATTTTTTCCCACTCAGTTGCTGTCTTTTAGTTTTAGTCTGTGTTTCTTTTGCCATGCAGAAGATCTTTAACTTTTTGTAGTCTCATTTGTTTATTTTTTATTGTGTTCCTTTTGCCAGTGGTATTTGGTCAATGAAGTCACCTTTGAGGTCCAAATCTTAGAGCGTTCTGCCTCAATGTACTTTATAGTTTCTGGTTGGATTTCAAGGTCTTTGATCCACTTTGAATTGACTTTTGTGTGAGGTCTAAGATATGTGTAATAGAGTATGAAGAGTTCTCAGTAAACCTAGAATTAAATTGCCATATGACCCAGCAATTCCACTGGGCATCTACCCGCAGAAAATAAAATCACTCTCTCTAAAGGATATATACGCAACATTATTCATTGCTGTACTCAGTAAGATATGGAATCAAGCAAAGTGTCCAATGACAGAAGATTAGATTATGAAGATGTGGTATATATACACTATTGTATGCTATGCAGCTTCAAAGAACAATGAAATCATGCCATTTGATGCAACATGGTTGGAACTGAAAGAAATCATATTCAATGAAGTAAGCCAGAAAAAAACAAACACAGGATGATCTCATTAATCTATGGCATATAGAATACTAAAAGAGGAAATGTACTAGTAATAGCGGAATGCCTAGTTCACCCTTCAGTCTAGTGTTTAGAGAGAAGGACAGAGAAGGAAAGAAATCAGGGGGGTGAGGTAAAGAGAATGGGAAGTAATGGGTGAAGAGGCATCAGGGCCTCAGTTATAACAGTGATATGAGTGAGGGGTACAGTCACATATCCAAAACACAGACTTAAAATTGAAAAAATGAGATCTTAAGCAGTATCCACCGATATATTTGTACTATGATTGTCAGGTTGACAAACATGGATGGGATAGATATGGAACACTGGTAGAGGAAAGTTGACACTGGTAGTGGGATTGGTGTCTGTCACAGAGGCAGGGAGTGGGGTCGGTGGGGATGGAGGGAGGGATACTGGGGACACTGGTGGAGGGACAGATGTTCAATCATTATGTGACTGAAACTCAATCATCAAAGCTTTGTAACTGTATCTCACAGTGATTCAATAAATTTTTTTAAAAAAAGAAATATTATATGCTTAAAACTCAACTATCAATACCTTTGTACATCACAGTTCTGTAATAGAAAACAAACTTCCAGATCCAGAGGGAAAGTATGGTGGGCAAGGCACTTGCCTTGCCCATGCCCAATCTAGCTTTGCTTTCTGACATTCCATAGAGTCCTCTAAGGCCCTCCAAAAATGAATCCTGAGCACAGAGCTAGAAGTAACCCTTGAGTACCACGGGTGTGGCCCAAAAAACAAAACATAGCTTTCCCATTTGCTCTTCTAGATGACACAGAGGATAAAAGAACAGGACCACTAACTCCCTGCTAACAAACACTAGGCTTAACTTTCATGTAGCCTCAGATGTATTTAACTGGAAACTTTAGTGTTGTTATTTGTCATTGGGATAACACACAGGGATATAAGCTGCTATGTATCTATTTCAAGTTGATGTAACTGCCAGGATGGAACAGCCCTCTAAGCCAAGGAATGTTCCTGGCATTCCTCTCTCATTAAACATTTTGTCAGCCACAGTTAACAATTCTAATTTACTACAAAAATATGATTTCTTACTCCATTTTCTTTAGCTCCAAAGAAGTAGATAGAAAATGTAATATGGAGAACATAGTCTAAGATGCAAAGTTAAGTAACTGAATATTCCCTTGTCTTGTGGCCCCAGGATTTAAACAAGAGAAATAATCCCATCCCTCCTTTTACTTTTATCAAAGAACTGTGGACATTTCATCAATGAAATCAAGAATGATCCAACTTGTTGAGATTGTGGCAAGGTACCTAGGTACCTTGATTACTCTAGTAAAGTATAAAGAAACTTTTATCTTTCATCCCATTTGCAAAACTTCACTTGTTGGGTTGGGGTTCGGGGGGCAATTGGTCACTTCCGAGAAGAACATGTCATCTAACTCAGGTGCCCAAACTGTGTTTAGATGCCATAGGGTGCTACGGTGGGGAAATAAACATTTTTGTGTGGAAATAAAAGAAGTATCTTTTAGGTGGGACAAAATCCTAACTCAGAGAAGCTCACTGTATAAACTTCAAATCATGCTAGATTTCTCTTCTTGATACCACTTTCTTGTGGTTCCAGTTTCACGGCTATTCTGATAAAAAAATCAAATACCTTGTGAAAACTCAACATGAATTTAGAAATGAAATAGCAGCATCCATGGCTTCTCCAAGGCCCGAGAACATGAGCAGGGCTTCATGTGTGTATCATCCCTGACCACTGTAAGTGATTATAAATATTTAAGGGGAAAATAAATAACAAGCCTTACTCTCAATTTATGGACATTATTGTTTTAAATGTCTGCCAAGTTGTTAGAACATAAATACTTTGTAACACTTTTGACCTGGCCTACTTATTATTTCAAAACTGTTCAACTTTTCTTCTGACCTTGGAGATTTGCAAAGAAATTACGGAGACACCAGGGTACTGTGAATCCAGAGACCACTGGGAACTGCTACATTAATCACTTCTTTCCATGATTCCATTAATCACTCTTCAAAGTACAATTATTCACTCACCGAAAGGGACTCTCACCTCATTTCCATTTTCACATCACTTAATCTCCCTCCTCGTCTGCTCCCGGGACACTGTACCAGAGAGCATAGAATAGACATACAGGCAGCCCTGGGCAGGCTCCAGGCTCCACTCCTTGGGATTCTGCATGTCACTTAGGTCACCCAGCGAGTGGGCCTTTTAATCGGGAAACTTGACATGATTCAAACAGAAGGGGAGCCTGCAGGGGGCAGGCAGCAGCCCATGAGACAGAAAGCTCAGCCAAAGGCACATTATACTATGGAGGTGGGGGCATTTGTTTTGGAACAGGGAAGTTGTTCAATAAATCCAAAATGTTCTTTGAGGTTAAAGATGCTGGTAGGTGGTTAGAAATAAGTCAATATGAGCCAAGTACCAAGTCAAATAGACTTGCTCCATTTGCTACACTGGGAATTCCATCTCATGTGAGTTAAGTCCTGATACTTAAGGCTCATTAAGGTCCAATCTGTGAAAGTCTAACAGTTGTTCACCCTGCCCCTGCACCCTCCCCAACTGAAAACAAGGAGAAAAGCTAACTGAGGTTTATAAACTGAGGTTTATAAATGAAGTAATGCTGTCAGAGTTTTAGAAACACGAAACTTTCACCAGTATTTATTATACCCTTAGTGGGAATGTCTTGAGAAGAACTAATTCTGGCACATGCTAGGGTTCACAACAGAGCAAAGCGATAAAGTCTACAGAAATGAATAGATATTGCTACACTTTGACCATACACTGTTTTTAGTATATGCCAGTTATCATAGAACATAGACCCGTTCTCCTTTAACCTTAACTTGGGATCTGGAATCACAGGCCACACTTACATGTATTCTCCCTGCTCCCCCTTATAAAGTATTTAACCTGTGAAACAAGAATTCCAGACATAGGCATTGAAACACATCTAGAATCTAGTTTGGCACAATCTGAATACAAATATAAAATCAAAGCTCTTCTGCCCTCTAGAGAGGTATTCTATCCATTTTTTTCTCAGCTAACACAACAGAGTATCTTGTAAAATAAATAATAAGTTTGTTTTTCAAGATTTAAAACAATTCAGTATTCTAGGCTATTTCATTTGGAGGAATAAGTGTTTCTGAAATTAAAATATGAAATTTCTACAGGTATTTCAAATATAACATGCAAGTAAAATCTTGGTAATTGTTTTTATAGAGTATTTGATCTACAAAATCCACCATCATAGACTGAATTTCTAAATTATTGATCTTGCAATAGTATCTGAGTAACCTTAAACAAATCCCTTCTTTTCTCAGAGCTCAGTTGCTCTATTTCTGACAAAAAGGCTGGACCTTGATGATTGTTAAACTGAGCTCAATTAAACCCAGGGAGCAAGGAATTACACCTAAGGTAACTCCAAGGAGAGTCACAGTATTTATAATTAACCAGATACACTAAGTACTTTCACTAATCAAACTCCCATAGTTCTTTATTTCAGAGATAGTTCTTATGTCTAATAAGGAAGTTTGAAGACCAATGCCTAGATCATTGAATCTCATCTTTTATGCAACATCTGGATTGCCTCAGAGATGATAAAAACATGGACTGGAGCAACAGCACAGCTGGTAGGGCATTTGCCTTGCAAGCGGCCCACCCGGGTTCAATTCCCAGCATCCCATATGGTCCCCTGAGCACCACCAGGGGTAATTCCTGAGTGCAGAGCCAGAAGTAACCCCTGTGCATCGCCAGGTGTGACCCGAAAAAAAGGAAAAAAAAGAGAGAGATGATAAAAACACAGATAGGGCCAGAGAAATAGTACAGAAGGTAGAGCTCTTACCTTGCACATGGCTGACCCAGCTTCAAATCCTGGCACCGCTAAGAACCCCTAAGCCTGCTAGGATTAATCCCTGAGCACAGAGCCAGGAGTAATACATGAGCATTGCTTGGTATGCCCCCCTAAACCAAATCAAGCACTGTAGCACTATAGCACTGTCCTCCTGTTGTTCATCAATTTCCTTGAGTGGACATCAGTAACGTCTCTATTGTGAGACTTGTTACTGTTTTTGGCATATCAAATATGCCATGGGGAGCTTGCCAGGCTCTGCTCTGTGGGCGAGATACTGTCGGTAGATTGCCGGGGTCTCCGAAAAATATATATATATATAGTGCTAAATGAAGTCAAGCAACACTCAAGGGTTCTGAGGGCCACTCCTGGCTCAGGAGGTGGGGGGTCACTTCCAGTAATGCTCAGGGAACCAAGCAGTTAGCAGGCTCCCTGCTTTGCATTACTTTGTCCCTAAACTAGCTTTTCTAGTCCTATCTCACTTTTAAGTGAAATTTGTAAAACAAACCCAAGCTCGCAGATACAGTTAACAGACTAGTGGTTGCCAGGGATCGACAGAGAGGAGGTTAAAATGAGAAAAATGGATAAAGAGGGTCAAAAGGCACAAATCTTCTGCCATTCGTCGTTATTCGTCGATTGCCTCGAGCAGGCCCCAGTAATGTCTCCTTCATCCTAGCCCTGAGATTTTTTTTAAAAAGTGCCATATTCAAGGCTCTTTCAGAGTTAGGAGAATGAGACCCTTCATTGTTACTGATATTTGGCATATTGGATACACCACGGGGAGTTTGCCAGACTCTGCTGTGTGGGCAGGTTACATTCGGTAGCCTGCCAGTTTGTCCAAAGTAGGAATGAGATGATAAGATGTCGCACGGCCACGAATGTGGCTGCGCGCTTCTGGGAGCTGGATTTATAGTCTCTGAGTCTTGGCCATTGATGGGATTACACAGACGCCAGGGGGCCAGTTGGTGGGTGTGATCCCCGCCTACTGGAATTTGGAGGATCTGGGTGGAGGATGCTCAGCCCCAATCCAAGTAGGCTTGGAGATCTCGGCCCCGGGACACAGAAAAAAACCATCAGAAAGATATAGAAGAGGGTCAAGGTACTTATCTTGCAAGATGCCAATCCTAGATGGATCCCTGACACCATATATGGTCCCCTGAAAACTGCCAGGATTGATCCCTGAGCACTGAGCCAGGATTAACCCCCGACTGGGCAAGGATTAACCCCCAAGCACCACTGGGAGTAGTTAAAAAATCCAACCTGCTTTCTGGTTCCCCAAAAGTCATAGGTACATGATTGTAGTAAGGCATCTATAGTGAGTACTATTGTGGTGTATATTTGCCTTTTTTTCAATAGAGGCTGCCCCCAGTGATGCTACAGGGGCTCTCCTGAGAATGTTCAGCCTACAAAGGGGCATGGAAGTGTGGTGGCTGAGCTTGGCAGTGCTCAGGTGGTGACACCTGGTGTACTCAGTTGGTCATTGCCAAAAACCAAACTCAAGGCCTCACATATATTTGGCAGGTGCTCTACCCTTAGAGCTATCTGTCTAGCTCCTGCCCAGCATATCTTAATGTTGCTAAAAGAATAATCCAAACATTCATATCATAATAAAAAAGTAACTCTGTGTAGTAATTAATCTATAGATGGAGTGTCCATTTCTTAAGATGTACAAATAGTGAATTATTATGTTGTGGAAATGGAAACAATATAATACCTATGTCAAGAATACCCATAGAAAATAACAGATGGAGGCTGGAGCGATAGCACAGCAGGCAGGGTGCCTGTCTTGCACACAGGTGACCCAGATTTCAATCCCCTGCACTCCATATGGTCTCCTGAGAGCTTTGCCAGAATTGATCCCTGAGTGCAGAGCCAGGAGTAGTCCTGAGGACCTCTGTGTAATAGCTCAAAAACAAGCACAAAATGATAGACAAAGGAAGACATCACATATGCAAAGTATCCCCAATGTTCATTTCAGGTATTTTAAGTGAAAAAAGGTGGGGAGAGGTACAGTAGATAAGTACCACACACAGATAATCAAGAATGAGAGTTTCTAGCTTTGGTTGCTTCAGCAGAGGCTTTACCCTATCCCAGAATTTCGAAAATTTTATGAGTAAGGTATAACAGAAAAAGACGTGGGGAGGCATTACCCTCCCCCCAACTCAAACTCTACTATGAAGCACTAATAATTAAAACAGCATGGTACTGGAACAAAGTCAAGGCCGCAGAACAATGGAACAGGGCAAATATCCTTACACACAACCCCAAATGTATGAACATTTTATCTTTGATAAGGGAGCATGAAATGTGAAGTGGAACAAGAAAACCCTTTTCAACAAATGGTGCTGGCATAAATGGACAACCACATGCAAAAAAAAGGGTGGGGGGAGGCTTTAGGCCTCGACCTAACACCATGAACAAAAGTTAGATCAAAATGGATTAAAGATCTCAACATCAGGCCAAAATCCATAAGGCACACTGTAGACAAGGTCGGGAAAACCCTCCACGATATTGAGGCTAATGGTATCTTCAAAGACGACACTCTGCTGACCAACCAAGTGGACAAAGAGATAAACAAACAGGACTATCTTAAATTAAGAAGCTTCTGCACCTCAAAAGATACGGTGACCAGAATACAAAGACAATCTCCAGAATGGGGAAGGATATTTACCCAATACCCATCTGACAAGGGGTTGATATCAAGGATATACAAAGCACTGGTTGAACTCTACAAGACGAAAACACCTAACCCCATCAAAACATGAGGTGATGAAATGAACAGAACCTTTCCCAAAGAAGAAATCTGAATGGCTAAAAGGCACATGAGAAAATGCACTACATCACTAATTATCAGGGAGATGCAGATCAAAACAACAATGAGGTATCATCTCACACCACAGGCTCACATCCAAAAGAACAAAAGCAACTGGTGTTGGCGTGGATGTGGTGAGAAAGGGACCCTCCTTCACTGCTGGTGGGAATGCCGATTTGTTCAACCCTTCTGGAAAACAGAATGGACAATTCTCAAAAAATTAGAAATTGAGCTCCCATTTGACCCAGCAATACTACTCCTGGGACTATATCCCAGAGAGGCAAAAAAGTACAGTTGAAACGACATTTGCACTTCTATGTTCATTGCTGCACTGTTCACAATAGCCAAAATTGGGAAAAAACCTGAGTGCCTGAAAACAGATGACTGGTTAAAGAAACTTTGGTACATCCACACAATGGAGTACTATGCAGCTGTTAGAAAAGATGAAGTCATGAAATTTACATACGAGTGGTACTACATGAAAAGTATCATGCTAAGTGAAATGAGACAGAAAGGGAGGGACATAGAAAGATTGCATTCATCTGGGGTATATAAAATAACAAAATAGGAGACTAACACCCAAGAATAGATGAGATAAGTACCAGGGCGTTCACTCCATGGCTTGGAGGCCAGCTGCACATGCTAAGGGAAAAAGCAGCTCAGATAGAGAAGAGAGCACCAAATAAAGGGTGTTGGGAGGATCCTCCCAGGATGAGAGATGCATGCTGAAAGTGGACTAAAGACCGAACAAGATTGCCATTCAATCCCTCTTTTGCAAACCACAGCACACAAAAGGAGAGAGAAAACAAAAGAGAATGCCCTGCCACAGGGGTGGGGTGGGATGGGGGTGATGGGTGGGGGGTGAGATACTGGGAGCACTGGAGGTGGAGAATGGGCACTAGTGGAGGGATGGGTACTCAATCATTGTATAATTGAAACCCAAGCACAACAATTTGTATGTCTACAACTATACCTCATGGTGTTTCACTAATAAAATTTTTTTGAAAAAGATATAACAGAGATCTTCCTGTGGAAGGATTATTCTCAGTCTTTAGAAACGTCTAAGTCGTACTTGATTCTTAGACATAAAACTAAGCCACGTAAAAGATGCAAGTTTCCTCTAAGTTGCTATTTCTAAGCCGCTGCTATTCTCCCTTTGGTCTCAGCCATGTCTCATTAAGAGCAGACAGGGTGATGGGCCAGTATAAGGTCAGCAGGGTTGAGCACAGTTTCAAGAACTGATTTCCAAATTATTTTAGGAGTATGCTCATTTCTATGAATGTTATATGTAGCATTTTTATAGACTTTATTCATTGTCTATAAAATTCATTTCTCTCTCTGAGCTGCCAGAACGAAGATGGAGACTTCTCATTCACTTGCCATTCTTTCTTTTGCTCAACCTAATCTAAATGCCATGCAGTACAAAGTCAACAAGGTGGGACTATCAAAATCCATGATTCCAAGCTGTATCACTAACATTCTTAAAAATAGGAAAAAATAGCTATTTTAGTCTATTTAAATAAAAAAAACTGAAACAAGTAGACCCCTCTGGGAGACTTATATTTTGAAAGGAGAGTCACACTCAGTGATGTTCAGGGCTTACTCTTGTCTCTGCACTCAGGAATTACTCCTGGTAGTGCTCAGGGGGCAATATGGGATGCTGGGGACTGAACCCCAAGTTGGGCATGTGCAACACAAGCTCCTTAATTGCTGTGATATCTCTCCAACCCCACCTCAATTAAAAAAAATTAATTGACATGAAAACGCTGCCCTTTCCCTAGCTTCCAGGAATAGACATTATTTGCATTCCTCTATAAACATGGCAGTAGTCTTATTTTATTTTCTACTAATATTCTTTAAGGCTATCGGTGACAATTTTGAGGGACATACTGATAATATTCTTTGCTTCCCAGGGAAAGAGTGACACGTAAACATAGTCCCCCCCTCCCCATACCTTTTAATTTTAATGCTCTATTATAAACCATTGGTTGCCCCTACTTATCTTGCATATGTGCTTTGAGGTTCTTTACAGACACAGGATTGCGGACTCTTTACAAATGGTCTCAGGGAGGTCAGGTGACTCAAATTCAGTCCTATTTAAGCAGCTCATCATGTAGTTGTCTTTGCATAACAATATTACTGTTCTCTGGTGGAATTAGCGCTTAATTCTAAATAAAAAAGGATATACATTTTATATAGATATATTTCCAGCTAATATATCTATATAACATTATTTATAATGTGTTTATCATTATGCAAGAAAATATTGACATCAAATAGCCATGAACCCTCCTGTGACAATTAGTTTTAGAGTTCAGATGTATTAGTGGCATTAGCTACTTTGGTATGGCCAAAACACAAGTTTTGTTTGTTTGTTTATTTGGGGAGCATACCAAGTGATGCTCAGGGTGTACTCCTAGCTCTGGGTTCAGGAATCAGTCTTGGCAGTGCTTGGTGGACTGTATGGGGTTCTAGGGATTGAACTCAGGGTGGCGAAGTGTAAGGAAAGTGTCCTACCCACTCTACTATCTCTCAGACCCCATCACACAAGCATCAGCTATAAGGTTATTTCCCCTTAGATGCATGCTCTTGGTATATGATGCAACATATCCAGTAGTCAGGTGAGGTGAAAAGCAGGCAACTTGGCTATCTCATATTATAATTTGGAAAGTCTATGGGCATTTGAGAAATTAATTCATAGGATTGGCATATACTAAATTCAAATGGCACAAAGCATAAGTATGTCTATGGCATCCTTTAAATACAAAAATTATTTTCATCATGTTATAGAAAATAACTACCTCCACTACCCAGCCGCCACCATGCTCCAGGACACTTTCTGAACACTCGGGCCAAGAGACTCACGCATGAGTGAAGCCCCACAGAACCAGATAAGCGGAACTCTGTGACCTTGGACTCCAGGCTCAACAGGATCTGGGAACAGAGATCCTCTGTCTGCTCCCACCAATCTCCAAAGACCAAGGGATTAAAACCAGAAGCCCCATCCTACCCTGCCCTGTCTGCTTCCACCAACCTCCAGTGACCCAGGGATTACACACAGAAGACCCACCCTACCAGTACCAGATAAATACCTCATCAGCAGACCTCCACTACCTCCACTACCCAGCTGCCACAATGCTCCAGGACGCTTTCCGGACCGCACGGCCGCAACACATCATAAGACACTTAATACGCATCTTCCAAGATTACCGCACCGTATTTGATAGGGTTCAACTATGGTTTGAATCATGGGAACACCTGCAAGGATGATTAGAGCCACCTTAAAAGCCTCTATCCCTCTCAGAGAGCCTGGCCAGCTACCGAGAAAATTCCACCAGCACAGCACAGCCTGGCAAGCTATATGTGGTGTATTCGATATGCCCAAACCAGTAAATATAATGGGTCTCATTCCACTGACCCAGAAAGAGCCACCAATACAGCAGTGTTAAGGATGAGGTAGAAGGGACCAAGACATCCATGATAACTCACAGTTCCAGAAGGTCGAATCTAAACGTTGGACATGGGAGTTTCCCAGTGGTCAGTTCCACAATGAAATTGACCACATCATATTCAATTGATGGTTTTGCCTTACCGATGTTGCTGTTGTCCCAAAATTCCAAACAAGATCAGACTACCGTCTCCTTTGTGCACAATTCTACTTCATGGAGCAGGGAGAAAGGGAGCAAAGTTTCAGAAGAGAACTCCCAGAACGACCAACAACTAGGAGCTCTTTAGCAATATTGTGGCAACATGGGAAGATGCTGTTGTTGACAACATTGACGAGGAATACAAATGACTGGTTCAGCACCTCCATGATTGTGCAAGCAATGCCAAGAGAGAGACAGCCACAAAAAGACACCTGTCTTTGAAAACTCTTGAGCTATTCGCCAATGTGGCTTGGTGCAAGCCTCAGGCAACCGCAAGCGAACATCCAAGCTCACAAAACAGTGCAGAGAAGAGATAAAGAAGATCTCAAAGAGAAAAGAGCAGCAGTGCTGGCAGATGTGGCAGAAGCCGGGAAAAGCTTTCACAATGCCCACCTGTCCTTCGCCAACAACAAGACCAAGATGACTGCCCTCTGATGTCCTGATGGATCCATCACATCTTCCAGAAGACTAATGGAGAAGATTATTCATGACTTCTACTCGGATCTTCTCAATAGCAACGTCCACCTGCCCACATACCAAATTCCACAGGATGAATATGTCGTTCCCAACATACTCCCTTCCAAAATCCAACACGCCATTTCATTGGTAAAGAAGCAAACAGCACCAGTCCCAGACAAGGTCAGACCTGAACACCTGAAGAACCTACTGTCAATACTCATCAATACACTGGCTCAACTTTTCACATGCTACCTGTCTAAATGCAAGGTTCCATTTCAA
The DNA here is from genome assembly GCF_029834395.1 of Sorex fumeus. NCBI lineage: Eukaryota > Metazoa > Chordata > Mammalia > Eulipotyphla > Soricidae > Sorex > Sorex fumeus. Next base: position 81,590,750 of record NW_026606065.1, on the reverse strand, counting down.
TGGAAAACCAGCGGGACTGTACTACTGTACAAGAAGGGAGACATCTACAACATTGGCAACTATCGCCTGATCTGCTTGTTGTCTGTCGTCTACAAGCTGTTCACTCGAGTCATCCTGAATAGGATTGGCAGAATTCTAGATGAAGGACAACCATGCGAGCAAGCCGGGTTCCGAAAAGGATTCAGCACTATCGACCATATTCACATGGTGAGCAAGCTCGTTGAGGTTTCTCGGGAGTTCAAGATGCCACTCTGTCTAACGTGCATCAATTTAAAGAAGGCCTTTGATTCTGATGAGACTGAAGCCGTCATCGAAGCCCTAGCCAAAGAGGGTATTCAAATTCAATACATCAGGATCTTCCATGAGCTGTGTTGTGGATTCACTACCAGGATCTCACCATTCTACAAGGAAGTGATCATTGACGTCAAGAGAGAGGTTCATCAGGATGATACTATTTCACCGAAACTCTTCAGTGCCACCCTCGAGAACATCATGCGACGACTGGAATGGAAAGGAATGGGACTGAAGATAGACAGACAGCAACTACACCACCTCTGCTTCACTGATGACATTGTTCTAATAACACCAAACATTAGCGGCACAAATGCTGGCCGACTTCGACCATGAGTATGTAAAGGTTGGACTACAGCTGAATCTCACAAAGACAATGTTTATGAGAAAGAGCCTCATTCCTGATGCTCCATTCGCTCTCAACAGAACGACCATCTCCGAATGCAACAGTTATGTGTACCTAGGTCGAGAAGTCAACATGACAAATGACCTAACACCTGAGTTGTGTAGGAGAAAGAGAGCAGCTTGGAACGCCTTCAAGAGTGCTGAAGAAATAGCTAAGATGATGAAGAACCTCCGGCTCTGGGCACATCTCTTCAATTCCACTGTTCTTCCTGCATTAACGTACGCCTCAGAGACCAGAGCCCTATGAAAACAGGATAAGAATGCTATTTGGGTCTCCCAAAGGGGAATCGACAGAACTATGCTTGAAGTATCACATTTCACTCAAATGAGAGAAAGAATCCAGAGTTCCAACCTTTGTCAATGATCAAGAATCAGGGACTCTGTCTCGTTTGCTAAGGTGTCGAAAATCAGATGGGCTAGACACGTAATGAACTTTGGAGACGACCGCTGGAGTAGAGCTGTTACCGACTGGATTTCACGGGACGTCAAAAGATCGCGTGGCCGCCCACCTACAAGATGGTCAGACTTCTTTGTGAATCGGTTTGAGGCTCTTTGTGTTCTTAGAATGAACAGACACCATTGGGCTACACTAGCATGTGACAGGGACAAATGGAGATGTTACTGGAACCCTCTCAAGCAAATCGATGAGTAACAGGATGTCAAGTGATCAAGTGATAGAAAATACTTTTTTTGAATACTAAATGTTTCCACCATCCAGAACAGACTCTCAAGATAAAGCTCTACTTTTAAAATCAGGAGCTCATCTCTCCTTTATTCACATTACACAAAGGACGGGGAAAGGGGCATGTATATGAAACAAGAAGACCAGGAAAGTTCTTTCAGAGCACTATTTATGTAAATGTGCCACAATAACAATATGATAACACAAAATCATTAAGTTCCTATAGTTTAAAAGTTCATTGAACTATTTTCTCTATGAATAATAATATATAATTTGAAGAAGTGTCTGAAGATCTCAGTAATATATACACACATACCACACTGAGCACAGCCGTGGTTCTCCCATCTCTTTATTGAACCTTAAAAAACCATCTTCCTAGTTTCTCTGTCAAAAATAGAATATAATGCAATGAACTTATATAGTAATCTTAGAAGGTTTACCTGGAGTATGAAGAGTTTCAAGATTTGATATTTTAGTCATGGAGTCACTCTCCATGGCTTCTAAAGCTTAAATTCAAATTCTCAAAAGTGCCTCAACCAAAATGCTAAAGGAAAGGAACCCAACAACTAATTGGGGGATAAAGCAATGCACTTATTAGTAATCATGATTAGGATATGATAGGTAACTGCCTCCTCTGTCCTGTGGGTTGGTCCCATCTCTATTCCACTGGGGAAGTGCAGATCAACGATGCTATGGTTGAGTCCAGGGGAAACTTGACACTCTTTATTAACGGAACAAAAACCCTTATAACCTGACCCTGTTCCATAGCCTTAAATGCTGTGTGCAGCTGAGGCTTTCAGAGCAGTTCTAAGAAAAGGGAGGGCATCCAGGCTGCACAAGATCGGTTTACTTTGCACATGAGAAAAGGCTTGCTTTGAAATCACTATACCCTGCTCGCAGCTTCAGAATTTATGCGTCTGTACTCGCGTGCACGACAATTTTATCACATGTCCAGGAAACAGAACAATAAATGTGGCACTCACATGAAAGTTCAGCTTCTGAAATCCTAACATCTTCCCAAAATGAAGCCGAGTGTATTAAGACCTGAGCAACCACATGTTATTCAAAAGCTCACGAGGCCATGGGTTGTGAATTACATACAGATTTATATGTGCTGAAATCGACTGGTTGGAGTCTATTTCTTCCTGTATCAGCTGAAAAGAATAGAGCAGTCTGGGAAGTTAAGTAAGAGACTGGAAACTTAAGTAAGAGATATTATATCCTTCTTGTCCTGGACTGAAAGACGGATTAGAATAACACATTTAAATACCTTAATGTTTTTAGCACAAAAAGCATTAATTCAATACCCTGCTTCCCTGAAATGCTTTAGGAAGGGCCTGAGACCCTCAGGAGTGTCTGTCTTCCTTAGGTTAACATACATTTATTGTTCTCCACTACAAATTTCACTTGTATTTCCAAACAGTGGAGCCAGCCTCCGCTGCAGGGCAGGTGGTAATATGAAAGAGAACTGAGGCAAGCTGAGGAGTGTTTGAATTTCGACATCTCAGTGTAAGTTGATGGCTCCTTCAGGACCAGACATTATGAGCTCATGCAGGACTGAAAATTAATGGCGATTGAGATGCTGTCGTAGGGCGATTTTAATCACACCTGCCCCTCACCTGTCACTGAGTCCAAGAATAAAGGTCATTTATTGCCAACCTGACACATAAACCACATACTCTGGGAAAAGTGAGGCCTCCTGCTGACCTCTGACCTTCACCCCATAGTAATCCAAACAACCAAAAGATCCAAGATCCACAGGACGGCTCACAGATAACTGCACCTCTTGTCTTTTCTGTTCCTTCTTTCCCCCTTTTAAATAGAAATGGGAAAGGATGTAAATAAAACAAAGCTCTTTCTTCTGAGTAGCACTCATTCCATTTCAAACATAAAGCTTGTAGGTGATAAGTGACTCATTCTTGACCTCAGTAACAGGAAAAGGTAGTGTCTTTCTATGCTACTATGGTAAGACTCTTTCAAAAGGGAGTTTCAGGGGACTAGGGTGATAATACAGCAGGTAAGGGCAACTGCCTTGCATGCAATCTACTTGGATTCGGTCCATCCCTGGCATCCTATGTGGTCCCTGAATACAGAGCTAGGAGCAAGCCCTGAGAGCATCGCCAGGTGTGGCTCCCTATGCCCCCCACCCCCACCACACACACACTAAGCGAGGGTGCATTTGTCCAAACCCACAGAAGGAAAGAGACCAAGAATGGTCCTACTCTGAACTATAGAACCTGATGATTATGACGCATCAATACAGCATCATGGATTAGAACCAATGTAACGCTGTTGGGTGATGCTAACGATGAAGGAGACTCTGGATGGAGACTATATAAGACACCTTTGCACTTACTCCCAATTTGGCCATGAACTGTAAAGCAGACAGAAGCATTCTACCGCTCCTAAAACAGAACATGAAAATGACTCCTCATGTTTTTCCCATCTGTTAAAATTCTCAAGAGCACAAGACGAGGTGCATAAGGCAGATGTGGCAGGAGGGCCTTGCAGCTGCAAGACTCTCATACTATGGGAGGGAGAACAGGAACCCCGAGGGTATGTGCCCCTGCAGAAGAGATGAGAATGGCCAGCACAATAGTAATCAGTTTAATTTGTAGTTTTCTATTCCAATTAATCAAGATCATCATAATCATTTGGATAACGTCTAAAGTCAAGCTGGCTATGTACCAGCCATAGTTGGGCTATGAGCCACCCAGTGTTATAGATTCATTTTTATTCACTTGAAAATTCTGTAGCAACAAGAACAATATATAATAAACATTTGTTCAATAACCTGTTAATGTTTCCTAAAGATTTTTAAAATTTATACGAAGCTTTTTCTCTTCCACTTTGATTATAACTGTCTCATTTTGTTTTCAAGGCCACACTTAGTATACAAGTTAATAATGACCTTTTTAAATTTTGATTGAAGACAGTGAAAAGCCTGTTTAGAGGAGCACAGATCTCAACTCTTGACATTACTTGGCTGCTCCATTTTTTTTCAGGGTATCTGAATCCCCACACAGCTATGTTTATCAGGTTACCATATTTGTTCTGTTGAGCCAATCGACTGGGTTGATCTGGGAAACAGAGTATAGGCATAAGATAATATATATTTCCACCACTCTGAGTTCCTTTATTCCTTGGCTCTACATTTTCTGCTTATTTTTTTTCTTTTTGGGTCACACCCGGTGATGCTCAGGGGTTACTTCTAGCTCTACACTCAGGAATTACTCGTGGAGGTGTTCAGGGGACTATATGGGATGCTGGGATTCGAACCCAGGTCAGCCGCATGCAAGGCAAATGCCCTACCCGCTGTGCTATCACTCCAGCCCCTACATTTTCTGCTTGTGATTTGGGGATATCACCTCAGCCTCCGCCTCAAGAGTTGGTTCTAATGCTGAACAAATGCTAAAGATGGGCAACCAATTTTGAAAAGTAGAAGAAAGAGAAATGTTATTTTCTATCTAGCTCTTTGCCTAAGAGTCAAACACCACTCCAGACCTCTGCACTGAGGACACTATGCAGGCTCGGAGATAGACAGTGGCTGGGAATTACTTTCTCCCATGGTCTACAGAGAGACCATGGGGGTCTTGGAGGGTCTTGGAGGATCTTGAATGTGGAGATGGGATGCGACACTAGAAGAAAGACAAGGCAATTTTGGTAGCTCTGATTGTTTGACTTTATCTTTCCTTCCCTGAAAGTCCTTTACTGGATTGTTTTCACATATAATTTTAAAGAAAACCTCTTTATTAACCAACCCGTGACACTGTTGTTGAATATTAACCCTAAGTGTTTTAGGCTTCATCAGTGAATTTCCCCTTTTCCACCTCCCAGAGAAACTTAGAGTGCTTTTGAGCGCACCCCTAATTCCTGTAGTCTATCTTTAACCTTTCCTTTATATTAGTTACTAAGTCAAAACCTCTGGTGAGCTCAAATACAGGTAATCCACTTTGTATTTTAAGTGGATTACCTTCTTTTCTATTTCTCCTATAGCCTTTTTATATTCTACTACAGAGTAATGTTCTTTGCTTAAACACAGAAAGATAATTAATGCTGTGCTCTTAATATCTGGGAGTTGATTGACTCTGAAATATATCTACTCCTGGGCATCCTGAACAATTACTTGATTCAGGCTTTGGTTGCTATAGTTCCTAACACCCCACAAAAGGAAGTCCTGCCACGGGATGAGGATGGAATTGAGGTGAGTGGCAACGCTACCCTAGCATCGAAATGGGACAATCTAGAAAGCATGAAAGCATGGTCTTGATGCAAGCTGTTATGACTTAAGAGACAGAACCTCCAGGGGGAAGGACAAGCTGAACCGACCAAAGGATCTAGTCTCTGATTTACTTTTACCTTGCTTGCCCTCAGAGCCCAGAGAACTAAGTTTTGGAATCTATATCTCTTACTGTGTTTATTCAAATAATTGCAAGGATTAATAAGAAGTAAACTTAATTGTTTAATATGTATAACTAAATGGAAAGAACAAAGCAATATAGATGTCCGTGGGAGACAGTTTCTTCTTGAGTTAACCACCTCCCAAGAGAATTGCCTGAGCCAAAACGCTTTACTTCTGTAAATGATAAATCACACCTTTGTGCAGTCCTATACCTCGAACCCCCTCAGATGTTCTGCTACAGCTCTGCATTAATGGGCCATTTTGACTTTCAGTCTGTGGTCCCCTGTCTCTTTGTTCCTCTTCTGCAGAGCCCAGGAGGCAGCTCTTGGCCACCAAACACACATGTTGTGCATCCACAATTTGAACTCACAACTGCATTATATAGTCACAATAATATTCATGATCATGAATATGAATATATGTAACAAGGCTACAAGCACTTGCAAGGTAAATATTGTGACTTCATGCTTTTTTATTAATTGCCTGTACATCCAGCCAAGTGCTTGGCATCCAGTGACACTTCTAAATTTGCCTACATGAATCAAAATGCGGAAACAACTGGAGTAGTTCTGATAAATGCTGTGCAGGAAAATGTGCATCTGGAGGGTTGTAGCAGAGAGAAAATGAGGAATAAAGAGGAATATTTTTATTTTTCTCTTTCTTCCTTTTCTGTTCTTTTTATGTCACTTGATCACTTGACTTCTCATTAATCATCGATTTGCTCAAGCGGGAACCAGTAACATCTCCATTTGTCCCTGTCGCGTGCTACTGTAGCCCAATGGCGTCTGTTCATTCTACGAACATGAAGAGCCTCAAACCGATCGTTCTGGTTTTTGACGAAGAAGTTTGACCTTCTGGTAGGTGGGTGGCCACGTGGTCTTCTGACGTCCAGTGGAATCCAGTCGGTAATGGCTCTAGTCCAGTGGTCATCTCCAAATTTCATTACGTGTCCAGCCCATCTGATTTTCGACGCCTTGGCAAATGAGACAGTTTCCCTGATTCTTGACCGTTGATGGAGGTTGGAATTCCGGATTCTTTCTCTCATTTGAGTGAAACGTGATACTCCAAGCATAGTGTAGGGTGACACTGCTTTGTCCTTCTTCCACAAAAAGCTTACGTTTATCTGGTTACACCCACCACAGTGCTCCTGAGGCACTTCCATTCCATTGTGTTTATCTGTAAACAGTCTTCCCTATGCTCTCCTCCCCACCCAGTTAATCAGCTTTACCCCAATCAGACTCTGTTAATTTGTAAGGTCAGATTCCCAGAAATCTATGATTTTATATGTATGAGTGAAATACTGCCTTTCTCCTCTCCTTATGCCTTATGGACAGTTTACTTTAAAGCAATGCCCTTTTTGTATAGATACAGGAAGACCGTTAACATCAAGCTTTGTAACTTAGGATTTGATTGGCTTTGAATATTATTCACTCCCAGGCATCTGCTTTCTCGACTTAAGCCTCAGTTGCCCTTAGTTCCTAACACCCCAAAAGCACGGTCCCAATGAGGGACTGAATGGACCCAGGGCAAGCGGTGAGCTACCCTGGCATCGAAATGGGCCAGGCCAAAGTGCCACGATTCTTAACTATAAGTTAAGAGTTTGATCATAGACAAATGCTGTTATGATCAAAAGGTAAGGACGAGACTAGGATCCTGCTAGGGGTGGGAAAGACTATCTGGCCTAAGCACTGTAGTCTGAAATCGAGATGGCCCTAGGAGAGCAATTCTATAAGTTTAAGATATTTCTTACTGTATCCATACAAAATGATGTATATTATATATTCTTATATGCTTGTCGGACAAGGAGAGGAGAGACACACCCATAGGATCCCGCTCTAGGGTGGGTTCTCCTGCTGAGAAAGGATCTGTCCTAGGAGGGGCTTTCCCTGAGGGTAAGAATTCTACCCTTTTTGAATGTAACCACACCTATCACTTAATCACTTAATCACTTAACTTCCTGTTAGTCATCAATTTGCTCGAGCGGGCGCCAGTAACGTCTCCATTTGTCCCTGTCGCGTGCTAGTGTAGCCCAATGGCATCTGTTCGCTCCGGGAACATGAAGGGCCTCAAACCAATCGTTCATGATCTTGACGAAGAAGTCTGACCATCTGGTAGGTGGGTGGCCACGCGGTCTTTTGACATCCCGTGGAATCCAATCAGTAACAGCTCTAGTCCAACAGTCGTCTTTAAATCTCATTACATGACCAGCCCATCTGATTTTCGACACCTTGGCAAATGAGACAGCGTCCCTGATCCTTAAAGTTCTATAAAGTTCTGACGGATGTCAGAACTCCGGATTCGTTCCCTCATTTGAGTGAAATGTGATATTCCAAGCATAGCTCTTTCTATTCTTCTTTGGGAGACCTGAATAGCGTTTTCATCTTGTTTGCGTAGGACCCTGAAGGCTTCACCGACATGGCAGCACTGAGAAGGATGAGAAAGGAGAGGCCGACAAAATCTCAAGGCCGACCTAGGCTGCCACTACGAAGGAAGACAAAAATGATCGTCTGTACTTTCAATGGACGTACGCTAGCATCAGATGCATCCATCGAGGACCTGATGGTACAAGCGCGAATGATCAAGTACGACATCATTGGTCTGACCGAGACAAGAAGGCACGAATCTCACCATGCCGTTTTCGACACTGGAGAAGAATTGTTCCTCGGAACATGCGATAAAAGAGGTGTTGGAGGCGTTGGTGTCCTTGTCAACACAAACTTGGCCAAGAGCATTGATTCATTCGAATGCCTAACAACCCGAATCGAACGTTTACATTTGAATAGATGTGGCTCACTGCCTGCAGTTTCTATCTTGGTTGTCTATGCACCAACATCTCATTATGATGAAAGAGAAATCGAGAAGTTCTACATGGAGCTAGAGAAGTTCTATAAAGAAGACCACACCTTCTACAAGATCATTGTGGGTGATTTTAATGCCAAGATAGGACCGAGAAGATCAGCTGAAGAACTTCACATCGGGACCCATGGCCTAGAATGGAACGAACAGGGTGAGAGACTGTCTGAGTTCATCATGTCGACCAAGACCATTCATGGTAACTCACAGTTCCAGAAGGCAGAATCTAAACGATGGACATGGGAGTCTCCCGGTGGACGATTCCACAACGAAATAGACCACATCATATTCAATCGACGGTTTTGCCTGACCAATGTCGCTGTTGTCCCAAAATTTCAAACGGGATCGGACCACCATTTCCTTCGTGCAAAATTCTACTTCACAGAGCAGGGAGAAAGGGCTGCAAAGTTCAAAAAGAGAACTCCCAGAATGACCACCAACTGGGAACTCTTTGGTACTATTGCGGCAACATGGGAAGATGCCATTGTTGACAACATTGACGAGGAATACGATCGACTGGTTCAGCACCTCCATGAATGTGCGAGGAACGCCAAGAGAGAGATAGCCACAAAAAATCGCCTATCTTCGAAAACTCTTGAGCTAATTCGCCAGCGTGGTTTGGCGCATGCCTCAGGCAACCGCAAGCTAATATCCGAGCTCACAAAGCAGTGCAGAGATGCGATCAAGGAAGACCTCAAAGAGAGAAGAGCAGAAGTACTGGTAGATGTGGCAGAAGGCGGGAAAAGTATTCGTAACGCCCGCCTGTCCTTCGCCAACTATAAGACCAAGATGACTGCCCTCCGACGTCCTGATGGATCCATCACATCCTCCAGAACGGCAATGGAGAAGATTATCCATGACTTCTACTCAAACCACACTTATGTGTAATGATTACCCCAACCCCTCATGCTTTGGGATTTAACTGTACTGGAAGAGTGGGCTGGGGGGGGGGGGGGGTCAGAAGGAAGGAGAAAGGGATTAGATGAAGGAAGAGAAAGAGGGATCAGAATCCAGACTCCAGTGAAGGGGGATGGAGAAGGAGAATGAAGTAGCATGGGGGAGGAAGAGGGGAGCAGAGGCAGAGAAGGGAGACTGGTGTAGATGGAGAGAGGATTCGAATAAACTGCGACTAAAACCAACCAGCCTGGCCCTCGGTTCCTTCCTCCGCCTGACCATCGCTATCGACCTCCCTGGGGTGGGAGAAGGGTGAGACTACCGAACGTGGGCAGCGGGAGAGATAGAGCTACCACCATTGTGTGTGTGTCCCCTTTGAGTGAGTTTACACAGCATAGCTCTTTCAGAGACCCAATACGGCCCAGGTCTCTGAGGCATATGTTAATTCAGGAAGAACAGTGGAATTGAAGAGATATGCCCGGAGCCGGAGGTTCTTCCTCCTCTTAGCTATTTCTTCAACGCTCTTGAAGGCCTTCCAAGCTGCTCTCTTCCTCCTACGCAACTCAGGTGCCAGGTCATTTGTCATGTTGACTTCTCGACCTAGGTACACATAACTTGCATTCAGAGATGTTTGTCCCATTGAGAGTGAATGGAACGTCAGAAACAAGACCGTTTCTCATAAACATTGTCTTCGTTGAGATTCAGCTGTAGTCCAACCTTTCCACACTCACGGTTGAAGTCTGACAGCATTTGTGCAGCTTGGCTAATGTTTGGTGTTATTAGAACAATGTCATCTTCAAAGCGGAGGTGGTGTAGTTGCTGACCGTCTATCTTCACTCACATTCCTTCCCATTCCAGTCATCGCATGACATTCTAGAGGGTGGCAATGAAGAATTTCGGTGAAATGGTATCACCCTGCTGAACCCTTCTCTTGACATTGATGATCACTTCCTTGTAGAATGGTGAGATCCTGGTAGTGAATCTGTAATACAGCTCATGGTGGATCCTGATGCACTGAGTTTGAATTCCCTTGTTGGCTAGGGCTTCTTTTTATGTATTGGTTAATTTTCCTCTCTGTTTTCTCTTTCTTTCTTCTAATTTTCTTCTCACTGTTCTATATTCTGTGAGCCTACTGCTGTTGGTGGTTTTGCCCCTGGGTGAAATTTGGACCTGAGCTGGGGAAGGTCAGCTTCAGAAGCTGGAACTGTAATATAGCCCAGCAGGTCTGCTCGAATGCATCCAGCTGAACTACTAGTTCAGTCTGTCCTCAAGCCGTCAACCAATGTCAGCTGCCCACTGGACTGCATTGTAAACAGAAGGAAAATGTGCAAGTATTGTAAGCATGCCTTTTTTAAAAAATTCACTCATGTATTAGAGTTGTGTTTCCCGTTCCTATTGATCGGCCCCCAAAGCAAATCAAAACCACATAAATAAGCTGGGATACAATCTGTGCAATCAGAAGTGGAGTTTGTAATCCATTTTATTCATTCTAAAAGAAAAAAAATTCCCGCAAAGTCTAGTAAAATAACATTGGTCTAGATTAATAAGCTGAAAACCAAAATGTTGACTGCCTCAAATAGCCATTTTCAGTCAAAATTCCTAAAGAAATTGTAATTATTCATTTATATCACAGCAATCTATATTGCTAAGGTAAAAATTATTCAAATCTAGAAAGTACTTTATCGTTTCAAAAGATTGGAGGGATTAAATATTGGAAAAAATAAATTAAAATTTGATTTTGGGCTTTATATTACTTGTATTTGAATTGATATTGAGCTAAGACTGTTTTTTTAACCTTAGACCATTCTCCAAGACACTCTTCATCAAGCTTTATTTGAGGCATGAATAAGTCGCTCTAAGTAGAGTTCTTCTAAAACTAAGGACAATAATTTAGAGACAAGGGAAAAGATTTTTCTGTGACTGAAAAGATAGTTGGTGTCCAAGGAGCTAGCTGCAGCCATTAACTCATGTCAGTAAAACTTTTCTTGAAAATAGGCCTTTTCCGATTGGAAATGTTTGAAAGCTAAAGTGAGTTCCCAAAGGCAGAGGTAAAGCTGGTGGTAGAGAGGGGCCCTTCCACACTCTGGTGGAAGGGATGGATTTGGAGCGCAGCATGTATGAAAACTTATCATTGGCAGATCACGAATAAACCATGGTGCTTCAAATTAAAAAACAAAACAAAACAACTAAATTTTCCCTAAGAAGCAAACAAAGGTGACTTCTTTCTGGAATGACAGTGGACTCCAGATCTAGAACTCAATGAGGTGACAAGCTTTCTCTGCTACACTCACTCACACATATTCTATTTTTCCCCTTTAACTTAAAAAATTGCAATTCCAATTTTTTGGAATCTATTCCCCAAACACAGAAACATTAATCCAAAAAATAAATATGCAGACCTATGTTCACTGCAGCACTTCGTACAATAGCCAAGATATGAAAACAACCCAAATGTCCAACTATGGATGAAGGAATCAAGAAGTTGTGGTATTATATACACAATGCAGCTTTAAAGAAGAACAAAATCATGCAACATGCAGTCACATGGATGGAACTAGAGGATATCATGCTGAGTGAAGTCGTCAGAAAGAAAGGGGACAGATCCAGAATTATCTGTCACTCATACACATTTTATGAACAGCATGGAACAGCAAGAGGATCACTCAGTTTCCTAAGGAATTGCTCTATTTTATCCATCCTCTTTAACATTTCTGGGACTGGATATCAGCTTATGATTTCAGATGATTAACAGAACAAAGAAAGCTGAACTTCACTCTCTAGCTACATGGACCATAGCAAACTTGTCAAACAAAAGAAATGCTAGAGACAACGAAGTCAGATCTGCAGAAATGGTCCCTGAGGTATTCCAGGGACAGAAGCAGTCAGACTATCAACTTGGGAGGAGTCTAAAGGCGTCTGCCAGGCATCCAGCAGCTCTTGGAAGAAGCCACACAGATGTGAGGCTAAATGCCAGGAATGTCACTTCTCTTCCAGTTTTGAAGTGAATGAAGAACAGAAAAATAAACATATAGGGGGTGGAGTAATAGTACTATATGTAGGGCACTTATTCTGCACACAGCTGACATGGGTTTGATCCATGGCATCCGATCCATGATTCCCTGAGCCCCACCAGCAGTGATTCTTGAGCACAGAGTTTAGAGAAAGCCCTGAGGACTACCAGGTTTGTCCCCTCACCCCTGGGGAAAAAAAGTAAAAACGCATGTTGGTCTAATGCACTTTAAAAGTGATTAGGAAAGAAGAAAGAACCATTGTCCATTTCTTCCAGATGCCACTCACTTTCAAGTCTAAGGGTTCTTCAGTTTTGCTACAGGTAACATTCTCTCTGGTGTGTACATCTACCCATCACACACTGAGGACCAAAGATGCCATAGCACTGTCAGGCTGTCAGCTGTCATGACATGCCATTGAGAGAGGAACTCAGAAAGGATAGCAGATACAAAAAACCCCTATCTATGAAGGATTCACCCATTACCCTCTGTAGCCCTTCCAGAAGGTAGCAGGCCAGCAACAGACTCATCACTTCACAGCATAAATCCAGTGCTCATCCCTGTGTCTTGCCACCTGGTGCTACTATGAGGCTATCAGCTGACCAGGCTGCCAAATGAGTCTCTAAACACCCACACATCCATCTAGCCTGCCCAAAAGGCAGAATATTGGAGTCAATAAAGGGAAAGGGAGTGAGTGACCCACAGCTTAAGTCAATAAGCAGACGAGACACTGAGGCAGGAGGCTGAAGAAGCTAGAAATGGTATCAGGTGTGTGGGAGCCAAAGGGGAGTCATGGAGGCCATTCCTGGGGCATCAGCACTGAGTTGGTGACTTCTGGGTGCAATGTTCAGGGCTGTGTGTGAGTCCACTTCCCAAAGGCACGTGGTCTTGGCTCCAGTATGGTCTGTTCTTGCTCCTGTTGGGCTGGCAAGGTGAGCCTCCCTCAAGCAGGGCAGGTGGCCCACGTGTGCCTCTCTTCCAGACTGCTCTCTCCCTTCTGGCAAATGAGCTGAAAGGATGGTGTTGGTGCAAAGTGCCAGGGAAGGAACAAAGACCCTCCCAGAGACCCAGCCCCATCCGAGAGAGAGAGAGAGAGAGAGAGAGAGAGAGAGAGAGAGAGTTTATGTGTCTCTTCTGCCAAGTGGAGCATGAAGCCATCCAAACCTGATGGCAAAACCAAAGACACAGTGAAGTCTGGGGAATCTTTAAGAAGGAAGAAAGTGTCAGAACTAAGTTAGTTCTGAAAGAACAGAATGAAAAGGGCCAGACTGACAAAGTGATACAGGGACAGGAGGGAAAACAGGGTGAGACTGGAAAGAGTATAGCCCCAGGGAAACTCTCCTCTGAGGAGAAATGGAAAGTCAGGAGAATGGATGGGCCCAGGATATGCAGACGATTATCCTTGCCCACATCCTGCTCTTCCCCAGTCCTTTTATCCTACCATTTTTCATACTTAAATCCAATGTAAAGTGCTCACCTATTCCCTTCATTAAGATAGCAAAGAAGTTTTCTTCACCTTTCCCTCACATCCAAGTTAAGAAAATCCCATCTCCAACTTCCCTGGCCTTCCCTTCCTTTTCTCAAACAAATGTTCTACGGAATTAATTTTGCCATCTCATCTCTGGTTCACCTATGCTAACAAAATTAGCAAAAAAAAAGCAGTTCATGGTACCGTAGCAATAGTATAGCGGATAAGGGACTTGCCTTGCATGTAGTCAACCCAGGTTTGATACCTGGCAACACATATGGTCCCTCGAGCACCACAGAAATGATCCAAGGGTACAGAGCCAGGAGTAAGCCTGAACATTGCTGGGTATGGCCCATAAATCCAAACTAATAATAGTTAAAACTGAAAAAAAAAAAAGAGCAGCTCAGGTGTAAAGAACACTTGGAATCAACAGTGGCCACAGAGTGATCACACATTCTCCTGATTTGTGGGCAACCAAATAATCTCATATTATACCACTGGCATCTGCCATACAGAACATGCATCTGACTCTACAGAATTTCTGAACAGACAACTTGACTTTAAGAGCTAGTGGTAAGGAAAAACATGAACAGACAAGCTCACGAGGAAAGCATAATCCAAGAGCATCAGGTGGCAGGTCAAAGTTGTATTTACAGGGATTGTGGACATGGGCACACTCTAGGCTGCTGAATGAAGACATCCAGTTACAGGACCCCACCCATTCATGTATGCTGTCATCACAACTGACACACAGGCAAGAGATGTGACCCAGGTATATGTGCAGAGATAAAGTTTCAGGAGAAACGAATTCAGAAAAGAGGTTATCTCTGAATTGATTGCATTACTGGACTCAGATATAATGTTCATTCATTTTGTTGTTTCACATGGTTAATATACACTGATTTTATAATGAAAGAGAACATTGTTTCTTAAAAAATGAAAGTGAACCAATGAATCTTCAAGGTTTCACTCAGCCTACAAGTCTCTTTAAACACTTTTTTTTACCATCATTGCCCAATTTCAGTCTTTGAACTGTACATGCCATTATTCAGTATTTATCATCTCATAGATGTGTCTCTGATTCCTCTAAGAAAGCCTGTGCAAAAGTTTTTGAAAACAGGATCCTGACGTTTCTCTGCCTGGTGTCTTTCCTTACAGGGCCACTGTTTCTGATATATGCTTTCAGGTTCTCTAAACATCTGTTCAGAAAGCTGAATTGAAAGGAAGTCAGGGGTGTGGGAGGTTAACTTAGTTACCTTCACCTAACCACAGCGAAGATTGCAGGGAATCAGGAAACCCACCGAAAAAATCACATTTATACAGTGGGCCAAGTTTCACCAGGAAACTGTGGTGTTTGTACCCTGAAGTAAGTGGTGCCCACTGCCAGCTCGCCCACACCCTGTTTTCCAATAGAGTGATGTAGGCCAGAACTGACTTCAATTTTAAACCTGATCCAAAACACAACTGCAAATACTCAGGCATTTAGAATAACACATTGCTAGTACCGGTTACTCTATTAAACAATTAACACAATCCAAATAAGACTTCTATTCGTTTTTTTTTTCAAGCGAGACCTTCAAAACTGAAATCTCACATAGGCAAATAGGAGCTCTTGACATGCAAATCATATTTTGGAAGTAAAGTTAGATATTAATGATTTGTATGAAGGAAATGTCATTACAATGATCTTTTGTTGCTTTTTGTTTGGGGGCCACACCTGGATTTACTCCTAGCTCTGCACTCAGGACTCACTCTTGGTGGTACTCAGAGAACCACATGGGATGCCAAGGATTGAACCCAGATCAGCTGTATGCAAGGCAAGCACTTTACCCACTATACTATTTCTCTGGTCCTACAGCAATCTTTTTTAAAAACAAAAATATTTTGGGGTCATACCTAGCAGTGCTCAGAATTTACTCCTGATTCTGTGCTCAGGAATTTCTCCTTTTGGGGTTTGGGGGACCATGGTGGTGGGGATGGAACTGGGTTAGTCATATGCAAAGCAAATGTCCTTACCCACTGTGCTATCTATCTAGCTCTCAATGTACATTTTTTGTATATCACTTGTACCTCAAGAAAACTTGAAAGTACAGGTTTTTAAACAATCTCCTCTGAGGAGAACATTATACATTAGTCCTATAACTTTCCTTATAAACATCTGTTTCTTTTTCCCTTTCTTTTAATTGCCTTATAAATTAAAGTAACACTTCAAAAGTTTCTCCAGCTTACTGAACCACTGTATTAAAAGATTATAAAATACCCTTAAATAAAGGGAAAGCAATGAAAAAGGAATTTCTAGAGCACTCTTGAAAAACACTCTCATTTCCTGACAAAACTCAATGTTTCCAAACAATGGTCAATGTTTATTGGGAGACCAAAAAAAAAAAAAAAAAAGAAAGAAAAACCGAAGAAATAACAAATAACAACCCCTCCCCGCCCAACTAAGACCCAGGGACCCACAATTTCACATTCATCAAAAATATTTCTAACTAGTCCTCAAATCGAGTTACACTGCAACCACGCTCCAGTGGCAAACAGTTTGATGGTGCTTATTTTAGTTTTCTAACTCTATAGAAATTCTGGCAGAGGGCCAAACTGGTTTCCATATTCTGACCTCCATGTATTCCTATTGAAATGCCTCTGGTATGGATGTGGTGACTTTTCATAAATAATAAAAACATTAAAAATAAAGAGGAAAAAAAAGAGAGATGTTTTGAAAAAAAGTTATAAGCCCAGGCCAGAATAACTGCTAATACAAACAGGCCCCTTCCCAAATGTAAGCGAGTTACAAGTAATGGCTCACCTCAAAGCAGCCGCAGCAACACTGTTTACTCTCAGTTTGGGGCTTAAAAGCATTTTAGTTGATGAACAGGCCCTGGAGCAGAAACATCTAAACCAATGCTAATGCCCAGCAGAGCAGTAACTTCTTTTGATTAATTTACCAGTACTGAAAGCACAAGAAAGAGATCAAACCACGTTCTGTGCTAAACAATTAAACAAGCAGTGCTGCCTCCGGAATGGTGTATGTCAGGATAAAAGCTGGATGGGGTCGGATGAAAAAGCAACAAATATCTTCCATTGATTAATGCTTATAGGATTTTTCCCCCCCTTAGCTGTCAAAACATTTCATTCAATGCGCACAGCAAAAGAGTTTATATAACATTTGGAACAGAGGAAGGTTCCAAAAGCTTAAGAAAATTCAGATGTGTGGTGAGGACAAAAATCAGGTCAGCGCTAGAGCCTTCACAACCGTTTGGCAGAACTCTGGCCGGTTTACCGAGAGACGTGCACCACGATACAGCACAGGGAAATTCTTATCACCTCCTTTCAATGAAACATAAGGTTTCTATGAGGAATGAAATTTACTTAATTTAAATGAGTGAGCACATTCACAATATGCCAGACTATCCCTACAGACCTTCTTAAAGGCTCAAAGCTAAAACTGAGTTGTCTAAATGCATCTCTACTTAAGATTTTAGTTGGAATTCAAACAAATTACTTATATTATAATGAACTATAATTGTAGTGATTAACCCCCATAGAATTTTCCAAAGGATACTTAAACTCATGTTTAAAACCCCAATGAGAGGCTGGAGCGCTAGCACAGCGGACAGGGTGTTTGCCTTGCATTCAGCAGACCCGGGTTCGATTCCCAGCATCCCATATGATCCCCTGAGCACCGCCAGGAGTGGATCCCTGAGTGCAGAGCCATGAGTAACCTCTGTGCATTGCCGGGTGTGACCCCCCCAAAAAAGCTTAAAAAAATAAATTAATAAATATTCCTAAAACAAAAACAAAAACAAAAAAACAAGCCCAATGAGTCTCTTTAAAACAAAATGCAACAAATCGATATGTTTATAGAAAACCAGTGGAGCAAAGTCAATGAGAAGTCAAAATTTGTTACTCTTTCTTATGAAGGCACCATGGTTTTCAAAGGTATTCGTAGTAGAGTTTCAAGCATACCATGTTCCGACACCAATCACACCACCAGTGTCAATTTTCCTCCACTAGTACCCTCGAGTTCCCTCCCACCCCGCAGCCCACCTCCTCAACAGAAAAATTCTTCGGTTTGGATGCAGTTTGGGTCTCACTTCGTGTTACTGACTTCGTGGTTTAGATGTACACATTCAACCCTCTCTACAGCACTGATGTGCCCAAGGCCCCTGCCCGTTCCCTCCCATCCTCCTCCTCTTACCTCCTCTCTCGACTTCTTTTCCTGTCCTTATTTAGGGTCCAAGGTAACCTAGGCGTCCCCTCTTGGATACCTTGCATTCCCCTGTCTTGTTATTCTAGAGACCACAGATAAGTGATTTCTTAGGTAATTCAAGATCTTTTAATAAATTTTTGGTCATGTTTCTGAGCGAAATATTGCTGCTCTTTCACATATGCTTGAAAGGAGCCCAAGATTAAAGAGACGAAGTTATAGAAAGCCCTCCCATGTGGCATCATCCTTCATCATACACACGCCGGTATCAGGCGGCTGCACAAACACCCCTGTGTGGCACATTCCTTTCCACCTTGGGCCCCAACCCCGTTTCCCTGCAGATCTTCCTGAAGCATAAGGCACCTTCACAAGCAACCCCAAGGGTAGAGATTATTCTGCAAGGGCTCTCTGGTATGTGGAAGACATTATGATACCCTTAACTGCTTCTGCCAAAAATAATTAAAATTGGAGCCCTTTATTAAAAAAACCTTTCATGTGGAAAGACCACAAAAATCTGGGAATGCGAAACTAAAGTGACTCTTGCACTGACCTCCCTACTCTTCTGTCCCTTGTTCGGAAGATCCTTATTGGGATCTTTGTTGGGAGGATCCTAAGAGCAAGACAGGCCTGGGATCCTGTTTAAACACTCAGACCCTGCTGGATTCCACCCCCTTATTCTTACTAATTGATAAATAACCCGGGTGCAAATGACCTGCATGCTGAGTTTCTCTGGCCCTCTCTCCTGAGTAGAGGAAAAGAAAAATTCGCTCTTCTAAATTTTTTCATATAGTGACATGCTTCTTTGCTAAAAGTTTGTCAACCCTTAAGTATGACCAGGAAACAAGGAAGAGGGAGCTCATTCCACAGGAAGAGAATATAGCGCAGAGGGGGTATCCCTCTCCAAGGTCCTCGGGGTCCCCAGACGGAGCCAGATCTTGCTATCTAAGAGGCTCTGTCACTGGGATTTTCTGAAAGCTGAGGCAGACAAGCTGGAGATGATAGAACAGTGCTTAAAAATTAGGGAGTATCTGTGAATTATGACATGCTGATCTTGGCTCTGGTTGTAAAAATATGCTTTAACCCTGATCCACTTCCACAGTACAATCTAGATGCACTTCTTGCTAAGAAGCCTCAGCAACAATTGTCAGACTCTCTGACAACTGTCAAAGAAATCTATGCTGGGATTATTGTTGTTGGGACCTATACATTTCTCGAGAGGCAGAGCCTTCCCTTCAAACCTCTCAAGTGCTCTTTTGGTACCTGATCGTGTGATGTACAGCAAATGAGCAAGAGACATAATAGATTCAATTCTTTCTTTTTTAAATTATATTGCAACTTCACAAATATCTGAGCACTCATAGCATACAAAGTGGCCGAAAATATTTTCCTACCAAAAATACGCTACAAAAAGAATTATTAAAAGTCTTCCCAAGTTCAAAACCCTTAACAGTTTTATTCTAAGGTTCTTCCTTTAGTTAGTTTATTTATTGGAGAGGGGTTGCCACACCAGCAGGCAGTGCTCAGGAGTGACCCCTGACAGTGCTTGGGGGGACCATTATGTGGTTCTGGGTATCCAACAATCTAAGATCCTTGCCCTTGCTCTCACTCTCACTGTTTATCTATATACTAGGGTTCCTCATTTTCCGTGTTAATTACCACAGAGAGCTCCACCCATGTTATCTACTCTGCTTTAAGCTCATGGCATTCTTAAATTCCTACAGGAAGCTTGAAAATGCTGAATAAGTTATTCCTTGTTCTCACTTGGAGATTGTGTTTGTTTTAGTTTTAATGCTGACTTCATCATTAGTTCAGTGAGAATGACATTGCCAATGTCACTGAACATGCCAATTTCAGCTGGAAAAAATGATGAAAAACCAGTTACTCTAATTAATATTAATGTCTTTTGTGAAAATCAGAGCATTCAAGGGAGATCTCTTGGGTACCGCATTTTATCAAAATGAGAGAGATCTATTCTTAGACCACTTCTCTCTGACTAAATGATCTCTCTAGGTACCTAAATAGATTGCAGTCATAGGACATGAAACTACTCGATGAAACTCAGGCATTTTTGCTTGACTAAAATAACCTGACTTTATAGAAGAATAAGCAGTCAAAGTTCTACTAGCATCAAGTATCAGACATCAATAGTGGTTCTTATTTCAATCATAAAATATTGATTCCCCCCTGAAGTATTACTTTCTTGGTGTATCAACTTTATCTTGACTGAACTGAGATTGGTTCTGCATATAAGCACTAGGCTCCTCCCCAGCACCAAAAAAAGACCCACACTTACTCCCATAGTATATCTCTGCTCAGCCAGTGTCTTGACTCTATAACTGCAATCACCACACCATACCAGACAGGGGTCACATTGCTGAATGTGGGGCTGGAAAGTTTTGTTTTAAAATACTTATAAGTAATTATCAGTGCATGTTTGATTTGTAAGCCCACTTCACACATCAAAGGTCATGTAAATATTTCTCAGGTAAGGGGATGAAGAGAAATACAGCAGGTAGGGTGCCTGCCTTGAATGCAGCTAACCCAGGTTTAATCCCCAGCACCATAGATGGTGCCCTGATCCCTAGCAGGAGCAATCCTTGAGAGCACAGAAAGGAATAAGCCTGGAGCACTGCTCAGTATACGCCCCCCCCCCTTCCCACACACACACAAAATAATAAATTTTTCAGGCAAAAAGAGGTCAAAAGTAAAAAAGATTCAGAAGCCCTGGTCCAAGATTCCAGAGAGATAGGACAAGTGTAGGGGTTCAGGAGTCAAGGTACATGGCAGGACTGAGCACCACTGATCCTTGGTTTTTGCATTGAACTGGCTGGCCAAGGATCATTTGGAGGAGTCCTGGACTTCCTTTGCACGACTGGTAAAAGCCTCCCCACCACTCCCCGATTAAAAAAAATTCAGAAGCCCTGCTCTGGATCATAGATGACTGAGATCCAGCAAATCAAACATTCCTAGCCCTCATGAGATAATCCTGGAGACAATGCCTGTTCAAATACAAGCATCTCAGGCTCTGTTTGGACGACCAAACTACAATATACATAAAGATGCATTCATTGTGAACTGATCTCATTTCAGTCTCGGACAACTCCCCTTTCACTGGACACTCTACTCCACATAGGCGCCTCTCAGCTTGCAGCATCTGCACATGGCTGGTCATGTTAGCCAAAAAAGCAAGTGGAAAGGCGAAGCAGCACCGTCAGAAACCACGCCAAGAATAACCCTTGATAACCTTTCAGTATCAATATTGCAAACCACAAAGCAAAGCACAATACCCAAAAGGGGGGGAGGGAGGGAGGAAGGGAGAGAGAGAGAGAGAGAGAGAGAGAGAGAGAGAGAGAGAGAGAGAGAGAGAGAGAACCGCCTGCTATAGAGGCAGGCAGCAGGGGGTGGGGAGATGGAGGATGATGGGAAGGAATCTGGGGACACTGGTGATGGAAAATGTACAATGGTGGAGAGATGGGTATTGGAATACTGTATGGCTGAAATCCATCCATGAACAGCTTTGTAAGAGTCTATCTCACAGTGAGTCAATAAAAAAGTTAAAAAATAAAAACAAAACACGCCAAATTCCAAAGCCAAACCCGAACAGCTGGGGACCTGATATACCGCACTTTGACACAATACACACGTTCCAATCATCAAACACAACCAGAAATGCATATCAGTTTTTTTAAAAGGTATTATCCCACAGACATACTGAACTATAATTCATATACAACACTAAGTCTAAGGCCTACAATGTGTTGGTTTAATACATTCGATATTGAGAAATGATTAGCACCCTAGCACTCACTAACACCTGCATATAATTACCATTTCTTTCTTGTGTGGTATCACAGATCTGCTCACCTAGCTAATTTGAAACATACAATACTCTATTATTAACTATAATTATCAGGCTGTGCATGAGATTTCCAGAACTTCGTTCACTTTCTAACTGGAAATTTACACCCTCCATCCAGCATCCCTCCAGCTCATGACTGGATGCCATTGCAGTCTTTGTTTTTATGAGCTTGAGGTTTCTTTATTCCACATGTAGGATCACAGAACATTTTCCTACCTTTGTTTGACTAATAATTTCCTTTCTATTTTCTGCAGACCTTCGGGCCACATCCTCTGAAAATACATCTAAGGAATGTTCTTCTGAAAATTCAACCTGTGTCTAGTTAGCAAAGGTAAGAAAACTTCATTTGTTTCTCCGGATGAATTCACTTTAATTTCACAGCATGCCTGTAATAAACTTTTTGTTACAAACTTCAACTGAGATTATTTCTCACCTCCGTGGCTTTTGAAAGTTTCACCAAGAAAAGGAATAAGCAGGCATGGAACACACAGTGTTGTCTAAATTCTCAATATAATTATCAGACAGTGATTACTTCCTAATTGTTTAGATCATCTGTCATGCTAAAATAATCTCAGAGTTTCAAAGTATGGAATCATGGTAGCACTGTAGCACTGTCCTGTAGCTCTGTCCTCCCACTGTTCGCCAATCTTCTTGAGCAGGCCCAGTCACACTGTGAGACCTATTGTTATGGAATCATGGTATAAAAATTAAATTCTCCTGGAACCTCCCTCCGATCAGTTGTTGTCATCATACAAATCCTTTTAAAGGGGATTTGGAAAGTGCATTCAAAATGAGATGTGCAAAGCATTCATGGCTTCTACTTCTTGTAGCCTTTTTGATCCCTGAAGGCTGCATATTTAGGTGAGAAAGACATTCACCCATCTGGGAGGAGGAAAAGAGCAAGGAAAAGGGTTAGAGGCCTGGGTCACAATTTATCTTACTAGCAATGCAACAGGACAGAGCCAAAATTATTCTACCTATGGGCTCTGGGTTAAATAAAGTCTACTGCACTAATACTGACTTATAAACTGAGAAACTGGAAAGAATTGAGCAATTGTCTAAGAAAATTCATGTTCAGGGTAAATGGATTTCAGCTTCTTCCTTCTTAACAAGATCAAGGCACATATGGGAAGAGGTTAGTTTGCAAAAATTACTAAACCAGACCCACAACAGAAGATAATTGATGGCTTTAAACATTTTTTGCTATACCAGCAGACAGTCTATACCTTTTCTTTCATAAGTAATAGATTTAGTCACAGGATTAGCTTACATCCTACAACATTTCAAAAATACTTTCCTTCTAACCTGAAGTACCCTTTCCAAGGACATTCCATCAATGAATAAATCAACGTTAACTGATAGTATGCATGTTCCTCAGAGGGACTTCACCTCATTCATCAATATAGATTTTCATAACTAATTAGCATTCTTGCTAAGGTTACAAATAACTCAGCAACAGGTGAAGCTGCTAGAATTGATCGACTTGTTGAAAGCTCGAGAACAGATCATGGTAGAACTTTCAGTGGTGCAGCCTCTACCTGACACCTCAAGAAACATTCGTCTCATGTTTCTTGAAGCTTTTCCCATCCAACATATCCTAGAACCTGATGTGACATGGATCGTTACGAATGCAAAACATGACCAGTGAATTCCACACGCAAGAGAGAAATTCTTTCATGACCTTCCATAAATGGAATAACGCTGATGTCTGCCTCACAGTCTCCAGCTACTTCTTTGCACCCCTTCTCCAGGACCCCACCATCCAGCACCCTAAAAGAACTCTGCCAGAGTGTCTCTGTCTTGAGGCCATCTCTTCTTGCATCTTTAAGGTTGCTAGAGCGCAGTGACATAAACTAAGGGCGCCCATCCCAAATGTGTTTTGTATGTCTTGTATGTCTGAAAGTGAAGCATCTGAAGTTGAGCCGTGCAGGTTCATCAGGAGGGCTGTCACGGGGAGTCTGCCCCTTGCTGCTCTCCTGGCTGCTGCTGGTTTGCAGAGGCAGAAACCCAATTTCTTCTCTTAGTGTTTTTCCCAGTGTACCCACATCTAAAGCTTCTTATTATGCAAGGACTGCGCCCCACCTGCTCCCAGTTACACTGGGTTCCAGAGTACCCTGAGGGCTTCTTCTACCTTTAATTGCATCTGTAGTGACTATTTCCTATGAAGGTCACATTCTGCATTATTGGAGCTTAAACATTCAACATAAAATTATGGGGCGAGGGAGTTCCAATTCAGCCTGTAAACTAACCCTACATCTTCCATCTCTTCAAAATCCCACACCTCTCAAACTGGCTTCTTTTGGAACCCACGATCTCTGAGTGCCCCAGTCCTTAAGTGCATTAACCCATACTCCACATGCTTAAGACAAAAAAATACAGCAGAGACCTTGTATAAATTTCCAAAGTCCATTTCCAAACCATGGCTCTGGCTTTGCTACTTTAAACCCTGATTAGGGCCTGAGCAACAGTACAGTGGGTAAGGTGCTTCCCTTGCAAGTGGCTGACCCCAGTTTGATCCCAGGCACCCCATATGATTCCCTGATTCTTATCATGATTCAAAGCCAGGAGTAAGCTCTGAGCACTGCTGGGGGTAGTCCCCAAATTAAAACTAACCAAAAAAACCCTATTTAGAAGTTACCAGTGCACATTCTTCTGACATGGTCCAAAACATCCAGATAGGGAGAAAGGAACGGGGAAGGAGGGAGGAGGGAGATTCAAAGATGCCTCTCTTGAAAATTTAAATTAACAGGTAGCCAATAGGTAGGGCAACACTAATGGTGATGAGGAGCAGAAAACACAGTTGAGTCTGATTTACTTTATCATAACTTATTTATGATCAAACATTTGTGCCTCTTATTGTTATGTGTTGAGGGACATGATCATTGCTTCCTCAGACAGTGCTCTCATATACATATATAAGTGAATCTCACATACCTCAGATACACACAGAGGAAGTGGGCTCAGCATCACCCATGACGATGGGTGCTGGGAGTTGCATCTACAGACAGCTACAGTTCTTGAAAGTTGACTACAAAAACAAAAGGTGCCACCTACAGTGTCTTGTTTGTACTTGTTTTTTGACAGTGCCAGGAATGGAACCCAGGGTCACACACATGCAAAGTACTCTACTGCTGAGACACATCCTCTGCCTGACAATTCTACTCTGAAAACTCAGCTTGTTAACCACTAATTACTATCAAGGCTGATCATCAGTGCCAATATTTAAAGAAACTAAGCAGGAGTCTGAGCCAATATCACAAATGAATAGCATCCTTAGAATGCCAGATTTTTATAAGGTCCAAAAAACGTTTTCCATGATTTTCTGAAATTAATTTCTGAACTTATTTTTTCAAGTATCTTCCCTATAAAAACAAAAATAAACTAAAATTTAAAAAACCCTAAAACTCAAAATTTTTGTTTTGTTTTGGAGCTGTAACCGGTGATGTTCAGGGCGTACCCCTGGCTCTGTGCTCAGGAATTACTCCTGGCAGGGCTTGGGGACCATAAAGGATGCCAGGAATCAAATCCAGGTTGGTTGAATGCAAGATAAATGCCCTACCAGCTATAATAGCTCTGGCCTCATAAAACTCAAACTATTCTTTAAAAGTTACCTCGTATTGGTCAAAGGGGTAAGGCCTTACACATGGTCAACCCTGGTCCCATCCCAGGCACTGTATATGGTTCCATAAGCACTTTTAGGAGTGATCCTTGAGCATAGAACCAGGAGTAATCCCTGAACACTGTCAGGTGTAGTCCATAAAAAGTTGTGTGGGGAGGGGGGAGGTGAGAAATTACTTATGTAGTTCTTAAGAGTTATACATTACACTACAGAGATAGTCCAGAGGGGAAGGCACTTTCCTTGCATGTTATTAACTAAGGTTCAATCTCTGGCACCCTATATTATTTCTGAGCACCACCAGGAGCCATCCTTGAGCACAGAGCCAGGAATAAGCTCTAAACACAGATGGGTGTGCCTCCAAAACAAACAACAATGAAATATATTGTGAATAAACACAGTATTATGAAAATTATCATGAGACTGGCTTCTGATGTTTCGGTCAAAGTGTCTGGTCAAAGTGTCTGAGATTTTCACTTTTGTTTGTTTGTTTGTTTTGTTTTGTTTTGGTTTTGGACCTAACCCAAGTTGCTCAGGGCATTCTGCTAAATGGACTCAGGGATCACTCCTGATGTGACTCAGGGAACCATTTGGGGTTCAGGGAACCAAATCTGGGTTGGCCATGTGCAAGGCATGCCCACTACCTGCTGTACCATTGCTTTTGTCCATTTTTTACATTCTTCTGGAATAAAATCCTAAAGGTCTACAGCACATCATTATTTGACATTTAATTTTAATCAGTAACACATCAAATTAACTGACAGACTAAATAACCCAATTGTACATAAACATTTATTTGCAAACTAGAAATATACAGATAAATATTCCTTTAATTCCTGCAACTCAACAAATAAACAAATGTGGAATTTATCATTTTTCCTGCCAAACCTGACTGTCCTCCAATAATTACTCTTTTGTGTGGTTCCAATGGCCAGCCACTCCTCCAAGCTCTGATGCTGGAATCATCTTCTACTTCTCATGAGATATATTTTTTAAAAAACAACTTATCAATAACTTTTTAAAAATATTTTATACTGAGTCACCATAAATCACAAAGAGTTATTCATGACTGAGTTTCAAGCAAACAATATCTTTTTTAGACCCCTCATTATCATAGTCTTAGCTCAGACCTGCCTCATCTCAATGGTCATATTCACATCCTCCCTAGTGATACATCAAATTCTACCAATGACTGTCTTCCAATGTTCTTACTTCTTTTAAAAAAAGTGAATTATGGCAACATAAAAAACCACGGGTCATCTTTATGCTAAACAAATCATCTCTTTATTGAGATTCAGCAACACAGGTGGCCCCTTATACTCATTGTAGTAAATCATCATAGAATCCAATAGATACTCCCAAACATTGCTATTCTTCGGAATTTGGGTACACATTTCTTTGTTTACATGAAACCTGCATTTGACATTACTTCTCCCCCAGCTGTACTCATATGTATTTTCCAAGCTGTGTCTCATTTTGTTATTTCCTGTCTATATTTCTAATCTCCTTAAGGTATAATTATAATATTCCCATCCTTCCAGATTTTTAAACTCTCTCCTGATTTGGAATCATCTGCCAACTTCATTAATATAAAGTTTATTCCTCCTAAAAAAAACCGCAAAAATCAAAAAAACGGCTATAGCACATAACTCCTCACAAGATGAAGCCATAAGCAGTGACCCTGCATTTAAGTTAACATTTATGTAGTCTTTCCAAAAGTTCCCATCTGGGTGGCTTTTCTCCAAGCCAAGTTGCATTTGTTTTTCTTCTTTTTTTGCAGTGGCTTAGGGTCAACAAATCACTGAAGCGGAAACAGGAAGGCAAAAAGAAAATGTCCTTGCGCACAACAGATGTCAAGAGTGTTCTTACCTCTCCATTTATCTAATTCATACAGTGAGCAGGATTGAGTCCACATTTCATGCATCAAACCTTCTGCTCCTGTGTCAATACAATCTGATGGAGTTAAGAACTTCTGTAAACATGAGCAAAGGGTGAACCAGCTCCATACAGCATAAAGAAGGGCAGGGGCAGGGTATGCTAAAAACCTGTGATAGCAACTGGCTCTGATGCCCCTTCACAGAAATGCTTGAGGACCTGATGCTTAGGAACTGCAGATCGCACTGCCCTGGAGACTCAGCATCCTGGCAGGGATCGGGCGCATTGCCTTCCCTCCTCAAACGCACGACGTGACTCCTGCAGCTCTGGGACTTCAAGAGAAAAGGAAAAACCTTTACTTCCCCATTTCAAACACCAACCTGTCTATCCATCCTGCCTTCCTTCTTCACTCACCATTAAGATCAGGGAAATTTAATTATGAAAAACCCCAATTACCTGCTCAATAGTTTGTTGTGCATTGTTAGACCCCTAAATTTTTGTGTTGTGTGTGTGTGTGTGTGTGTGTGTGTGTGTGTGTGTGTGTGTGTGCGCGCGTTTCTTTTTTAAGAAAAGGAAACCAAAATTCAGATGTTCAGCACTGGACGGCAGGAACAGAGGAGGCCTTATCTCACCACCTCATTAGAAGAAGCAAACAATCCCAGATCTTGTATCACATCCAAGAAGCTGTCGGCCATAAATAAAAGCTGGCCAGGATTCAAGCAGCATGCATCTGAGATTCCAGCTATTTGCCTGTGGTTCTTACATTCAGAAATCAAGCAGGCTGGAAATAGTTGTATTTAGGGTACAAAGACACTTTCGAGGGATCCTTATAGCCCAAGTCCCTATCCCACCCCTGCCCATAAATCCCTTTCTTCTTCCTTCTCTGTGGCCCTCCCTACCTGCAGCCCCACCTTCCTCCCATCTCAGCACATTTTCACCGTAAACTCCTGGCCAAGTTCCTAAGCTAGCCACTGCAGTGGTATACCTCAGAATGAGAAGACAGGGTGTAACAAAAGTCCTCAGCTCTACAACCTTTTTTTTCCCCCTTTTTGGGTCACACCCAGCAATGCACAGGGGTTACTCCTGGATCATGCACTTAGGAATTACTCCTGGCGATTCTTGGGGGGACCATATGGGATGCTGGGAATTGAACCCAGGTCGGCCGCGTGCAAGGCAAACGTCCTGCCCACTGTGCTATTGCTCCAGCTCCCTCTACAACCTTCTTAAAGATTGAGCCATTGTAGGTCGGAGTCAGTCATAGTATAGCAGGTAGGAGGAACCTACAATTTACCTTGAAATAAAACCCTTAAAGGTCTACACCTCATAATCTCTCAACATTTAATATTAAACAGTAACATACCAAATTAGCATACAAACTAAATAATCCAGTGGTATATAAACATTTATTTGCCAACTAGAAATTCCTACAGATTCTTTAGCTCCTGCAACTCAATAAATATGGAACCAGTAACCCTGAGTACTGTGGGGTGTGTGCGATCCCCCCACAAAAGATTAAACCATATCCACTACACAAAACAGAGGTAGGGTAGGAAGGAGACAGAAGACCACTAGCACAAAAGAAGTCAGAAGGGGAGGTTACAATTTGCAACAAGTACCAGTCAGCTAATGAGAAGTCACTGGGACCTAGGTGTGTGAGTGACTTAGCCACTTAGCCTGGGGGAGAGGGACAGCATGGAGTCCTCAGCTTGTTCTGGTTGGGGTGGCTAGGGTAAGAGGTGGGGATCAAAGCGTTTCTTCTCAAAGATATCATGGAAATAACACTTCTGAAATCAGAGGCCTGGTGAAGATTAAATGAGCTCACACATCTAATATTCTTGGCCCAGGGTAGGAGACTGTTGCCAGACTCAGCAAGTGGCATTATATTAATCAAAGGTGTCATCTTGGTCTCTGGACAGAAAAGTGATTATCTGCAGAAACAGGAATGGAGTTTTTTGTGGATTGATTTTACAAGGGAGGCTTTTACCTATGTTTTCAATTCTATGTCAACAGGTAGCAAATTCTTTCTTTGTCTAGTCGGAAAGGTTTCTTTTAACTTGGAATTAAAAATAAGTGTATGAGTTTCACCAAAAAATTTAAAAAATCCAGCCAAGTTGATAATTATGAAATTTTCTCGAGCGGTCCCAGTAATTATGAAATGAACTTATTTAATTAAACAGCCATATATAACACAGAGACAAATAACTGGACTTGAGTTTTGGCCAACATTTGAATAATTTACCTCTGTGAGAGTCTGTTTCTTTCTGTCTTAAACTTGGATTCAAATCTCACTTGCTTATTTCCTACTTGTGCCCCTTCCTTTCCACAAAAAAGTCCCTTTTGCCTAATGAGCTTCACAAAGTCATCTCAGCTTTGTGACAGCTGACTTCAACACACTTCAAACACTGGAAATTTCTTCCCACTTTGGCTTTTTCCAGTTGACAGTCACTTTATTTTTGTTTACTGGTTCATTTTAGATTGCTGGTTTATATTTCCTAGGCTTCTGTGTAAAACATATCCATAGAGTACATACCCTCATCCACAGCCCTGGCCCATACCAACTCTATGTTGATGGTGCCTATCTAGACCATAGATCAAAGGCTATAATTCACATATTAAAAATGACACAGGGGCAATTTTTTTCATTGGATCACTGTGAGATACACAGTTACAAAGTTGTTCATGATTGAGTTTCAGTCATATAATGTTCCAACATCTGTCCCTCCACCAGTGTACATTTCCCACCACCAAGTCCCGTTTCCCTCCCACCAACTCTACCACCGGCCATTCCCTGCCACCCTGCTCCCCACCAGCCTGCTTCTATTGAAGATACCACTCCCCCCGTTTCTCTCTCCCCCTCCACTCCTTTTGGGATTATGGTTTGCAGTACAGATACTAAGAGAGGTTATAATGTGTATTCCTTTATCTCCTTTCAGCACTCAGTTCTTGTCCAGAGTAATCATTTCCCTTCTCTATCCTAACTTCCCCCACCTCCCACCACTGTGGCAGTCTCCCAAACATGGACCAGTCCCCCTGGCCTTTGTTTCTACTGTCCTTGGATATTAGTCTCATACAATGTGTGTGTGTGTGTGTGTGTGTATATATATATATATATATATATATATATATCCATATATATATATATCCCACAAATGAATGCAATCATGCTACATCTGGCCCTCTTTTGATGACTCATTTTAGTCAGCATGATACTCTCTATGTCATTCCATTTATAAGCAAATTTATTACTTCATGTTTCATGGTGGCTGACACCACCTACTCTTATAAATGAAATCAGTGCCATTTTGCTTGAGAGAGACAGCTGAGAGATGAGCATTTAAATCCCCAGGTATCATTTACTCCTGGGGAAGCTTGGCCTCTACTTGGCCATATGGCACATGGCAAACAGTGTTCATTTCTGACTTGGCCACTGCTGGCTTGCATGCAGAAACAGCAGAATTTAGCTGCAGAGGGACTACAAATCCCAGGCTATCTTCTGGTTGACCCTTTATAGAGGTACTTGTGAATGCAGTGTCCCAAGGCACATTTGTTTTTGTGTCTCCAAGTCAATCATGTCAGTCTTATCGGCTCCTCTCTAGATGTCTGTAGGTGAATACTTCACCCTCTTATAATTTCACCCTTGTATCCAACTTAAACTTCATGGAAGTTGATTCACACGCAGAAATGCGGGCTTTATCCTTGTTGGAATCTTCTTTGACCACGTCCATTTGTGGCATAGTAAAATCACCTCATCTCCACTATCTAAATATCTCATTCTGTCCCTCTCCAGCCATTTGTTAAGCCCTTATCAATTCTATCTTGAAAAGATGCCAAAGTTGCCTGCTGTGCTTTCTCTCCTGATTCTTCCTCTCAGTCACTCTTTGCCTGATGTCAGTTTAGTTTTCTATCATAAACATTTTCAAATACGTTCAACATTTAAAAATTTTTTAAAACTTTTTTGTTGAATCACTGTGAGACAGACCCTTACAAAGCTGTTTATGATTGGATTTCAGTCACACAGTATTTCAACACCCATCCCTCCTCCACCATCACACACTTCCCAGCACTAGTGTTCCCAGGTTTCCTCCCATCATCCCCCCCATCCCTCACCCTCACCCCTGCCTGCCTCTATGGCAGGTGCTTTTCTTCTCTCTCTCTCTCTCTCATTCCCCCTGCCCCCCGTCATCGTTCTCTCCTTTTTGGGCCTTGTGGTTTGCAATATTGATATTAAAAGGTTATCAAGAATATTCCCTTACCTACTTTTAACCCTCAGATCTTCGCAAGCATGATCATTCCCAGCTATTATTGTCATACCTATCTTACCTATATTCTTCTCTATCTTCTCTATCTCTTCTCTATATTACTACCCTGGCCCCCCACACACTTGTGTTTAGTTCCAATCATTGACCAGTCCTCCTAACTCGTGTTATCCCTGGCCATGGATATTAGTCTTTTACTGTTTATTTTTTATACACCACAAATTAATGAAGTCATTCTATATCTGTCCCTCTCCTGACTCATTTCACTCAGCATGATACTCTCCATGTCCATCTATTTATAGGCAAAATTCATGACTTCATTTTCCCTAAAAGCTACATAGTATTCCATTGTGTAGATGTACACATAGTCTCTTTATCCATTTCATTTGTCTGTTCTTGGGCACTCAGGTACTTTCAACATTTTCTATCACAAACATTTTCAGCTTCTCAGTGAGCTCTACAATGTAGTCCCTAACTCTTAGGTTACACCTAAAAGCTCTTCCACCTTCATTCCCACCATTGTAACTAGCTTGGAAGCTGTTCCTGGAATCCTAGGATGGAAGATTCAGTACCCTACTGCTAGTGGACAGGCCAGAATCACATAACAAAACAAATGAAAGCACATTTCAGGTGTTGAGATAGAATCCAAGTCAACTATCTTTTCTTGAATCTTTACTAACCATAAGGTAGAATTGATCATTTGTTCTTTTCTGCCACCATTGCAGCATGATCTAACTTCGTTACAAATCATAATGTCTGTTGATTATTTGCTATGGCCTGTCCTCCCTTTGGGACCATGAGCTCTCTAAAGCTCTCTTAAAACAGTCTTTTAGCAACCCTGAAACTTTAGCACCTCACTCTCACCAATAGAAGACTCTTAGAAAGTGCTTGCTATGCCACAAAATGCTTTTGCAAAAGAGATGCCCTTTCATCAGCTGGAAAGAAATAAATTCGTTGTCACCTAATGTTCTGTGTTCAGCTTTCCATCACTACCTATCTTTCAGACATCTACTAGAGATGGGAAATTTTGGTCAAGTTGGTATAAGAATTTGGTCCCATCCTAATAAATGGCCCTTCCTCAACTAAAATGTGTAGTTTTATCCCTACGCCTAGCTGAGTCCTAATCCTGTCTGGACACGGGACCTATTGATTTTAGAAACAACAGCAACCAATAAAACAGAAATGACAATGCAAGTGAGAGGAAATAATTAGAAACAAGGTGATGCTTTATTTACACAGAAACACAACTATAACTCAAATTTATTAAACCAAACTTATTTAATGAGTGCATACCTCATGCTGGGCACTATATTTGTGGTGTTTATAGCAAACATTCCATGGCAAAAGAGGACTAAAAGGCAAAGTTTAATGTAAGGAAAAAGTCAGAGAAATATGATCTTGTCTGTATATTGGGAAAGGCAGTGTTACAAAAGAGGCTACCACTAACTCTGTTACAAATCACAATGTCTGCTGATTATTTGCTACAGCCTGTTCTCCCAACTGTACCTCATGGTGTTTCTATGACAAACCCATGGCAAGCAATATCCTCAATGGGGAAAAACTAAGGGCCTTTCCTCTAAGATAAGGGACAAGACAAGGATGCCCACTATCACACTTCTGATTAACGTAGAACTGGAGGTACTTGCAATAGCGATTAGGCAAGAAAAAGACATTAAAGGCATCCAGATTGGAAAGGAAGAAATCAAGCTCTCACTATCCGCAGATGCTATGATACTATATCGCGAGAACCCTAAATCCTCTACCAAGAAACTCCTAGGAAAAAAATACTTGTACAGCAAAGTCTCAAGCTATAAAATCAATGCTCAGAAATCCATGGCCAGTCTCTGCGGTGTGAGATGATATCTCATTGTTGTTTTGATCTGCATCTCCCTGATGATTAATGATGCAGAGCATTTTCTCATGTACCTTTTTGCCATTCGGATTTCTTCTTTGAGAAAATTTCTGTTCACTTTGTTGCTGCATTTTTTGATGGCTTTGGATGTTTTCTTCTTGTGGAGTTCAACCAGTACTTTGTATACTCTTGATATCAACCCCCTGTCAGATGGGTATTGGGCGAATATCCTTTCCCATTCTGTAGACTGTCTTTGTATTTTGGTCACTGTTTCTTTGGAGGTGCAAAAGCTTCTTAGTTTAAGATAGTCCCATTTGTCTAGCTCTAGCTCTGTTTTTACTTGCTTGGCCAGTGGTGTGACATCTTTGAAGATACCTTTTGCTTCAATGTCATGGAGGTTTTTGCCAACCTTGTCTTCAATGTACCTTATGGATTCCGGTCTGATGTTGAGGTCTTTAATCCATTTTGATCTTACTTTTGTACATGGTGTTAGGCAGACATCTGAGCCCTTTTTTTGCATGCATCCACCCAATTTTGCCAGCACAATTTGGTAAAGAGGCTTTCTTTTCTCCACTTCACATTTCTTGCTCCCTTATCAAAGATTAGATGATCATATGTTTGGGGGGAGATGTCAGTATATTCAACCTGTTCCATTTGTCTGCGGCTCTGCCTTTGTTTCAGTACCATGCTGTTTTAATTATTACTGCTTTGTAGTAGAGTTTGGAGTTAGGTAGGTTGATTACTCCCATTTTCTTTTTTGCAAGAATTGCTTTAGTCAACAAAATGGGAGACTAACACCCAGGAGTGGCTGAGATTAGTACCAGGAATTTTTCTCCATGACTTGGAGGCCAGCCACACGTGCTAGGGGAAAAGGAAGCTCAGATAGAGAAGAAAGCACCAAATAAAGGGTGTTGGGAGGATCCTTCCAGGGTGGAGAAGCATGCTGAAAGTAGACTATAGACCAAACATGATTGCTACTCAATGCCTCTCTTGCAAAACACAGTACCCAAAAGAAGAGAGAGAGAGAACAAGGGGGAATGCACTGCCACAGAGGCAAGGTGGGATGGGGGGATGGGGGGTGGGAGGAATGCTTGGACCCGTGGTGGTGGAGGATGGGCGCTGGTGGAGGGTTGGGTACTTGATCATTGTATAACTGAAACCAAGGCACAAAAATTTGTAAGTCTTTAATTGTACCTCATGGTGTTTCACTAATAAAAAAATAAATAAATAATAAAAAAGAATTGCTTTAACTATTAGTGGGGTTTTATTGTTCCACATGAATTTCAGGAGTGTTTGCTCCATTTTTTGAAGAATGTCATGGGTATATGCAAATAATTAGAGAGAGGAAAGTGACACAAAAAACAATCCTGTTCACAATCGTGCCCCAGAAAATTAAATACTTCGGAATCAGCCTAACTAAAGAGGTAAAGTACCTCTACAATGAAAAATATAAAACGATACTCCATGAAATAAAAGAGGACACGAGGAAATGGAAACATATCCCCTGCTCATGGATAGGAAGAATTAACATTGTCAAAATGGCAATACTTCCAAAAGCATTGTACAGATTCAACGCAATCCCTATAAGGATACCCATGAAATTCTTCAAAGAAATGGATCAAGCACTCCTGAAATTCATATGGAACAACAAACACCCATAAATAGCTAAAGCAATTCTTGAGAAAAAGACGTGGGGAGGCATCACCCTCCCCAACCTCAAAATCTACTACAAAGTGGTAATAATTAAAACAGCATAGTACTGGAACACTAGGCTGCAGACCTATGGAACGGGGTGGAATATCCCTAAACACAACCCCAAATGTATGAACATCTAATCTTTGATAAGGGAGCAAGAAATGTGAAGTGGAGTAAGGAAAGTCTCTTTAACAAATATTTCTGGCATAATTGGACAACCACATGCAAAAAAATGGGCTTAGACCTTGACCTAATACCATGCACAAAAGTCAGAACAAAATGGATTAATGTTCTCAACATCAGGCCAAAATCTATAAGGTACACTGAAGACATGGTAGGCAAAACCCTCCACGATATTGAAACTAACGGTATCTTTAAAGATGACACTTCTCTGACCAACCAAGTGGGAAAAGAGATAAACAAATGGGACTATCTTAAATTAAGAAGCTTCTGTACCTCAAAAGATAGCAGTGACCAGAATACAAAGACAATTTACAGAATGGGAAAGAATATTTTCCAAACACCCATATGATAAGGGATTGATATCAAGGATATACAAAGCACTGATTGAACCCTACAAGGAGAAAACATCTAACCCCATCAAAAAATGGGGTGATGAAATGAACAGAAACTTTTCCAAAGAAGAAATCCAAATGGCTAAAAGACACATGAGAAAATACTCTACATCACTATCATCAGGGAGATGCAGATCAAAACAACGAGATATCATCTCACTCCACAGAGACTGGCCCACATCCAAAAAAACCAAATGCAACCTGTGTTGGCGTGGATTCCCACCCCCTTCACTGGTGGTGGGAATGCCAACTGGTTCAGCCCTTTTGGAAAACAGTATGGTCGATTCTCAAAAAATTAGAAATTGAGCTCCCATTTGATCCAGCAATACCACTCCTGGGAATATATCCCAGAGAGGCAAAGAAGTACAATCAAAATGACATTTGCACTTCTATGTTCACTACTGCACTATTCACAATAGTGAAAATCTGAAAAATATCCGATGCCCGAGGACAGATGACTGGTTGAAGAAACTTTGGTACATCTAGACAATGGAGTACTATGCAACTGTTAGAAAAGATGAAGTCATGAAATTTACATAAAAGCGGTACTACATGGAAAGTATCGCGCTAAGTGAAATGAGTCAGAAAGAGAGGGACAGACGTAGAAAGATTGCATTCATCTGGGGAATATAAAGTAACAAAATAGGAGACAAACACCCAAGAATAGCCGAGATAACTACTGGGAGGTTCACTCCATGGCTTGGAGGCCAGCCACACATACTAGGGGAAAAGGTAGCTCAGATAGAGGATGACCAAATAAAGGGTGTTGGGAGGATCCTCACAGGATGAGAGATGCATGCTGAAAGTAGACTATAGACTGAACATGACTGCCACTCAATGCCTCTTTTGCAAAGCACGGCACCCAAAAGGAAAGAGAAAACAAAAGGGAATGCCCTGCCACAGGGGTGGGGTGGGATGGGGGGAGTTGTTGGGTGGGAGGGATACTGGGAGCATTGGAGGTGGAGAAAGGGCACTGGTGGAAGGATGGGTACTCAATCACTGTATAACCGAAGCCCAAGCATGAAAATTTGTACGTCTATAAGTGTACCTCATGGTGTTTCACTAATAAAAATTTTTAAAAAAGAAGCTACCAACTGTTCCTCACCACTGAAGTTCAATAAATAATGAAATGGGGTTATACTGTGTCATAGGCATTAAACCTGGGTCAAAAAATAATTTCTTGACATCAATTTTGTTAAGCACAGCAACTGTATATATGGGACATTTGAGAGGATTCACGCAAACCTACTTAAAGAAAGGCAATGGGACCGATAAATCTCAAGATATCTCTGAGCATGACTTTTTCTTTTTAACAAAAAATCAGGGCCCATAAATTGATTCATTGACTCAATACTCAATACTTGTAACTGCTGTGCTCCGTGCCCTTTGGATCCAGTGAGAGGGATATCAAAACAAAAAAGGTCAAAATAATAGCTAGTAAATCAGCGACACTTAAAAGGTTTCTGAGCAAAAGTAAATGCCTTAGGAGGTCTGCTGACCCAGGCTTCCAATCTCCTCTCAGCATTAAAAACTCTATGATGCTCAGAGTATCTCATAAATAATCGATCATACAGGTGCATGCACTTATAGTTACATGCAAATGAGTAGTGCTTGCAGGCTGTGAGCATAGGTTTCTTAGAATGGTGACATCATTCACGACTTCTATTCCCTTTGCTTTCTTCAAATTCTGCAGTAACTTGCTCTCGAACTTGTGCAAGGGCTAGGCTGCTCCCCTCCCCTCTCCGCCTGCCAAGAGGTTGTCTCATTTTGGGGGGCAATATGATTCTTCATGCCATTCTTTATTATGCTATAAACTGGGTTCTTTGTTAATCAAAACACCTGCAGTAAGTCAAATTATTTCCTGATTAGTCATTGAAGACTTCCATAACACACATCTCTCACTATCTATATTTCATCATAAAGGCATGTAAAATTGCTCTTTAACAGCTTATTATTCTTAGGTTCTACCCATTCCATTTTTTCATATGTGGGGAAATGACACCATTGAGATATGAGAAAAACCCCAGCCAATGATAATAATTCAGTATATTGAATGAGAACAAAGGGTGGGAGTTTTGCACTGCCTTTTCAATAAATTTTCAATAACTTCCAAATGTTTATGCTTTCCAGGTTTATTCACACCTGTGGGACAAAACAGCAATAATAAAGAGACTGATATATCTTTGTCAGCAAGAATCTAGTTCTTTACAGGGATAAATATGTATTTTTCCATAATTTTCATCTCCGTGAGGCCTGAGTGATCCATAAGACACAATATCCATTCTGCTAATCACTTAGTGTGTGAGACCGGCTTAGCTCATAGACAAGCTGAAACCCATTACCAGAAGACACAATGAAAACAAAACATTTTAAGGAAAATGAAATCCCATAGAAAATTTAAAAGTACTTCTTCAAATGATTCATTTACATCGGTGTCTATTCTTGAACATGAATTAAATTACATATTAAAAATAAATTGATGAGACATTTCGCTTCGTTTTTTCTGTTGTAGTAAAATTTAAAAACTAAGGTTTTAAAGTAACAAACAATACCTTGGAGATCATGCCGCCTCTCTCTTACTTCACAAACAGGAAACAGGGACCTAAAGTATACAGTTTGCTCGAGGGACTCTAGCTTGTTAGCGAGACAATCGCTCTGTGGCCACAATCCACATTCAAGTATCCCTACACATGCTTTCCCATGATGCAACACTACTCATCTCTGCAAGGATATAGGAAATAACTGTCCACAAGGGACCATTATTAGCACTTTCAGGCACTGTTTGGGAAAAACGGTTGTTACCTTTCTTAAACCCTAAGGGTTAGAGTAAAGATTCTTTCTTTTCTCCTCTTTCCTCCTAGAAAATCTTACTTTGATCTGGGCAGAGAGAGACTTGGTTTTACCTTGACATGAGGGAGTACTAAGTCTGAGATACGTAAGTACCAAAGGATAGTAAAGAGGGTCGTGAGGAGGAAAACCTAGTGACAAATGCTGAAACATGTGCAGGGGACCTCTCAAAAACATCCGTCTTGGGGCCAGAGATATGGTACAGCTGGTAAGGCACTTGCCTTGCATGTGGCCAAACTACATTAGATCTCTGACCCCCTACCCCCACCCCTACCCTGAGCCTGCCTGGAGTAATCCTTGAATAAAGAGCAAAAAGTAATCCCTGAGTACCATCATGTGTGGCCCCCAAACCAAAATCTAAACAAAGCAAAACGAACGGAACCCCCCTAAATACAAACCCTAGCGTCCTGAGAGACAACACATTGTTCAGCTACGAAAAAGCTGAGTTTCCTAGTTTTTTCATTGTCACCTTCAAACCAACTTTTTCCATTCTCAGAGTCAAAACTTTTCACTATATTGAACACAACAGACTCCAGATAAGTGAAAGCACAGCTGAATATAAATGATGTGGGTGTTAGCAAGTTCCAATGTAAACTGAGTAAAAGAACAAGTTTGTTGCTGCGTTATAATAATGTATTTTCCTGGTTCCCAGAGACACCTGTGGCACTTAATGATCCCCATTTCTTGTATGTGAAGTGTGTTAAATTTTGTCATACTTCCCTCCGCATTTTTTTTCCAAAAAATAAAGAGCATTATGTTCTATCTTCTGTGAATTTTATTTCACCACCAGGCACTAACCATCTGGGAGACTTTAACTATCATACATTATCTCTCAATGACTCAATACTTTCTCTCTTTTTATTTTTTGGTTTTTGGGCCACTGTCAGGGCTTACTCCTGGCTCTGCACTCAGGGATCACTCCTGGCCAAATATGGGAGCCATAATTTGGTGCCGGGGACCGAACCTGGGTCAGCCACATGCAAGAAAAACACCTCACATGCTGGACTATTGCATCAGGCCTCAATATTCAGTATTTTCATTCAGTACAAGACTTAAGTACAAGACTGAACTGAACAAGGTTCTCCAAACAAAATAAATCTGTGACCAAAAGAGTTTAGCAAGAGAATAAAAAAAAACATAGATACAAGATATTTTTGGTACAAGACTCCAATAAATATTAATATTTTAATTATGATTACTTTGCTATTTCCATATTCCTTCCCTTAGAAAAATGAATAGTAAAAATACGAACTCCTTAAAATCCCACTTTACACAGTTTAGAGGATGGGGATTCTACATTTAAGATATTTCCTTTACATACATGAAATATGAAAATTAGTATAATTTAGATCAACAACGAAATAAGAAGCTCAATTCATGAAGAGAAATAAGCACCTACTTGCGAGTAAGAGATATCACACCACTTACAAATTCTAAGGGCAGAAGCTACCTGATGATCCCTCTTCTGCATGTTTCTGACATTTTAAACACCAGCAGCAAAAACAAACACCAGTAAATGGGAGGTAGTTCTATTAGCCAAATAGCCAAAATTTCCATACCCCTATTCCCTTCTGTTCATTGAATTTAAAATCAATTTGATCTAGTTGAAGACAAAGCTGAGTGTTGAATTTTGGTGAATTACGTTGAATATGAAGAAAGACAATTTTGGAATATTTCCTTCAGACTCAAAGCACAGACTGGAGAGGGATGCGGGGAGCAGAACCAACCAACTTCAGCCACTGTGCTTGTTTGTACAGGAAAACACTTCCTTTCATTTGGCCATTAGCATCCTGGACACATTCTCCTAGCAATTTATGAAGTGCTAGAGTGAATGAATTTCTAAGTCTTTTGCAATATTTACATCACTGTTTTTAGCTTTTTCACTTTAACAAAGCCATCTAAGAAAAAGGGAGAGACAGTTAAAAAAAAAAAAAGAAGTCAAGTGAATGTAGGACAGGATCCACTGCATCAAAACCCTGCTAGGGGAGTAAATAATAACAGCAGTAATAATACCAAGAAAAAGATCCAGAAGTGACAACAGACTCCAAGAAGATGGAGAAGAGTTGAACTCTGACCGAAATCTGATAATTAACTATCTGTTGATGACATGCAGACAAAAGACTTAAACCCCAGTAAAATGTGGCTATCAAAGCCTGCCCTAAAGGTACTAATTAGACTTAAGTGAGACAACATACAAAAGCACCTACCACACAGTGCCTGGTCTGAGCACTCTGCAGGCACTACACAGGGTTAGTTACTCTGAAGCCTCTGTTCTCTGGGGGACAGAGGATCTAGGAGGGCAGTGCTGGTAAGGGAGTGAAATAGAAAACCAAGGTAAGGTCAGACACCTGGCTCTCGATCACATGGTAATTAGTAAACATGCTTAGGATATAACTGTAAAATCGTGAAACAGAGGATCCGATGCTAGGTGTAGACAGAGCAGTGGATATTTCTGGCACTTTGATCTCTATGGCTAATCAGCTATTAATGTTGGCCAGTACTGAACTGGGCACTTTACATTTGCATGAATCTGTCCCATGTCCTCTTTCATATAGAAGCAGCAGCACAAAGGATGTCCCACCGTGCATGGTGGTGGCAGACTCATAACCGAGTCCTTCATCACTATAACTCTTAAGATTGTTCATAACTAGAATGTCACGGTCCGCATCACAGTCCTCCCGTTGTACATTGATTTGCTCCAGCGGGTCCAGTAACGTCTCCATCACGAGACTTGTTGTTACTGTGTTTGGCATATCGAGTACGTCACGGGTAGCTTGCCAGGCCCTGCCGTGGGGGCGAGATACTCTAGGTAGCTTGCTGGGCTCTCCGAGAGGGGCGGAGGACTCGAACTCGAGTCGGCCATGTTGGCTGCGTGCAAGGCAAACGCCTTACCGCTGTGCTATCGCTCCAGCCCAACTAGAATGTAGATATATAAAATCCTTTCTTTTGGTTTTTGCGGTGTTGGGGATTGAGCCCAGCTTCTTCATGCTTTCAATGAGCTATCTGAATTGATACAACAATGCACTGTAGCACTGCCGTCCCATTGTTCATCTATTTGCTCGCATTGTTCATCTATTTGCTCGAGCGGGCACCAGTAAAGTGTCCATTGTGAGACTTGTTGTTACTGTTTTGGGCATATAGAATATGTGACAGGTAGCTTGCCAGGTTTTGCCGTGTGGGTGGGATAACCAACAATAACAAAAAAACTAACAATATTAAACTAAATAAGTAATGTAATATTAGTATATAATGTATAATATTATAGTACTCAAAATACATCAAGTCTTAACACTTGGTAGACTTTAAAAATTGATCTTGATTTTAATTAAATTTGACAT
Organism: Sorex fumeus; assembly: GCF_029834395.1. Classification (NCBI taxonomy): domain Eukaryota; kingdom Metazoa; phylum Chordata; class Mammalia; order Eulipotyphla; family Soricidae; genus Sorex; species Sorex fumeus. The sequence goes on along the minus strand of NW_026606065.1, from coordinate 81,548,630 downwards.
AATAATTTTGTGTCAATTAAAAAATAATATAGAGGGATGCTGGGACCCGTGGTGGTGGAGGATGGGCGCTGGTGGAGGGATGGGTACTTGATCATTGTATAACTGAAACCCAAGCACAAAAATTTGTAAGTCTAAAAAAAAATATATAAAAATGTTTGGTTTTTTTGGATGACACCAGGCAGTGTTTGGGCATATTCCCAACTTTGTACTCAGGCAGAGCTTGGGGGACCACATGGAGCATCGAACCTGGACTGACAGTGTGTAAGTCAAATGCACAATCATCTCTCAGGCCCCTGAAAAAAATAAGTAAATTTATTTGGGAAGAGCAGAGCAATGCAACCTGAGGCATGTGAATTCTTGTGCACACACAGACAGCTTCAAAGAGAAGCGTGGTTTCAGCCACTTTCTGTGGGCTTTTGGAGGGTGCTGACAAAATGAATGTTCATGGGCGGAAAGTCCGCCGGGTCAGCTTCTCAGCGGAGGGGCTGGGCCAGGCAAAGAGCAATTCCCTTTTCCTTTACCCAGTCAGGTACAAGGAGGAAGCATGCAAAAAATGGTGAGGGAGAGAGGTGACCAGTGGGCTCCCTGTTTTGATCCACCCAACTCTGTTTCACCCAGCCAAAAAGGTTTCCTTTCCTTTAGTTCACATGTGACAGAGAAGCTGCTTTGTGCAAGAAGGGTTCTTGCAGGTGACACAGCCTTCACCGCTCCCGGGACACTTTATAGTCAGTGTTTTATTGTATTTCCTTGGGCACATCTGAAAAACGCCTCAGGGGAAGTTCCTTCCTTCCAGCTGAGGGCTGACCTGAGCTGTGAGCAGGGGCGGGCAAAGAGCCTCGACAGCAGGTGTGCGCAATGCCGGGCCCAGAGTAGAGGCCTGGCCTCTAAAGCGAGGGTCTGGCTAACATAAGATTTCCATGTGCGGCACTTTCCCAGATGTAGAGCTTACAAAGTTAATGTTCTGTCCATAGCTGGGTCCAATTGGTAGGAAATTACAAAGGGCAGCATATTCCCAGTGCTTTGTCATACTCGAGGAAATGAAAGGATTTAAGTATATATTGCTTGAATAAATATTTTGTCTATAGAAGTTAATGTACAATTAAATTTAACTTGAAATATTATATAGAAAAAAATATCCCACGTGTTTTAGTTGCTGGGGGACAGTTTTGAGTTTGCATTCTGTTATTGGCCCCCTGTGTGTGTATATTAGAAAAATTCTCTTGGGAGAAATTCATTTGGGTAATGGCCTATTTTAGTCACAGCATTTCCCATCAACTAGGAGACCAGCTCTCATGGTGTCCAACTTTGAAACGTTGGCTTTGTAATGTTGCAAATGTAGCTCAACCTTGTGGTGGCTCTTTTGGCCAAATAATCACACTGATAAAACCACTTGTTTCATTTGTTCAAGCCTTTTGTGGTAATTACGTTGCTATGTTTTGTTTTGTTTGGGGGCCATATTAGTGGTGCTCAGGGTTTACCCTTGGGGACATATGGGATGACAGGGATCAAATAGGCCATATGGAAAGCAACTGCCTTTCCTACTGTGCTATCACTCTGACCCTGAAAATCTGGCCTTCTAATGAAAAGGATTCTTCAGAATGGTTCAGAAAAGCCCTGTGGATTTTCAAATCTGCCTTCGTAGGCTGAATAATAGCCTTCCACATAAGTCCAGCTACCAACATCTGAGTCCTATGGGATATTACTTCACATCACAGCCAAGGAGGTAGCTCAGTGGTAGAATACAAGTTTTACAAGTATGGATTCTGGGTTCAAGACCTGGTAACTACTCCTAAATTATCTTACATAGTAAAAACAAAATGATCTGGAGGGCTAGAGCAATAGCACGGGAGGGTTGGGCACTTGTCTTGCATGCAGTCATCCCGGATTCACACCTTGGCATCCTACATGGTCCCCTGAACATCTCCAGAAGTAATCCCAGAGTGCATAGCCAGGAGTAAACCCCTGAATATCATCAAGTGCAACCCAAAAATGAAACATAAAAAATAAATTAAAAGGTAAAGGTAAAGGCCCTCCCGTTGATCGTCGATTTGCTCGAGCGGGCCCAGTAACGTCTCCATTGGAGACTTTGTTGTTACTGTGTCTGGCATATGGAATACTCTCGGTAGCTTGCCGGGCTCTCAGAGAGGGGCGGAGGAATCGAACTCGGGTCGGCCATGTTGGCCGCGTGTAAGGCGAACGCCCTACCCGCTGTGCTATCGCTGGAGCGATAGCACAGCGGGTAGGGCGTCTCCCTTACACGCGGCCAACATGGCCGACCCGAGTTCGATTCCTCCGCCCCTCTCTGAGAGCCCGGCAAGCTACCGAGAGTATTCCATATGCCAGACACAGTAACACAGTAACAAAAAATAAATTAAATTTTAAAAATGATCTGATACGCTAGACAAGATCACTGTCACTGTCATCCCACTGTTCATCAATTTACTCGAGTGGGTGCCAGTAATGTCTCATTTGTCCCATCCCTGAGATTTTAGCAGCTTCTCCTTACTCATCTTTCCCTAGACAAGATATGAGGGTTAAAAGTAGGTTAAAGGGATATTCTTGATCACTTCCAGTACCAATATTGCAAATTACATTGCCAATAGGAGAGAGAGAGAGAGAGAGAGAGAGAGAGAGAGAGAGAGAGAGAGAGAGAGAGAGAGAGAGAGAGAGTGCATCTGTCATAGAGGCAGCAGGCAGGGAGTGGGGGGGTGGAGGTGATGGGAGGGAGCCTAGGGACACTGGTGATGGGAAATGTACACTTGTGGCGGGATGGGTGTTGGAATACTGGATGACTAAAATCCAATCATAAACAGCTTTGTAAGGGTCTATCTCACAGCAATTCGATTAAAAAATTATAAATAAAAATGATCTGAGTAAATTCTAAATATAATCCCAAATTTCCACAGAACATGATTTTATAGTATGAGAGGAGACATTTCTTCCAACAACCCAATACGTATCAAAAGGAGTTTCTCTATACAGTCAACGTCAGTTGATCCACTGCGAGCCATACTGCCCCATGCACACCCTGGGAACTTCTAGGAGGGGTAGAGCTGAAAAGTCACTTAAGTGGTGGTGCCATGGTATGAGACTGGGGCTGGGGGAGACTGAAAGGAAACAAGGTTGAAAGGGGGCCTGCTGGGTAAAGATTGAGAAACAGCATTCCAGAAGATGGGTACAATTCAGTTTCTGGCAGATACAGTACTGAGAACCCCCATTTCTGTGCTGGCTCCATTCAGGGGCAACTTCCAGCTCATGGATTCCTTTTCACATGCTTCCCTCCCCCCAGTTCAGCTGGTAACAGCTCATCAAAATCCTATTCATGCCCTACCTGTGTCTGTTTCCCCATCTCTATTTTAAAGGGATTGTCTGATAGGCCAGACACACTTTTCTTAAAGTTATCTGTGCCATAAAACATAATCTAATGCAGAAATAAAATGCCCTCCCCCTGCCAAATTGACAATGTTATTGCAAAGAGATATAGGAAAGATGGGAAAGATGGAATAAGACACACCACACAAATGTTGCCTAAAAGAAATTCATCAAACAAAATTAATATTACATATGAGACTACCAGGCAAACTGCCATTGCTAAGAAGAAAGAATGCCATTACATTAGCAAGTAGGGAATTATAAAGTTGGAACAAGGAGGAGATAAGCCCTTTCAGACATGCAAGATTGGTAAGATTAAAACACCTTAAAAAAGTCTTTGGCAAGGAGGCCTATCTGGGAAATGTATAAAGTGCTGGAAATTAAGAATATAATTTTGTTATACTTAATAAACTTTAAAATGCATATTCCCCACCATTTTACTCCTAAACACTATACTCTAGAAAAACATGTGCACATGTGCACAAAGAGAATTTACACTTTTCTTAGCCAATGTTGGGTAATAGTAAAATTGTGGCAATAAGCCAAATGCCTATTGACAGGAGAATAATAAAATAAATTCTGTGATAGTTATACAATGAATCTTTGTGTAGCAGTAAGAATGAACACACTACAGCTCCATGAATTGCCATGTAGAAAACTCAAATGACTTTGAAGAAAATCAGCCATATTGCAGAACTATTCCATTTAGTCCATATTCAAATAGCTACTGCAAATAGCTATTTAGGAGCCAGGTTTTACAGTAGTCTTACTATTAATGCTTCAGAGACACAACATCATCACACCAAACCCACCAACATCCCTCCAGTACTGAATGCTCTCTGCTCTCCTCATCTCTCCCAACACTGCCACCCCAGGTAGTAAACCCACTTCTATGGACAAATTCTCATGGTCTGTTATTATTATTCATTAATGCCTTCCTGATTCCTTTATTTATTTTTAATTTTTGTGTCACACACAGCAATGCTCAGGGATTACTCCTGACTCTGCACCCAGGAATTACTCATGGCGGTGCTTAGGGGATCATATGGGATTCTGGGGATTGAACCCTGGTCGGCTGCAGGCAAGGCAAACACCCTACCCACTGTACTATCACTCAGGCCCCTCCTGATTTCCTTTAGACTCCAAATATGAATGAAATCATTTGGTATTTTTCTTTCCTTTGACTCACTTAATTCAGCATGTTATTCTCCAGTTCCAGTCAAATTTGAGTGAAGCATAAGACTCCATCTTTTCTTATAGCTGAGTAGTACTCTGTTGTATACGTACATACAGATATTGATTATTGTAAACATATTGTAAACCCTTTAAAGTATACTATTCAGTGGCATTAATTATAATCAATATGTAAGACAAACATCAGTCCTCTATACTTATAGAAAGCTTTTAAAATTTATTCAGAAACAGATCCAGAGCAATAGAACAATTGGTAGGCAGTTTCCTTGCAAGTACTGACACAGGTTTGATTCCTGGCATCCATATAGTCCCCTGAGCACCGCCAGGAGAAATTCCTGAGCGAAAAACCAGGAATAACCCTTGAGCACTGTCCTGTGTGGCTCAAAAACATTTACTCAGAAACATAGTATTATATAAATTGTGTAAGTTTAACAAATTCTCCATTTGTCTTTGATATATTCATAAACTGCAATATTATGAACACCATAGTACTAGCTAACAACTCCATTTTAGTACATAATATTTGTTTTTCTAGTGTGAATATATGAGACCCACCAACTTTAAAGCTTATAACATGGAACTTTCTGCCTATAATCACTATTTATTGTATTTTAGATAATCAAGATTTATTTATTAAATTATCTTGAATGATCAGTTTCTTGGGCTGGAGCGATAACACAGCAGGTAGGGCATTTGCCTTGCAAGCGGCCAATATGGCTGACCTTAGTTCTATTGCTCTGCCCCTCTCGTAGACCCCGGCAAGTTACCAAGAGTATCTCGTCTGCATGGCAAAGCCTGGCAAGCTTCCCGTGACATATTCGATATGCCAGACACAGTAACAATTGTCACAATGGAGACGTTACTGGGCCTGCATGAGCAAATCGATGAACAATGGGAGGACAGTGACAGACCAATTTCTTAAACAACATCTACCCAATTTTCATAATTCCCCAGTCCCTACTGTACTCTCTGCATTTATGAATGTCTTTTTTAAACTCCACATAAAAGTGATATAAATTACTTGTCTTACAATGAATTATCTCACTATCTCCATATAATGGCCTGCATGTTCCTCTATAATGTTTCAAATAATAGATTTTCCTTTATTCTAATGGCTTGGAAATATCCTAATGGATATCCAGAGTACAGTTTCATTATCCATCATACATTCCTTAGTACAGGTTGTTTTCCTATCCTGGATTTTTTTTCCATTTAAAGAGAAACAATCACTTCTACTTCAGAGCCCAGGACAGGCAGTTCAACAGGCCAGGCAGGCAGCAGCTGCCCTAGAAAAAAAATAAATTGTTCCCCAGGTTTGAGAAAGTTAATCATGCCAAAACAAGTTCATCAGGTTCTTTTCTTAGTGTTGTAAGTCGACTAATTGAAACAGGCAATCCCTGTAGGAGAATAAGTGCTGGGGAAGCTGTTTCATTTTGGATGGAATGAAGTGAGAAGACGTTCAAAATGAAAGCTTCAAGCCAAATCATGAAGTTTTTCTCTGGCAGTGAGTTGAATTTGTAAAATCTAATCTATTTAGTTGAGGGAGCCCAGGAGAAAAGAAATTCACAGGAACTGGACTAGTGAGCACTTTCACACAAGTTCTAATTCACAGAGGTAGAAGTAGGAGATGTTTTCTGAAGTCTGGACATACACAGAAAATGTCACGGGGTTCAAAAGCATGTATGTATGCTTGTACATATGAACAGATCATGCACTCCCTTTCCTCTCCCCTGATATTTTGCACCAATTTCATCTGTATTTCTGTTCATTCAGTTCAATTCTAATCATCACCAAAAGTCAGTTTTACAGAAAAAAAAACATTCCCAAACTTCATATGTCATTAAACAAAATAGTACATGCTTGTAAGACTTGACTTTTAATTAAGCTTTTAAAAATTAGTTTAAGATGATTCACTGTTGTTTTAAAATTTTATTGTAACTTTTGGCTCTGAAAAAAGAAACCCATGTTTTTCTTTCCCTGATTCACACATGTCAGGAGTCTGGGCCCTTGTATTGATTGATGATCTTAGCAGATATCTTCTAGATTGCTGCTCACTCCTTAACATTCTTCTAAATTAGTGGGTACCTGTTGAGTTTTGAGACTCACTGGGTAAAACAAAAACAAAAAGCCCATAATATTAAGACTCAACAGAAAAAAGACTCAACAGATTGGTACAAACAACAGAAAAAATTAGGCTCACAACTTGTGTACATAGTGTCCATAATCACAAGAGTGATAAGCAGGTAAAAAAACCCAAGAGATTAATAACAACAGGTCAATTAAAAAAGAAACAAGCACAGAGTATGATCTTTCAAAGAACAAGGAATGAGAACCTTGAAGAAATGGACAAATTTTTCTTTGTTTTCTTTGTTTCTCATTACAAACCTCCCAAAGATTGAACAAGGAGGAAATAGATTTAACATCCATTTATTATATAAAACAACAGTAAAACAAAGACAAGAAATATGAGCAATGTAGGAAAAGCTATATACAAAAATCCACAGCTAAAGCATCTCACATTATAGCTCATGGTAAAAAGCGGAAACGTTTTCTTCTTTCATTAGGTGTAGAACTAGGATGTTCATTTTCACCACTACTATTTATTCAACACTAGAAATCCTAGTGTTGAATCCTAGAAATTCAGCAAGAAACTAGTGAGATATAAATTGGAAAGAAGAAATTAAGCTATCATTATTTATTATTTATGTTTTTTTATTAAATCACTGTGAGATACAAAGTTGTTCAGGATTGGTTTTGGTCATACAATGTTCCAACACCCATCCCTTGACCAGTGTAAATCTCCTATTACCAATGTCCCCAGTTTTCCCACTTCTATCCTGATCCCAACAAGTCTGCCTCTATAATAGGCACTTTTCTTCTGTCTCTCTCTCTCTCTCTTATTCTCTCTCCTTCATTTTACACATGATGGTTTGAAATACAGATACAACACTTCACCAATTTTCAGCATTCAGTTCTTGTACAAAGTGATCATTTCCAACTACTATAGTCATTCCAACTACACTATCATAACTGCCCTCCCAACCTCACCCCTGCCATTTGTGGTTAGTCCTCCTGGCTCTCTACTTGGGTATAATCTCATACTATATATTTTTATATTCCACAAATGAGTGCGATGGTTCTATTTCTGCTTCTTTTCTTCTGATTCATTTGACGCAGTATACTCTCCATGTCCATTCAGTTAGAAAGCCAATTTCATGACTTCGTTTTTCCAGATGACTGTGTAGTATTCCACTGTGCAGATGGAATAGTTTATTTATCCAATATTCTGCTGCAGGGCACTGGAATTGTTTCCAGATTCTGGCTATTGTGAACAGTTGCAATGAGCACAGATGTACAAATGGCTTTTCTGCTGTGTGTGTTTTGGACCCCCAGAGTATATCTCCAGAAGTGGTATTACTGGGTCATATGGAAGCTCAACTTCTAATTTTTTGAAGAATGTCTATATTGTTTTACAAAAGGACTGGACCAGTCAGCATCCCCACCAACAATGAAGGAGAGTTCCTTTTTCCCTGCATCTGCGCTAGCACTGGTTGAACTTATTCTTTTGGTTGTGTGCCAGTCTCTGTGGTGTGAGATGATATCCCATTGTTGTTTTGATTTGTATCTACCTGATTATTAGTGACGTAGAGCATTTTTTTCATGTGTCTTTGGCCATTTGTATTTCTTATTTTGAGGACGTTCTTATTAATTTCCTCTCTTTTTTATTATTCTTATTAATTTCCTCTTATTATTTTTTTGCTTCTTGAGTCAGACCCAGCGATGCTCAGGGGTTACTTCTGGCTCTATACTCAGGAATTACTCCTGGCAGTGTTTGGGGGACCATATGGGATGCCAAGGATTGAACCCAGGTTGGCTGTGTGTAAGGCAAACACCTTACCCACAGTACTAACGCTCTGGCCCCTCTCCCAATTTTTTGATGGGATTGAAAGTTTTGTTTTTGTAAAGTTCTATCAGTGCCTTATATAACTTTGATATTAATCCCTTATTAGAAGGGTATTGGGTAAATAATTTTTCTTTGTACCTTGGTCAACATTTCTTATGAGATGTGGAAGCTTCTTAGCTTAACATAGTCCCATTTGTTTATCTTTGCTTCCACTTGCTTGGTCAGTGGTGTTTCATCTTTGAAGATGACTTTAGCTTCAATGTCATGAAGGGTTCTGCCTATGTCTTCCCTTGTGAATCTTTAGGATTGAGGTCTGATACTGAGATCTTTAATTCCTTTTGATCTGACCTTTGTGCCTGGCATTAGAAAGAGATCTGAGTTCATTTTTTCACATGTGGCTGCCCAGTTTTCCCAACACCATTTGTTGAAGAGATTTTTCTTGCTCCACTCCATATTACTTGCTCCTTTACCAAATATTATCAAATATTTGAGAGTCTGTGCCAGAATATTCAACTTTGTTTCACTGGTCTGCATGTCTGTCTTTATTTCAATGCCATGCTATTTAATTAGTACCACTTTGTATGACAGTTCGAAGTTGGTGAAAGTGATGCCGCCCATCTTCATTTTCCCAAGGATTGCTTTAGTTATTCATGGACGTTTATTGTTCCATATGTATTTCAGGAGTGATCAATATATTTCTTTGAATAATGTCATGGGTATCCTTAGAGGGACTGCACTGAATCTGTATGATGCTTTTTGGCAATGTTAATCCTTCTAATTCATGAGCAGAAGATATGTCTCCATTTCCTTGAGTCCTCCTGGACCTCTTTAAGTAGTGTTTTGTAGTTCTTTCTCTTTGTAAATGTCCTTCCTCTCTTTAGTTAAGCTGATTCCTAGGTACTTGATTTTCCAAGGCACAATTGGTTTTTAATATCTTTTTCTTATCTTTCATTATTTGCACATAGGAAAGCATTATTTGCACATGGTTTTCTGGGTATGGATTTTGTAACTGTCAACTTTGCTATACAGATCTCCTGTTTGTAGGAGATCTTTGTGGAGTCTAGGATTTTCTAAGTATATATTTATGTCATCTGCAAGCAGTGATATCTTGACTTTTCCTTCCCAAACTGAATGCCCCTGATATCTTTTTCTTGCCTTTCTTATGGTAAGTACCTCCAATACTATATTGTTATATTGAATAGGACTGGTGAGAGTGGACAACCTTGTACTGTGCCTGATCTTAGAGGTAGAGCATTTAGTTTTCCCTCACTAATAATAGTGCTTGCTGTGTGCTTGTGGTAGATCACTTTGACTATACTGAGGAATGTTCCTTTAACTCTCATTTTGTTGCAAACTATCATTATTTGTATATGAAAAGAAAACATACACAGGAAACCCTAACAGCTCCACAATAAATCTATTCTAGCACTTTCTAGCACTGTCTTCCCGTTGTTCATCGATTTGCTTGAGGAGACCCAGTAGCATCTTCATTGTGAGAGTTGTTGTTACTGTGTTTGGCATATCGAATATGTCATGGGTAGCTTGCCAGGCTTTGCCATGTGGGTGAGATATTCTCGGTAGCTTGCTGGGCTCGGGGGTGGAGGAATCAAACCTGGTGTCGGCTGGGTAGGCTGCGTGCAAGGCAAACGCCCTACCTGCTGTGCTATAGTTCCACCCCAATAAATATATTAGAAATAATAAATCAGTATAATCAATTAGAAGTTTCCAAGTATATTTATATATGCAAGGAACTCCCTAGGAGAGAAATAAATAAGAAAGACACCCATATTTTACAGCTGCATCAAAAAAGAATTAACGACTGGAAATTCAACTTAACCTTGGAAATAAAAGACTTAAACATCAAAAGCTCTAATTCATTGTTGAAAGAAATGAAAGAAGTCACAATAAATGAGAAAAATATTCTAAGCGCTTGGACTGAAGGAATTAGAATAGTCCAAATAGCCATTCTACCCAAAGCACTACACAGATTCAGTGTAATTCCTACCAAAAATTACAAAGCATTCTTTAATGTAATATATTCAGTCACAGTCACAGTCCTCCCGTTGTTCATCGATTTGCTTAAGCGGGCCCAGTAACGTTTCCATCGTGAGACTTATTGTTACTGTGTTTGGCATATTGAATACATCACAGGTAGCTTGCCAGGCTTTGCTGTGCAGGCGAGTTACTCTCTGTAGCTTGCCGGGCTCTCAGAGAGGGGCGGAGGAATTGAACTCGGGTCGGCCATGTTGGCCGCGTGCAAGGCAAACGCCCTGCTGCTGTGCTATTGCTCCAGCCCTATTAAACATTATTAAAATTTGTATAAAACCAAAAAGACCCAAATGTACAAAGCAATCTTGACTGCAAAATATAAGATATGCAGCATTTTGTCTCCTCACTTTAAACTATACTGAAAAGAAACAGTACTAACAACAGCTACATGCTGGAATAAAACCAGATGTACACACTAATGGAAGAGAATCAAAGTCCTAGAGATGAATTCCCACGTAAGTGAGTAGTTATGTATGACTAAAGAGCCAAGGGCATATAATGGAAAAGTTAGAGGATTGTCAACAAATGATCTTAGGGAAATTAGTTAGCCATATGCAAAAGAATTAAATCGGACCACGTTCTTGTATCATGAACATAGGTTAATTAAAAATGTATGAAAATCACAGTCAGATGTGAATCCACCCCCTTTTGGACCACAGGTACCTGCAGTCACACCTACCTCCTCCTACCTGCTGCCTCCTCTTCTCTCCCACCACACTTTCCATTCAAGGACCTAAGTATGTCCACCTTTGCTTCTCTCTCTATTAACTGGTCCTATAAAGCCCTGTACCTGGCTGTCCTGCTAGCTGAGCTCACAGGAATGTACTGTGGGCCTGGTCCCAGCTTGGGTCCTGGAATGGACCCCATTTTGTTCCAATAAGTCTTGTTGAGAAATCCTCGCAAGGCAGCCAGTGCTGTCAGAAATCAAAGGGTCATAAGCACTAGCCTGACATTGTGAAATGGAGCACTGGATTACTACTCAGATAGACCACTTGGAAATCAGAACTCCACTTTAGCACCCATAAAGTAATAGAAATGAAGAAAAGAAAATGGAGGTATTCAACAGTTTCACCAGATGGAGACAGAGTCCTAATCTTCAAGTAAGTCAGAACTTTTGACACTGCCTGAGGATGACTTTGGAGTAACAATTTTCTGGATGTTCACCAAACTGAGAAAATCATTGGAAGACCCTTTTGATAAACTTGAAGAAAGTGAGGGGGGAAATGTCAAAGAATTCATTAAAACTGAAATGAAGGGGTTAAAGAATGCTAGATTAGGACTTAGAAGCTGTATGAAAGCCTCAGAAAACTGAATCGGTGACTTCAAAGACAGTCCACACAATACCATAAATAAAGAAGAGACGACAGATAAGAGATGCTTTAAATGAAGAAAAATGAAGATATTTAATAGAGAACAGCAAGAGGAACAACGTATGAATTACAAATTACAAAATATCAGAAGAGTAAAGAAGGAAAGGCTGCTCTAATGGGCAATAACTGAGAACGTCACCAGTCTGAGGGGAAAGCCCAAGGAATGCCAGACAAAATAAACCCACGGAGAATACCACTAAGACACACCGTGGTAAACTGGCAAGAACCAAAGAAAGAGATACACTAATATGGCCAGAGAGAAACAAGGCCTACAAGGGAAACAAACAAACAAAAATTTACATCATATTTCTCAAATAAAACCATAAGCAAGAAGGAAATGGAATGGAACGATACATTCAAAGTACTGAATAAAAACTGCAACCAAGGATCCTCTACGCTGCAATGCTATCACTTAGATATTGATGGAGGGATCAAAGTTCTCAGATAACCACAGCTGAAGGCAATTACTGCATCCAAAACAGCTCTTCAAGGATTACAGAATAGCTTTCTATTAAAAAAAATTGAATGGCAAAAACAACAACATTCTCATATATAAACGGCAACAAGTTCCTCCATATCAATAATTACACTGTCAATGCACTGAATTCTTCTATCAAAGACACAAAATGGGGGAAAAATGGATTGGGGAATAAAATCCAACCTTCAGCTGTCTCCATTGAGACACAGCTGAATTCTCACAATAAAATGGTTCAGAGTGAAAAGATGGAAAAATCATAAATGCTGATGGATGATAAAATGGATGATAGATAAAATAGAAAGGGTCACGTTAAGTGAAAGTAGTCAAGGAAGAAGGAAAAATATTGGATGGTCTCACTCACTTGAGGTAGACAGGCAAAACAAGGGGATAGATCATATCAAATAATGACAAGCCCTTGGTCTTGGATTACAAAACTGAGATTATAAATCAGAGTGGGGAAGGCAGGGATGGGGATGAAAAGGTGGAGTAGAAGTGACATAAGGACACTGGTGGGGGGGGTTTGGGCAGCTTGGTGGTGATGAGGTGTGATAACTGTCCGTCTAAACATGTAAACATGTTACCTCCACTACAATAATATAAATGGATGAAAAAATAATTTTTGAAAAGACTAGATAGATGTTGGGGTCGGAATGAAAGTACAGAGGGTAGGGCATTTGCATTTGCCTTATGTGTGGCTGACCCAGGTTCTATCCCCAGCATCCCAAATGATCCCCCCAGGACCTTGTCAGGAGTGATCCCTGAGCATAGAGCCAGGAGCCTAACTGACTGTGGTTCCATACAGACAAACAAAAAAGACTTAGATCCGACTCTATAAAATCCACTGAAGAAAACAGCAAAAATATTCTCTGCTGTTGCCTCAAAGTGGTGTCTTCAATGATTCAGCTCCATCAGCAATGAAAACGAAGGAAAATAAAATAAAATTTTAAAATGGGATATATCAAACTAAAAATCTTTGTTCCGGAAAGAAACTAACAAAAAGGTCTATTACTAAATGGTAATATTCACACACATACATCTGGCAAAGGGTTTTTTAAAAAAAAATTTATTTATTTATTGCTTTAGGGGTCACACCTGGCCACACATTCAGGAGTTACTCTTGGATCTTGTGTCAGTGATTGGAGGACCATATGGGATGACTGGGATTGAACCTGAGTCAGCCGCATGCAAGGCAAACACCCTAACCACTGTACTCCGGCCCCTCATCTGACAAAGGTTTAATATTTAACATATTTATTTTAAAAAAATCACAAAATCGAACAATAGCAAAACCCGAATAACCCCACAGAAAGGGGGAGAATAACTGAGCAGATATTTCTTTATAGAAGATAAATTGAGGACTGATACATGAAAAAACTTATCATCATTGATTAGCAGAGAAATGCAAATATAAATGACAACAAGCTATTGTCTCACACCTGTCAGAATGACCTGTATCACAAAGGTCAGAAACAATAAGTGCTGACAAAAGTGCAGGTAAAAGGGAATCACCATTGATTGCTGATGAAGATGTAAATCAGTTCGGATTTTAGGGAAAACAAAAATAGAACTACCATATAATTGGGCAATTCCACATCTATGTATCTATTCCAGGAGCAAAAAACACTGCAGCACTATTGCAGCACTATTGCACTATTCCAGGCAAGAAGTGGATGAACCCCAAGTGCCCAACAACAGATCAGAGGATGAGAAAAGATGAAATATTGCAAGGGGTACAGCATGGGTGGAACTGGCAGGGGTCATGAATAGCCAAATACATCAGAAGGGAAAAAACAAATATTGTATGATCTCCCTCATCTGTGATACCCCAGGAAACAATGCAAAGGAGCACAAAATGCTCAGTGAAAATAACCCCCTAGACGCTGTAGCCAAAGCAGAGGCTTGAGGAGGAGGGGTGGAGGAGAATGGTTGAAAGAGTCTTTGACCCATGGTGGAGGGACTATGGCAGTTTGTTGTTGGGCAAAGTATGGTAACACTGCACCTCTGAAACAAACATTTACACTCTTGGAATTCCATGTTATGTATAAATTCACATTGAAAAAAAATAGCTGTAAGAAAGTGAAGAATACGGGGTGGAGAAGATGGTGGATAGGGTTGGGGAACATGCCTGGGCTCAATCCCAGTACCACTTGAAGAATCTCAGCATGGGGGTGAGGGACCCCAGCACTGCATCACTGGGTCCAAGCACTGAGAAGTCAGGCCCACACAGTCAAGTATTTCTGAGAGATTTTTTCCCCCACCTAGAAGCCCATTGAGTTACTATCCCAACATAAAAAAAAAATTTCATGCTAACTTAGAAGCCGAAAACTTTAATGGCTTTACATTATCTTACAGGCAGCTACGCAGGTGCCCTTTCATTGGAAAATTATGAAGAGGGTAAAAAGTTGACTCTGATTTCATTTTCATTTCATTTCATCATCCTGTTATTCGTCGATTGCCTTGAGCAGGCCCCAGTAATGTTTCTTTCATCCTAGCCCTGAGATTATATTCAAGGCTCTTTAGGAGAATGAGACCCATCATTGTTACTGATATTTGGCATATTTGGTATGCCACAGGGAGTTTGCCAGACTCTGCCCTGTGGGCAGGCTACATTCAATAGCCTGCAAGTTTGTCCAAAGTAGGAATGAGACAATAAGATGTCATAAAAAAAAAAAAAGGTCTGATAAGATGTTGCACTGTCAACGTTGTCAACGTTATCAGCATAACTGAGACAACTTGGCAGCTGTCACCAAAAGAAAAGGTTCCAGGACAGTATCCAATCACCCATGAATATTTGTTGGGACCTCACTCCATTTTACTCATTGGATGTGAGACAGAGGACAAAAGTGATGAAAAACAAACAAACCAAATCCTTGCTTTAATGGTATCCACACTCTATCAGGTGGAGATACGTTATCAGTAAGTAGGCAGAAGTGGAGTATTTCAGGCAGGTTAATATACAAAATAAAGCTAAAAGACTAAAGAGCATTAACATTTCTGGGATGACAGGGATCGCCTCTCTGAAAGGTAATAGTTGAGGGGAGACTGGCTGGGCCCATCTATATGCACAGAGGGTCATGGTCTGTACGGTGAAGTCTCTGCAGGCAGATGGGGCTGATGAATAATGGTACTGAGTCAGAAGTCCATGTGGACAACCAGAGGAACAGAGAGGGGTCCAGTGGGGCAGAGCCATAAGAAGGAAGGGGGAGCTGCACCTTCCTGAAGCCCTTTAGGCTTTTTTCTCAGATGAGAGCAAGGAGGTTCATTTTGTTTTGTTTTGTTTTGTTTTAATCAGAGAGATACAGAAATCTCTTTTCACCAGACTCTGAGGTAATTAAAGCTGACATTAAGGATACCCACAGAACTGCATCAATCTACAGCTCCACAGAAATTTTAAAATTTAAGAATCCAATCTAAGACCAAATCACCCACATACAGAAATACAAGGACCAAATGTCAAATCTATAACATGCAATCCGACAGTTTCTAGACCATGAACCCCATAGCAAAAAGGCTGTGCCAGGCTGGTTCTCCTGATTCTACCATGTGTCCAGAACAAACAAGGAGTCCTGGAGTGGGCTGGAAGGAAACAGTCTTAGAACACATTTCTTCAATCCACTCAGCATCAATGCAGAGAGGTTGTTTTGTTTTGTTTTTATTTTACAATTAAAAATATTTTTGTTTCTTTCTGTAAACTTTTTTTATAAAAAATTTTTGTTTGGTTTTGTTTGAGGGCCATACACAGCAACCTTATTACTACTGTCTCTGTGCCACCATACTCCTGGCTCTATGCTCAGGGATCACTCCTGGTGTTGCTCTGGTGACCAAAAATAGTGCTGGGGATCGAACCCAGGTCAGCTGTGCACGAGGCAAGCCCTCCCAAGTGACTTATATTGAAATAATCCTTAGAATATTTTTCCTAGTTGAAATATAAATTGGAAAAATCATGAATCACTAATAACTACTAGAGCTTTTATAGGGCTCTTCTAGACTCCTGACTAACCTCAGTTCAGGGAAATAAAATCTTGATTTTTCTATATAATGTCAACAAGACAGCTGTAGCAGTAAAAATGTTGCTTATTGGGGCTGGAGAGATAGCACAGCGGGTAGGGCATTTGCCTTGCATGCAGCCAACCCACGTTCGATTCCCAGCATCCCATATGGTCCCCTGAGTACTTCCAGGAGTAACTCCTGAGTGTAGAGCCAGGAGTAACCCCTGTGCATCGCCGGGTGTGACCCAAAAAGCAAAAAAAAAAAATGCTTATTTATTTCTGAATTTTGAAGATTAGTCTACTGAAAATTTATTTTAAATTAAAATTTTAAATTAATTTTAAAAGTTTTAAATTATCTCTTTCACTGTTGGTGGGAATGCCCACCAGTCCAGCCTTTCTGGAAAACAATATGGACAGTCCTTCAAAAACTAGAAATTGAGCTTCCATATGACCCTGCAATACCACTTCTCAGAATATATCCCGAGGATGCAAAAAAGCACAGTAGAAATGACATCTGTACCTATATGTTCATTGCAGCATTGTTCACAATAGCCAAAATATGGAAACAAACCAAGTGCCCTGAAACAGATGACTGGTGAAAGAAACTTTGGTATATCTACACAATGGAATACTATGCAGCTGTCAGGAGAGATGAATTCATGAACTTTACTTATAAATGGATAGACATGGAAAGTATCATGCTAAGTGAAATGAGTCAGAAAGGGACAGACATGGAAGGACTGCACTCATTTGTGGAGTATAAAA
Source organism: Sorex fumeus (assembly GCF_029834395.1). Lineage (NCBI taxonomy): Eukaryota > Metazoa > Chordata > Mammalia > Eulipotyphla > Soricidae > Sorex > Sorex fumeus. The sequence continues at coordinate 81,531,509 of NW_026606065.1, read as the reverse complement.
CAAAATAACATGAGGCTGACACCTAAAGACAGTAGATACATGAGACAGATAGATTACTCCATAGCTGGAATAGAGAAGTGATCGCTAAGAAAATGATGGCTGGAGGAATCGGTCAGGTTGGGAGATGTGTGTAGAAAGTAGATAAAGGACTAAACATGATAACCTCTCAGGGTCTGTATTGCAAACCATAATGCCCCAAACTAGAGTGAGATTATGGGGAATCATGTCTCCTATGGAGGCAGAGGGAGCTGGGAAAGGGGGTTATACTGGGGATGTTGGTGGTGGGGAATGTGCACTGGTGGAGGGATGAGTGTTTGATCATTGTGTGATTGTAACCCAAACATGAAAGCTTATAATGATCTCACAGTGATCCAATACAATTTTTTAAAAGTTTTAAATTATCATCATTTCATACCTAAAAATAACAGTAGAAATGGATATGAAATGGTGATATTTCTAAGACAACTTTGCCCTATCAGAAAAAAAAGATTAAATGAGATTAAATGAGAATGATGAAATATTTTTACACAAAAGTATAATGATGGATTTTAAGTTAAAAAATGCATTTTTTTGCTTTTTTAAACATCAAACTAAAATATGGAATAAACTAACAAAGTTGGGATATTGAAAGAGAAAAATCCATACATCATTTTGGGATAGGATGGAATTCTATATAATAATCACTACCTATATTTTTAGGGATTAAGTTGCTAAACTTATTCTAAAACAAAATAAATCAAGTTAATCTTAGGAGATTTTTAAGGAAGATTAATATGGTAAACAATATAATAGTAAGTTTTAGATATCTAAAGATATTCTTTCATGGGGAATGACATAACTTACCCTTCATTGGAATGACACAGACATAAACACTATGCATTCTAGGATCTATTTTGCAAGGATATATATTTTAAAAAAATTTTTATTAGTGAAACACCATGAGGTACAGTTATAGACTTATAAATTTTTGTGCTTGGGTTTCAGTTATACAATGATCAAGTACCCATCCCTTCACCAGTGCCCATCCTCTACTACCATGGGTCCCAGCCTCCCTCCCACCCCCCATCCTCCCCATCCCACCCTGTCTCTGTGGCAGGGCATTCCCCCTTGTTCTCTCTCTCTCATCTTTTGGGTACTGTGTTTTGCAAGAGAGGCATTGAATGGCAATTATGTTTGGTCTACAGTCTACTGTCAGCATGCTTCTCCCACCCTGGGAGGATCCTCACAACACCCTTTATTTGGTGCTCTCTTCTCTATCTGAGCTTTGCAAGGATATATTTTTAAGATTATTATCTCTGACTCATACAGTTTTTCCCACCCATCATTCTCCAACTTGGAAAAATTCATTTTGCCTATCCAAACTCAGAATTAAGATCACGCTAACTGGTAAAAAATAACTATAAGTTTTGTATTCATTCGCTTGGATAACAATAAGCCCTAACCTAGTGTTTTAACTTGTACTGGCATAACCCAAACACAGTAGCATATAGTTCGGTGGCTTAATCAGGAAGGTCTTATAGAACACTGAAGGTACTGATTCAATTTCTGATAAGTGCCTATGGCTGCAGATTCTGCCTCCTCACTGTGTTAGTCACATGTCCAAGAACACAGATTAGCACATGCCATCATTTTGATTTCATTTTACCTCATTACCTCCTAAAAGATCTACTTATGGATACAGTCGTTAAGTACCCATGTACCCATGAGTCTGGGCCCCATGACATGATTTCCAGGAAGACACCAATTACAGCACTTAGCATCCTATTTATGTCACTACATTTACTTCCCAGGTAAAGTGGCTTACATGTCATTAACCATTTCCACGCATCTAGTCTCAGCATCTTTAAAGTTCTAGCAACTCACTGGACAGGTAACAGATGGATTCTCCCCTAACAGACTTAACTACTCAGCAAGCAAGTCTGGCCTCAGCGAAAGCCCTGCCTCGTGTTCACCTTGATAGACTGAATTATGGGGAAACCCTTTATTTTCCTCAACATTTTGCCCCCCAGCCCCACCCCCACCTGTGTCATCTCTTCCAGCCCAGTGTGACCCTGGAAAGAATTATTCCATGAAGCTCAGGGCACCGGAGGCAGCAGCACCAATCGATAAAGATCATCTCAATGTGCTGAAGAAGATGCTTATAGTTCTGTGCAGACCAAGAGGAGTTCAATACTTCTTTTTTCATTTGAAGCCCAGGGGTTGGGACACACTTGGTGTTTAGGGCTTATTCCTGACTCTGTGCTCGGGGATCACTCCTGGAGGGACGTCTATGGTGCCAGGATCAAATTCCAGTTGGCTGCATGCAAGATGCTTGCTCTACTCCCTGTACTATGGGCTCTGGCCCCAAGACTTCAAATGGAGGAATGCTTCAACCACTTTGGCTCACAAACTGAAAATCAACCAAAGCAGCCTAGCAAACACACCTGAGGTAAGCAAACAAGGTGATGCTGGAGTGCACACAAGTTTGAAGGGCTCATTATAGTTATTGCTTTATGCATCAAGAAAATCAAGACAGAAAATCAGCAACAATACCTTTACTTTTTTTTCTCCAGCAATAATAAGAAAAAGGTGACAGCTTCAAAACAGTGTGCTTCCACTGTGGTATGAGATGCCTCCTCTGCAAATCTTGCCCTTCTTACATCCAGCCTGTTTCTCCTAAGGGGTAAGCCCTTCCCCAAGTTCAAAACATCCATCGCCTTCTGCAAGATGCAAAAGGTACTCATTTCCATTTGAAAACTTCCCCTGATTAGGAAAAAATCCAATATACATGTAGGAACTTTTAGCTTCGTATTTAATTTTCAGTCAGTTCTAATCTTCCACGTGTGCAGTTTCACACATAATCTAAAATTTTGTTACATTGTATTTCCCCACCAGAATTTAAGCTAGGGAAGATTGCATTAAACCTTGAGTCTTTCTCTGATGTCATAGCAGCACTAATTTTCATGACCTACCCTGTCATCAGAATGGTTCCTAGAAGTGTAAAAAAAAATTTCTGCAGAAATATTTTGCAGCCACCAATCTCTGATAATGACTTCTCTGATAATCAGAACTCAAGACCTCCATGGTAGTTTGTATATTAAACAACCAGAACAAGTTGATTGGATTACAACCTGGGAGAACTATCACTATATAATTTTAATAGCAGTTCATATTTGCATGGGGCTGGAGCGATAGCACAGCGGGTAGGGCATTTGCCTTACATGCGGCCGACCCAGGTTCAATTTCTCTGTCCTTCTCAGAGAGCCGGCAAGCTACCAAGAGTATCCCGCCCACATGGCAGAACCTGGCAAGCTCTCTGTGGTGTATTCGATAATGCCAAGAAAAGTAACAACAAGTCTCACAGGGGAGATGTTATTGGTGCCTGCTCGAGCGAATCAATGAACAATGGGAGAACAGTGCTATAGTGCATATTTGCATAGAATTATTGGTATAATCACAGAAAAACCAATAGCATGTTTTGTGACTGAATCTCTAAATCCTCATGTAATCAGTATAAAAGATGTACTTCTTAGAGGATGATTTGTGTTTAGGTGTATTTTCTTCTGTTGTTGAAAAGAATATTTTAGATAAAGCTATTGCCTTAAAAAAATAAGAATGCCTAATCAAATCAGAGTATTCCATAAATACTGGCTATAAAAGAAATACAGAAAAGAGATAAGAGAAGGAACACATGGAGGGTGCGGGAACCACAGATCCCGGAGGGGGAAAAAAAAAGAAAAAACAGGTTCCAAAAAGAGCCGAGATCACCGGCAAATTCCAGATGGAGTAGGTGCCGCATCCCGCCTCCCCCAGATGGAACCCCGGTGACCAGAAGCCTCTACAAACACAGCTCGAGTATGCGGGAACGAGGACTTTTTCTCAAATCTGCCGGACTACACCTCCCAGGTAACCTCTGATCCCGGAAGTCACGCCCACAGCCCGCCCCCCAGCGCCATCTTTGAAGCGTTCAGCATAAGAGAAGGAACACATGGAGGGTGCGGGAACCACAGATCCCGGAGGAAAAAAAAAAAAGAAAAAACAGGTTCCAAAAAGAGCCGAGATCACCGGCAAATTCCAGATGGAGTAGGTGCCGCATCCCGCCGCCCCCAGATGGAACCCCGGTGACCAGAAGCCTCTACAAACACAGCTCGAGTATGCGGGAACGAGGACTTTTTCTCAAATCTGCCGGACTACACCTCCCAGGTAACCTCTGATCCCGGAAGTCACGCCCACAGCCCGCCCCCCAGCGCCATCTTTGAAGCGTTCAGCATAAGAGAAGGAACACATGGAGGGTGCAGGAACCACAGATCCCGGAGGAAAAAAAAAAAAGAAAAAACAGGTTCCAAAAAGAGCCGAGATCACCGGCAAATTCCAGATGGAGTAGGTGCCGCATCCCGCCTCCCCCAGATGGAACCCCGGTGACCAGAAGCCTCTACAAACACAGCTCGAGTATGCGGGAACGAGGACTTTTTCTCAAATCTGCCGGACTACACCTCCCAGGTAACCTCTGATCCCGGAAGTCACGCCCACAGCCCGCCCCCCAGCGCCATCTTTGAAGCGTTCAGCATAAGAGAAGGAACACATGGAGGGTGCGGGAACCACAGATCCCGGAGGAAAAAAAAAAAAGAAAAAACAGGTTCCAAAAAGAGCCGAGATCACCGGCAAATTCCAGATGGAGTAGGTGCCGCATCCCGCCGCCCCCAGATGGAACCCCGGTGACCAGAAGCCTCTACAAACACAGCTCGAGTATGCGGGAACGAGGACTTTTTCTCAAATCTGCCGGACTACACCTCCCAGGTAACCTCTGATCCCGGAAGTCACGCCCACAGCCCGCCCCCCAGCGCCATCTTTGAAGCCTTCAGCATAAAAGAAGGAACACATGGAGGGTGCGGGAACCACAGATCCCGGAGGAAAAAAAAAAAGAAAAAACAGGTTCCAAAAAGAGCCGAGATCACCGGCAAATTCCAGATGGAGTAGGTGCCGCATCCCGCCTCCCCCAGATGGAACCCCGGTGACCAGAAGCCTCTACAAACACAGCTCGAGTATGCGGGAACGAGGACTTTTTCTCAAAACCGCGCGGCCGCTTACGCGACATCTCTCTATATACAAAGTGATCAATGAGAAGTAAACCACCCAATCTTTCTCCCTGAAAATCAGAGTTAAGTTTGGAGCACGGCCACAGCCCCAGACACACAAGGACTTAATGCAGAACCCAGCAGCTTAGAGCAGAAAAGTGAACGGACGATGCGTTAACCCAGGCCATCATTTCTGCCCAGAGGGGAAAGGGTGTTGCCCCATTCGCCCTCTCTTCTCTGGAAAGAAGGATGGCGGCCGCATGGGAGCCTTGTGGACAGCAGGTATGAGCCGGGGGTGTGGGGGCGACTAAAACCTCATGGGAAGGGGGGCGTTCCGGTCCGTCCTTCACGCCCTACCGAGGTCACCAGTTGCCCCCCACGAGCGGCTCTCCAGCACGGCCACAGCCCCAGAAGCACAAGGGCTTAATGCAGAACCCAGCAGCTTGGAGCAGAAAAGTGAAAGGACTATGCGTTAATCCAGGCAATCATTTCTGCCCAGAGAGGAAAGGGTGTTGCTCCCTTCCGCCCTCCTCCCTCTGGAAAGAAAGATGGCGGCCACATGGGAGCCTTGTGGACAGCAGGTATGAGCCGGGGGTGTGGGGGCGACTAAAACCTCATGGGAAGGGGGGCGTTCCAGTCCGTCCTTCACGCCCTACCGAGGTCACCAGTTACCCCCCACGAGCGGCTCTCCAGCACAGCCACGGCCCCAGAAGCACAAGGACTTAATGCAGAACCCAGCAGCTTGGAGCAGAAAAGTGAACGGACTATGCGTTGATCCAGGCCATCAAGTCTGCCGGAGGGGAAAGGGTGTTGCCCCATTCGCCCTCTCCTCTCTGGAAAGAAAGATGGCGGCCACATGGGAGCCTTGTGGACAGCAGGTATGAGCCGGGAGTGTGGGAGCGACTAAAACCTCATGGGAAGGGGGGCGTTTCGGTCCGCCCTTCACGCCCTACCAAGGCCACCAGTTGCCCCAACGAACGGCTCTCCAGCACGGCCACAGCCCCAGAAGCACAATGACCTAATGCAGAACCCAGCAGCTTGGAGCAGAAAAGTGAAAGGACTATGCGTTAATCCAGGCAATCATTTCTGTCCAGAGGGGAAAGGGTGTTGCTCCCTTCCGCCCTCCTCCCTCTGGAAAGAAAGATGGCGGCCACATGGGAGCCTTGTGGACAGCAGGTATGAGCTGGGGGAGTGGGGGCGACTAAAACCTCATGGGTCGGGGGGCGTTCCGGTCCGTCCTTCACGCCCTACCGAGGTCACCAGTCGCCCCCCCGCGAGCGACTCTCCAGCACGGCCATGGTCCCAGAAGCACAAGGACTTAATGCAGAACCCAGCAGCTTGGAGCAGAAAAGTGAACGGACTATGCGTTGATCCAGCCCATCAAGTCTGCTGGAGGGGAAAGGGTGTTGCCCCATTCGCCCTCTCCTCTCTGGAAAGAAAGATGGCGGCCACATGGGAGCCTTGTGGACAGCAGGTATGAGCCGGGAGTATGGGGGCGACTAAAACCTCATGGGAAGAGGGGCGTTTCGCTCCGCCCTTCACGCCCTACCGAGGCCACCGGTTGCCCCCCGCGAGCGGCTCTCCAGCACGGCCACGACTCCAGAGCACAGAAACCAATTTCTTAACTATCTGACTTTCAGTAGAAATACTTCCAGGGTCAATAGGTAAAATAGCAGAAATCCAAAACCAACATTTAATTCGTGAACCCAGCTGTAGAAAGCAAATCACTTCACAATGCTTTTTCAGCATGTCTGATTTGGGGGGGGGGGGTAAACTCTAAATAATAGTGGTGAATCTTTTATTGAAACAATGAATCTAATCAAAGCAGATAGAGTGTTAACTAGAATTCATCTGCCTCACAGGGACGGGGAGGGGTGGGGGGTGGTGTTTTATTGGGGTTCTTCATGGTAAAAAATAAGTATTGGTAAAGGGAAATGTGTTTGATATTTGCATGACTGAGACATAAACCTGAAAGCTTTGTAACCTTTCCCACAGTGATTCAATAAATAAATAAATAAATAAAAAGAAATACAGAAAAGCATTTTCTATAGCTTCAAACAGATTGAAAGACTTACTGAGGGAATCTGGACTAGTGGAAATTTACCAACATCAGACCTCTGCAATCACCAGCTGCTGGAGAATATGTAGAACTGATACATCCTAGTATCTCCTGTATGATGCAGCCTATCTCATAATGAGTATTACCTTATCCTCATTCTGCAAACCCCAACTACATTTGGCCAGTCATTAGTGCATTCCAGAAAACCTGGAACTTTAGTCCTACCATTTCTTTGAATGAATACCTTTATGTGTCAAGAAACTTGGACTTCCTGTGCATCAGACACCACCACTATCTGATGTCTGTGTTGTTGATAATCTGGGGTATTATAAGGGCCTCAGACTTCACATATAAAGTCTATTGGAGCCTCCACATGGCTGTCTTTTCCTTACACACAAGCCATTTTGTTTTGTTTTGGGGAAGTGGGGCATACCCAGCGGTATTCAGACATTACTCCTGCCTCTTTGCTCAGGGATTACTTCTGGCAGGGCTCTGGAAACCATAAATGGTGCCAGGGATCGAATCCTTAGCTGCATTCAAGGCGAATGTCTTAACCACTACACTATAGCTCCATCCCCCAACAGAAGCAAATTTTATTACTTTTTCTTACTATTACTATTACTATTACTCTTAAAGTATTCTTTAAACAAGTTATCTGGAGGTAGACTTATGGGTTCAAATTTTGGATCTTCTCATTAGAATTATGGGACCTCAGGTAAATTTCTCTGGTACCCTCTACCCCATCTTAAAAAATTGCAAAATGGAGTGATAGCACAGCGGTAGGGCGTTTGCCTTGCACGCAGCCAACATAGCCGACCCGAGTTCGATTCCTCTGCCCCTCTCGGAGAGCCCGGCAAGCTACCCAGAGTATCTCGCCCGCACGGCAGAGCCTGGCAAGCTCCCCGTGATGTATTCGATATGCCAGACACAGTAACAACAAAGTCTCCAATGGAGACGTTACTGGGCCCGCTCGAGCAAATCGATGATCAACGGGAGCGCCTTTACTTTACTTAATATTAACAGCACCATCAATCACAACAACCAAAACATAAAATCAAACAGAATGCCCAGTAAAGAAAAATAACTGTATAAGGAAGTCATGCAATATATTCTTAAGGAAACACTAGTCTGCCAATAAAAATGATAAAATTGTTTATTTCTGGAGATTTATATCTGACTTTCTTAATCCCTAAGACATATGCACGCCTATGTTCATTAAAGCACTATTTATCACAGCTGGAGTTAATAACTGGAAACAACCAAGTGTCCAACAACAGATGAGAGGAACAGAAGCTTTCTCAAAGAAGAAATACAAATGGCCAAAAGACACATGAAAAAATATTCTACATCATTAATCATCAGGAAGTTGCAAATCAAAACAACAAGGAGATATCATCTCACACCACAAAGACTGGCACACATCAAAAAGGACAAGAGCAACCAATGCTGATGTGGTGCAGGGAGATTCTTCATTGTCAGTAGGAATGCTGACTTGTCCAGCCTTTTTGGAAAACAATATGGCTATTCCTCAAAAAGCTAGAAATTATGCTTCTATATGACAGAAAAAATACTACTTCTGGGAATACATCCCAAGGGCCCAAAAACACACAGCAGAAATGCTATCTTCACTTCTATTTCCTTGCAACACTATTTACAATAGCCAGAATCTGGAAACAATCAAAGTGCCCAAGAATGAATGAATGGAAAAAGAAATTATGATACATCTACACAATGGAATACTCTGCAGCTGTTAACAAAAATGGAGTTATAAAATTTGCTTATAAATGGATGGACATGGAGAATATTACACTGAGTGAAATGAATCAGAAGGAGATTGATTGGGGATTTATATAATGATTGGACTCTTTTGGAGGATACAAAGAAAACTCGATATGAGACCAATACAGTAGAAACAAGGCCAGGAGGACTGTTCCATGTTTGGAAGACAACCTCAAATGCTGGGGGAGAAGGCAGTTGGGATGGAAAAGGGACCACCATGACAAAGAGAGTTTGAAATGATCACTCTAGAGAAGAAATGCATGCTGAAAATAGGTAAAGGAACAAAATCACGGAGGGTTTTGCCAACGTTGTCTCCAATGTGCTTTACGGATTTTGGCCTCATGTTGAGATCTTTAATCCATTTTGATCTGACTTTTGTGCATGGTGTTAAGTCAAGATCTAAGCCCATTTTATTGCATGTGGTTGTCCAGTTATGCCAGCACCATTTGTTAAAGAGGCTTTCCTTGCTCCACTTCACATTTCTTGCTCCCTTATCAAAGATTAGATGTTCATACATTTGGGGTTGTATGTAGGGATATTCCACCCTGTTCCATTGGTCTGTGGCTCTGCCTTTGTTCCAGTTCCATGCTGTTTTAATTGTTACCGCTTTGTAGTAGAGTTTGAGGTTGGGGAGGGTAATGCCTCTCATCGACTTTTTCCCAAGAATGTCTTTAGCTACTCATGAGCGTTTGTTGTTCCAAATGAATTTTAGGAGTGCTTGATCCATTTCTTTGAAGAATTTCATGGGTATCCTTATAGGGATCACATTGAATCTGTATAGTGCCTTGGGGAGTATTGCCATTTGACAATGTTAATTCTTCCTATCCATGAGCAGGGGATATTTTTCCATTTCCTCATATCCTCTTTTATATTGTGGAGTAGTGTTTTGTAGTTTTCTTTGCAGAGGTCCTATACCTCCTTAGTTAGGTTGATTCCAAGGTACTTGATTTTCTGGGGCACGATTGTGAATGGGATTGCTTTTTTCATGTCTTTTCTTCTGTCTCATTATTTGCATATAGAAATATCATAAATTTTTGGGTACTGATTTTATAGCCTGCGACTTTACTGTACAAATCTATTGTTTCTAGGAGTTTCTTGGTAGAGGCTTTAGGATTCTCTAGATATAGTATCATATCATCTGCGAATAATGAGAGCTTAATTTTTTCCTTTCCTATCTGGATGCCCTTAACATCTTTTTCTTGAGGCTAACAGTTTCTTCAAAAATGACATGCCGCTGACCAACCAAGTGGAAACAGAGATAAACGAATGGGACTACATTAAACTAAGGAGCTTCTGCACTGCAAAAGATACAGTGACCAAAATATGAAGACAATCTACAGAATGGGAAAGGATATTCACCCAGTCACCCAATACCCATCCTAAAAGGGGTTGATATCAAGGATATACAAAGCACTGGTTGAATTCCACAAGAAGAAAACATCCAACCCCATCAAGAACGGGATGACAAAATGAACACAAACTTTCTCAAAAAAGAAATCCGAATGGCTAAAAGGGACATGAGAAAATGCTCTACATCATTAATCATCAGGGAGATGCAGATCCAAACAACAATGAGATAGCATCTCACACCACAGAGACTGGCCCACATTCAAAAGAACAAAAGCAACCACTGTTGGCATGGATGTGGCAAGAAAGGGACCCTCCTTCACAGCTGGTGAGAATGCCGACTGCTTCAGCCCTTTTGAAAAACAGTATGGACAATTCTCCAAAAATTAGAAATAGAGCTCCCATTTGACCCAGCAATACCACTCCTGGGAATATATCCTGGAGAGGCAAAAAAGTACAGTTAAAATGACATCTGCACTTCTATGTTCATTGCTGCACTATTTACAATAGCCAAAATCTGGGGGAAAAAACCCAAGTGCCCAAGAACAGATGACCCATTAAAGAAACTCTGGTACATCTACACAATGGAATAATATGCAGCAGTTAGAAAGGATGAAGTCATAAAATTGCAAACAAGTGTTCTACATGGAAAGTATCATGCTAAATGAAATGAGTCAGAATGAGAGGGACAGACGTAGAAAGACTGAACTCATCTGGGGAATATAAAATAACAGAATGGAAGATGAACACCCAAGAATACTTGAGATAAGTACCAGGAGGTCTGCTCCACAGCTTGGAAGCCGGCAGCATATGCTTGGGGAAAAGGCAGCTCAGATAGAGAAGGGAACACCAAGTAAAGGGTGTTTGGAGGACTCTCAGAATGCAAGATGCGTGCTAAAAGTAGACTATAGATGAAACACAATGGTCACTCAATACTTCCATTGCAAACCACAACACCCTAAAGGATAGGGAGTACAAAACGGAATGCCTTGCCATAGAGGCGGGGTGGGGCGGGGGTCGTGGGGAGGGTGGGAGGGCTACTCGGTTCATTGGTGGTGGAGAATGGGCACTGGTGGAGGGATGGGTACTTGATCATTGTATAACTGAAACCCAAACACAGAAATATGTAAGTCTACAACTGTACTTCATGGTGTTTCACTAATTAAAAAATATAAATAAATAATTAAAATAAAAAAGGAACAAATATGATGACTTCTCAGTACCTGCATTATAAAACAGAATGCCCTGAAGAGGAGAGAGACAGACAGTTATACAGACAGAGAGACAGAGACAGAGAGACAGAAAGAGAAACAGAGACACACAGAGATAGAGTGAGAAAGAAAGAAAGTGCCCACTAGAGAGAAAGGCTGAGTGGAGGGTGGCAAGAACGAAACTAGGGACATTGGTGGTGGAGGAATGGGTGTTGGAACACTGTATGAGTGAAACCCGACCATGATCAGCTTTTGTGAGGCAGAGAAATAATCACATATGCTCCACGATAGGCTGTACTTCAGCAAAACAAGCAGTAGGCCTAAGTTTCTGTTTCCCCACAAAGAATTCCCTGAGACTGTCCTTGGCTGAAGCTGGAAACCCCCAGATGCCTCTATCCAGATCTATGATAAGTAGGATATTTCTGGGTGCAGCTGGTGGACATGACCAATGAGCTCACAGATTTGTGACTGCTTTGTCCCAATTCTTGGGGAAACTGCCAATGTTGCTTATGTAACAATCACTGTATCACTGTCATCCTGTTATTCATTGATTTGCTCATGTGGGCACCAGTAACGTCTGCATTTGTCCTAGCCCTGAGATTTTAGCAGCCTCTCCTTACTCCAACGGTGCCACATTGGAGGCTTTTTCAGAGTCAGGGGAATGAGACACATCGTTGTTACTGTTTTTGGCATATCAAATATGCCACGGGAACTTGCTAGGCTCTGCCACGTGGGCAGGATACTCTCCGTATATTGCCAGTTCTAGGAGAAGGAGACATTCGAGGAGCCCAGGTGAAGACAGCCTGGCACATGGGCTAGAGACTCTATGTACACTATGACACATAATGTTCCCTGGAACTAGAGTTAGGGTCCTTGTCAAGACTCCACTGTGTTGGATGAGGCTTGGACCCTAGTTCAGCTTTTGCATTCCTTTGCTTTTGCATTCTCACTTCTGGAATTGGTCTCTCTGTGAATGGGAAACCTGGGTATAACTCTTTGTAACTCTGTAATTCACAGTGACTAAAAAAATTTTTTTTAAATTGTTTGTTATACATATACACAATGCAATACTGCTCAGCTGTAAGTAAAGATGAAATTCTGCAGTTAATGCAATATGGATAGAATCATAGGATATGCTAAATTAAGTAAGTCAGAAAGAAACAAATACCAGATGACCTTGTTCATATGTGGAATATAATGGAACAAAGCAAACAATTATAGATCTCCAATGGAAAATGAACCCTGAGATATTGCTAACAAAATCGTGAACTGAGGATGCAGATTGAAGGGAGAGAGGAAGAAACTGTGAGAAAGTGATGGAGGACTAGTGACACACTAGTGGTGGGAGTGGAGAAGATGTGCTGCAAGTATAAAACATAATATAGAAAGTTATGAAACATATTATCTCAATAAAAAAATTTTTATAAGAAACATCTATTTGGGAAAACAGGTGGAATTATTTTGGTGGGAACTCACATCTGGTGCTGTTCAGGACTTACTCCTGGCTCTGTGCTCAGGGGTCATTTCTAGTGATACTTAGGGGACAAAAATTTATTGTTGTTTTTTCTTTGTATTGGTGTCATACCCAGTGGTGCTTAGAGCTTACTCCTGGCTCTATGTTCAGGGATCACTCCTGGCAATGTTCAGAAGATCATACGCAGTGCCAGGGATGGAACCAAGGTCGGTCATATGCAACACCAGAGCCTTAACTTCTGTACTATCTCTCTGCCCCCCCCCCCCGCCTTGAACAGATATAATTTGGAAAGATTAAGCTAAGTGAAATAAGTAAATAAATTAAAAGCAACTACTGGCATAAGTAAAGTATAAACTAAAGCCTCGCCTGCATCAACAATGATTGGATAAAGAGAATATGGCATATACAACAGAAAAGAACCTAGAGAGAATACTTGGTAAAATAAATCAGACAGCAAAACATAAGAACCATATGATTTCATTAATATGTGGTGCATAAATAAAACAAATGAACAAATTAAATAGAAAAAAATAAACTCATAGATCTGAATCCAAGTAGTATTACCAGAAGGGTAGGGGAATTGAGGTGGGCAGACTGGGTTAAAGGAGTCAATTACTAAAGGATGAAAACTAGTCTTCTGGGGGTGGATACAAGATTTACTAATTTATAAATTCAGTGTATACAGACTTGAATCTATAATACTGAATGCCTGAAAGGCTATAAACTACCATCCATAAATGTTGTTTAAAAAAAAATATGTGACGGGGTGACTGAAACCTCATGGGAAGAAGGGCATTCCCAGCTCGTCCTTCACGACCTATCGAGGTCACGAGTTGCCCCCAACGAGCGGCTCTCTGGCATGGCCATGGCTCCAGAAGCACAAGGACTTAATGCAGAGCCTGGCAGCTTGCAGCAGAAAAGTGAATGGACTGTGGGACTATGAGTTAATCCGTGCCACCATGCCTGCCTGGAGGGGAAAGGGTGTTGCTCCCTTCTACCTTTTTCCCTCTGGAAAGCAAGATGGCAGCCACCTCGGAGCTTTTTGGAAAGCCAGGTATGAGCCGGTGGTGATGGGGTGACTGAAACCTCATGGGAAGGGGGGCATTCCAAGCTTGTCCTTTACACCCTACTGAGGTCACGAGTTGCAACCCATGAGCGGCTCTCTGGCAGGTCCATGGCTCCAGAGCCATAGAAACCAATCTCATAATTATCTGACTCTCGGCAGAAATACTTCCAGGTTTAAAAGTCAAGTAAAGTAAAGGCCCTCCCGTTCATCGATTTGCTTGAGCGGGCCCAGTAACGTCTCCATTGGAGACTTTATTGTTACTGTGTTTGGCATATCAAATACATCACGGGGAGCTTGCCAGGCTCTGCCGTGCGGGTGAGATACTCTCGGTAGCTTGCCGGGCTCTCCGAGAGGGGCAGAGGAATCGAACTCGGGTCGGCCATGTTGGCTGCGTGCAAGGCAAACGCCCTACCGCTGTGCTATCGCTCAGTAAAATACCAGAAATCCAAAATCACGCAGCCGCAATCACGGCGGAGTGACATCATTTGGTTCTTGTAACCAGCTGTAGAAAACAAATTATTTCACAGTGCCTTTCCAGCAGGTCTGATTTTGGGGTGTAGACTCTGAATAATCATGGTGAGTCTTTTGTCGAAGCAATGAATCTAATCAAAGTAGATAGAGTGTTAACTAGAATTCATCTGCCTCACAGGCATTGGGAGGGTTGAGAGGGAGTGGTTATTGGGGTTCTTGGTGGTGAAAAATAAGTACTGGTGAAGGGAAATATGTCTGATGATTGCGTGACTGAGACTTAAACCTGAAAGCTTTGTAACTTTTCCCACAGTGATTCAATACATATAAATAAATAAATAAATTCATAAATACATAAATAAAAATAAAGCCAGGACATTTGCTCTTTGTAAGGGTTCTTTAGGAATACTTGGAATTAGTGATGCCAAATACTTTTGGAGGTTCTAGAAACAGCAGTTAACTCTAAGTATCAGCACCATTATTATTAATATTGCCCAATGGACATTGCCTCTTGGAAATAGTAATGGTTCTTCTCCTCCATCCTCTTCCCACTGCTCACACTGTGAATTGTTGTACCATTTGTCATGTACCTGGGGTGGCCTTCTACACATAGAGCCCTCTTTGTAGGTAGAGGGTCATTCTTGATGATTACGCAGCAACTTTCTAAGTTGGTGACATTAGTGCCTGACAGTCCTGTGAGCTGAGTGATGGCAACACTCATCCACATTGGAAATTTGTTTATTTAATTTAAAAAAGAAAAGGATCAAATATGTCAGACAAAACAGATCTTAAGTGGGCCTAAAACATGTTGAAACATCCCCCTTTTCTCTACCACATTACCTAAATATGTGTGACATTTAATCCAAAGAAATCTTTAGCTTGAAACAAAGTAGAACTGCAGAAGAGCAGGTCTGATGATGGAATTCCATTGGAGACTTGGCAGTTGTTTCCAAATGAAGAAACATAAACAGGACCACAATGAACTTCTACTTCATTTCATTCATTTCTCTAATTATAAATATTTATGCACTTCATGAAATATCGGTAGCAGCCTGAATGCATTCATTATTTACTATACTTAAATAGCTGTATATACAGCTATAATAGAATATAAATTCTGATCTCAAATATCATGAAATTAAATAAACATCATTCAGTATTTACCCTCCTTTTTTAAAATTATGCAAATACACTCCATATTAATCTATTTTCTGTTCCAATATTTATCAGTCAATCATCATGGTTTGAAAAAAAGCACTGATTATACACCTCTATTATGTGTTCACATCTTACCAAAAAAGATATATTTGCTAAACATATTCTTTTAAAAATGGTAATTTTTTAATTTCAGGGGAAAATTAATTTCCATTCATCATGATTTTACAAAAATAATAAGCACTTAAGCTTCAATTATCTGTAAATAAGAAAAATACTGTGATAACATAGGACTCCTAATTTCTCAAGCTTTAATATTTTTAAACAACACCCATCCATTAAACAAATGGGAGTAAGGAAAAAAAAATGCAAGAACGATTGACAGATGGTTTTAACTTGACAATTGTATATTTGTGAAAGGATTATCTCCAAGCTGGTATATTTACTTTGGTCTTTAATGACTGGTGTGTCCAAGTGGTGAAAGGATGCTGCTAGAAAGGCTTGCTAATTAGCAGAAAAATGCAAGCTAGAAGTTTCTGGGATGACCCAGGAGTCAAGATTTTGACAGGAAAGCGGGGCAAGAGTTGCGGTCTGTCTGTCTGTCTACTTCACTCTCATTTGCCAACCTGTCAGGAAATAATCCACTGCAGACAGCTCAGCCCTGGAACTCTGAGAGACCCTGGTTAGCTGATGAACAAGAAACACCAGAAGTCCAATCTTTCACCAGAAGCTCTTAGTCTCTGTTGACCCAGCAAAGCTTTACAGATGACAATGGTAAAAACACTTAGAAACATCCAATCACTGAACTCAACCAGGCCCAGACTTCCAAAGTTTGAAGACCACAGTTAGCAATGTGAGTCTGACCTTTTCAACTGACCATCTACACACAGTCCTGAGAATAAATATCTAGTACTCAGAAACAAAAGGCATCAGTGTTTATCATTTGTGATTTGTTTCCACCCTGAAGTTAAAGTAGAAACTGAGTGAGTGAGGGCAGGGATAGAGAAGTCCAGAAGAAAAGTGTAATAACACTGAGGGACCAAGAGAAGTCAGGCCAAGAGCCTCATAAGAAGACAAACACCACTTCCCTGAGGCACTCAGAAACAACAGTTCAATGTATGGAGGATACAACAGGATTATGATTACGGGGCTGGGGGAAAGGGGGACAGGAAAATAGAAAACTGTTTTTCAGTGGGTATAAAATTACATCCATACAAGAGAACTTTGTCCCAGCCATCTGCTATAATCACGGTGCCTCAAGTCGACACTGAGGTATTATGAACTTAAAATTTGTTAAGAGGGTTGATCTCACACTTAGTGCATTTACTTTCTCACTTCACCAAAACATTTTTTTTTAATTATAGAATTAAAGGAACACAGAAAATTTTGGGAGGTGCTGGATATTTATTGCCTGAATGTGATGATGGCACAAAAGGTTTAGATCTATGTCCAACACAGTTAATTATATTTATGAATTATATCTAATTTCTGCATAGCAATTATATGTGTTAAGCTGTGAAGAAAAATAGCAGAAAAGCCTCTGGTGTGTTGTGGTGTGTGTGTGTGTGTGCGTGTGCGTGTGCGTGTGTGTGTGGTGGTGGCTGACTTGTAGACTTGGGGCTGTCTGTTAGCCTGGAGGAGTGGAAAGCTTCCAGAAAAAGTCTCCCTCATGGTTTTCAGAGGAGGATGAGGAGTTGGAGGAGGAGGAGGAATGCCTGTCAGAATCAGGAAGGGGAAAGCACAGATAATTCGAACTCTGAAAATTGAGTGAAAGGAAAATGGAAAACATAATTTTCTTTGGGACCAATTAACTCAAGAACAAATTTGCCTACTCTCATGCAAAAAAGATGCAAGTGTTGTCAGAAGTAAAATTCTTTTCTAATGAAAGCTAACAAGACTTGTATTAATGAAACACATTTTAAGGTACTTCAATGCATGTGTGCACACACACACATACACATACACACACAAACACATATTAGGCATAAATCCTATCACATGACAAGATCTGGGAACATAAATATTCATGACAGAATCCACATGTTTAATTAAGTCCTATTCATGAAATTTTCTGGCTTATTTTTCTAATAGGAAAAATGCCAAATAGTATGAGATTCTACTTCAGACTTTTGGACTTTTTTTGTTAGAAGCAAAACGTCACCCCATTTTAGTTAGAAGCAATTTTGTTAAAATGACATGTCCTACTGCATCATTTTACTCATGAAATGGAAAGAGGGGGAAAATAACTTGACAAGTAATATTTCTATGCACTCTCTCCTTCCTAGAGCTTTAGAGAGAACAAAGCAGATGGTGAGAGGCCATGCAGGCCCCACAACCATCATTCTTTGGTTATTGCTACACAAAGAATGCGCCTAACATATTATATCTGAACATCTGTGGAGAAAATGCAAGTCAAGTTCATTAGCTGAAAAGAACTTCTGCCATGCCAATGACTATTATGCAATGGGGGCCAGAGTGATAGTACAGCAGGTAGGGCATTGCTGTGCCTACAGCCCACCCAGGTTTAATCCCCAGCATCCCATATGGTCCCACAAGCCCTGCCAGGAGAGATCCCCGAGCAGAGTCCGGAGTAAGCCCTAAGCAAAGCTAGGTGTGGCCTAAACAAAACAAAGAAAAAGAGACATTGCAATGAGAAGTTTTACTATAAAATGAAATTGATACAATACTAAAACAGAAAAAATTTTCTTGTGATGAACTTCCAATTACATAATAAAACCCCATGACTAAGTGAGTCTTGGTAGTTGGTTCTATCATGTTATTATAGAAGATTTTCTTTAAAAACTACTTCCAGTATTCTCAATCTTATTACCAAAATAATCGATCATATTTTATTACATGTACTATATCTCCCAACCAAATTATTTTGCTGGTTTAGAAACATAAGCAACAAAACTGAAAGGTTAATTTATTTTCCCATTTCTAAACAAAGTAAGTCACATATGAATAGTTAAAATATATAGATTTTTCTCTAGAGGGAAATTTTAAAAATATCAGAAATATCTGCCATCAAAAGTAGATGTTGTATTATTTTTTACATAAATTATTTTCTGTGATAGCTTTAAAAATGAAATAGTTCTTTGTTTTCTAAACATAAACCACCATCAAATTAGCTCTGATTAAAAAAATTAATTTCTTCAAATCTAGTAATAATTACTTAGAAAGGGATTCTTTTCTCTAATACTTCTAAGTCAACATGTAAAATGGTCACATACATTATTTTTAAATTGTGGTATAAAAATTACATCAATCTAATATCCAGGAGGGAAATTTGGGACATTGGTTTGGGAAAGTGGACAGTTAGTCAATGCATTGGTTTTGGAACACTATGCTTGAAACTCAATCATGAATAACCAGTAACTCTGTTATTCACAGTGATTAAATAATTTTTAAATCTCATTTTCAATCTAGAGAAACATTAGGAAAACCTGTGAATGGAAAAACGTTTTTTTTAACTTTGGGCTCTTGATATTTGTTCTTATTCAACATCATAGAACTATTATGTCTGAGTATACTCTTCTTTGGCAGAAAAACAAGGTCAGTTAGTACCAAATAAAATTACTGT
This sequence comes from Sorex fumeus, assembly GCF_029834395.1. Lineage (NCBI taxonomy): Eukaryota > Metazoa > Chordata > Mammalia > Eulipotyphla > Soricidae > Sorex > Sorex fumeus. The sequence goes on along the minus strand of NW_026606065.1, from coordinate 81,512,313 downwards.
AATCATTCAGATAATAGCATTAATTTCTGGGTTACATATAGAAAAAAAACTGTCAAAAATTCTACCTTAATTGCATTTAATCAACAAATTGGCAAATAAGAGCTAGGCCATAACACAAACAATCTAAGGATAAGTTTACAATCTTGACAAGTTAATAATGCTCCCTGGAATAAAATGTCAGCTCAAGAAGCTGACTTATTTCTAAATATGTATGATGCTGAGAAATCACATCATGAAAGAAACTAAAGAAAAGTTTTATTTTTGCAAGTGTACGATTGGATCCCTACCAATATGGAGGCCAAACCAAACATAATGGTGGTACAATTCTAATTAGTCTGTTCAATTCTGTGTTGATACCATTTTCATGTGTGGTTTGCTAGCTGAAAGATACCACACACAAATGCATTATATTGAGATTTCCTATCATTCACCGTTCCTGGTTAATGTGGAATGCTTTGTTGGGGTGAAAGCCCAATTAGAGGGCCAATTCTTTTTTAAATAATCAAAAATTAGGACAGATGTATAGGATTTTGAATGCAGGCTGAACGACAGATTTAAGAGAAACGAGAAAAAAAAGATCTGATTGTTTTCTGGTTTCTGCTATGGAAATGTGTTAAGATATTTATTTTGTTTGGTAGGAAAGTCTGTATTGATAGCATTGCAGATTCTGTTCATAAATGTATTGCTAACTGCTAGAAACTTTCTAAACTTCTCCCTTTTCTTGGGAAACGCATGTTTACTACACAAAAGACAAAACACTAACCCCCTCAGGGAAGTAAGTCACTAATTACATGTTTCACATTCTTAGTCAAATAACTTCCCTCCTTTTTACAAATTGCTAAGATGTTTAGTCTTGGGCCCATTATTAGTTCATGGAAAAAAAAAAAAGCAAGTTTCTTTGCAAAGATTTAGCTACAAAAATTGTATTCCTCATGATTTTTTAGATGTGTTTGGGGGTGAGGGGAGACCTGCTAATCTGAATAATGAACACTAGAAAAAGATTAAATGATGTGTTTTCATATAATAAACACTATTAACCTTTATGAAATAACATACTACCACCTGACATGGAAATTGCGTATGAATACCATACTTCTACATATTGTGAACAGTCTAATTCTCTTCAATAAAACGTATTTTAACTGAATGAGGACTTGTTTTAAGTGCCAACTGCTAAGGAATGATCTCTAAATTGGGAGTAAATACTGTCTCCTCTCTTTTTCCTTATCTGCGTTTTCTAACAAGAGATCCATCACACTAAGAGTCAAAAAAATAAACTTGCCAAGTTTTTAGAAACTGTCATTGTACCTATGCTGACTTTTTCTCTTGACAGTCTGTATTTCTGTGGTATCACAGTGGGCTTGGGCATGTTTACTTCTGAATCAATCCTGAGACAGACATCTAAACACATTCAAGAAAATAAGTACTATCTTCTGAACTCTTGATGTTCACATCTCCTGAAAGCCCCTGCCATGGGGTTTTCTGTTCACTCCTCTCCTGCCCTAGACACCATCATCTCTGTGGCATGTGCATGGTAGACCACAAGCAACCCCTACTGACTGGTCCTCATCCACTTCCTCTGAAGAAGGCTGAGAGGATTCTCTCCTCATTCTTTTTCCGAGGCTACATACTAACTTTCAAAATTCCTGAATGCTCTCACATGACCAAAATCCACCTCCTCAACTCCTATCTCACTCAGTATTAGTCTCTTCCTATACACTTTACCTCCATTTTGATTAAAAGAGATTCAGAGAATCTGGGGGGAGGGGATGAGAAAATAAAAACGATGGGTAATTTTAAGTAAAGGAAATAGATTAGAAAGAACAAAGAACTCCTTGAATGTATTAAAATGGCTTCTATGGATTTTAAGTGGATTTTACACTTTAGAGAAAAAACAATTATTACAAAACTTTATACAAATAAGGATGAACATTTTCTACAGTTTGAACAATATGCCAAAAGCGAAAACTTTTTTATGAGAGTCTTATCAACAGTAATGAATGTCTGACTAGTGGTTGATATCACTGACCACATGATCTAAGGGCACAGGCCCATGGGATTTGGATCAGGTTATCACTAAGGTAATTTCCATTACAAATTGAACTTAGAGGCCAGACTATAACTTTTTCTGAGGTTTTTATTGCCTCATTACATCAACGAAAACAATGCTTGTCAAGGTCAACGAATTAAAACATGGCTATTTGATGTCAATTATAAATTTTGTGTATGTTTTAATTCCTATAAAAGTCCATGATATCCCAAAATGCAGTGGTCAACTGCTATGGAAAATTGGAAGAAATTAGAGAGGCACAGGTGACAGGCCAGTGACTAATTCCGTTAGTTCATTTGCTTCTAATTTTTTGGGGGGAAAGTAATATAACATTAAACCAGGACATTTTAAAGTGTACTAATTCATGGAATCATTATTAATAGCATTGTTAACCATAGAATCTCAATAAAAACATCTAAATAAATGAAGCATAAAAATTCAGAAGCATTTAGTATATTCACAGTTTCATCCATCATCTCTATCTAGTTCCATTTTTGTCACCTACCACAAAGGAACATCAGTACCCATAAAATAGTTACTACCCCTTTTTCTTCCCTTTGATTCACTCAAACATACCAGCAAACACTAACCTGCTTTTTTTGTGTGTATGGATTTACTTATTCTGAATATTTCACTTGCACAGTCATAAAATATGTGCTTTGTAACAATCCTTTTCACTAATATTTTCAAGGTTCTTTCACAATCTAGAAAGTATCTAGCAAGTATATGACCAAATAATATTCCACTGTGTAAGTATACACACTTTTTATTCATCCATCCATAGGCACTATGTGGTTAGTAGGTACAAGTTTATACCAGAATTTTTTTGAATAGTGTGATGTTGGTCTTGCTCTTGTTTTTGTTTTACAGGGGCCACCCCCTAGAGAAAGGAATCTCAAAGCTGCTGCCTGTGGCAAGAGGGAGGTTTGTCCTGAAGAGGTGGGCTCAGTCGGCTTTATTCAGGTCCTACTTCACAGACCTAGGGTGTAATGAAACTCAGAAGAGTCAAGGACTACTTGCGGGGGGGGGGGGGGGGGCCCTCCTGGGGATGCTCAGCCCAGTAGTGTGACCTCATAGTTCTGTGTGCACAGGTTACCAAGGCTACAACAATAGTGCTCAAGTGGGTGGGAGGGACCTGATTGTGGGTGCCAACCCCAGGACTTATACATCCTAGGCATATGATCTCTTTTAATCATCTGGTATGTAATACCCAGCAGTAGAATTGGGGGAGGGGAGGTTTATACAGTAGCTGTCTTTAAAAAAAATTTTTTTAAACATAGAAAAAACATTTTCAAAAACTTCCAGAAGGAAAAAAAAAGTCGGTAGAGAGAGAACTAGATGGTAGAAAGGGGTGTCATAGGAATAGAAGAGAATCCATGGGCAGACCTTTGGATTCTGAAAGGTTGAAGAGGAATCAAGAAAGGAATCTTAGGGCTGGATGGTATAGTGGGTAGGGCACTTCCTCACATGCTGCCCACTTGGGTTCAATCCATGACTTCCCATGTAGTCCCTGAGCACCTCTAGGAGTGATAGCTGAGCACGGAACCAGGAGTAAGGCCTGAGCAAAAACAGGCATGTCCTCAAAACAAATAAACAAACAAAACAATGGAACCCAGAAGCTGTTGCCTCTGGCATAAAGGAGGTTCCTCCTGAAGAAGTGAGCTTCATTCAGGCCCATTTTTCACAGATCTGGGGAAATGAGACTCAGAGAAGTAGAGAAAGTCGAGTATTACAAGTTACTCTGGGTGATTATTGGCACTAAAAAGGAAAAGACCATGTGCTGCTCACTTGTGACACTCAGGAATGTGCCCTGCAAATGTCAAGTTCTCAGTATAAACCTGATCAGCCTAAGCAGCTTATATCTTACTGGAGCAGGGTAAGGTTTAAGCTTGCCAGATTCAACTGTGAGTCTCAGCCGAGTATCAGTCAGTAGCTGTTCTTCTGGGCAGCCGTTAATTACCTTTCTGGATTTTAAATCAACTCAAAATATTTGGGTACACTCACATACACATCACAAAATTGTCTTATTCTAATCTCAGCAAATGTTTAACAAATTCTTATACTTCCCTCTTTCATTACCTACAAGGGCTTGAGCGATAGCACAGCGGGTAGGGCGTTCGCCTTACAAGCGGCCAACATGGCCGACCCGAGTTCGATTCCTCCGCCCCTCTCGGAGAGCCCAGCAAGCTACCGAGAGTATCTCGCCCGCACGGCAGAGCCTGGCAAGCTACCCGTGATGTATTCGATATGCCATACACAGGAACAAGTCTCACGATGGAAACATTACTGGGCCCGCTCGAGCAAATCGATGAACAATGGGAGGACCGTGACCGTGACATTACCTACAATAGGGCTGGAGTGATAGCACAGCAGTAGGGCATTTGACTTGCGTGCAGCCAGTCCAGCCGAGCCGGGTTCGGTCCTCCGCCCCTCTCAGAGAGCCAGCAAGCTACCAAGAGTATCTTGCCTGCACGGCAAAGTCTGGCAAGCTACCCGTGATGTATTCGATATGCCAAACACAGTAACAACAAGTCTCAAAATGGAGACGTTACTGGGCCCGCTCGAGAAAATCGATGAACATACGGGAGGACAGTGCTACATTACCTACAATATTGCTTCAATTTAAAAGTATTTATTCAATTTTATACATTACTGATCTCTGAATTGATAAAATTGATAGTGTTCAAAGACAACGCTTCATACTTTCACTGAAAAGTTATTTTCTGGAAAAAAAAGGATTATTTTATTATTAAAAGTTTCACAAATGTCATCTTTTAAAGATTAAAAAGTAAGAATTAAGGTCAACCTTATGTTTGCAATTACATATTAAATTTAACGTAAGCTAAAATTCTCAATGATTAGTGAGCACATTATAAGTACATGAGTGTTTTATTTTGTCTTTGCATTGTAAGTGAGACCAGCCAAGAAACATCTCTGGAAGAACTAAAGCAATGCATTTTCCGAGACTCCTTTTTTCAATTAGTGCTTCTATTTTGTAGACAGTAACAGCATTTAATTTGAAATTTCCTCTTTCTGTGCCAGCTCCAGTTTGAAGTCCTTCCTGTGAAGCCATTAAGTGTGAAACGTTATGCACAAAGCAGTCTGAAAGGAGCCCAAGGAGGAGAGGAGAAAACTTTTTTCTTTAGTATCAGCACCTGGCAAGCAAAGATCATACTGCTCTAAAGCCTTGACTCTCCCTGGAGAACCTAAATGGACCCACTTTGATTTCTCTTTGAAAAGCCATGAAGTTATAGGATATCTGCTTTGGTTTATAGTTGACCAGACTTTTCCATGTTGCTTCACTTAAGTTTCTTGTGCAAAAGCTCACCAGCCAGAAACTCCATCACTCAAAGTGATAAGTTCATTGTCCAATAACCCAACAGTCAGAAGGGAGAATGACCTCCACGAGGACTTATTTATGGCTCTGGGTGGGATGGGCTTCATAGAAACTAGTTCACACCCACTTAGCAACTTAAACAAAGACATAGGGGAAATTTTGACAAAGTTTGCCACCACCACTCTTTCTACCCTTCTTGGGATTTGCACGTGCTTGGTTTAAATTTTCCAAACTGATTCAGAAAACAAAGCATAATATTGGCTGCTTAAAATGTACTCTCAAATGACATCAAAACACCAGGGGTACAAGGAAGAAAATACTTCAAAATTGTGTTGCAAATAATATCCTCAAAAAATTAAAAGACAAAGTGCAGAATGGGAGAAAATATTTTTAAATCATTGTAGCACTGTAGCACTGTCCTCCCATTGTTCATCGATTTGCTCAAGCGGGCACCAGTAACATCCCCATTGTGAGACTTGTTGTTACTGTTTTTGACATAAGGAATACGTCACGGGTAGCTTGCCAGGCTTTGCCATGCGGGCAGATTACTCTCAGTAGCTTGCCAGGCTTTCAGAAAGGGACGGAAGAATCGAACCCAGGTCGGACACACGCAAGTGCCCTACCAGCAGTACAATCACTGTATTTGGTATAATAACTGTTTCCAGACCATAGAGAACTTGTAGCTGAATAATTAAAAGGTAACTCAACTGAAAAATGGACAAAGGATCTGAATCATTTATTTTGCTAAAAGATATTAATTTGTATGCCATGGAAGACATGTGCATGCCAATAGGCATATGAAAATGTGTTCAGCTTCACTAATCATCACAGAAAAAAAATAATCTAATGAGATACAAATTCACACCAAGATGGCCAGAGTGAAAAACAAACAGAAAAATCAGGCAGTCTTGGACATGACTCAATGGCTAAAAATGCTCACCTTGCAAGCATGAGATTTTGAGTTCACTCACTGGCGTCACCATCCATCAAGTACGTGTACTCTGATGCTCACTCAGGTGTGTACACACCATCATGTGTGATCAAGCACCACCACTAATGTGTGTGAGTACCTGGCCAGGAATTGAGACTTCTAGGCAATATGTGTGAACACCACAGGAACATTACAACCAGAATGTGCTTGTACACCACAGCTAAGTACCACACCCTCCAAGAGTACTTATACTAACAACCCACCTACAGTGTGTGCCACGTGATGTGCACTGTGGCTGGCTGCAAGCCTTGCAACCAGGTAGGTAGATGACCAGCAAGAACTACAGTCAAGTGTCTGAGTAGTGCAGGTGTGAACACCACCCTCCATCAAAAGCAGCAATAGAAAGGGAAGAAGGAAATAAAATAACAATATAAAATTTCAAAATTCGACACATCTAAAACTAAATATTCACAAGAAGGGTGCAATCAAAGCTCTTACAAACAGCAGGAAGGAAATGATAGTGGTATCACAACTTTAGAAAATAGTCTGGGGGGCTGGAGCGATAGTACAGCAAGTAGGGCATTTGCCTTGCAAGCGACCAACCTGGGTTTGATCCCCAGCTTCCCATAAGGTCCCCCGAGCACTGCCAGGAGTAATTCCTGAGTGCATGTGCCAGGAGTAACTCCTGTGCATCGCTGGGTGTGACCCAGAAAGAAAAAAGAAAATAGTCTGATGGTCCTTTAAGTCATGAAACATGGAACTACCAGATAAGCCACCAATTCCACAAGAGAAATGAAAACAGATGTGCAGATGGAAGCTCAAACATGAATCTTCATTAGTGTTACTTGTGATAATCAAAAGTTTAAATACGACAAATGTCGACCAAACTGAACAGATTGCATGTGTCAAGCCCATCCAGTGGAATATTACTCAGTTATATAAGGGAAAGGAATGAAGTATTGATATATTCTACAGAAGTGCCTGAACTTAGAAAATGTTGTACTAGGTTTAAAAAAAAGCAGAGAAAGAGTGCATGCTATGTGGATACATTCATACGGAAAATTCTGAATGAGCAAACCTTTAGAGAGGACCACAGAGAGTCAGTTATTTGGTCAGGGAGGGATTGGCTTCTAAGGGTAAGAGAACTTCATTTGCGGGAATTTAAAATATTCTAAAATTGGGTATAAAGGTGGTTGTAAAAATATGAATATACTAAACACCACTGATTGTATTATACATTTTAAATGGGTAAGCTGCATAGTACGTGATTTGACAGCTCAAAATAAACTGAAAAATAAAAAGATGAGAGTGATTCCAGAAAACCAGGAAGCGTGGCCTTTCATTTCCAGATTTTCTGGTTCCTCTTGCCTGTGGAAAGCTCATTGCAAGTATGCCTGACTTGGAGATGAAAAGTTTCAAACACATTCTACTGTGTGCCTCAGTCTCGTGGTCCTCCAGAACTGCTGACACAGGCCCGAAAGGACATGCCTTCCCACCTCACAGGCTCCACCAGCAGCCATCTAGCTCCCACTGAACTCTGCTGGCATGTACCAAATGAAGAAAAGGGATCATGTTGGGGAGGATGAGAAAGTCCCTGGTGACTTCAAGCTTTGCATGTTATGAGTCGCTGGGCTGAATCCTCAGCACTCTCTAAAGTCACCCAAGAGAAGCAGGGCAATAAAATAAACTCACAGAAAAACAACCATTGTGTGAATACAGAGTTCAGGGTTCTGCACAGAGAAATGGTGGAAGAGGGTGGGGCAGAAAAACTGAGAGGTTGCAATTGGTCATTTTAAAATCTTACTTATCACTGTTCATAGGGGTCTAAAGTAAGTGGATAAAGAAACCATGGTATTATACACAAAGGAACACAACTCACTTAGAAGAAAAGACTAAATCATGTCTTTTGCTACAACATAGAACTGGAAGGGTCGCCTAAGTCAAGGATGTCAGAAAGAGACAGGCAAATACTTGGTGCTCTCAGTAAAGTGTGATGAGAAACAAAGCAAGAGAAGAGAAAATGTCAGGTGAAGACAAATCCTTGGACTCTGAAGGCAAAACAGAAGTTACCAAGGTAGTGTGGTAGGGGCTGAAAAGGATGCTCAAACTATGGACAGTGCAGAGGATAGCAGCAATTCTGTGCGGGGAGTTGAGTGGTAACATTGGGTCCCTGAAACATAAACACCCACATTCTTAGAAAGCAATGTACCTCCAATAAATATACATATTTAAGAAAAAAAAAGCTTTCCATATTTCATGCTAAACCTACCTATAGAGAGTTCTGGCTCGATTTTAACCCAAAACATTGCAAAGCCTGCACCAACCAATATCCCTTGCTGACCATAAAGCAACACTCACCAAACCTGAGAAAAGAGGCATCCAAACTCAACACATCTGGAAAGCTGCACCTCAAATCAAAGGACCAATATAAAGTAGAGATGATTTTTCTGGGTTCCCACACCAGCTTGAGGTGCTTTTCCAATGGACCCCTCTCCACTCAAACAGGGTGAATATGACTGGAGGCTCCTTTCTTTTCATAAACAAAATCCCACCCCCATCCTCCAAACATAAGAACCACCCACTGCTGCACACAAAACCTGCAAATGAATAATAAAATTTGTCTTTTTATTTCACCTTAAAAAATTTAAAAACCCATAATCGTAGCTTTCACATGCACTGAGTTTCTCACGTACACACAGGATACAGACAGAGCAAAAGAGGATCACACACAGCTTGTGCATCCCTACCTGCAGCAAATGACGGCTTTACAGGAGAGCGCCAAGTCCAGGAAGCTTCTCCGAACTTCAAAGGAAAGTGCATACTTCAGGGTGTGGCCATCGATGATGAGGGCCACATCATTCTCCTTTCCCAGCAAATTTCCAAGGTCAGTGCAGTGCTGAGTAATGGCTTCCCTCGTGGCCTGAAACAAGAGTGGAGAAGGGGAGAGAGATTAAAATATCTGTTTAATATGCAAAGACTGAAAATTTAGTCTTTTTTTTTTTTTTTTGGTGATGCAGCACTCGTCACAATATTGTATCAGTTTCAGGAACATTCTTTTACATGCCCATATATGTGTATACCACACCACAATCACTACCAAAGTTTTAGCTCCACTGAACCCTCTCTGATACCCGCACCTCCTGTCCTCTTCCCACTGTCCTCTGATAACTATCATTTTATACTGAAAATATAAAAGATAAAAAACACCTAATATACATATTAAAACTAGAATTCTAAACTAAGTTCCCGAAAATGAGGATTCTTTCATGACCAGTTGGCTATTAGTATTTCTCTGTGTAAAATATGTCAAGTTCAACTAGGTGTAATTTATGCATCAAAATTTCACTGTGCTAGCCTCTAGATCTGTTTCATGGGTAAAAACATTCCTGTACTGATATTGACATTGGGTATGTACAATTATACACTCTGGTTACAGTCTATGCTTGATCTAGAGTACCCAATTTTTCTCTGCTGGACCTAAATTTCCTACATTTTTGCAACTTTTCCACTTCTCAATGATGTATTATTATTCATTTATTTTTCTCATGCTTTTGAGGAAAGATAACACTGCTAGAACTCAAACAGTAAATATTTCTTATTCCTCACAAGGCAATCTTTGAATCTTCCCAAAGTTATTAGGCAACATACAAGTAACACAAGTCTTAAAACACATTCTCTGATGAGGGCTTTGGGTGAAAATAATTTCTTACAATGTATCATCAGAATAATCGATGCACATTTTTGTTATTGTTGTTGTTGTTGTTGTTGGCGGTAGGGACAAACCCTACAGTGCTAGGGGTGAGTGGTATGTGGTGTGAGGGTAGGAACTCAACATCTCACACATGCTCTATCCCTTGAGATATATCCCAAACACTTCATGTTGAAGAAAATATCTCATCAAATTAACTGCCAGTACCTTTCAAACAGCACTACCAACCTAAGTAAGTGTCTTGATGTGATGTCTGTTATTAAGTTAAAGAATAGAACTACTCTTCAGATTTAAAAAACCAAAACATTGTTCTGATCTTCCCAGTGAATTTATGACTATGAATAGGATATCTGGTTCAAATATAAGAATGCAATTTTTGGCTCATAATAAAAAATCTGGTTTGAGTTAATCAAGGAAGCACAAAAGTCTGCTAAAATTATTCTGTCTGGACAACTGTCCTTTGGCTAGTAAAGTTACATTTGTATATAATTTATCATAGGATAAGATAAATTACAGTCTTAAAGAAATACATTGAATGAACAGAAATCCTCCTACCCATGGCTCAATTGTGGCTTAGCTACCATCCAAAAGCCAGAACTAAGTTCATGTGGGAAAAAAAAACAGTAAGACTTGGACAGTATCAGATATGTTTGAGAAGTACATAAGATGTATTTAAGGCCTTACTATTCTACAGAACCAAAACCTGGAGTCTTACTAATCTCTTAAAATTGCAGTTTTCTCGTGTGTAAAACAAAACTAGGAACTCTGATACTTTATGGCAGAAGCTTCCACGGTCTGGAAGAAGCCTTCTAAAATACTGCGGAAATGACTGTGACAGTTATGCACACAGCATAGCATGGATCGTGAGTGAGAAAGACAGAGATGACCTCTTGGAGCAGGTATGCAAGTGAGAATAGATGTGACTTTCTGGCTATCTTGAACTGCAAACTATAGACATGTGGCGGTGTCCTTTTCACTAGCAGGGTGAGTATCAAGCACCAGGAAGGAAGTTAAACCATGTCAATAAAAATATTCACCATATTCCACTGATAGGCATTTTCTCACATAGAGGCAAATGGTTTAAAACAGTGACAGTTTCCTTGTGCTTAAACTGACTACCATTAAACACCTACATGAGTCAAATTTATTATAATCAACCTATAATCAATGTAGGAGTACTTACCATGTCCCCATAGTAATTACAAGCAATAAAGAATATATACACACAAATACATATACATATATGTAGAAGTGTGTGTGTATGTGTGTGTTCTATATTGTTTCCCCCCACAAATCTAACAATACAGCAAAAAAGCTGAGACAGCAAATATTTTAAATTAAGAATAAAATAATTCAATTCAATCGATTTGCTCGAGCGGGCCCAGTAACGTCTCCATTGTGAGACTTGTTGTTACTGTGTTTGGCATTTCGAATATATCACAGGTAGCTTGCCAGGTTTGCCAGGCTTTGCCGTGCAGGTGAGATACTCTCGGTAGTTTACCAGGCTCTCTGAGAGGGGTGGAGGAATTGAACTCAGGTCGGCCATGTTGGCCCCTTACAAGGCAAACACCTTACCCACTGTGCTATCACTCCAGCCCAGATAACAGCACCATCATACCCTATCCTGCTTGCCTCATTTTTGTAGTTGTCTGGAATCATACTCAATTGTAGATTTCATGAAGGAAGAGACTTTCTTTGTAAACCTCTAATCATGCTAACCCATCAAAGGTTCTCCATAAATAGTAAATAGCCTGAATTCATAAGTATAATGTAGCACTGTAGCACTGTCCTCCTGTTGATCATCAAGTTGCTCGAGCGGGCACCAGTAACGTCTCCATTGTGAGACCTGTTGTTACTTTTTTTGGCATATCGAATACGCCACGGGGAGCTTGCCAGGCTCTGCAGTGTGGGCGGGATACTCTCGGTAGCTTGCCAGACTCTCCAAGAGGGACAAAGGAATCGAACCTGGGTCAGCCGCATGTAAGGAAAATGCCCTACCCACTGTGCTATCGCTCCATAAGTATAATATAATGTACATATATACATATATGTGTGTGTGTGTTTATAACAAAAGATCTATGCTCTATAGATGTATCTAAATCCTGATGCTAATATTTCATTTTAAGAGCTAAAGGGCATAAACCACAGGTCTTGGAGGTTATCTGTTGTCTACCCTCCTTATAGGCCACTCAGCAGTTCCAAGTATATGGTCACTGTCACTGTCACTTCTCATCCCACTGATCATCGATTTGCTAGAGAGGGCACCAGTAACAACTCCATTTGTCCCTGTCACATGCTAGAGTAGCTCAATGGAATATTGGGGGCTCTTTCAGGATCAGGGGAATAAGGTCCATTTTTATTACCGTTTTTGGCATATCAAAGTGTATGGTATATTTTGATTATAAACCTTCCTTATAAACTAATAAATTTAAAAATATGTTAATTGTCAATCCTTTTTTCTTCTATCCTACCCCTTTGTTTTCAACTTTTTCTGCCCCTAACCTCCTTATCTATTTTCCATCCTGTTCTTACTTCACTTTATCTACCCATATTCATACTCTTTTCCTCTCTGAAAAATTTTCTTACCACTAAAACATTCTCCAGATCCACACTCCCAACTCTACCCTTGATTCGTTTGCAGCTGCTACTTTGCTTATAATTCCTATGCTTTTGAGTGCCCACTTAGCAATAATCTTTGAAACAAACCCAGACATGCTGCTTTCACCACACATGTATGCCAGAATATAGGTCCCTTCTGCACAGTTCTCAGGAAAGCCAATATAATGCGTTACTATCACAAATAGTTCCTCATTCTCAAATGCAACATGATTCAAAAGTCTATTCATAAGACACTTATTGGGCAGTAATAATCCATTTTCTCAAAGAAATGATATTAAAAATGGCTGGATATCAGAGTGGGTTAAGACCTACTTTCTAGTTGATAAAATTTATAAAGGAGTCTCTTTCCCTTTTTATTTCATTTTGTTTAATTTAGGAGCCATGCCCAGTGATACTCAGGGGTTAATTCTGGCTTTGCACTCAGGAATTACTCCTGGCTGTGCTCAGGAGACTGTACAGGATGCTGGGGATTGAAACCAGGTCAGCTACATGCAAGGCAAAGGCTCTGCCTCTGTACTATTGCTCTGGCCCCTTAAAGCTGTCATTTTAATTTAAAAAAATTACTGAAAGCAACAATAAACTTAGCTGTTATGAGGGGTTCAAGGAATTGGGGTCAGGTATTTCATTTCTAGAAAGATACAGAAACATTCCTAAATCCTTAATTAGAATTTTCCTTTTGGAAATATATATATACGTATATATATTTATATATGCATATTATACATACATATGTATGTGTGTATGTATACTAAAAGAGCTATGTCCAATCTTTTACACAACTACAGTTTTGTTTTTCTTCATAATTAAATATATAATACAATATAAAAAGTGTGGGACCACAAGTGAAGACTTTTTTTCCATGCCAAATACTACCCTTGTCCCAGCGGTGCTATATTGTGAGTTCTGCATTTCTTATGCATAAGGACTTTCACCACTTTACCACTATTTGCAGTTTTTCCAAACAGAATTATATAAATGCCATAAGCATGCTATTCTGTGGAAATAGGCATGAGACCGCAGAGGTTCAGCTCATGGGCCCTGAAGTACAACCTGCCCGACTAAGAGCGGAAGGATTCAAAAGGAAATTCTTCTGTTATCACTTTGACTTTACTGAACAAACCAGGAAAGGTGGATTTTTCTAGAGCCTAGATGTATTTCTACCAGTTCACAGATGGGATATCTTTTCCCCAAATTCAACAGTGTCAGTTGGCATGCTGGGATCTGAGTTCAAGTTTCCTCAAGCACCTCCAAGGGCGAGCCCTGAGCACTGAGCCATTAGCAGCCCCCAGGTATCAGCCAGTGTGACCCCAAATCCAAACAACAGTAACAACAAATTAAATACTTCCGGTCCCACTGAAATCTGTCAAGGAAGGTGCTGTTCTTCCTTGGTGGCTTGGCAGTGTCATAAGGAAACTGGTAGATGGCAGCAACAGCTGGTTTAGCCCTCACTTTGATGTTCCGCGAATTCCAAAAGGCTCAGAACTGAGGATACTGAAAGCCAGGATGGCTTAAGTTTCACAATTAGCAATTAAATCAAATCACACTCAGCCTTCATGTCTCAGAACAAACTCCCTTCTCCTGAATTAGCCTTAAGCTAATGAAGATCTAATGAAAATGCTCATCTGTACCAGGCTCAAAACAGTTCTGTGATTTTTATATTTGACCCACTCATTTTCCTTTTCCCTTGTCAACTTCTGGAGGAAATATCTCTTGATTGGACTCTCCTGTTCTTCAGATCTGCTCACCGCCAGTTCTCTCATGCAGGGTATAGCTGACACTTACGTATACATGTTACTCCTTTCCTTATCATTTTACTTCCAAAACAATACACCTTTTTCTTGATGGCATCAAAGTTAATACTCTCCCTGCTTTTGCAATTATGGGCCTAACCATTTAAAACTTTGTGAACGTTTTTAAAAAAGAACAAATACAGCAATTTCACTACTGGCTAATAAAAGGAGGCCTTAGTTAAAATTACATTAATAGCACAGTTCTATTTGGAGCTGATGGTGTAAGTAGAGCTCGTATTTTTCTTATGCTGAATGTTGCTTTGTCCAATCTATGACTATCCTTAAAGTTAAATTTGTATGTAGATAAAAAGAATCGTGGTTAAGTGTGTAATGTTTCAAGACAGATGAGGGGGTATCCCATAGCAATTAAGCAAACATTATCAAGATTATCAAGCTCCTTGCCTTTAAGAACTGCAGTGTCTATCCGATACTGGTACCTCAGGGAACCTCTTAGCAACAACTTAATTTCTCTACACTGGTCATACTTACTGACAACAAAAGATTTCAATTCCTGATGATGAATACTTATTTTCTCAGAGTAAAATAACCCAATTCACGGAACTGTCAACAGCAGATAAATTTTTATAGAAAACTTCCTATTTCCTTTGGGGACAGCATTTAATTATCCTTAGTTATAAACAGCATACAACAAAGTACACCCATTTAAAGTGAACAATTCAAAGAGTTCTTCACAACCATGTACCTTCCTTTACAACCAAGATGTGCTACATTTTCTTTACCTCAAAACATTTTCTCTTTCCAAGCATAAAACAACACTGCCATAGTCATGCTGCTGGACCCCACGCCAGAATGTTTCATTTGGGGCACAGGGAAGGTGGGTGGGTGAGGCCCCTCCCTGCCTCAAGGGACCCAGATCCAGCAGCCAAAAACCTCCAGAATTCAACCTCCGCCATGCTCATAGTTGCTCTCCACAAGTTCGGGCCAACCTCACCCATGAGTAAACCTATCCCTGGACCACGTGGTCACATTTTTGGCCGGCGACATCTCATACCTCACACCACTCATATTCCAAGAGTAGCTCACCACATTTGAGGGGGTTTAAAGTAAAAGGCAACCAATCTTAGAGGGAAAGATATATATTTCTGCAAACACACAAATATGTATATACATGCAGACAAGGCTCAACCCTTAACAACATATTAGTAATCTGTTATAGAAGGGCTTAATGGCCCTTGGGTGAAATACAACATCTTCACACACTCTCCCCTAAGAAACGTTTTTTGGAGCATTTTCAGTAGTTTATTTATAACAAACAATACAAAATAAATTATTTTGGTTTGGCTTTGAGGCAGGGGTTGAGAGTTGGGATGGAAACATCCAAATATCGTGGTGAGAAGGTGTAATGGTGGTAGGATTGGTGTTCGAATATTAAATGTAATCAAATATGGTTAACTACTTTATAAAATAATAAAAATTTAAAAACTAAATTAGTTAAATTGAATTTTTAAAAAAGCATTTTCTCTTTCCACTCTGTATACCATCAATCTCCTCCTCTACTCCCTAAACCCTTGCAATTATTTGCAAACTTCTGTCACTAATTTTGCAACCTATTTACTAGCCTAACACTTGAAGAGTTGTATTTTCTCAAACATCACCATTTATTCCTTTTGTTGCTAAGCTGCATTCCAGTGCACAACAGTAATTCAATATGTTCATCCATTTGCATGTTATCATACATTTTCAATTTTTTTTTACAGATTAAGGATATTATGAAAAATTCCACTCTAAACATTTGTATAAGATGTTTTGTGGCCCATTTTTTTTCTTCTCTTGAGAAGAATCTATAGTTGGGATTCCTCAGCTACACCCAGTGTACATATCCACACTGAGGAAGTATGTGCATAACATCATAGAAACTGTAAGATGCTTTCCAACAGTCCTGTCTTACCAGTCCTGTCTGAATGTTCTAGCAACTGCTTATCCTTGTCAACACTTGCATCATCAGTCTTTTTACTTTTTGCCATTTAAATGGATTTAATAGTTATAATTTGCCTTTCTTCAAATGGCTGATAGTGTTGAACATCTTCTAAAGCTCAGTGAAATTCTGTATACTGGGACTTAAAGACATATAAGCAAGTGAAGTGGAGTAGAATATTTAAGGAGTACACTACGGACAGTTTTTGCCTAGGATGACAACAGCCATGTACACAGGCTAGTTCAGAGAATTCTCTCTCTCTCTCTCTCTCTCTCTCTCTCTCTCTCTCTCTCTCTCTCTCTCCCCTCCCCCCCACCCCCTTCCCTCCCTCTTCCTTCTCTTTCTCCTTGTCTCACATATCTGAAATACACATAGACTCTGTTTTTGTTTTTAGGCCACACCCAGCGATGATAAGTGATCACTCCTAATAGGGTTCAGGGGACCATATGGGTATCAAATTGAACCCAGGTCAGACATGTTTAAGGCAAGCATCTTACCCAGTGTACTAACTCCACCCGCTGAACAGACTCTTGAAAACAAAAAACCTCAATGTTAGAAGAGAGATCCAGGAAACAGAACACATGAAAGAAACCTGGTGGCGGCTATTAACCAGTGTCATTTTTAACAGTGAGAGAGAGAGAGAGAGATTATTTATTCACTTAGGCTACACAGCCTAGAAAGTTTGAAAACTATCAATCACCACTATTTATTGAAAGAAAGACTCACGAATAACTGTGACAGAACTCAAACCTCTGAAAGGAAAGAAATGTACTTTTTTCATATCTCAAAGGATATTAAATAACAGCCTAATATGTATCATTTCTTTTCTTCCTGAAAACTAGGTTTTCATGCTAGTACCACAATCTTCTTACCCACTCTACAAATATATTCCTGAATAGCTGTTTAGCATAAGATCTGAAAAATAATATACGGCGTTAGAAACATTTGCACTTTGAACCTCAATTACAGATCATTTCTCCCCACACACACACACCCTTTTTTTTAAGATGTGGAATTCTTCTGAAAGTGGAGAACCTTTTTCCTAGAGTAGACTTATTTCGAAGTGTGAACCTTCTACAAGAAGAATGTGAAGTCAGCATCACACAGCTGTGTATAAAATGAGCCTCTATAATTCCACAGAACAGTTGCTTGTCACACATTTGTCCAAATTAGAACTCTGAAAGTCACTGTATACTTTGGGAACACAACCGCTGCCAAATTTAATATTACCACACTGAGAGTGATTTTCCCAAGAGCAAAACAACCTGAGATCAATGATTTCATGTTCTGACCCCCAGGAACTTCAAATTTTTCATTCTAACAGAGCCATGATATTAGATATTAGAAGTTCTAAAGTCTCTATGATTCTTGGAAGGACATAAAGTGTCCAAACCTAACACAACAGTGATTGAGTTTACAAAGAAACCAATGCATGAAAGAATTTGGAATTCAAGTTATCCCAGCATGTTTTAAATAAGTTGAATGTTTAAGCAGGACATTAAATTTTAGTGGAGGAAGTCTTAAGTCTCTTTGTTTCATACCAAAAGTTAAGATGCCAACTGTAAACTAAAGATATACATGGGGCTAGGAGTAACAAATGCTAAAATCCATCATATCATCAGAGAAAGCACAACAAGGACTGTACAGATGCTCAGGCATTGCTGAGCAATGCTTCAATCAGCAACCAACAGCACATAAGACATAAATCCCAAAGGGCTAGACCAAATGGGTTAGCACGTCCTATAATACACCCCACCTTTAAGTGATACACAATGTTCTTACTTATTTTAAGATAAAAGCATTTCTTTTTTCATTCTTTTTTAAAATTAAAGAACTAAGATTTACAATAAATCAATTTCTTTTTTAAAAATGCTTTAATTTGGGGAACAGCTTTATAGATGCCATGTTGGGGAAAGAAAAATAGCCTTATTCAACTTTGCAACCTTAGAGAATTAAACTTTCGTTTTAATATTTTGTTAACATAGACTGCACTTACTACTTATAAAGTCTTCTTTAAGAGGAATCATGCACATGTCCAGACTGTGCAAACAACCAATGAAAGAGTAAATATATTTCTGAAAGTTAAACAGTAAAGGCAGATCATACCAAAGATTCTGAATGTATGTGTTCTGCAAACAGGCAATGGAGAGTGTAACTAGATGAGGGAAATGGTCTTTGGACTCGCCTCCAATAGCTATTGAAGCCAAAACATGAGACAACAAGGGCTAGGCCAGCTCCTACTCCCACGTTCCCAGGCTGCTGATGGAAAACACGCATCCATGGGATCTCTTTAAAATTGCCTTTTGTCATCAGGGTGGAAAGACAGACAGAGGGATGTGAAAGGAAAGCACAGTTCTATAGAAACCCTGTGCTACATAAAAAATATTTCAGGTCTCTGTGGAACACTGTTAGCATACTTAAAATGAGGAACAGGTAGGGAATTTGTCTTGCATGCAACCAACCTGGAATTGATCCACTAGCATCCCATATGGTGCCCTGAGCAACACATGGAGTGATTGCTGAGTGCAGAGCCAGGAATAGCCCCGAGCACTGTGGGGTGTGGCCCCCAAATAAAAATAAAATAAAATGAAAACCAGTTTCTAGATAACACTTTCTGGTTGGTAAAGGCGGGGCATACTCTTTATATATTTCTAGGTAAATAATTATTTTTTAAAAAGCAGTAGGAAAGGCACACAGCCGCAGAGAAGAAAGGCCACTGGGCGGCTCCACAGCTCCCGGAGAATGCACCAGGTCCCAAAAAGAGCCGAGATCACCGGGAAGTCCCAGATGGGCTAGGTGCCGCATCCTGCCTCCTCCAGATGGAACCCCGGTGACCAGGAGCCTCTACAAGCATAGCTCAAGTATGCAGGAACCAGCACTTTTACTCCAAATCGTGCGGGTGCTTATGTGGCTGCGTGACATCTCCCTACATACAAAGTGATCAATGGAAAGTAAATCATCCAACATTTCTCCTTGAAAATCAGGCTTAACTCTTATACAAACCACAAAACCCAATAGGAGAGAGAGAACAAAAGGGAATGCCCTGCCACAGAGGCAGGGTGGGTTGGGGAGGCTGGGGGGTGGGAGGGATACTGGCATCCGTGGTGGTGGGAAATGGGCACTGGTGGAGGGATGGGTATTCAAAATAAATTAAGTAATTAATAAAAGAAAGCAGGAAAGTAGGAAAGCAGGAAAGTAGGAAAGTAGGAAAGTTCTCATTTTCATTGGAGACTTCCACATGGGGTGATGTTGTGAAGTGAAGATCTCACCATATATACCAAGCTAGAAGGCTTCCCCAATTGTGTAGACTCCACAACAAATGAGGCTCTGGGCAAGGCTGGGATGTGCCTCACCTCTTTTCTACATGGACAGGCAAGACTCCAGTGTAGAAATGGCCACACACCCTGAAATTCAGCGCAAGAGGAATCCTTCAACTTTTACTTCACAAGCTTCTGGTGGTAAAGAGAGACAGAGGGGAAGGGGCACCTGGGGCCACCCTGGGCCTGGGCCTGGGCCACTGGACACTACTCTGAAGACAGAGCAACTCATAAACACTCAATCCATCATGCCCCACAGACACCCACAACGTTCCCGCCCAACATCCAGCCACTATTGCTTGTTCTTTGTTAATCACAGAATCTTCTCAATGCCACTGAAGAAGGTAAAAACTAAACCTTTGGGTCTTTTCCTTATCAGACCTTCTGGGAGAAAGAAAACAAATAAATCACTTAGTATACAGCAGGTGCTAAGAAACAAGGGATGCTTTCCATCCCTTGTTTGAGAGAATACCTGAGGCTTCCTGATCTTTGGACAATGGCCAGAACAAACCACTCACTGTCTGCTGTGCATCTTCTCTCCTCATACCTCTCTAGTCCCTTAATTGAACATTCACACATTCAGTGAGCAGTTGTAGAACACTGATGTGGGGGACTAACTGTGCCTGAAAATTCAAAGGCACATTTAATCCCCTCAAGGGACTTCCATTAGTGGATAGACACACAAAGACAAAAACTTTACACATGTATGTGTATGCGCCATAAGTGGACAAGAAGTAGGGCTTAGGAGATAGGAGTTCATAAGTTCATTAGGGGCTTCAGTCAATGGGATTGAGACTGACTTCCATGCCAACAGTTAATGCTTAAGTGGACAAAAGGTCCCAACAGTCCACTTGAATGACCAGTGCCATCAATTAGTTGATTTGGGACTAATCAATAGGTTAATCACCCCACATTAAAAAACAACACTGTCCTCCCATTGTTCATTGATTTGCTCGAGCGGGCCCAGTAACGTCTCCATTTTGAGACTTGTTATTACTGTGTTTGGCATATCGAATACGTCACGGGTATCTTGCCATGCTTTGCCGTGCGGGCGAGATATTCCCGGTAGCTCCCTGGGCTGTCCAAGTGGGGTGGAGGAATCGAACCCAGCTCGGCTGGGCAGGCTGTGCACAAGGCAAACTCCCTACCGCTGTGCTATCGCTCCAGCCCATTAAAAAACAAAACAAAACTTTTTTCCACCAAAATTTAAAGGGCAGAAGACTTCACATAAAAAATTCTGATATGCGACCTGTTTGAAATAAATGACAGTATCTGTGCACCCTGGTTTCATGTTCTTGCAAAGCAAAACCAGTTACACGTGACAAGTGTCTGCACCTGCTCTATAGCTGGCCATGGGGCCTTCCAGCCTCTACCACCCTCAAGAGACTAAGAGGCTGAATGCCACCAGTGACTAGACACTTGCTGCTATGTTTCTATGAACCCAAATCTACAGTAAAGGTGGGAGTGAAAATTCTAGGCAGGCCACAGGTTTCCACAGGACTGTTTTGGGGTCTCGCGTCCCTCATCTCAGCAAGCCCTGTGCTCCATTTCTTGGGACAGCCCTCACAACAGGGCTCTCCTCAGGGCTCTGACGAGCTGCTCTTCAGGGTTGTCAAGGGCTGTTCGTGACGGAGACACTAGGCCAGATTCAACCTCAGTGAGGATGGTTCAGCCTCTCAAACTAAATTAGCAATGTTAAGAGAACATACATGTTTTTCAGACTTGAAAATAGAAATGGTTGTCAGAATAATGAGCATTACCTATGAATTCTTAAGTTGCTTTTTGTGGAGACTTCACCTTTCATCTAAATACATATACTCAC
Source organism: Sorex fumeus (assembly GCF_029834395.1). Classification (NCBI taxonomy): domain Eukaryota; kingdom Metazoa; phylum Chordata; class Mammalia; order Eulipotyphla; family Soricidae; genus Sorex; species Sorex fumeus. Next base: position 81,490,802 of record NW_026606065.1, on the reverse strand, counting down.
ATGCACAACTTTTCAAATGCCTAACCAAGGACAAAATAATTTTTAAAAAAGGGATAACTGCTGTAGTTGTGAATAAGAATAAAGAAATAAACCTTTCCAGGGAAGAAATAAGAAAAAGAAGAAAATTAGTAAAAAAATATAGACAGTTTATATGCTCAGACCTTTACAGAAAAATATTAAAGTAAATTTTATTTTATTTTATTTTATTTTTGCTTTTTGGGTTTTTGGGTCATACCTGGCAGTGCTCAGGGCTTACTCCTGGTTCTGCCCTAGGATTTACTCCTGGCGGTGCTCAGGGGACATATAGGATGCTGGGAATTGAAACCTGGGTAGGCAGAATGCAAGGCAAATGCCCTACATGCTGTGCTATCGCTCCAGCTCCTAAAGGAAATTTTAATACAGGAAAACTTAATGGGGATTTGGGCTGAACTATGGGAACACCAGTTTAAAAAAAAAAGAAAAAAACAACTCCAGCAATCTAACTTAAATCTTCTACTCAGCTTCTTTCCACGCTACTGTCACTGCATTCAGTGGCACCAAACACCCACATGGGGCATGACTGCAAAGACCATAGCCATATTAGTTCCTACCAACACTCTCCCTGGTACTTGAGCAATAATTAGGCCATCCTATTTGTGGGATATATATATATGAGCATACTATGTGAATAATACCCCCAAGACAATAGAAACAAGGGCCAGGAGAAAGCTTGCCACAAAGTGGGAGGGGGAGTGCAGTTAGCACAGAGAAGGGATCACTATGACAATGATAGTTGGGGATGATCACTCTGAGTGCTGAAAGGCAGTAAAGTGATATGCATGACATCCTTTTAGTAACAGTATTGCAAACGACAGTGCATAACAGAAAAATAAGAGAGATTCAGAGAGAAGAAAAGTGTCTGCCATAGAAGTAGGCTTTGGAAATGTGGGGGTGGGGGCAGGGTGGACAGGAGGGAAACTGGGGACATTGGTGGCAAGAAATAATGAACTGCTGAAGGGATAGGCTCTGGAATACTGTATGACTGAAACTCAATCATGAACAACTTTGTAACTGAATATCTCATGGTGATGAAATTAAAATTTTAAAAATGGGCTATCTCTCTTTTCTTGGCGGGGGAGAGGTGGTGATTTTTGTTTTGTTTTCCGGCCACTTCTGGTAATTCTCAGGGGTTACTTCTGGCTGTGCACTCAGGAATTACTCTTGGTGGAGCTCAGGGGACCATATGGGATGCCAGAGATCAAACCTGGATCAGTCACGTGCAAGCAAACGCTCTTCCCGCTGTGCTATCTCTCTGACAATTCCTCTCTGGCACAGCTCACACAATCAGTCTACTGGAACACAATGTCACCTGCGCCTTGAAGACACAGTGAGAACTGGTCACTGCTCACCACCACTCTGCTGAGGAACCTTCCTTTCCTGAGCTGTCCCCACAGTCCATTAAACAGTTCCCTCCACTAAGCTTCCCCTGTACTTGCATCTTAACATCACAGAGATCTGGGAGCATATGAGGTAGAGCCTGTCACTGTATTCAGTTTCCCAATGTTTCTGTTCTCTTCCAAGTAAGACACTCCTTATGTTTTCTTTCCAGGGCAGAAGTAAACTTTTTTAAGCCTATTCATTAAATAAGGTATGCTAATGTGTGCATTAACAGATCCGAGCTTGTTGCAATGCAAAATCTCAGAAACTCCAGAAACTCCTTCAACAAAACTATTAAAGGTTTCTGTTCAGTCTAAATTGAATAAGCGCTAAAACTCCCAGGGGCCCACATTCACTAGGCAGATATGCTGCAGGTTCCATACACTCTACTTTCCTTCACAAAAAAGCAAAATTACAAAAGCCCCAAATATGCAGGAGACAATGAGCTGCCGAGGACCAAAGTGTCTCCAGTGCTTGGAACTAGCGTAGAAAAAGAGAGAAGTAGCTCTATTCTTCAGACTTGCATTTAATAGGTTCTAAATCCAGCACAGATTTGACCTTTGCTTTAAACAGATTTTCTTGGAGAGGAGGGAAGAAAACATTGATTCATCTGAGACTCCTGAATGACCTACTGTTCACATTACTTGAAATAAAGTCTGCTTTAAATCAGAATTCTTGAGACACAGAAATAAATATACCGAGAGGTTTCTAATTCTATGCTTTCACCAGCTGATTATTTTCATTCACAACAGTGGATGAACTCGATATGGTCTTTTCAGAAGAAGACCCATGACCACAGAGCTGAGAGCACAGAGGAATCAATCAGATCAATGCCATCCAGGCCCCCACTGCAGCTGGTCTTGTGATCAACACTTGCAACAGAGCAAATAAGAGAAGTATGTGAAATGGAGATGACTTTCCAGAGGTTTGCCATGATGGTCTTAATTTTGCAGCATTTGGTGGATAAGGAAAACTGAGGAGCAGAAATATTTCCAGTAAGATTGAAAAAGGTTGGCGCAGAATCATTCAATAAGAGGATTGTTCCCTCAGTGAACTGGAAACAGACAAACTTCCCCTCTGCTAAACACAGTCATTAAGATCAAGGTCACAACTTGAAGATCTAATTAGGAGATTAATATAAAATCCTGGTCCTAAACCTCCTTAATCTTTTCTTCAGCAGTTTCCTTTCTTTGCCAGACGTTGGAGTATTTTAACTTCACTTTTGTAGCATCCTCAGAAGACAGTTGAAGAGATAAACACAAATTTAAGCTTATTAGAAATTTGCCTATTGATCTGTTTCTCTTTAGGGAAGAAGTTCGAAAATGTGCTGTGAGTACCTTGTAAATAAATGACCTCAGGGCAACAGGCTGGGAAAAATCAAGGCACAATTGTGACTTTAATGAATGGCAAAGTCTGTGGCCAACTGGAAAGGGCCAGTGTCAGCTACAGACACTCAGAGCACTATCCAAACAAAACACTGCTGCAGGCTAAAGTTGACCCACTGGTCACAATTTGCCACCACAATTAAGCATGATGGTAGATGCACATTCAAGAAGGAAATTATTTATATACATTATTTTGCCCAAACTATGAACAACTTTGGCCAGATTTCACAGAAGCCACCAATGGCAGCTGTGCATCAGCTTCTATTCAGTTGGGAGCAAAGTGAGGGCCACTAGGCAATTAAGTTGCAAAGACAACACAGTCCTATAACCATTCACTTCAAACCTGTCCTAATGGCTAAAAACAATTGGATTTTTAGACTGAAACAAGGACTCAGTGATTAAAACCACAGCTTTACACACACACACACACACACACACACACACACACAACAACCCAGGAGGATGAGTTACCCTTGGCCATGTCATCTAAGATTGACCAGGGAAGGAACCAAGAGGCAGTCAGAGAGAAACGGCTAGCCTCGAGTTTGGGCAGACATGGCTCACCTTTGCACACAACTAAAACTTCACTTTGGGTGCTACTTATACCTTTGCAACCACACGGACCCACTTTGCATTTGTGCACTGTGCATTTCATTCTACCCATCGCGGCTGCAGCAACTTTTTTTTAAATTTTTATTAGTGGGACACCATAAGGTACAGTTGTAGACTTACAAATTTTTGTGCTTGGATTTCAATTATACAATGATCAAATACCCATCCCTCCACCAGTGCCCATTTTCCATCACCACGGATCCCAGTATCTCTTCCACCCCCATTTCCCCCATCCTACCCTGCCTCTGTGGCAGGGCATTCCCTTTTGTTCTCTCTCTCCTCTTGGGTGTTGTGGTTTGCAAAAGAGGCATTGAGTGGGAATCATGTTTGGTCTATAGTCTACTTTCAGCATGCTTCTCCCATCCTGGGAGGATCCTCCCAACACCCTTTATTTGGTGCACCCTTCTCTGAGTTCCCTTTTCCCCCAGCATGTGTGGTTGGCCTCCAAGTTTGACCTGTCATTTGGGCACGCCATTTTATTCTGCTCATGGTCTCTTGTTCTCTCTGTCTTTGAAGTGATACAGCAGAGAAGGATTGCATGTTTGGCCTTCTGTTTTATGTTTGACATGATTAGAACCTTCGGCCACTTAGAGTCAGTGGCCACAGAGCCTTTCTCTATATTAATAACGTCTTTTTAAAAACCCAAAACAAGTAGGATTGTTAGGAATGAAAGGAAGCCATAAAAACTGCTAGCCAGAAGGGACATGGATTATACCGCAAGAAGCTCTGAGCTCCAAGTCCTGTAAGAACACAAACTTATATCCTTGAATTAACTTAGCCATCTACCATGGGGCCAGAGCTTTAATGTTGCTGTAAACCAACCCATACATGTCAATCCTTAGGGCAGGCCTACCAGTGCAAGAACTTTGGGGAGAGTCATCCTGCAGCAGAGAACTGGGTTCACCACTCCTTGGGGTGTAACCCAATCGCCCAGCCTGCAGGAACTCCAAAATGACTGCTTTCAGAGGAAAGCGAGCCAGGAGAGTTCCAAAGGACCCCAGCCTCATCTCCAGCAGTATGCCCCCTGGAGATTAAAGACCCCCACAATGAAGAAGGTGGGGGAAATTACTCTCCCACGAGCTTTCAGAGTTTTCAGGACAGATAAAGAGAGCTGTAGCCATTTAAAGCGGCAAGACCAGGAAGACAACTGCTGAGTGTGAGCCAGCTGACATATTCTCCTCATTAGGAAGGGGACCAGAGCCCCCATAAAGGACTATGGGAAAGCACTTAGTCCCGATTACCATCTCTCAAAACTATAAGGTGTTTTGAGAGGATTGTGGAAGAAGGATCCGATTAATAACAGGAACCCATAAGAAATAGTGGAGAGCTGAGAAGAAAGACTTGAGAGATGGAGCATGGCAAACTGATACCAACTCTTCACTAAATCCTCTGTGAGCCACAGCAAAGCTGCACAGCTCCTCTTACTGGACTAGAGTCTCGCTTACAGAGAAAGACAATCACAGCTTTTTTTCTTTTTCCCCTCCAAACTCAGCTTTCCTTCAAGTATATTCTTATACACAGAGTGAAATAAAGAAACTAATTTAGTGTGGTTATGTTTCTATTGGACACATTTTCCTTCCACACATCAGCCAGGGACCAGAGTGTTTCTTTGGCCTGGACCGGAGTCAAGTGTGATCCGTGCTGCAGAGACTCACCCTTGTATCAACTGGAGGGTGAGCCAGACCACACCCCAAATCAGTGGCCCAAGTGTTTCTCTGTTCCCTTCTAGTTTAAGAGGTGCATGAGAAAAGGGGAAAACAGAAGTTCTGTCTCCTTTTCCCTTCCTTCCTTCCTTCCTTCCTTCCTTCCTTCCTTCCTTTCTTTCTTTCTTTCTTTCTTTCCTTCTTCTTTTGTTTTCTTTTTTTCTCTCTCTCTTTTTTTGTCTTTTTTGGGTCACACCCGGTGATGCTCAGGGGTTACTCCTGGCTCTACACTCAGGAATTACTCCTAGTGGGGCTCGGGGAACCTATGGGATGCTAAGAATCAAACCCATGTCAGCTGCATGCAAGGCAAAATGCCCTACTCACGGTGCTATTGCTCCAGCCCCTATTTTTTCTTTTGTCAGTATTTTAGATCACTGGCTTCACATGTCTTCAGCAAATAAATCATTACTGAGCTGCTCTCAGCCTTCTTTGTTTTGGTAAGGGGTTGGAGGGAGGTAAGAAGAGAAGAAATCAAAGACTGATATCCTAGACGACGGAACAAACCTGGCCACAAGTTCACAGTGGCATTATTTCGTCTCCAACAGGAACAAAGAGCCAACCCTGGAACTATTGGAAGCTGCAAGAGTAGCTTCCTGCTCACTTCCTGCCCCAGGCACAGACTCAACAAGACAGAGCACTTCTCCAAGCCCATAGTGGTCAGCACCAAAACACACAGGCCTTTCTGCTACCAGCCTTATGCACCTGACAACCTTTCAAAGAATTATGATGTGAAAATACTAAAGTAAACAATAAGTGAGGGGTACTGAAACATTTCATTCTGCTGCTAACAGAGAACTCTTCTGAAGCATTAGCACTAATCCCAATTTCTTATTCCAATGCAGAAGGCTAGGATAACAATTGAAAGCCACTTGTTCCCATCAGACCTGACGGAAGACATAGATTCATGGAAGACAAAAGCACTGAGCCTGCAGGCCTTTTGCTACCCACAGGTCCTCAAAATTAGCAAATCTTCTTGGGCTCAGTCCTTTGTACTTTTTTCTAAATATCTGCCCAGCCTCCAGGCTCTTTTCTCCAGAAAATCAACATAGAATTCTCTTTTCCTGAGGCTCTTCCTGAAAAGAAGCAGCTGTAAATTATATCCTTCTCTTGGTAGGGAGTCAGAGTGCCCAGGCACATTGGTTGTTTGCATTTGCTGCAACAGAGTCTCAGCAGAAAGTGGCTGGCACACAGGACTCTGATCTTTTATTTTTTAATTTTTTTAATTGAATCACCATGAATTACAAATGAGCAAGCACCATGAATTACAAATGTGCAAGGTTACTCATTATTGAATTCCAGGTGTACAATGTTCCGGCACCAAACCCTACATTCAACCACTCTCACTCTCTGCAGGTGGGAATTTTAACTGATCCAGCCTTTTTGGAAAATGGTCTGGTCATTCCTCTAAAAACTAGCACTTCATGGAGCTTCCATGTGACGCAGCAATTCTACTTATTGGATTGTACCCCAAGGTCCCAAAAACACAACGAAGGAAAAATATCTACACGACTACATTCACTCCAGCACTATTCACAGTACTGAAGATCTTGGTCTTATTTAGCTGACAGAGTCCGTGTTATAATACCTCTGAAAGAAACCAGACAGAAAAGAAACTAGTCTGAATTGCTCAGATGAGTCAAGCCGTAAAGCTGCTTCACAATTATGGCTCAAGTCCCTCACTACACTTTCAAAGAAGCAGGTAAAGAGCATTATGATGCTATGACCAGGTTTCAAAAACACTCCCACTTTCTCCAGAGACCCCCGATGCACTTTAGACCGTGAGCACTGCTGGAGGGCTCACACCAGCATGGACCCCTTCTTCTTCCTGATCTTTTGCCACTGTTCTTTAGGGATGCCAGAACTGCTCACATCAAATTAAAAGTATGCTCATAGTGGTCAGCCCACGAGACTAAGCGTGTGTGGGGTGAGGGGTGGAGGAGGCTTGGGCACATTTTTTTTTTGTTCTGGCACTTAACTCTCTGCTTGTCCCCTATATGCATGCCACCTCTTCCCTTTTCATAGGGACACTGGCTGTGCTGCATTGAAGTACCCCCTCCTCAGCTTGAGCTTATCTTAATTAACGGCATCAGCAATGACCCTATTAGCAAAGGAGATGGCATTCTAAGATACTAGGGGTGAGGGGGTGGGACTCTAAGAAACACATTCAACTAGTGAAAGCCATGAAGCTGGACCAATCATACAAGAGAAACTCAATATCAGAGTGCCCTTTCCATTTTTCTCTCACTTGTGGTTTGGGCCACCCTTTCAACACTGTCTCCCTTCCTTTCAAAGTGCGTTTTATTCTCTAAGTCACTGATGACTTGCTCTCAGATCTTTCTCTGCTTGACCTGCTTATCAAAACACTCTGGCCTTCTCAGACACAGATGCTATCCGAACCCCCTTGACCTTCTGTTATTTCTACTAGCCCTGATCCACAATCTCTATTTTCAGCTCACATTCTCAATCTACAGAGAGTCAAGGAAGAAAGACCCTAATCACATCAACTTGTCTCATTTACCATCACTTGACCCAGAACTGGCCCCGGGCAGTGAACCCAACAGCTCTGCCCAGATCTTCCTTCACAATGACCACCTTAGTTTCAGAGCACTCATTCATCCTAGAGAAAATGGACAATACTTATAGTGCAACATTACACAAGATTAATATAATCTTTCCTCCAAGAATGAAAAATGTCTGGAATCTGAGCAAGAAATGAAACATTGGTGTCATTACTCTGACCTGGAGATGCTGCATGAGAGGAATACCAAAGGAAAGGCAATGATATTCTCGCTGCCAAAAGGTGGCCTTTTGTCTTCCTCCAATGTCACACTTCAACTATGGTGATGGCTGGCATCTAATCTCAGACTCAATTTTTCCTTCACAACTGTATTTCTCCTCTTATCTCCCCTTTTTAAAGGATGTTACAGAGGTGCCTGAATCTGCTATGTGCAACATAAAAAAGTCACCTTGACTCCAGTCTTTCCATGCTCCCCCTCTAAATCTACCACCTCTCTCTCCAATCACTCAAATTCCTGATCACAGCATCTTTCACAGCCTTCCCTTTTTAACGCCCCTGACTCCCTCTTCTAGCCTAACTGGATTCAAAGTGTGACCCTAAAAGCTCTATTGGAACACCTTCCATCATTTAACTTTCTGCCCCCCTTTAATCTAGCATAGATTCACATTCTTCATTCATTTTGATTATAATAATGACATCTTCAACTGAATTAACCTCGCTCCCAAATCCATTTTAATTTTTTTCCTTCTGAGAGACAATTTACAAATAACTTGAATTTTACAGCTTATAAGACATTTCACAGACATAATTTACCAACACCAAAAAACTCATAGCATGAGGCATAGTAAGAATTACTCTTCTCACTGATGAAGAGGAAACAGTTTCAAGGGTAAGCAACTTGCCCCGAATCAGAGCAGTGGTAGAGCAACAATTCAATATCAGGTTTGATTTCAAATGCAAAACTCCACAGCCACCCTACTGCCAGGGAATATTTCTGATTCCAGGAAACTGCATGAAACACACCCAAGAGACATCTTCAAGAGAAGGCATCTAGCCCGCTCCTCAACTCAGTCCCCCAACCTTGTCCTCATGCCCCAAAAGGACCCCAGCACAGGGGCTGCTCTCAGACTGCAGCCAGCACAGGAGGCAAGGGCCAGAGCTGAACCAGCAACGTTTATTTTGGCACCCTGAATCCAGGTAATTCAATAAACTCAGCAACTCCCCAGTGGGTCTTTTTAATTCCATAAACTCAGCAATATTCCTGGCCACATCCTCCCCTTCCTGCCAGCCCAGTCACTGAGTACACCTCTACATTTCTCCCATCCCCCTTCATTCATTGTGGCAACTGCCAGTCTATATGAAAGTATGAGTAGCCCCGCACTCCACAACTACTCTATTGACTGGGCCCAATTGTCCACATGCAAGTAACAAATGTGGAAGAACCTCCATGGATTTGTGGAGGGACACAAGTTGAAGGCCCTGCTCCTATAAGCACAAATGACCAGTGCCCCCATTATCCTGTGCTCTGCATCCTGCAGAACTCAACAATTGCCGAATCTTTTGTTCATCTCAAACCTCTTAAACTCCTACACTCTTGCCATCACTCAACTCTGTCTTTATCTAAAGATAAAGCCACATAACCCTCTACATTTCTGCCTCTCCTGCTTTCCTTTCCTCACTTTCACATCATCATTTTTCAATAATCTCTAAAGTTCTAATTCCTCCATCATTGTCTCTCTTCTGTCTAAAGTCCACACTGACCATTAACACTTTCCCACTTTTTACAATGACTAAATCAACTCGTGTTAATGGATATTGATTAAAGATAGCTAAATTCAAACATATACAGAAGACTATAAGAAGACAACTTTCTATTCAAAACCCTAACAGAAAAACACAAGTCACCTGTCATTTTTCTGCTGCCCTTCATTTATCTCATACTTCCACAGACCAAGATATTCTATACTGCCCTAACTAATCTTCACATTTACACATTTCTCTAAAACCTTCTTCTCCCACTTGCTGTCTTCTGGATCACTATACAATCTTCAAAAGAAAAACAAATATTTTTTGTTCCATAAACCTCCCATGTGCTATATAACATATTAATTTTCCTGACCACTTTCTAATAAATTATGTTAAGTCTGTACAAGTAGCAAGATTTGGGGCAGTTCAGAAGCTAGGCTAAATAGTTTAAAGTCTTAGCCAGGAAGTAACTGTTAGGGGCATTAGACTAGCATTGTCCAATAGAATTTTCTGCGATGACGGACATTTCCTTCTGTGTGATCCACATGGGATTGTGGAGCGCCTGAAATATGATCAGTGTAACTAAGGCACTACATGATCCAGGGATTCTACTTCTTGACATCTATCCCCCAAACACAAACATATTAACTTAAAACACAGAATATGTATGCATACCTAGTACAATGGCCAGAATATGCCAACAGACCAAATGTCCAATGATAGATGAATGGATAAAGAGGTTGTGACACACACAGACTTGCAGCTATGAGGAAAGATAAAATCATGTGGTTCACTACAAAGTGGATGAAACTGGAAGCACAGTGTTTAGCAAAATAAGTCAGAGGGAAAAGGACAAATACTAGATGATCTTAGTCACCACTAGAATGAAGAGAAAACAAGAGGACCAGCCAGTACAGAACAATAACACATCCTGGGCCTTGGATTACAAGCAGTAGAGGGAAAGGTGGAGATAATGAAGATGGTACCAAAGGTAATAGAAGGACCATGGTAGAGGATCATGGGCACTTTGGTGATGAGCCGAACAGTAACTTTGTAGATCAATATCATAAACTTTAACATTATTATAACTATACTATCAAAATTATAATACATTTTTAAAACTCTACTTCAACAGCCATATTTGGTTTGATGTAAACAAAGCAGGCAAAAGAAAGATAGACTAAGTATATATGCCTTGATTGAAAAGTTTTTGAAAATAAGGAGCGAGATGCAGTAAGATGGAAGACAATATCCTGGGCAAGTAGTTTGGGGCATGCTTTTGCATTTACATTCATGGAGACATCAGAGAAGATTTCCTTTCTCTAAGAAGGAAAACAAAGAGATGTCTCTGTGTTATCACCAAGGCACTGGAAAAGAAACAAAAGAGAGTTGGGGCTCTCCTAAATTCCTTCAAGAACAAAAAGGCAGACAACAAAATATAAACTTTTTATTTGGGACTCTCAACTCTACCACTTTGATGGACCATTTATAAAAATGGTAATGTACCTGAGGACATTATGCTAAGTGAAAGAAGTCAGAGAAAGATAATACTCCAATATGTTCACAGCTTTACCAAGTCAAACACAAATACAGCTATGTTCTAGAAACAGTTTATGAAATCCAAAAATGGGCAAAGGACATGTAGATATTTTTCCAAAGAAAACATGCAGATGGCCAAGAGGCACATAAAAAATGCATTCAGCATCACTAATCATCAACAACATGCATACCAAATCAATGCTGTGTACCCACCCAACAGTTAAAAAGAGATAACAGTTAATAAGAATTTTTTTTTTAAAGTGTGGGGGGGGGCTCTGGAGAAAAGAGCATTGTGGATGAAATAGAAATTGGTGCTGTCACTATGGAAAACACTTTGGATGTTGCTCATAAAGGTAAAAGTTGAATCACAGTATGACCCATAAGTTTCATTTCTATTTATCTAAAGAAAATAAAAGCATGAATATACCCTATGTTTATTGTGGCAGTATTTAAAATACCCCAGACATGGAAGCAGCCTAATGCCCAGTGATAACAAAGGGATGAAGAAATTGTGGTGATGGGTAGACAGATATAGATACAGACAGATAGGCAGATACAGGCATATATCATATACTACATGCTATCACAAACATATATTCCGTGAAAGTAATTATAAATATATAATATTGTTAAGCCACAAGAAAAGAAAACACCACCATTTATAACAATGGTAATGTACCTGAGGACATTATGCTAAGTGAAAGAAGTCAGAGAAAGATAACACTGCATGATCTAACATAATCACGAAATCTAAAAGGAAAAAAAAGACAAAACCACCAAACTCAGATAAAAAGAATAGGTTGGTGGTGGCCAGTGGGGTGAGTTTATGTCCTGAGTACACAATATTCAGCATAGTAGTTAGCAGTACTAGGTTGTTTATTCAGAAGTTGTTAAGAGTTTTCATCATAAGAAAAAATATTAGTAAATATGAGGTAACGGGTAAGAACTAGATTCTTAAGTGTTGATTTTATACCATACACAAATAGGAATATTTTGATCATTTCTAACAAAAGAAATATTCTTGTTTTGGTTTTTGGGCCATGCCCAACTGTTCAGGGCTTACTCCTGGCTCTGTGCTGAAGGATTATTCCAGGTGGCTGGGGAACTATATAGGGTGCCGAGGATCAAACCCAGGTCAGAAGCAAGCGAAGTAAGCACCTTAATCCTTGTACTAGAGCTCCACCCCTAATAAAAAATTTAGTTTAAGCATGCAAAGCCTCTCTCCATGATGGCAATATACATACATCCTACCAGGGCCAGGACAACAATTTCAATACCCTTCTAAACACCCTCACTCTTGGGACGGGGTGTACTAAGTAGACATAAGAGTAGTAGTCACTCCCCTTTCTTCCCAGTATCTATTAAAAATATATACTTATAATTTAGTGCTTTATAAAAGCAAGGATTTATACTGATACATATCATTCAGTACACTACTCCCACCCAAATTTTTGAGGTTACAACTGGCTTTCTCTTTAACCAATACTAAACTCTGGGTTGCAAAAAAATAGTTCCAATTGTTTACTTGCTCAAGATGACAACTTAGGAACATCCCCCTACACACATACACACACATACACACACAAGCACACACACACGCACACACACATACACTCACTATCTCTCTCTCATACACACACTCACTCAATGCCACTGTCAATGCTAGGAGTACAAACACTGATTTATTGATTTTATAGAACTCAAAAAACAAACAAAATACCTTTCCTCTCATCAGAAACAAAATACCCAGGTATTTTCAAAAGTGTAAATGTGATATTTGAACAACATTTTCCTTTTATGATAAAACTAGTTAACATTCTATCAAAATCAAACAAAATACTGAGAAAAGGTTATGTCATCACATCTCCCAAAATATTCTTTTTAAAAAAGCTTACGTGATAAAATACATAATTTTTATACAATTTCAAGTGTCTGAAAACAACTGGAGGCAGTTCTCAAGCTACCACTCTGCACCTGGCCTCCCGTGATTCTGTCTGTCTCGTTATACAACTCTTCTATCCACTAGGCTTAATTTCAACAGTATGGATATCATGGATGTGTAAACACAGGATGCCCTCTAGGAAGAAGGAATGCTAGACATTTTTAAGTATTTAAAGATTGACAACTGCAAAGCAATGGCCTGAGAGAAATTAAACATGGTTCCTGCTTCGCCACCTGGCATCACATATCACACAATGCAAACCCCAAAGACAAAGCCAACACGACAAACCAGTGCATTGCTGCCATTCCAAGAATTCTGTCCTCTTAGGATCTGTCATCTCCAGGAGACCATGTTTACTTTGTATATTCACCTTCTTTGTAAAATCTGGATATCAACACACCAAGAAATGCATTAAGAGAAGTATCAGAATCTAGTGTTTTTGTTGTACTCCATATATCTTCATTTTCATTTATTTCCATGAGTTCATGTTATGTCTTTTGATGTGGGGGTGGTTTGTTTGGGGTAGGGAAGTCTCACATGCACTCTTCAGGGGCCGGTGGACCAAACCCAGTAATACCTAGCCACTTGAACTGGAAGTTTAATGATCAGGTCATATGATACTGGGGAACTCAAAGGCCATGAGAATGGAACTTATGTATCTCCATGAATTTTTCATTTCCGTTTATATTTCCTCATTGACCCTACAGTTACTAGCATGCTATTATATCTTCATATGTTGTAAGATTTCTTTTATGGTTGGTTTCTAATTTAATTTCATTGTGATTTGAAAAGACACTCGGATGACTTTGGTACCACAACTGCTTAAAGTGTGTGTCCCAAAAGGTAGCCTACTTTCCAGTTGTACTAAAGAAGATGTATTCAGATTTGGGAGTTTAAAAGTCCCCTAAGTGTCTCCAGCTCCTCCAGTTCCTCACTGATGGCTGTTGTTCCCATGTGGGTTTTCTATAGATTGATCTATTATGAAATTGGGATATTGTCACTGTTTTGTCACTGTCAGGTCCGTTAATCACTCCTTTTTATATTCTGATGTATCTTAACTTGGGACATCAGATGTTTCATTAACTGTTAAGTCCCCTTGCTATATTGACTCCTTAATCATTAATGTTCATTCCTACCAAACTAGTAATTTTAATTTTAGGTTACCATGAGGCTTGCATCTAAATATGCTAATAATAGCATATTTTCATTGAAATTCTCAAGTTTATAGCATATTTTCATTGAAAACAAGTAAATTTTTGGTTTAAGATTTTCTCTTTTCCACTTTTTTTTTGGTTTTTGGGTCACACCCAGCAATTCTCAGGGGTTACTCCTGGCTCTGCACTCAGAAATTACTGCCGGTGGTGCTTGGGAAACCATATGGGATGCCAGGGATCAAACCTGAATTGGTGGTGTAGAAGGCAAGGTGTACAAGGTCTATCCTCTGTACCCTCACTCCGGTCCCTCCCACATTTTTTAAGAAAAATATGTTTATACTTCCAAGTAGGAATATAGTGTTTATTTTCCTTAGGTTTTTTTTGGGGGGGGCGGGGGTAGGGGGAGCTCTACACCCAGTGGTGTCAATGATCAAACCAGGAGATCAAACCACATGCAAGGCAAGTTCCTTACCTGGTATACTACTGCTCCAACCTTTTATAGAAGATCCTTTAGTATTTCTTGCTGAACCATGTTACCGATGACAAATTCCTGGAAATTTTTTTATTAATCCTTCAATTTTGAGTGATAACCTCTGAGAGAATAACATTGGTTCTAAGACTTATCTAGTCAATTTGTAATGACCATCCTCTTCCATTTTGGCCTGTAGAATTTCGAGGAAAACTATACTTATAGGCTCAAGAGATTTCCCTTGTACGTGATCATTTGCTTTTTTCTGGCAGTGCTTTAGATACTTTATCTTTGGTTTTTGTCATCTCAATTATGTATTTTTTTTTTGCTTTTTGTGTCACATCAGGCGAACCACAGGGGTAACTCCTGGCTCTGCACTCAGGAATTACTCCTGGTGGTGCTCGGGGACTATATGGGATGCTGGGGATCAAACCTGGGTCGGCTGCGTGCAAGGCAAACGCCCTACCTGCTGTGCTCTCACTCCAGCCCCTCAATTATGTATCTTAGTCTGCATCTGTTTGGGTTTAATTTTTTTGGAACTCTCAAAGTCTTTCAGATTTGGGTGTCTTTCTTTGTCCCTAGCTCAGGTAAGTTCTCAATTCTTTTCTTTAAGTAATCCTTCCCCCTTCCTTCCTTCTCCTTTGTAACCTATATGTAACCTACATTACATGAATGCTGCTTATCTTGGTGTTGAGTCAAAAATCTCTCATATTATCTTCATATTTCATTAAAGTTCATTTTTCTTTTTCTTTTTCTGGTCTTTATTATGGCTTCCTCTAACTTATCCTCAAATGCACAAATTCCATTGTGACTTCTCTCATTCTGCTGTTGAGTTACCCTACTTTATTTTTCAGTTCTGCCATAATATTCTGTAACTGTGATTTCTATTTGAACTTTATCAAGTTTCCTCTCCATTATTGTTGACATTCTTTGTCTACTCATTCATGGAGCATCATCAGAACTGCTGCCTTGAAATCTTCTGCAGGGAGCTGTGCTTGAGATACTTACCAGGTTTTTGTCTATCTCCTTATTAGTCCTGGTGCCATGTGAAAGCCTGGGATGGAATTCCTGTTTAAGAAGGTGTAGGTGGCTATCAGGATTTACATTCACAAAACCCAGACATCAACTGGTTCCAAGTGTGTGCAGGCCTGAATGACTATGTGGAGCTCCTCGCTGCATGCTCCCTGCAATGGTTGAGCACCAGGTGAAACTGGCTTAGGTGGCAACCAGGGTTTTGTGGTCACTGTTGCATGTCGATGTCAAGTAGGCCTGGTTAGCGACTAGGAATGTAGAATTATATAATCCTCACCATAATGGAAATCTGAAATCATCCGTGTACTGGGAATCCATAATCACACAATTCCCAGTGTACTGGTAATCTGAAATCAACAGTGTATTGGGAACCTACAGTTCTGTAATTACTGGTGTACTGGGAATCCATAATACCATTCTACTGGGAACCCACCATCTTCAGGGTACTGGGAATCCACAATAACTCCATCCACAACATACTAGGAATGCATAATCACACAATCACCAGTGTACTGGGAATCCACAATCACACAATCACCAGCATACTGGGAATCTGAAATCACCACTGTCCACAATCACCAACATATAGCAGCAACCTTGACAATGAGGTCCCATGATAAAGGCACTATTCAGTGTGAATGGCTGCAAGGTCTATAGTGTCACAGTCAGTACGGTGACCATGCGTCAAGTCTGAGTGTTTGGTGGCACCTGCATGCCAAAATCTAGCGTGCCTGGGTGGTATAGTCATAAGTACCCAGCGGCAGCCAGGTGCTAAGTTCCAGTGGCCTGAGTAGCAATGAGCAGTCAAGATCATAAGTGCACTGGAACCACTAACCTGCCACAACTATACAGGATTGGGTGGTGGCTTGGGGATTGTTGCTGGAGAGATGGGAGAGATGACTGAGGTCTTAGTCTCAGCTGATGATGGAGCATGTACTCCTAGCAACAGAGATCAGAGTTGGTTGAGTCTGAGCCTGCAAGGGCACAGAGTGGCAGTATGTTTCCTCTGATAGCTGTCTGTGTTTCCGAAAGTCCACACAGAGCTTTCTGGCTATAGGCTATGGCTTGCTTGCTAGCATGAGTGAAGTCTTATATGAGTCATGCCTTGTTCTTAGCCAGAAGGAACCTTCCTTGATAATCAGCAATTTTACAGGGGTAACTTTGGGGGTTTCAATCATCCTTGATAGGGGTAACTGGAGAATATTATAAGGAAAATGAAGTTCAATATAGCCCCCATCTCAGTGCTGTCCACTAAGTTTACAAGATGTCACCAAGTTAACCTCTCCCAGTTACTCTGACCTCTATCTACACCCTACAACTTCCTAGGGGTGTTCATTAAAGTCTCTTTCTGCAACCCAGGTCAAGTTCCACCCCGTAGAAATCTCTGTGCCCTTGCAGCTTGCTGCCTCTCAGCCTGGTTCTTTCCCAGCCAGGGGGTTCCCAGTCTCTGTCCACTTGGGTGCTTTCCTGTTTAGACTCTGGTCTTTTGCTAGGGAAGCTTTGCTTGGGTTTAGATTGATTTCTGTATAGAATTTATCCAGGTTTTGTACTTGCTGTAATCATAGAATGCAAACATAGATGCTCCCTCTTGACCCCCCTCCTCCGGCCCAAAGTATGTAATTCTTGTTTCCCCTGTCCCAGGAGACACGTAAGAGCCAAGTGTTTTACCAATTCCAGACCCAATGACAATTTCAGTGCCTAAAAGTGGCTGGAATAAAAAAGTATTGTTTGAGGAGGTATCATTTATAAAAAGTACATAATGTGCAATCTTAAAGTTATGTGTGGACTAAAGATAGTGGTAGCAACTGCCAGTTGAATTAGTACTCAAGATCTTGGTGAAGAAAGACAGCTTTTGGGGGCATACAATGAACTCTCAATAGAAATTTCAGAAAAGTGCCATGACAAGAATGGAATTGTTCACAATAAGCTTCAAACGAACAAAGGTCCAGTGAACTGTCTGGGCTAAAAAGTAATAGCAGAAGTCAGATTTAAATTCAGGCAGTGTGTTGGAACCAGAAAAATAGTACAGGAAGTAGGATCCTTGCCTTGCATCAGAGAATCTGAGTTCAATCTCCGACACCCCCTCTGGTCCCCTGAGCTCCACTAGAAGTGATTTCTGAGTGCAGAGCCAGGCATAAACCCTGAGTATTGGCAGGTATAGCTCAAAAAACCAAAAACAACACAATTAAATGCAGGCAATGTAAGTTCAGAATTCCTTCCTTCCTTCCTTCCTTCCTTCCTTCCTTCCTTCCTTCCTTCCTTCCTTCCTTCCTGCCTTCCTGCCTGCCTTCCTGCCTGCCTGCCTGCCTGCCTGCCTGCCTTCCTCCTTCCCTTCCCTTCCCTTCCCTTCCCTTCCCTTCCCTTCCCTTCCCTTCCCTTCCCTTCCCTTCCCTTCTTCCTTTTAGGTGGAGGGTGGGATACATAGGGAAGAGTTCAGGGGCTACTCCAAGTTCAGTGCTCCAAAGTAACTCTTTCCAGTGTTCAGGGGACCATGTAGCATGGGGAAGAAGGGAGAGGATCAAACCCAGGCATTGTTCATGCAAATCAGTTGCTCCAGCCTGTTGCGCTATCTCTCAAGCCCATTCACACAAAATTCTTGCAAGCATCAATATCCTGCCTCAAGTGTTCTGGGAAATAAAAATGTTCAAAGTACATAATTCTTGTTTCACTGGTACTTTCATTTGTTTAAATGATTTCAAAGCTATGCACAACCATTTGAATAAACATCTGACCCTTTCTTCTCATTTTAAAATATGATGCCTTGTTTTAAAAATATCTTCAACTAAGAAAACATTTATGATGCCTTGTTTTAAAGCCAAATTCTAAAATATGATGTTTTATTTTAAAAATACCTTCAATTAACAAAATATTTATGCATTACTCACCCAGAATGTGCTTAATGACATGTCAGTGGCTTTGGGGATATTAGAAACTGGAGCTCTAAGTAGGAACCACCGTTCATAATGCAGATGTGAGATCTCACATCTTTACCATTGTGTTTGCACAGGGTAGCATCTCCAGAGCACTACAAATGGATCTAACACAGCATAAGTTCCTCATAATTTTTCTTCAACCATCATTTCAGTATTAATGGTGATGTCAGAAGCTAATGAGCAAGAGAGAAACATAAACCTTAAATACTCAATAAATAATAAACTCAAAAACAAAAATTGCCCAAATATCACCGAACTAGGTCCTAGAGGTCCCTAAGCACTGCCAGGGAGGCCTCCATAGTCCAGACATCACAGAGCATGAGAAAATAAAATTCTCTGGCCACAGTATTTGAACAAATGCTCTGGCTGGCCAAGAACCATAAGGAGTGTCTCCTGAAGTCTTCCAGCATCACCTTGGAGGCTCCTTGGAAGAGGCCAAAAAAAAAAAAAACTTGTTTATCTCTCCCAAAGGAGACCTGTCAATAGACATTGAAAAAAACAAATAATGAACATCACACCAATAAGTAAAGATACAAAGTGAAAAATCATGCTGGTTCCATGAATTCTCTGCAGCTCCATGCAAGCAGCCCAAGGCAGTAGCAGATTTTTCTAGAAATGGAAGAGTAGGAAAATAAATGGATGCTATGGTCTATACCTTATAGGTAAGGACAAGCTATTTTCTTATGTCAGAGAACCAATGTATCTTAATGGTACTGATCTCCAAGAAACTCACATTTCAGCACAGGAATGCAAACACCATTCATAAATATAAGTTAACTCTGTTTCTCTCATACTCACTCTATTGACTTATACACAAAAATAGCTATTATTGCAGACTCCCAGTTAACATTCATTTAAATAATGTAATTAACTCATACAGCAGCTTTAAGTAAAAAAGCAACCAGCACATGGTAAGATCTTAAAAAATCCTATTATTATAATAATGTCAATATCAACTTGAAAAATATATAACAAAGATATATGCCTATTTTCTGGGTCAAACACTTTATATGTTAAGAAGTATATATAGCTCCCTATAGTGCAAGTTCGCCACTTTTACCAGTTGCTGAGAATATGCTAAAGGAACTTTTCCTTTAAAGTTTCCACAACTCTTCACTGAAGAAAAATATCTAAACATCAAAAAACTTAAATATTACCAAAAAATTGCAAAATATAAAATAAAAAAAGAAAAAGAAACTTTGAACCTTATGTACTAAGCAAATGACAGTTCTAGCAAAGCACTAGGCCTAGATTACTTCTGATTTAAAAACAAAACAAAACCCCCCAAAAATAGTAAAATATAAAAACAAATTAATGACCTCTGTTGACGATCAAGAATCAGGAACACTGTCTCATTTGCCAAGGCATCAAAAATCAGATAGGGGGGTATGGTGCCACCAAGAGGTCAATCTGTACCTGTGAGGTGAGTGCATCAGCAGCCTGATGGCAACATCAGACATTCAGATCCCCCAAAATGGCTGCTGTGCCTTTGGCCAGACCCCAAAAACTTGGGGCAAAGTTTACCAAGAAAGTAAACGGCCGAAAGTTAGGTAGGTGGGAGACACACCCACAAACCATCTCTGGCTCAGATATATAATTGGAGGCATGGCCTCTCTGGTTCCTGATCGAACTGCTTAATGGCCATGATCCCAGAGTCTCAGAAACGAATCTCGGAACCCAAAGGGTTTTGGCAGAAATGCGTCCTGTTCCTGCAGTAGGTTACTGGCGCTGGGCCACTCCAGGTGGGAATAGATTTCGTGCCTTGGCCTGTTCCCCCTGGCGGCCTGGTGACCGCCATCCTCCAGAGGCCACTGGACAGTCAGGTTTGGGCCTGCAGTGACGAGACACCCGGGGCCTCACCACAAGGGGGTGGAGCCGACTCTTTCTCCCCATCCCAACGAGACCCCGAGTCGCCGCCTACAAACAGCCTTTCTGGCTCCTGATCAAGCTGATTAATAGCCATGATACCAGAGACTCAGAAACAAATCTTGAAACCCAGCGGCTTTTGGCAGAAATGCATCTGGACTGCATACAAGGTGGCCGCTGGCTCAGAGCT
The DNA here is from genome assembly GCF_029834395.1 of Sorex fumeus. Classification (NCBI taxonomy): domain Eukaryota; kingdom Metazoa; phylum Chordata; class Mammalia; order Eulipotyphla; family Soricidae; genus Sorex; species Sorex fumeus. The sequence continues at coordinate 81,470,297 of NW_026606065.1, read as the reverse complement.
CATTGGAAAGCCAGGTATGAGCCAGCGGTGATGGGGCAACTGCAGTCTTATGGGAAGGAGGGCGATATCGGCTCGTCCTTCACGCCCTACCAAGGTCACAAGTTGTCCCCCACAAGTGGCTCTCTGGCACGGCCATGGCTCCAGAGGCAAAAGGACTTAATCCAGAACCCGGCATCTTGCGTCAGAGAAGTGAATGGACCATGCGTTAAACTACAGCGTCATGCCTCCCCGGGAGGGAAAGGGTGTTGCTCCCTTCCGCCTTTTTCCCCCCTGGCAGCAAGGTAGCCACCACCTCAGAGCTTATTGGAAAGCCAGGTACCACGGGTGGTGACGGGGCAACTGCTGTCTCATGGGAAGGGGGATGGTACCGGCTCGTCCTTCACACCCTACCGAGGTCATGAGTTGCCCCCCACAAGCGGCTCTCTGGCATGGCCATGGCTCTAGAGGCAAAAGGACTTAGTCCAGAGCCCAGTAGCTTGCAGAAGAAAAGTGAATGGACCATGCGTTAAACTACGGTGCCATGCCTCCCCAGGAGGGAAAGGGTGTTGCTCCCTTCTGCCTTTTTCCCCCTGGCAGCAAGGTGGCCGCCGCCTCAGAGCTTATAGGAAAGCCAGGTACGAGCCGGCGGTGACAGGGCAACTGCAGTCTCATGGGAAGGGGGGGTGGTACCGGCGCATCCTTCACGCCCTACAGAGGTCACGAGTTATCCCCCACGAGCAGCTCTCTGGCATGGCCATAACACGAGACACACAGAAACCAATCTCGTAATTATCTGGCTCTTTGCAGAAATCCAAAATCGTGGCCACATGACATTATGATTTTCATAACCAGCTATAGAAAACAAAATATTTCACAATGCCTTTTCAGCAATTGGTTGTTTGGGGGGAAACTCTAAACAGTAATGGTGCAACTTTTGTCTAAATGATGAATGTAATCAATGTAGAGAAAAGTTAAGTAGAAATCATCTGCCTCACAGGCATTTGGAGGGGTAGGAGGGGAGGTATACTGGGGTTCTTGGTGGTGGAAAATGAGTATTGGTGTATGGAAAGGTGTTTGATCATTGTATGACCGAGACTTAAACCTGAAAGCTTAGTAACTTTTCCTACAGTGGTTCAATAAATAAATATAAAAAGAAAAATAAATAAATAAATAAATTAAGGTGGAGTTCATGCCCAATTCAATCAGCTAATCAGTGGCTGAATAAATAGCAGTACTCCAACAAAAAAAATCAGATGGGTTGATCACATAATGAGATTTAGAGACGACCGCTGGACTAGAGCCATTACCGACTGCATTCCATGCAACATCAAAAGACCGCGTGGCTGCCCACCTACCAGATGGTCAGACTTCTTCATCAAGACCATGAACGATCGGTTTGAGACTCTTTGTGTTCCTAGAACAAACAGATGCCATTGGGCTACACTAGCACGCAACAGGGACAAATGGAGACGTCACTGGCGCCCACTCGAGCAAATTGACAATTAACAGGAAGTCAAGTGATCAAGTGATAAATGTTTTATAGACCCTGGGAAAAAGAATTTTCAGCAATGTACAAAAATTCAAAGCATTCCTTTCTTTAGTTTTGTAATGCTTTACTATCGAATAGCTCAGAATGTCAAATAGTTCTGTTTCAAATAACAGAATTGATTACTGAGTAAGGAAACATAATTTGGATTATAAAATTCTTGCTTTAATAAAAATCACTTAAACAGTGGAAAAAATTAAGTTTTCACAACTCAATTATTGAACATTTTTTACATATCCGCATAAACTAATTCAAACACTTGCATTTTTAAATACAGTGCTCATTAACCTATGATAGCAAATGTGAGGGCTTATACTAAGTGTTGTAGGTGCAAAAATCTAAGATTGTTGAAGAAGCCCCGCTCTCTGAGTGGTATGGACAATTTCAAGATCTTTGATTTGGCTTATTACTTCATATTTAACTACAATCTCTTCTTTCCTACTATGTTTTCTACAATTTGACAAGTTATTATCTTGAGTTAATCTGGAGTATCTTTTTTGAGCATTCTTTTTTAATTTTATAGTATAGAATCAAAATTCTTGGCTCCAAGTTGCTAGTTCTCTATACCAGTATCATTCATGAAGGGTCCTTCTACTTCACTGAAGAGTATAGCTTGCTATTAAAGTGATCCAACTTGCTAACTCCTTCTCGACATCTTTTGGGCTTCTATTATTTTATTTTATTTACTTTTTAAATTGTTATTAGTGAAACACCATGAAGTACAGTTGTAGACTTACAAATTTTTGTGCTTGGGTTTCAGTTATACAATGATAAAGTACCCATTCCTCAACCAGTGCCCATTCTCCACCAATAATGATCCCAGTATCCATCCCACACCCCTCCCCACCCCCACAACCCACCCTGCCTCTGTGGCAGGGCATTCCCTTTTTTTCTCTCTATCCTTTTGGGTGCTGTGGTTTGCAAAAGAAACACTGAGTGGCAATCATGTTCAGTCTATAGTCTACTTTCAGCATGCATTTCCCATTCTGGGAGGATCGTTCCAACACCCTTTATTTGGTGCTCCCTTCTCTATCTGAGCTCCCTTTTCCCCTAGCAGGTGCAGCTGCCTCCAAGCCATGGAGTAAACCTCCTGGAACTTATCTTGGCTACTCTAGGGTGTTAGTCTCCTATTTTATTACTTTTTGTTCCCCAGATGAATGCAATCTTTCTATGTCTGTCCCTCTCTTTCTGACTCATTTCACTTAGCATGATACTTTCCATGTAGTACCACTTGTATGCAAATTTCATGACTTCAACTTTTCTAACAGCTACATAGTACTCCATTGTATAGATGTACCAAAGTTTCTTTAACCAGTCATTTGTTCCTGGGCACTCAGGTTTTTCCCAGATTCTGGCTGTTGTAAACAGTGCTGCAATGAACAAATAAGTTCAGATGTCACTTCGACTATACTTTTTTGCCTCTCTGGGATATATTCCCAGGAGTGGTATTGCTGGGTCAATTGGGAGTTCGATTTCTAATTTTTTGAGAATCATCCATACTGTTTTCCAAAAGGGCTGAACCAATCAGCATTCCCACCAGCAGTGAAGGAGGGTCCTTTCAACGCCAAATCCAGGCCAACACCAATTGCTTTTGTTCTTTTGGATGTGGGCCAGTCTCTGTGGTGTGAGATGATACCTCATTGTGGTTTTGATCTGTATCTCCCTGATGATTAATGATGTAGAGCATTTTCTTATGTGCCTTTTTGTCATTCGGATTTCTTCTTTGAGAAATCCTCTTCTCTGTTCATTCGTCGCCCTATTTTTTGATGGGGTTGGATGTTTTCTTCTTGTGAGTTCAACCAGTACTTTGTATATCCTTGATATCAACCCCTTGTCAGATGGGTATTAGGCAAATATCCTTTCCCATTCTGTAGACTGTCTTTGTATTTTGGTCACTGTTTCCTTTGAGGTGCAGAAGCTTCTTAATTTAAGATAGTCCCATTTGTCTATCTCTGTTTTCACTTGCTTGGCCAGCGGTATGCCATCTTTGAAGATACCATTAGCTTCAATGTCGTGGAGGGTTTTGCCAACCTTGTCTTCAATGTACCTTATGGATTCTGGTCTGATGTTGAGGTGATTAATCCATTTTGATCTTACTCTTGTACATGGTGGTAGGCAGAGATCTGAGCCCATTTTTTGCATGTAGCTGTCCAGTTTTGCCAGCACAATTTGTTAAAGAAGCTTTCCTTTCTCCACTTCACATTTCTTGCTCCATTATCAAAGATTAGATGATCATATGTTTGGGGGGGGGGGAGATTTCTGTATATACGAGCTTCAGAACCACACTGTATCTGGGACTGGTGGTTTAAGATGAGTTCTAATAGGTGATAAATGAAATCTTCTTCTAAAACCTGTTGATATGAACTATATGACCAAATTTCTCACAAGTTTTATTTTCTTCATGAATTTGTATCATCAGAATGATGCTGATGAAAAATGCCATCTGTTTTATTTTAGAGAAAAAAAATCCAAATTGATGAGGCAGTCAAACATAGCATCAATGAAAGCAACATGAAGGTTCTCCCATTCCATTTAAATTAAGAAAGTAAGGAATAGGCCAGGGACATATTACAAAGGTTGCAGCCAGCCTAGTATCACTGTATGTAGCTCAGAGGCCTGAGCTCCACCACGCATCACCTTAGTGAACCTGAGCACTATTCTATTTGGAATGAGTGGAGTGGTTCTTAGCATCACTGAATCCAACCGGCAGTTCAGCATCCTTAGTACCTGGCAACAAACCACTCAACCTGGTTAGCAGAGAACAACAGAGAATGGCCCCCAGATCCACTGAAGAGACCTGGGAGGGTCCCCCAACCAATGAAAATAAAGAAAGGGTACTCTGTAGTGGGATTTTACAATTCTAAGTTTGGAAGTTGTCTTAAAAGGTCTGACAGTAAAAAAGATCATGAGTTCTTTTCTGTCTGCATGCTGTTACAAAACAACTGGCTTCAACTTGTTCTAGTTCATTAAAATTAAAAGGGTAAAAAAATGGCTAATAGCAAATTCAGGAGGGTAGCTTGGCTCAGTAATTTAATTCGAAATGTAATAACATGCTTATTAAAAATGGAAGGTCACTCTTCCAAAAATTTCCCTAAAGGCACAGATGCCAAATTGACTTCTGATCTAGTCTTTACAACGTTATTAATTCAATGACATAATAAAGCTGGCAAGGAAAAGGCTTCATGTTTGCCTCACAAAGGGAGATAGACAGCAGTGCCCCAGAGAACACCTTGCATATTCCCCCGAAAAAATGACTTAAAAAATGAAAGTCAGCTTACTTCTTTTTTTTGGGAAACTGTTCTAATAAAGGATGAAAAATGCTTTCCTTGTGCTTTAGGGAAAAGCTTTCCAAACTGGAATCTGCACTTCAACTCTCTCTACTTTTCTCTACCTTCAGCCATTGGCAGCAAAGTATTCTACAGCCAGTCTCATTGAGAGCCTATCCCAGGGCAAGGCTCTGGGATGTGGTCAGTCTGGACCATAGGCAGAGCATCCTTGATTGTTCCCCACAGCTCTGAGAGGTGACTGCTGAAAGGCACCTGGCATGGAAATCATGCCTAACATGATTTGGCAGAAAACTCTAATTAAACGAAACTTGACCACAAAATGCTCACTGATGTTAATTTGTCTAAAGTTCCAGACTTACTGCAGGTTGAAACCTGCTCTGATCATAAATCAGTATAATCTATTGCTTTTTTGAAAGAACTTTCTGTAACTAGGTTTCAAAGGGTCATCTCCTATCTGCAATCAAATCAAACAGCACCTGGCAATATGCTCACATCACAGAGGTTTTCCCATGCATTGAAGGGGAACACAAGTACAACCTTGAAAGCAAGATCGTGTGCGGAATAGCTTCTATTGAAATAACTTGGGGGATCAGAGTGATAAGACAGCCAGTAGGGCACTTGCCTTGCATGCAACCAACCTGAGTTCGCTCCCTAGTATCCCGTATGGTCCCCTGATCTCTACCAGGAGTAATTCCCGAGAACAGAGTCAGAAGTTATTGCTGAGCATCATTAGGTGTGACCCCCCCAAAAAACCAATGAACAAAGGGTTTTTACTGTTAGTCTTTCTTAGTAATCTTTCCTCCTTTGATATATCCTCTGTCTTCAATAGCTTTCAAGTCCCTCCACCCACTACAATGTAAGGAACTAGCTAATAATCTCATCCTAACAATGGCATACCTATTCATACCCTCTACCTACAGGTTCCTGAGAAATGGGCTGCAAGAGAACTACACTGGGTTCCAGGCCCACGATACCATGAAACCAACATGCTAGAAGGTGCTGCTGTGAGTCTTCAGGAGAGATGCAGCATAACCTTGTTAGAAATGTGACTTCTGTTAAACTTAACAATTCTTACCATTTTTTAAGTAATACAACATAGAGACATCTTCAAGAAAAACAAGTAGTAGTTGAAGTGGTCAACTCTCCCTCCCTGAGAAGAAAGTATGCACACCAATACCAGTCCATCAAGTGCCAAGTCATCCAATGCATTCAAATGTCTCTATCATGCACAGAATTTCCCTGAATTCAAGATTCCAAGCCATGAAATGGAACTTCTTTAGAAGATAACACTGTTGACTGTATGTGAAAGAGAATCAAATGTAGTTTTCTTTTAAACATTTTACTGAGGGGCTGGAGCAATAGTACAACGGGTTGGGCACTTGCCTTGCATGCATCAGACTTGGGTTCAATCCTGGGCAACCCATATGGTCCCCTGAGCACTGCAAGGACTAATTCCTGATTTCAGAGCCAGGAGTAAGTAGTCAGCATTGTCAGGTATGGTTCCCCACCATATTTTTTAAAAATTTATTGAATACATTGGTTTATAACTATATATAACTATAACTAATAAGTATACATGTATATACAATACATTACATTATGATCATCATCAAAATTCCAGTTTCCACCCTTCACCAAACAACTGACTCCCTTTTCATCTGTTTTTACTATCAATCAGCCTCATCTCCTCTGGTATTTACCATTCTGTTGTCAGAGAACCTAACAATTGGATTGTTTGGAAGCAATGCTTCCTGTGTCCAATTAATAAAACCCAAAAGGTTTTAGGTTTTTGCCTTTTACCTTTAAGAGATAAAACTATCTCACAAAGCGACAATCTTGCACTTGGAGGCCAGGTTTTTCTTGCAGAAAATTGTTACTTCTAAAGAGAAAACATTAACTAATTACATATTAACTCACAAGCAGGCATACCCTGAAGAATGAAAACCAGACACTATAGAGCAATTTTAACTAGAGCAGCATGTATCATTTAACTCAAAAAGTCGAGTCAAATCGCCTGCCATCTTCAATATCTGCGTGCTTCATCTATAGTGATTTTTTTTTCTCAATACAGAGTGCACAGTATGGTGACCTTAAACCTACATCTAAATGAAGTGCTGATCATCAGTTTCCAACATGTCAAATTTACTTCAATATAAACATACAGATGTGTCTTCTCTTGAAAAAGTGAGAGATTCTGAGACAGAATTGGAAGAACTGCCTGTGTGAAGAGAAAAGGCTGGAACTGAATAGTGGTCTCCCACTTTGGACCAGCAAATAGCGATGATGACTGCTCCGCTTGCCTGCCAAGGTCAACAACATAGGCATCTGGATGGTAAGTCCTCCTTTACACAAAGGGACACTAGGATAGAGTTGTTTTCCAGAATAGGAAGAAAAAAATTCTCTAGTGTATTCTCATCCACAACCAGTTTTGTTGAATTTTTTTGAGGAGAGCAATAATTTCTTAAGTGTGCCACCTCACACCTCACCTTCAGAGCCTATGATGGAGAAAGCAAACAGCACCCTCTCCACACCTCCCTTCCCTCCCAAAGCCCATTCCTTCAGTTCTCTCTTGTTCACCAGAACCTAAGTGACACCTAAATCATGCCAATCACATCTCCTCACTCTAACATTTAATAGTAATTCTCAATCCCGAATGAGGTTATGCACTTAAGGACAAATTTCCCTCTGTTTGAAAAACTGCAACAGATTTCTCTTGGCATCCTCTGTCCTATTCCACTCCCATCTCTAGATTGACAAAGTGACATAGCTAAAACATCAGTGTGCTGATTGTGTATTGTGTTCCTGCATAAGATGCTAGGGAGACTAACAAAAAGCCAAATCTTCCAGGTCCAGAAAGAAATTTCCAATCCACAAGAAAAAAGAATGAAGATGAGTGACTGCACTAATATATAAATAAGAAGATGCACTGCTAGGAAGGATTCAGAGGAGACCACCAAGTAATGGAGTCCCAGTGTAAAGTTGTTGGCCAGTCTGAAACCTGTCTTCGGAGATTAGCAGCAACAAGAGTAGAGGGAGTGACGGAGAACAGTGCATACAGAAGGAATGGAAGCACCATTAGGAAAACAGTTTAGGAACTGAAGAAAACTTTCACAGAGCCAAAATACAATGTATGCTCAAAAATTATACTTGAGAGAGATCAATGACTTATATACCAATAAAAGTCAGTTAAAATATTGAGGAAAAATCATGTTTTTACAAATTAAACTATGTAGCAATAAAAATCCACACAAAGAAGGAGAAATCTTAATAAGAAAGGAGGCATGTTAAGGGTCATAATGTGAGAGATCTGGATTTGAAGAGGAAAAACACAGTATGTACTTTGAATAAAAGATGAGATATGTTCTTAAAAATCAGAGTAAGAATGAGGGAAGATCAACCTTTAAGTACAGTCAAACATATTCTGCAAGCCTCATCACTTAGCGTATGAGGCTGGGATGATACTTGACGGTGAGGAGAACTCATAGGGTTGGGGGTCAATTTTAGTGTCAGTCAAATGAAAAAGGGACAATGAGACAAGGTCCAAAAGTTGGGGACAAGTCTGAAGCTTCCTGGGTGGAATAGAGTGAAGCTTGGAAAATCCCTGGACAAAAATGGATGACTGAGATCAACAAGATCCCTCCCACAGAGCATGCACAGACAGGCCCAGATTGAGTCCTCAGTACCCCCATATTCTTAGCCACTCATTAGAATGTAATTAGCATTGTGGTTTTGTCTCCACTTTAAAAGCTTTTCTCTGTGCATTCCACGTAATTGCAGGGGTATAAGAGATTTGGTTATTCAATCTGCACTGTCAATCATTCACCTAAGAAACACCAAAGATCCCATCTCCAAGTGATACGGCCCAGTGATTGTCCAAAGTGACTGTCATCCCCAAAGTGACAATCTACAGAGAGACCCTCTTTAGGCTACCTACAGCCAATCCTGCAGAGGTCCCTGTGCTCTTGGAAGTATACTCCCAGCTTATGCATGGGGGCTTCAATTATTTGCTGCCAGATACACATTGTGCCACCTAACCAGATTGAGGACATCTTCCACCTATCCAGACTGCCAGGTAATATCATGGTGATGTCCTGTTATCCCGGTGCCATCCCCATGGAAAAAAAATAGCAGTTTCAAGCACAGCCAAAAGTTCCACACACAACAGGAGTGCAATCTCAAACCAAACATGAAGAAAAGAGATTGTTTCCTAAATATCATGGGAGCAAGCAGGCACTTACTTGGAAAAATAAGTACCTTTCAATCAATGGTTCCCAACTTCACTGATTACACATCAAGAACTCTCAATGATTTCTTGAAAAGCACGTTCCCTGAGATCTCACTGATAGAGCACGAGCTGAGGTGTAGAGTGCCAGATCACTTGTAGCCAATCAGAAGGTAAAATGGGATGGTGGTGGGATCTGACTACGGATAAAGGGGGCCCAGAGAACCCGCTTGTGCCTTTCTTTCAGAAAACGCATTCCCTGGACCCATCTTTCTCTCTACGGGACCACAGGAAAGATATGACTGCATGAACCTGGGCAGGGCTTAATACAGGAGGGCATCTCTGGGCTAGGCAGAACCCAGACAGGGCTTGGACGCCCAGGAGGGGATAAAGTGCTGAGTTCAGGACTCTTACCCATGCGCACATAGTTGTACTCAGAGAGTGGGAAACCCGAGACTAGACAACAGGAGCTGCAGGGATACAGCTCAGAGGCCCACCTGTGGTATGAAGCATAGGGATCTTGGCCACATGGGCAGCTGGGGCCAGAGACTGGGAAGGCAGACACGGGATAAAGAGCAGTGCAGAGACAGGACCTGGTCATCTTTCCAGGGAGGCAAGCAGACTGCATGAAATAGGACAGGAAAGTCATTCACAGGACCGGGCATTGCCAGGGACAGGACCTGATCATCGTTCACAGGAAAAGGAGAGCCTGGACGTCTGGGCTCTACAATAGCCCAGACTTCATTTTCTATACAATAAACTTTTCTATACACTAAACTAACTTTCAATCTTGAGTTTTGTATCACAATCTTTCATACAATTGTCAAGAACGCACCAGCACAGGAAAATCGAGCTAACATCACCACCTGGTCCCAAGCCCCAGTTGAGAACTCAATAAATCTGAAAGTTGATTCCATATCAGTGAAAGATGCAATAATAATTTAGTTCAAAGTTGTTAAATCTTTCCTTTTTGAGAGAAGATGATTTTGTAAATTTAAACATTGAAGAGGGTTGGGGTAGAAGCCCAGTGGTACAGAGCTAGTCTTGTGTTTGAGAGATCCCAAGTTTTTTTCCTCCACATACCACACACACACACACACACACACACACACACACACACACGAGAGAGAGAGAGAGAGAAGAAATAACACAACAAAATGTAATTAAAACAAAAATAAAAGAAAATCAGAAAAAACAATTTACAATCATAGTTTTGTGAGATGATGGACATTTTCCATGAAAGAACACAATTTATAAAACTGACATGAAAAAAATATCATAATAATAGAAAGAAACAGACATGTACAATTCACTGCCCCACAAAAGGTTATCTAGAAAAACCAAAAGTCTGTTTTTTGAAATGTATAATAAATTACTTCAGTTACATTCCCCAAATAAATGAGATCTGAAGTAAATCAACAATATATAGAATAAAATGAGTTACTACAGTCATAGAAAATATTATAATTACAACAAATTCACTAAACAATACATTTTATGATAATAAATTTGAAATCATACAAACTCCCAGAAAAATATCTAACCTAAACCTGATATTCAAAGAAATAGGAATCTGCATTATCTAATTAATAATGAAGAAAAATGACTGGCAGATTAAATTCTTTCAAAGAAAATCTCAGGTCAATACTTTCAGGCATTTCAAAGACAAATTAATTCCAACTTTATCAAAACTAAGCCAGAGTTGAGGAAATCAGGAAGTATCTCTCACATTTATTACAAGTCACATAACTCTGATATCACAGCCCAATGAAAACAACACAGAAAAACAAAAGTTACAGAAAATTACAAATATAGATTAAAAAATTCTAAATATTTACAAACAAGAGTCAATCCCAAATTTAAAAAGATTACAATGGCAAGATCAACATTTCAGGAAGGTCAAATTGTTTGATGTTGGAAAACCTGTATCGTTCAAAACTTAAAATAACAAATAAATATATTATCTCAACACATACAGGAAAAGATATAACATCACTGAGGATCTTTCCTGTTAAAACAACAAAGCATACCTACTGAAAATCTACACTAAGTATCATTCTTAAAAATTAGAGCATGGAGTTTCACGAATAAAAATTTAAAAAATAATTTAAAAATTTTAAAAAAACACTATTTACATCCAAAAAAAAAAACAGAGCAAGGAGGCTAAAATGACAGTAAAACAGGTAAGGGAACTGCCTAGCAAGCATCTAATCCAGGTTAGATACCCAGCACTTTATATAGTTGCCTGTGCACTGCCCAGAATGACCCCTGAGCATAGCGTCAGGTGTGATCCTCTCCTCAAAAAGAGTAGAACATGAATAAAATTCATACCAGAAAACAGCAAGAGTGGTTCTATAATTTCTATCCAGCACCGTGCTGATAAGAAAGCTAAATAAACCCAGACTAGAAAAGTATATCAAAACAGTTATTCAGAAGTTATTAGCCTAAAAAATTCCAAAAGAATTTACATATTGAAATTCATAAAAGATTTTACCAAAGCTCTTAAGATAATAAAATAATGCACTAAAATAAATTCTATTTAAATATCCCAGCAATGTATAAGAAAAATTCAAAATTCTAAGTTATTATCTATCACTGCATAGAAAAGCATGAGGTCTCTAGAAACAAAGCTAGAGACACTAGAGACACCTGGGGATGTGGTACAGTCATGGAATAACTCTTACAGGCATGAGGTGTCTGGTTCAATCTCTGGCATCCCCTGCACCCCAACCCCCCACTCCTACACACACACACCATGAAGAATAGTCCCAGGGGATAGTGTTGTGATTAACAGTGTCCCACAAACAAGGCTGGGAAACCCCAACAAAGCAACAAGAACAAACGGAAGGAGGAAATACATAAAAGTATGGAGGAGGCGGTGGGGAGGGGGTATTAGAGGGAACCTGGGCATACTGGTAGAGGTAAGGGGACACTGGTGGTGGGACTGGTGTTGGAACATTTTTTAAACAAAACTTTTTTAAAACATAAAAGTTAGCCTGGTGTTCTTTTGGGAGGGGCGTTGGTTTGGGGGCCACATCTGGTGATGCTGAGGGTTTACTCCTGGCTCTGCACTCAGCATATATTCCTGGCAGTGCTCAGGGGACCTTATGGGATGCCTGGGATTGAACCCAGGTTGATAGTGTGCAAGATAAGTGCCCTACCCACAGTATTATAACTCTGGCCCACACCTTTAAAAAAAAATTATAAAATTTTATTTGAAAGACATTAAAAATCAGATTATGGCGAGTATGCTTTAATTATCACAAAGAAGTTATCTCTTCAGATAATGACCTATAGTTTAAATGTTATTTTTCAAAAATTATACAGGGAAACTATGAGCCACACCTGACTGTATTTAGGGCTTACTCCTGGCTTTGTGTTCAGGGCTTCCTTCTGGAGGTGATCAGGGTACCATATGCAGTGCAGAGGACTGAACTGGAGTGGCCACAGGCAAAACAAGGGCCTTATTCCCTGTACTATCTCTCTGGTCCTGTCAGCAGTAATCAGAAGAAAAAGATAAGTCGATCTTGCAAGAGCAACATAGGGTTCCTATGTCAGAGAACCTCAATACTTAACAGTAAAAAGAGTGAGATTATTTGCAAATGCAGAAAGAGAAAACAAACTAAGAAAAAGGCATATGAAAAGTTGGAACCACATTCACACATCTGACTGATAAAAGAGCTGATGATGATCACTGGTGAAAGAATGGATAACTATTCAATAAATGAAATTTGAACAACAGCTTCTGCCCATAGGGAAAAAATAAAATTAGACCACTACTTAACATCCTGTTTTAAAGGTAGGAATTTAAATCTTGAGTATGAAAGACAAAACCACAAAAAATATCTATAGAACTATATGTAAAACCACCTTTATGATTTCAAGAGAAGGGTTTCAAAAAGAAAACAATTGATTAAACTTCACCAAAATTATAAACTTTTCTACATAGCAAAAACAAAACAAAACAAAAAACCCAGGGAAATTAAAATTTGAAAAAAATTATTTGCCACACATCTGTAGCACTGTAGCAGTGGCACTGTCCTTCCGTTGTTCATCAATTTACTTGAGCAGGTACCAGTAACATCTCCATTGTGAGACTTGTTGTTACTGTTTTTTGGCATATCAAATACATCACGGTAGCTTGCCAGGCTCTGCCGTGTGGGCAGGATACTCTCCGTAGCTTGCCAGGCTCTCTGAGAGGGAGGGAGGAATCAAACCCGGGTCAGCCGCATGCAAGACAAACGCCCTACCCTCTGTGCTATCACTCCGCCTGCCACACATCTAAATAAATAAAATCAACAAAAATAGTTGTGCATTAAAAATAATAAAAAATATTTCCTATAGCACAGCGGTAGGGCATTTGCCTTGCACGCAGCCAACATGGCCGACCCGAGTTCGATTCCTCCACCCCTCTAGGAGAGCCTGGCAAGCTACCGAGAGTATCTCGCCCGCAAGGCAGAGCCTGGCAAGCTACCCGTGACGTATTCGATATGCCAAACGCAGTAACAACAAGTCTCCAATGGAGACGTTACTGGGCCCGCTCGAGCAAATCGATGATCAACGGGAGGACCGTGACCGTGACCGTGATATCATTAAAAAAAAAGCAACTAACCCAATAGTAAAAACAACAAAGAGCATATTAAGTACCACTTCAAAAAGGAGGAAGCCAAATGTAGACTGGCAAAAAAATTATAAATCATATATCTCCTAATAGCCAGAGAGGTTATTAGAGGTTATAATGTAATATATTAATATTACATTAATATATAATTTGTTACCACTTCTCTGAAAAGCAGTTGGCATCATTCTATGAAGCTAAATTAGCTCAAACATAATTTCCTGGCAATTCCACTTAATAGAGAGTCTACTGATACTACTACATTTTTTGAAAAATTTAAAAATATTTTGGAAAACTAAGAACACTTTCACAAATGCAAGACAGAGTAGACCCAGAAGTAAGAATGGACAAATTTTACATGTGATTAGGTTGTTTTAATGACAAACTCACCACAGGACTCTAACCAGTTTGAAATACATACATCAAAACACTAGCATTGTCCATTACAGTGGACAGTCATTAATGCCCTCTGCATAAGAACTCTGAATTTGACAAAGCACAATTTAACTGGAAAACTCATTCCTGGATGTCTACTCTATGCCTGGATGTCTACTCTATGTCCACAGAGACACCAAAACTTTAAAAATAAATAAATCAATTTTTTTAAGAAAGCCCTGCTCTCGGAATTTTTCACACTAAATTTCTCAAGACAATAGCTTTTGGAATTTCAAGATATCCTTTGCCTATCCTCAGAATTCACTCTCCAAATCCTGTGGATCTCTCCTCCTACATCTATCTGCCAATCACCACATCCTTGGCAAAGGATCAGTTCAAGATCCTGGCCCTGCCCTTGTCAGACCTTTATTATCTGTCCTCAAGGCATACAGATCAGGACAGAAACAGTGCTGAATCCCCACTGGCAACAGTACTCTTAAGAATCACCACCTCTTGGATTTCTGGCTTCACATTAAGCTGTGAGTCCCTGGAGGACAGGAGGACAGCCACTTCCTTTTATGTCTCTCCAAAGCCGAGAGCCCCAGTATAATTACAGGAGTTCTGTTTCTGATAGAGGATGTGAAGACACTAAATTTTTACACAAAGGAAAGACTGAAAATTGGAGTGATGCCTATAATGCTCCCTACAGCCTGGTCTTTGCCAAGCTTTCCAGCTACTCTTAAGCCTCCAGCAGACAGTATTCCCTGAACCGCTGAACAATAATCATTTTGTGGATTATTACAAAAATTCCAGGCTCAGCTAAGTCTGGAAAACCATGGATTAAAGCAATTGAAGTAGTTTTTTTGGCGGGGGGTAATACTAGACACATATTTAGTGCTGTGATTTAAGCATCTGCGAGAAGGGAATTTGAGATTCTGCAATCTTAAATTCATTTAGCCACAATTACTCTTTCCCATGGAACACCTATGTGATGCCTGCACTACAGATATTTAGAAGAACATTCCCTGAAGTAAAGCAATTTCTGTTAAGGAATTCCATCTCATGCTTTATTCCCCTCTGCCCTTCCAGCTTTCTCAGCACTTATTCCTGTCAGCTCTAGCCTTATGATTTGGTCTTGCACTCCCCTTCCCTTCCAGAGTGCTGTTATCCCTGTTTATAAAAAGTTTCTCTTTAACTTTTGAAATGTTTTGTCATACTTGTTCCCCTTGAATTGAACTCAGCAAACTTGTGCAATTGGGTCTTAGTCCCCAGAACACGACAAAAGCACAGATAAGTCTATTCCCAGTACTGCTTCTCTACTTTTTAAAGTTAGAAGGAACACTGCTCAGAGCAACTTCAGTACACATTTTGCAGCTTCTCTTAAAACAGATGCTTGCCAATGATCTGGTTATGGTTCTTATGGTTTCTTAGTCAACTGCAAGTCATTGGCGTGTCAACCTTTGTACTCATTAGGTTACCTTCTAAGTCCTAACTCCTGTGAAGTCAAGGCATGGGCAGACACTAAAGAGCTGAAGTTCAAATTCTGAATAAATCTGACGAGATTTAAATGAAACAAATGGAGAAATGCTTGGTACATGTATTGCAAATGTCTTCAAAGGAAAACACAAAACACGGCATGAGGAATAGGCAAAAGCAAACAGGAGATCTGTCAGAGTCTTGTCAGTGCCATTCTATGTACAGAACTGGATAATTTCAAAGAAAATCTCAACTCAAACTTCACAGGAGAATTTTAAGAGATTATTTAAATTATCATTTGTCTGAGACATGCATGCTGAAAGTAGACTATAGACCGAACATGATTGCTACTCAATGCCTCTTTTGCAAACCACAGCACCCAATAGGAGAGCGAGAACAAAAGGGAATGCCCTGTCACAGAGGGAGGGTGGGATGGGGAGGATGGGGGGGTGGGAGGGATATTGGGATCCATGGTGGTGGAGAATGGGCACTGGTGGAAGGATGGGTACTTGATCATTGTATAACTGAAACCCAAGCACAAAAATTTGTAAGTCTACAACTGTACCTCATGGTGTTTCACTAATAAAATTAAAAAGTAAATAAATAAAAATAAATTATCATTTGTCTTGAGACAAATGATTTTCCATTAAATTTGGAAGTCTCTATTGTTTAGTTTGAGACTGAGTTTACTTGTTATCACTTAACTTCTGGATGATGTCTTTATGGGACTAATAAACGCACACACACACACACACTCAATAGTATAGCATGCATATACTATTATAGCCCTCCATGCAGCTGGAACATAAAGTGGACAGTTTAAAGGACCTGTATTTGGAGTTACTATTTACTTTTATGAAATTATTAATATTCATGGGTCCAATTTAGCCAGTGCTGACTCCATTGGCAGCACCATTCCCTGTTGTAGCAACAGTCTCTTGAGAAAACCTGATGGCATTTCTGACAATTTATTCTGAGATGTTGTCTCCAGAAACAACTGTGACTCCAATAGACACAGCTCAGCTGTGTCAAACCTGACTGAGAAGCTTCTAGCCAATTTTGGGAGACAGCATTAAACTTTATTTCCCTCTGCCACCTTTAAGAGTTGTCCATCAACAAGACCTGAAAGGTACAAATATTTCACTCTGATCTTGATTTAATCCATGTTACTTCAGAACCAGACTACCTCACACCTTTGGGTACAGAACTTTTCCAACACACACACACACACACACACACACACACACACACACACACGGAGCTACCTCATCACAGTCACTGTCCTGATGAGGACTGGTTTGTTGTTGTTGAAATGGCAGAGTAAGAAATCCATTTGATGCCCAGATATAAGATATCTAAAATGATGAAGGAGCAAGCTTCTCAAACACACTCAAGAGAATTGTCTCTTTTGGCGAGGGGGGGGGGACTAGGAGGGTAGTGTGGGTGGGGAGAAAAAACAAGACTGAATTCAAATAAGTGATGATGAAGTTAATGATGTATATTAAACTCTTACATTCTTAGAAATCATACAATTAATTTGTTTAAAAACATACATGCTCAAGCGTGGTCAATGTGGAATATATAATGAATACTCTCAGAGGTTAGACATTTCTTTACTGGCCATTCCTGAAAAGAGGGTAATTACTATGTGGTCTACATGCTTGGAGAACCAAACCCTTGACTACAATTGGAAAACAGAGCACACTTGATCAGACTGTGTAGCTCTCATAAGGTTATTATAAAGCAAATCACCAAGCTCAAGAGACATCCAATTTTATTTTTCTTTGCCAATGGAAGTAATCTGAGGCTCAAAGATACAAATTAGCAGAATATTCTTTGTCGATACATTTGGAATCAGTGAAATGCTTCTTTGACAGTAAATACACTCCTGTGCCACTTTTGGGCGGGGGGGAGGGTCAAATCACAAATAGTTTTGTCACTTGAACATAAAAGCATGTCCCAAAGAGACTCCGTGACTTTGAAAGCACCCACTACAGCTTCTTACTAAATCTAAAACACTTGGAGAAGTAAGCAGAAGCCAGCCCTTTCCCAGAAGAGTAGCTTCTCATCCCAGTCATTCTTGCCAAACATCCTAGGCTTCCAACTCTCCTCTGGGAGCCACTCCAGTGCCATGCAGTTCATGGCCTGTCAGAGTCAATCCAGGTCCAAGGTGGCACGAGGAGAAAAGAGGAAGGAACTTCAGAGCACAAAACCATTTAAGTTGTAAATAACACATGGTAATATGAGGTTTGGATCTCACCACTCCTCTGCCTGGAGAGGTTTCACTTTCACTTATGACTCAAGCTAATCACATACAATTACTGCATGATTTACTGGTGGGAACCTACATTATAGTAATAGAAATATTCCATCCAACTGGCACTGTGGGAAGCACTAAGAAGCAGCCTGGGAACCTGCCATCCTAGAGGGCAGTAGTTTGCTCTCGGAAGGTTCCAGCAGGTGAGAGGGGAGGGGAAAACCCATTTCTCAGAGCAAAAGTTCAGAGCAGCTTTTGCGAAAATCAGGAGGTTTCAGGAACACAGATGCAGAATCTAAAAGGCATCTCACACTGGCTCCATTTCATGTCCAAATTTTCTTCAGCCCCACCTGTTAAACTAAGTGTAGGAAGAATCTCTTAGCAGAGCCAGTTTTCTGTCTGTTCTTACCTTTCACAGATCCATTTATGAGTCCTTATAAACAAGTGAGTCACTTTTTTTCCATCTGTATATAAACTTCTAGACCTCAATTACCTCCACCTTTTAATCAGTCATTACAATGTCAATCCATGTAAACTTCTGATCAATCAAGATCACTATAATATCAACATATAACATATGTTAAGCTTAAAGAAACAGAGGTATATCACCTACGTGGATGACAGTAGTACTTAAAAAATATTCCTTAAAAATACAGTAATAATGTTCCAAGAGTCGCTACATGGCAGGTGAGCATCAGCTGAGAAAGAATAATACAGGTATAACATTTCTACTCAAATGCTTACAAACAGCGTGGTTGTGCACAAAAAGATTATTTTCACCTACAAGCAGCAAGAAATTTCCTTTGGAGTCAACATAATCAACCATCAGCCAATACTTGAAAAATGATGTTGCATAAATATAAAGTCTAGATACCTTCAAGACCTTGAGCTTCTACTCAAACCAAGACTTATACAAAGTAAACCAAACTACATTAAATTTATTCTGAACCATTAGGTATAACTATCTACAATCTCTCAAAAGATCACTGTAAAATATATGCTATATGTATTGTCAAGCACACATATCACCTTACAATAAAAAATGAGATTTAAAATACAGTACTTAGTGGCACTAGTTACATGAAACTAAATGTTGTGGTTTTCAACAAAACAAATGAAGAAGAATCTTCAATGCAGGATGTGCAACTTAACAGTACAGTCACATTCTCGAGACTATCCTGTGCAAAAGTCAACATGTATGGTTTTCTCTCATTTCTCTTACTTAACAGTGACCTTGGGGACATTATTTATTTGCTGGGTCAGAAAATAAAAAGCAATTACACTGTAAAGTCTTGAAATCAATAGTCAACAACCCCAGATGCAAATACTGTAATTAAGCTATGACAATAGAGACGCCCTGGCATGTCACAGGTGAAACCACTGGCCTCTGACACAGCTTTTGAAACAAATTAAATCCCAAGAAAATACTCCAAGTCAGTTCTGGAAGCAGTCACCGCTCTAGTAAATTAAAATGAAGGATGATAAATAGGACCCCGAGACATTTCTTTCCCAATGATGATGCAACAGCCTTTGGTATGTCCAGCGTATTAGTAGAGAATAAACATCCTGTTCATTAGCCAATCAAATTGTTCAAGCTATCAGTCAGCACTCCATTTATCTGATTATCCTGAAAGTGTATGTGTTAAGAAACATATTTTACATGTATCAACATAAGGACTGTCTCAAGATTTCCTGTAGAACCATTCCCTCAAGGAGTATTTGGAAGAGTTTTCTATCATGAGTACATAAGCACTGGCAAGTTGCACTTAGCAAACCGCAGCTCCATCACTTAAAATGGTTAGCCTGAAGCCAAGCTTCATGGAGGAAATGATGAACACTGATGCATAAGAAATGAGGATTAAGGCTGGGGCAGAGTGGCAGGGAAAATTGACACTGTGAAATAAATGTCAAAGCAAATAAATGTTGTCATATCAAAAGAGGAAAGAGCTTAGTCTCTATTGATTAGTCATCTCCATGGAGATCAACTCTGTCACTTATTTTGGACACAGGGGAGTACCTGGATGGATTTGCTTGCCAACGGCTCTGTATTAGCTATACAATTTTCTCTGAACACATTATTTCCCACTAATTGCAAGCCAAACTAGAAACACTTCAAGGTCACAAAATTAAATCTCTGAATTATCTAACTTTGGGTTTATGTGACCATATGGTCTCAATTCACTTAGAAATAAAACATTAGAAGCAAGTCCAAAAAGAGAAAAATAAACAAAACAAAACAAAACAGAAAACCTACTAGGCTTGATTTCTCCTCCTAGTTCTCTGCTCAGGGAATAGAAAAAAGTGTCTTTAGCAGCAAAAGGATGGTGTGTGTGCTTAAGAAAGACTAATAAGAATTTCTCTCTTTGAAAGAAATTGTAACCCAGAGCTTTCAGTAGTATTAATACATCATTTTTTCAAAAGTCATGAATTTTGCCCTAAAATTAAATGAGGGCTGCCATAGGAAATGCTAAATTATATTATCCTTCTCCCAACATCTTAAATTCTCTCTCCAATATCAAACTTAAAAAAAAAAAAGATTGGGGCTGGAGCGATAGCACAGAGAGTAAGGTGTTTGCCTTGCACGAGGCCAACCTGGGTTTGATTCCCAGCATCCCATATGGTCCCCCGAGCACTGCCAGGAGTAATTCCTGAGTGCATGAGCCAGGAGTAACCCCTGTGCATCACCAGGTGTGACCCAAAAAAGAAATAAAAAGGATAATATACCCTGTCCTAGAGAGCAAGCAATTTATACTGTATGCTAGGTCAGTATTTCTTTCTCTGAAGTTAGGGGCTTTACACCAGAGAACAAGCCACAGTGACCAAAGAAGAAAATAAATAGAAGCAAGTTTATGGTTGTGGAGTGAGTGGGCAGTGAGAAAGGGCGAGAAAAAAAAGCAAGTGTCAGGGCTGGACCTATGTGTATATTTTCTCCACCACACTGCAACACAGCCTATAACTGTATGCCAGAAACTCAACTATGAATAACTCTGTAAAACACTAGGCCTTAGTAAAAAAAATACATTTCTAAAAAGAACATAGCTGCTCCAAAAGCTATAGAGTCACTGCAGTATTTGACCTGCATCATCTAGTCTAATGCAAAATACTTGGCAACTCTTCAAATGCCAAATGAAATCATGTAAAGGTATTTATGTTTTGAGCTATTGTTTCAAAATAAAAGAATATTCCTAAAAATAGAAGAAAATTTGTGAGAACTCTATCAACAAGATAAAATGATTAAAGAAAATGTTTCATCTTTTATGCCAAGAAAAGAGACATAGTGAATTTGTCTTTGTTATAATGTTTAATTAAAATATTTTCCAGGTCTATTTTCTTTTCAGTTATATGATTGGATATTTTAAAAAATGATTTTGTTGAAAAATAAACAAATGAAATTATGAATGAAAGTTTTTCATAGCAAAAGAAAATTGAGTTATAATAAGAAGCCATCTGATTGAATGGAAGAAAATATTTGCAAACAATATATCAGATAAATTCAAGATCTATAAAGCAGTCACAAAGTTCAACAGGAAAAACTCCAAGGACCCCATCCAAAAATCAGAGAGGAGATAAAAAGACACTTCACCAAAGAAGACATACAGGGAGCCAATAGACATATGAAAAAGTGTTCGTGGTCACTTACAGCTAGGTAAATGCAAATCAAAACAGCACTGAGATATCATCTCACCCATGACAATGACATATATCAAAAAGTCTATAAAGTTCTGCAGTGAAAACATTAACTGATTCAGCCTCTATAGAAAGCCATATGGAGATCTCTCAAAAATCACTGTCACTGTCACTGTCCTCCCGTTGTTTATTGATTTTGCTCAAGCGGGCCCAGTAATGTCTCCATTGTGACACTAGTTACTGTGTTTGGCATATCGAATACATCCCGAGTAGTTTGCCAGGCTTTGCCATGCGGGCAAGATACTCTTGTAACCTGCCGGGCTCTCCGAAAGGGGTGGAGGAATTGAACCTGGGTCGACCAGGTCAGCCATGTGAAAGGCAAACGCCCTACCCGCTGTGCTATCACTCCAGCCCTCTCCCAAAAAAATAGGAATAAAACTCCCATATGACCCAGTGATAGTATTTCTCTGTATCTATAACTCAAACACAGTAACATTAATTCAAAAGGATATTCATATTGATTCAAAAGGAATATACACACCTATATTCACTGTAGCACTTGGTATTTATAGCCAAGACATGAAAGAAACCCACAATCCCAACTATGAATAAATAGGTCAAAAGTAGTATAGATACACAATGAAATACTATGCAGCTCTAAGAAAGAACAAAATGATGCAATTTGCAGCAACATGGATGGAACTAGAAGATATCATGTTGGTAAAGTCAGTCAAATGGAGTGGGACAGATAGAGAATGATCACTATCATATGTAAGAGTCAAAGCTATACAAATCAATAAAAAGGGGTCAAAGGCAACAGAACAGCAAAGCTGATCCACAAAACTGAGTTAGCGTTGGTCAGGAAGGTGACTGAAACTGGCCTTAGGGGACAGAGAGTCAGCTACTCTGGTGATGGATTTGGTGTTAGAATTATGTAGAAATGAAACCATCATTAATAGTGTTGTAAGTCACTAGCCTTCAATGAATAAAGGTTAAAATTTTGTTAATTAAAAAGTAATTGTGTTGAGTCAAATTATGCCTCCAACTAAGAAGCCCACAGATAAGGTATCCACCAGACAATACCCGTGTGTTTTCTCTAGGAGCATTTTACAGGTACCCAGGTGCACCTTCATAGCTGATCTTGGTCCCTGAGCTCAAGGAGACTATGGGCTAATGAGAGTCAAGGCAAAGCTAGAGGATGGATATGATGGAAGAATTACAAGCCCAGTGACCAGCAGGTCACATCAAGAGCACACAGTCCTGCCAGATGATTCTGCCCAAGTATGCCATGAGAAGCAGGACATTAGCAATGCAAAGTTTGTAGGAGACTTGGGAAAAGCGGACTTGCTGGAAGCTGCACTGTGTCTCACAATAAAATAGAAACTGGAGTCCTAACCATGAGCACTCCAGCACGCGGGTCCCCTCAGAGAGAGTATCCTGTAAAGAGAGTCCAAAGGAAATCCCAAATCTATATGACAGGTGTCCTTATAAAATGGGAAATGTGAAACAGATGCATAGAGAGAGAAAGAATTGTAAAGGCATATCTGCAATCACCAGAAGCTAGGAGAGAGGCCTGGAGCACCTTCTCTACAGTCACAGAAGAAGATCTCTGTGGACACCCTGATCTTAGTCTTCTAACTTCCAGAGCTACGAGACAGCACATTTCCTCTGCCAAGGTCCTCCAGATCTGAGGACTTGGTCAGGGTAGCCTAAATTGAGGAAGGCAAATAATGTCATAGGAGACAGGAGGGAAAAGCGAGAGGTGCTCTGGCACAAGGAACGAAGGTGAGGAGAAATGAAAAGGAGCTGTGGACTGGAGGAACAGTGTCTCATTGTGGTGCCATAGTTTGGAGAGATTTTCTAGAAGCTGGGATTTGTTACCATAAAGAATCAAAGCAAGATTATGTGTTATGTTCTTAGAGAGAACAAATGGCTCTCGGGCCAGTGGGTCTGAACCCTAATTTGATGACAGGATGAATATTAATGGAAAGCTGACCTGTAGTTCAAAAAAAGGTTGGTCAGAAATAAAAGCTGAGGAAGATCACAGAGGTCAACTGCCTGGTGCCCCAACCATCACACAGGACGGTGTCTAGGAGAAGTCCAACCCAGCATTGCAAGAGTCTCAGAGCAGAGCCACTGCATCTGAGACTATTCAATGTTTACAAGTTAGAACAGAGTACTTTTGGGTCGTGAGTCTAGAACCTGCAATCAACCTGCTCAGAGACAGATCCTTTGGTCAGCCCAGGTCACAACCCATGTCACCTGACTGATGGAATTTTTCACTGTGGAATGTTACATTGACATCTGGTTAATAGAGCTTGTGAGCTAAGATGGCATCACCAGCCATGGTTGAGTCTGAATCCAGTAGAATAGGGTGTGTATTGGTACACTGAATTACCAGGTATTCACTCACGAGACCTCAGTACTGAGTGCATTGAGTATACATTCCGTCAGAGCAGAGGCCTTGCCCAGGGAAGTGGTGCATTTCCTCCAGGTTTCCACATAGGTCACTCGCAGTACTCTTCAGTGCAATCACACTGCATCTAGCATAGTCTTGTCCGTCTACTCTCTTCTGACTTCTTGACCTCATCGTGTTCAGGAGTTCTGATCAATATACTTCTTGGAGGTGAGGGTGATTCTGCCATTTCCTCTGTCCCACATACTCAAGTGGTTCTAAGCTCCTCATAATTGGGTTTCAGGTCACTTCTTTACAAAATATCCCTGACCATCCTATGGAAAATTAACCTTCTTCCTCCCCTAAATTACTCCATGATACACCACTTAATGAACTGTTGAACTCATGCTATACTGCTGATTCCCTTGTTTTGTCTATCTCCTTCCAATTCAACAGCGAGCTCACCTTCAGGAAGCTTCTATGTCCTTTTCACAAATTATTCCCATTGCCTAAAACCACAAATAGCACCCAGCTCAACAAACTTGTTGAAAAAGATAAAAACCTATTGTTTAGTGGACCTCCAATCTTGAGCTCCTAGGTTTGGAATAGCAAGTCAAAATCACTGTAAATTAAATTTGAACTGGAAAGAACATCTGAAACAATGGAACAGCTGAAGATCGAGTAAAAAAATACATTCATAGTCATGATTAAATTAAAAATAATAGAGTCCATGTACCAATGTGTGCTTCTGGTTCAGAAGTAGTTTTATATAACTTCTCATTATTCACAGATTTACACAGAATTCAAAATACCAGTCCAGTAATGAGACTTCCTTTTTAAAATATCCTATAAAACAAAGTATTGGTGAAATCTCCCTTCTCAAGAGGGAGCAACAGCCCATGTGGGCGACTGAATAGCAATTGCCAAGGGATACCCATTGTCCATTTGTCCCCCTGCTCCTTCAAGAGCATGAATGTTGGTTCCCACAGAAGGTGTAATTTCAATTATCTTGAATGCCTGTGTTCTGTATATTTGAAACCTCAAGGCTCAATTAGCAGCTAGAGTTCAGTCATGAGAGTAGTACTTTTAATTTTACACAATTGCTTCACACTGTAGAAAACATGAGATATAAAAGCGCTAGATTTTCAGTCCTATTTATACGAGGACATTGCTATACCCATTCAATCACTCATGGGTTTCAAAGACTGCCTATATTCATCCTCAAAAAGCCATCATAAATTTTTAAATAAAAATTTCTCTTATATAGTAGTACTTTTTATGCCACTTGATTATTGAACTTCAACTTGGGTCTTCTGATTTACAAGAACTGTCTCCAATTTTCTATTTGCTAAGACAAGCAGAGTCTTTATAAAATAGAAAAAAAATTAAATGAATCACTGGGAGATGTACAGTTATAAAGTTGTTCCAACAACCATCCCTTCACCTGTGCACATTTCCCACCACCCAGTTTCCCTCCTAACCACTTATTCACCCCACCCCACCAGCCTGCCTCTATGGCAGACTCTCTCTCTTTCTCTCTCTCTCTATCTCTCTCTCTCTCTCTTTTTCTCTCTCTCATTTTCCTTTTAGGCATTGTGGTTTGCAATACTGTTACTGAAAGGGTATAATGCATGTTACTTTACCTCCTTTCAGCACTCAGTTTGTGTCCAGAGTGATCTTTTCCAATGCTCATTGTCATAGGGGTCCCTTCTCTATCCTAACTGCACAAAAATCAAATCAAAATTGATTAAGTACCCTGACATGAGACCTGACACAGAGGAAAACTTAAGCAGAACTCTCCATGATATCGAAGCTAAAGGCATCTTTAAGGATGGCAAACCACTGACTAAGCAAGTAGAAGCAAATATAAATAAAAGCACAGCGGGTAGGGTGTTCGCCTTACAAGCGGCCAACATGGCCGACCCGAGTTCGATTCCTCTGCCCCCCTCGGAGAGCCCGGCAAGCTACCGAGAGTATTCGATATGCCAGACACAGTAACAACAAAGTCTCCAATGGAGACGTTACTGGGCCCGCTCAAGCAAATCGACGATCAACGGGAGGGCCTTTACCTTTACCTTATACATTAAAATAAGAATTTTCTGCATTTCAAAGGAAATGATGACCAGAATACAAAGACAGTCCATAGAATAGGGAAAATTATTTACACAACACTTATCAGATGATAAGGAGTTAATGCCCAAGACATACAAGTCACTAGCAGAACTTCACAAGAAAAAAAAGTCAAAAAAACAGGAAGAAGAGATGAACAGAAACTTACACAAAGAAGAAATACGAATGGCCAAAAGACAAATAAAAGTGCAAGACAAGTCTTAAGCCCACAACCTCTCTCTTAAGAACTCCCACCTTTCAAAGTACATTTTCTCACTGCTCACCTTCCCTACCTACATTTATGAATGTGACTACATAAATCAATCAAGTATAGTCATTGCCATAGTCAAGTTTTTCTTACACCATTAAAGAAAAACATAAATCAATTAGAATTTAGAGACAAATTCAAAGCAAAAAACTGTATCTCTTTCTGCTGGACACTTCCTGCAGATGGAAGTTCTTAATTTAGAATGGTAAGAGCTGAAAAATTCCGTGGAGCTGGAATGAAAGTGAAAAACTTAAGAGGATGATAAGCAAGAATCTTGTATTATCACTTTATTTGGATAAACTGACTTTCTGAAAAGCAATTCACAGAGACAAGACCACCCTCAGACAACTTGTACTGACCCATCTATTACAGATTATCACCATGAAAACACAAAACTGCATCTATACCCATCTGCCTCTACTGCATATAATTTGGTAAGTAGGACAATTGGTGCCTGGGAAATACATTTTCCTATATACAGGCAATACTCCACTTTATAGGTACCACTGAAAAGAGACACAAAGACCAAAATCAATTTTCTTGTTAAAATTAACTTGCTCTCTTAACAACATAAGCAAAATAGAAATTAAATTAAGGTGAAATTTTAAAAGGTAAAGCATATACTCACACAAAAATATAGCTAAAGTTATAACTTAATTAACCTGAGGCAGTTTCTATAATTTAATTTCCTATGAATTTCCCTCCTTTTCCTCTTTTATATTCATGAGTCTCAAGCTATAAATAGACGATAAAGTAACCGCAGACCCTTGCCTTAACCTATGGGTCTTTTCCAAGTCATAACGTCATATATCAAAGGATCATACAGACCAGCAAAGGTAAAGGTAAGGTAAAGGCCCTCCCGTTGATCGTCGATTTGCTCGAGCGGGCCCAGTAACGTCTCCATTGGAGACTTTGTTGTTACTGTGTTTGGCATATCGAATACATCACGGGGAGCTTGCCAGGCTCTGCCGTGCGGGCGAGATCCTCTTGGTAGCTTGCCGGGCTCTCCGAGAAGGGCGGAGGAATCGAACTCGGGTTGGCCATGTTGGCTGCGTGCAAGGCAAACGCCCTACCGCTGTGCTATTTAAATTTTAAAAAAAAAATTTAATTTTAAAAAAGAGGCCCTCCCTTTGATCGTCGATTTGCTCGAGCGGGCCCAGTAACGTCTCCATTGGAGACTTTGTTGTTACTGTGTTTGGCATATTGAATACTCTCGGTAGCTTGCCAGGCTCCAGCAAAAGAAAGAAAATTAATATAGATACCAACTAGACAAGTAGAGAAATAAAATAACAGATGAGTGTTAGAAAAAGAGAACAAGGGATTAAGATGCTTGCCTTGCACACTCCCGACCCTTGTCTGAACTCTAGCATGTCATAGGGTCCCCTAAGGCCTGCCAAGAGTGATCCCTGCGTACAAAGCCAGAAGTAACCCCTAAGCATGGTCAGGTGTGGCCCCCAAAGCCCAAAACTTACAAATGAAAGAAGCAAATCAGTTTTCTATTATAAGATACACTTGGAGCTTCCAGTTCAGTAAGTCTTAAGCACTCTCTATGGGCAAAATATTTTAAAGACTTCTAACATCAAAAAGTAGTGTGTTTAAAGGCTTTTGATTGTTTGATTTTGGTATAGGGAACAAACCTTGGGCCTCATAAAAAAAAGTGAAGTCTGTGCTTTACCACTGAGCTACAAGCACTGGTCCCCACACAAAGTTAAAAATGACCAAATCTGCAATCAACCAAGATGTCCAATGAGAGATAAGTGAGTGAGGAAGTTGTGGTATATACACATAATAAAATATCACACAGTTGTAAGGAATGATTAAATCATACAATTAATTCACTGCAACATGGATGGAACTGGAAGATATGATGTGAAATTACATTAGCCAAAAGAAGAAGGATAAACACAGGAGGATATCATTTATATGTGGTATTTAGAACAGGTAGATGAAGAAATGCAGTGTTTTAAAGGAGTTATGTTCAAGCGCTCATCAGGAAGGAAGAAGGGGCCCACAAAAATAACTTGATTTCACAGCTTAAGATCGTAGAAAATTACAGACAGAAGGAGCCCAAGTTAAGCAGGAGGAAGGAAATAATAGAATTTAGAGCAGAAATTACAAACTGGATTTAAAAGACAAAATCCAAAACATCAATAAAATCAAGATCCTGTTCTTTGAAAACAATAAATAAGATTGATAAATCACCAGCAAGACTCACTAAGAAAGAGAGAACCCTAATAAACTGAAACAGAAATGAAAGGGGAGACTTCACAACAGAAACCACAGAAATTCAAAAGATCATCAGAGATTACTTTTAGAGTCTGTATGCCAGAGAACAAGAGAACCTAGAGAAATGAATAAATTCCTGGATTCTTATAACCTCCTTGGATGAACCAAAAGATCTGGAATACCTGAACAGACCTATCACAACAGAGAAAATTGAAATGGTAATCAAAAGCCTTTCAAAAACAAAGGCCAGGTCCAGATGGACTCAATAGTGGATTCTTCCAAACCTTTAAAAAAGATCTACTGCCAATCCTCTTCAGACATTTCTAGGAAACTGAAAAACAAAAACACTCTCAAACAATTTCTATGTAGCGCATATCAACCAGATACCAAAAGCTGACACATATACTACAAAAAAAAGAGGATAATAGACCAATATCCCTGATGAACACAGAAGCAAAGATTCTCAACAAAATACTAGAAAACAGAATCTAATGACTCACCAAAAAAAATCATATAAAATGACCAAGTAGGATTCATTTCAGGAATGCAAGGATGATTTAATACTCGCACATCAGTCAATATAATACACCATATCAATGAAAGAAAAAATAAAAACCATATGATCATACCAGTAGACACAGAGAAAGAATTTGACAAGATCCAGCACCCAATCATGATAAAAACTCCCAACAAAACGGAAATTTAAGGAACTTTCCTCAATATAGTTAAAGTCATCTACCACAAGCTCACAGGAAGTATTATCCTCAATGAGGAAAAACTCAAAGCCTTCCCTCTAAGATCGGGCACAAGACAAGGTTGCCCATTCTCACTACTTCTATTCAATATAGTACTGGAAGTACTTGCCATCGCAGTTAGGGAAGAAAAAGCTATCAAGGGCATCCAGATAGGAAAGGAAGAAGTCAAGCTCTCACTATTTGCAGATGACATGATACTACAGTTAGAGAACCCAAAGACATTACCAAAAAGCTTCTAGAAACAGTAGATTTATATCATAGAGTAGCAGGTTACAAAACCAAAACCCGAAAGTCCATAGCCTTCCTACATACAAAGAATGAAAGGGTAGAGAGAGATATTAAAAATGAATCCTGTTCACAATTGTGTCTTAGTGTAGTATAATATTGGTAGGTACTTTCTGTCTTACCACAGGGTGCTTAGGTTTACTGGGTTGCACCCATTCACAATGCTCCCAAGGCACTCCTATTCCTCTGTATTTATCTGTAACCTCTTTCTTTGTGCTCTGCTTCCCCAACCTGTCAATCACCATTTTCTCCTAGTCAGACACAGTTAACTTGTAAATATTGCTTTTCTCTTCTCCTTATGTCCCTTATATAGTTACTTCAGAGCAATGTCCACTGGAAGACAGTTAATGCTATTGTAGCTTGGAAGTTAATTAACTCAGAATAATATTCACTTGGTAGCATCTGTTTTCTAGACTTAAGCCTCA
Source organism: Sorex fumeus (assembly GCF_029834395.1). Taxonomy (NCBI): domain Eukaryota; kingdom Metazoa; phylum Chordata; class Mammalia; order Eulipotyphla; family Soricidae; genus Sorex; species Sorex fumeus. Next base: position 81,440,447 of record NW_026606065.1, on the reverse strand, counting down.
GTTTAGCACCCCAAAAGCAGGGTCCCGATGATGAGGGATTGGATGGACCCAGCGCAAGCTGTGAATTACCCCAGCATAGAAATGGGCCAGGCCAAAGTGCCGTAGTACTTAACTATAAGTTAAGAGCATGGTCATGAACAAATTCTGTCACGGTTCAAAAAATTACAACCAGTTTATGACCCTGCTAGTGTTAGGAAAGACTACTCTGGCCTGAGCACTGTAGTCTGGATATGTAGTGAGATATCCCCCATGAGAGCCACCCTATAAGCTTAATGTATCTCTTACTGTGTCCATACAAAATGACTAATATTAAAATTGAGATGAAGGCTTAAATGATTATTGGACTAAGGATAGGAGAAACACACCTAGGTGGTATTTCACCCTTTGAGCTGGATCTCCTGGCTGCAGTGATCAGGAAGGGCTTTGATATGTTGATTGTGCTACCTGACCTGGGGGTGATTGCTACCACCCATTGCTGGGAGGTTAGAAGAGAAGAGAGAGACCTAGGCAGGGAGTGGGAGCACAAAGAGAGAGAGGAGCGAGGGAGACAGGAGGAGACAGGAATGAGGAGCTTAGTGAGACTGGAACAGGCATGTGGGGAGAATGGAATAAATGGCAATTGATCACCAACCAACCTGGCCCTCGTTTCCTCCTTTGTCCAGCCACAGCTTTGGCTGTCTCAGATGGGGAAGCAGCACAAGAACACCAAAGGCAGGCTATGAGAGAGAGAGAGCCCTAGGCTACCTGGTCATTTTGTGATTACACAACTTAGGAAATCAAGCACCTCAGAATCAACTTAACTAAGAAGGTAAAGGAATTTTATATAAAGAAAACTACAAAATGCTGTTCCAAGAAAAAAAAAAAGGAAATGGAGACACAGCCCCAGCTCATGGATTGGGAGAATTAGCATTGTCAAAATGGCAATACTTCCCAAAGCATCATACACATTCAATATGGTCCCTCTAAGGATACCTTGATATTTTTCAAAGAAATAGATCAAACACTCCTGAAATTCAAGCGGAACAATAAACCCCCAGGAATAGCCAAATCAATCTTCAGAAAAAAAGAATCTGGGATGCATCACCTTCCCCAACTTCAAACTGTACTACAAAACGGTAGTAATCAAAACAGCCTGGTATTGAATAGAAACGGACATGTACATCAATGAAAGGGAGTTGAACGTCCTGACACAGACTCTCAAATGTACAATCATTTAATCTTTGATAAAGGAGCAAGAAACGTGAAGTGGAACAAAGAAAGCTTCTATAAACAAGTGGTGCTGGGGAAACTAGGCGGCTACATGCAAAAAAATGAACTCAGACCTCTTTCTAATACTAGGCACAAAAGTCAGATCAAAATGGATGAAAGACCTCAACATGAAACCTGAATCCATAAAGTTTATAAAGAAAAATATAGGCATAACCCTCCATGATATTGAAGATAAGGGCATCTTAAAAGATGAAACACCACTGATCAAGAAAGTAGAAGCAAAGATAAAAAAATGGGACTACATTAAGCTAAGCTTCTGCATCTCATAAAAAAATGGTACAAGATACAAAGAAGGCTCAAAAAATATTATGTCTAATACCCATCTGATAAAGGGTTAATATCAAAGATTTATAAGAAACTTGTAGAACTTTACAAGAAAAAAAATTCAACCCCATCAAAAAATGGAGAGAGAAAATGAACAGAGACGTTCACGAGAAAGAAATACAAATGGTCAAAAGACACATGAAAAATTCTCTACATCATTAAGCATTGTGGAGATGCAAATCAAAACAACAGTGAGATATCATCTCACACCACAGAGATAGGCACACATTCAAAAGAACAACTTCAACCAGTGCTGGCACAGATGCAGGGAGAAAGACTCTTTTCTTCATTGTTGGTGGGAATGCTGACTGGTTCAGCCTTTTTTGGAAAACAATATGGCCATTCTTAAAAAAAAAAAAAACACTAGAAATTAGGCTCCCATTTGACTCAGCAATACCACTTCTGAGAATTTACCCTGGGGGACCATAAACAAACAGCAGAAACATCATCTATATGTTCATTGCAACATTATTCACAATATCCTGAATCTGGAAACAACCCGAGTGCCCAAGAACAGATCACCAGATAAGGAAACTATGGAACATCTACACAATGGAATACCATGCAGCCAATATGAAAATAAAGTCAAGACATTTCCTTATAAATGTATGGGCATGGAGAATATTATGCTGAGTGAAATGAGTTAGAAGGAGAGGGACAATTGTTGCATTAATTTGTGGGATATAAAAAATATTTATATAGTATGAAACTAGACAATAAGAGGTCATGTGGCCGCAAATGCAGCCATGTGCTTCCAGGAGCTTGGTTTTATAGTCTCTGGATCTTGGCCATTGGTTGGATTACACGGTAGTTGGTGGGTGTAACTGTCTAGCTACTGCAAGATGGGGGATCTGGGTGGAGGAGGCCCAGTCCCAATTCAAGCAGGCTTGGAGATCTCAGTCCCAGGTCCTGCACACCTGGGTTCCTCTCCAGTTCCTTCATGTGTAAGGCTCATCTCAGCATGTGGAAAGTGCTCTTTGCATGGCTGTGGCTGGGTTCCAGAGGTCTTCTTCAGCTACCAGGGTTCTGCTCGGGGCGGGGAGGGAAACTCAACCTGCCCCCCTCCAAGGGGCCTCACGAGTGGGAAGGAGACTCGACAATAAGAGGAACGACCTCTTATTGTCTAGTTTTTGCTCTCAGAGAACCCGGCAGGAAGTATCCTGCCCGCATATATGCCTGACTGGGAACACCTGTAAAGGTGATTAGAGGCTGCCCTAAAAGCCTCCATCCCTCTCAGAGAGCCCAGCAAGCTACTGAGAGTATCCCGCCTGCACAGTGGCGCCTGGCAAGCTACCCATGGCGTACTCAATATGCCAAAAACAGTAGCAATGATGGTCCTCATTCCCCTGACCCTAAAAGAGCTCCCAATATGCCATAAGGCTACACTAGCACGTGACAGGGACAAATGGAGATGTTATTGGTGCCCGCTTGAGCAAATCAATGAACAATGGGATGCAGTGACAGTGACAGTATAAAACTAATATCCAAGGTCAGGGAAAACAGGGGCCAGGAGGACTGATCCAAGGTTGGAATCTTGCCAGAAGAGTGCCTGGAGGGCAAAGGGAAGTTAAGGTAGAGAAGGGGCCAGTATGACAATAATAGCTGGAAATGATCATTTTGACAGGAATTGAGTGCTGAAGGTAGATAAAGGTATATACCTGACAACCTTTCAGTATCTGTATTGCAAACCATAATGCCCAAAAGGAGAGAGAAAGACAGACAGAGACAGAGAGAGAGAGAGAGAGAGAGAGAGAGAGAGAGAGAAAGTACCTTTGATAGAGGTAGGTGGGAGGTAGGAGGGAAACTGGGAATATTGCTGGTGGGAAATAAAATGTACACTGGTGAAGGGACGGGTGTTGGAACATTATATAACTGAAGCCCAATAATGAACAACTCTATAACTGTGTATCTCACTGTGATTCAACAGAAGGAAGGAAGGGAGAGAAGGAGGAAGGGAGGGAGGGGGGAAAGAGGAAGGAAGGAAGGAAGGAAGGAAGGAAGGAAGGAAGGAAGGAAGGAAGGAAGGAAGGAAGGAAGGAAGGAAGTTCCTGATTAACCTTCAAACCCACAGTACACGGAAGAGAAGAAAAAAAGAGTGGACTGGAGGTGGAGAAGAGACAGATGAGAAGTAATGGGGCCAGTTCAGGAAAATCAGGTACAAAGAAAGAGCCAGAGACTCGGCCACACTGAAATCAGGAGACTCAAACCTTAACAACTTTGTACATCACAGTGCTTTAATAAAAAAGAAAGCGGGTAACAAAATGGAAGACTTCATTAAACAATATCTACACAACACATCTGAAGAAGAAATTAGGTTACCTTTTAACAATTCTTAACATGAATTTGTTTTAGCCAAATACAAAAACCTACAGTTACTACATTGTACTTTTTAATAAATTGCAGAATCAAAAAAAGAAGTCTTTACAAATCAGCTTTTCTCTTAGACTAATAAAATTCCTTAGATCAAAGTAAACATCTGTAAACATTGAGTTCAGATTACTTCATGCTTTTTCACAATATGGGAAGGTGAGGAGAAGATGAGATCAGGATTCATTGTTTTCTTAGATCTCAAAAGATAATTTTCTACTGAGGTTTTTTTATTGCCACTTTTTCTTATTTTCTTTACTTTTGGCTTTCTGGCCACTTCTGGTGACGCTCAGGGGTTAGTCCTGGCACTGCACTCAGGAATTACTCCTTGTAGAATCTCAGGTTGGTCACATGCAAAGCAAGCATCCTATCCACTATACTAGTGCTCCAGCCCCACAACACTGCCACTTTTCCATCTTGCTTTTCTCCTTGCTTCTGCTCATGACCAATCCAAAGCTGTTGCTTCTCTCATTCTGACTTATCTTATTTCTTTTTACTCCTTCTCCTTAAGGAACTGAAACATGCCATTGCCAAAAGTCTGCTTAGTTCTTATGCTTCTCCCATTTGGCATATAAATCCCTCAAGGGTATTAAGGTAAAGGTAAAGGCCCTCCCGTTGATCATCGATTTGCTCAAGCGGGCCCAGTAACGTCTCCATTGGAGACTTTGTTGTTACTGTGTCTGGCATATTGAATACTCTCGGTAGCTTGCCGGGCTCTCCGAGAGGGGCAGAGGAATCGAACTCGGGTCGGCCATGTTGGCAGCATGCAAGGCAAACGCCTTACCCGCTGTGCTATCAAGGGTATTAATTTTTAAAATAACACATAAATTAAAAAATTAACTAGGCATAGTTGAATTGCCTCCACAGGACAAAATTCAGGGTCTACTATGAATTGTAAACACAGCAAAACTTTGGGGGTAAATTTTCTCTAGCTTCAGCATAAATTTGTTTTCTACAATTTGAAATTCTGACATTTCAATAATTCAAAAGAAAATAACCTCCAAGTCCCCAGAGGGAACTGTCACATAAGCAGTTCCATCCTCTACCTGATATACTCACACACTTTTTAAAGAAAAGTGGCAGAACTCTTCTTATGTATCTGGGACTCAGCTTGGTAAATAGCAAGATTAGCTATGATAAGAAAAAAAATCAGGAGCTGGAGCAATAGACAGTGGGTAGGACTTTTGCTTTGCACGTGGCCAACCCAGGTTCAATTCCCAGCATCCCATATGGTTCCCTGAGAACCACCAGGAGTAATTTCTGGGTGCATGAGTCAGAAGTAACCCCTGAGCATCACCGGGTATGACCCAAAAATAAAAATAAATAAATAAATAAACAGATAAAAATGACTTGCCCTACAGAGGGAGAGTGGTTTAGGATGGACAGCAAAAAAATATGAAATAACTATAAATAATGCCTCTAATTAGGAAGAACATGGGTTAGAGAATAAGCATACTTTGTTTTTAGAATGCACTGTTTTACTTAATAAATATTATGGATAATTTACTCATTGCCATATGTATACTCTGATACATTTCAGATTTTGAAACTCTCCTAGTAGGATTCCTATTAATATATTTTCCACAAGAGCTGAATTTATAATTAAGAAATATTTGTCACATGGATGAAATTAAAAATAAATGCACAAGATGACAGAGAAAAAGAGAATTACTTTTATTTTTCTCGTCTTTTAAACATAAATATTAAAACTTCATGTGCACATGTCTTGCAATGCTGGAATAAGAATCAGTGTGGTGCATTTATGGGGATTACATTTCTATAAAAGGTATGCATTTAAGAAAATGGTACTTAAGAGAAAGGACTTAATCATTCAGTTCCACAAAGTACCTTGAGAATTTCCAAGAACAGAATTTATAAGCACCAGCCTATTTTTAGAAAATCATTTTTGGTCCACACCTGGCGTTCTCAGAGCTAAGTCCTGGCTTTGTGCTCAGGGGTCACTCCTGGGGTTCTTACGGTGACCATATGTGGTGCTGGGCCCTGGCTGGATCAGGGCCAAACAGATGAAAGGATAATGCCTTAGGTGCTGTACTATCTCTCAGGTCCCAGCCTAAAACTTTTAAATGAGTATATTTACCTCTTAAAAATTAAGATAATGGTATAGAAATACTAAGTAGCAGAAAGGGTTGAAGAAAATAAAAACAAAAACAATAAAGTGAATCAAATAGTGACTAAATGTTGAGGCTCATCTGTACAATGATGCCATCAACACCCATCCTAGAACATAAAATGGCCTTTGACCCACTCACATGAAATTCATACATACTAAAATATAAAAACTAGTTACAATTAGGACATTTCTCTTTTTAATTAAATATTCTTTTCTTTGACTTATCTCAAGATATCTTCTCAGACAACTGGAAAAGATAAAGGATAATACAACATCTCGGGGAATAGTGAGTATAACAAAAAGAACTAGACCCGTACTCCTAGTAAGCATGGAAAATGACAGAAACCAAACAGTGAGATTAATTATGTATCTTTTCCTATTTGCAAGTACACTCACTGCTCAATACTTTGGAGGGGGTGGTCCTCCGAAGTTACTCCTGACTCTGCACTAATTGATCATTCCAGGCAGTGCTTGGAGACCATATGAAGTGCTGGGAATCAAACCTGGGCTAGCTGTGTGCAAAGAAAGTGCCCTACCTGCTGCACTATCACTCTGCCCTGCTGCACAGATCTTAACTTAAGCTTCATTAAGATAACTTCTCATCATAATGACCACAGTGTTACTGAATTTTTAAAGGATTTGTTGAAGATACAAAGAATTGTGGTCTCTTGTCCTCTGGTTTCATATAATCTTATTGGAGGAAAACATCACCCCTTGGTTTATTGATTTCCATGTGTTCCCCTTAAATATATCTTCCACCTTAGGTTATTTCCCGTCTGTGTAAAATGTAACCTGCAGAATATCCTTGAATGAGAATCAACTGGTATCACTCTCAGTTTTAGCTTTTTTTGAGTATTTTGTTTTGTTTTCCTTGGGCCGCACCCAGTGATGCTCAGAGCTTACTCCTGGCCTCTGCGCTCAAGGAGCATTCCTGGCTGGCTTTGGAAGCCATATGTGGTGCTGGGAGTTTAACCCAGGTCAGTTATAGGGTGCAAGTTCTGTGCTCTAGTGCTGTAATGCTATCACTTGGCCCCTTTTCTTTAGGTACTTTGATTTGGGACTTGTTCATTGCTCTCTCTCTCTCTCCTCTCTCTCTTTCTCTCTCCCCTCTCCTCTCTCTCTCCCTCCTCCCTCCTCTCTCTCTTTCTCTTTTCCCTCCTCTCTCTCTCTCTCTCTCCTCCCATTGTAGTTGCTATTAATGGTCCTGCCGCTCTGCTGCTACTCTTTTTGGTGGTACTCAGTGGTCCCACCCTATACATGGCTGCTACTCAAAAGCTGTAGGGAAATAAAAGAAGTCATTCACAAAGTCTAGAGTATTAGTCTCATTCCTAACATTTTTCTGCCTAAACCCTGCCCCAAGCATTACACAAATTTAATGAATTCACAATAAAAATAACCGTGACATTTTAAAAAGACATAGATAAAATTCTGTTGAAATTTGTATAAAATAATAAACCTTCGCAGAATAACCAAAGAAATCCTAAGGGGCAAAACATGGGAGGCTTACCCGTCCCCAATTTTAAATTGTACTATAAAGCTGTAGTAATTAAAACAGTGTGGTACTGGGATAAGGACAGATTCTCAGACCAATGGAATAGAATTGAAAGTCCTGATAGAGATCCATAATATATGGACAGTAAATCTTTGACAAAGGATCAATATATATATATATATATATATACACACATATGAAGTGGAGCAAGGAAAGTTGCCTCAACATACCAAAACCAAAACAAACAAATAACAACAACAACAAAAAAAAAACCCTCAAGCCCATTTCTGACAACATGCTCAAAAGTCATATAAAAATTAATTAAAGATCTTTATATCATACAGGAATATGTGAATTATACTGACAAACATATTAGCAGACCTCTTCATGACACTGAATCTAGAGGCATCTTCAATGATTCAATGAGATTGCAAAGCAAATAGAAGCAAGGATAAATGGTACTACATCAAATTAAAAAGTTCATGCATGGCAAAAAGAAATGATGACCAGAATAAAAATACACACCACAAACTGGAAGGAAAATATTTGCCAACCACACATCTGACAAAGGGTTAATGCACAAGATATATAAGGCCCTGGTAGAACTTAACAAGAAAAAAAAAAGCAACCCCATCAAAAAACAGGGGAAAGAGATGAACTGATATATCCTAGGAGAAAACACACAGGTGACCAAAAGATACACTTAAAAACTCTCTGCACCACTTATCATCAGGGAAATGCAAGTCAAAGCAACAGTGAGATGTCAACTCACCCCAATGAGACTGGCACACATCACAAAGAACAAAAACAACCAGTGTTGATGGGGCTGTGTGGAAAAAGGAACCCTCATCCACTGCTGGTGGGAATGTCACTCTCAACCTGCCAAACTTCTTTGTTTGTTTGTTTGTTTGTTTCATTGAATCACTGTGAGATAGACCCCCTACAAAGCTGTTCATGATTAGGTTATAGTCATACAAGGTTCCAACACCCATCCCTCCACCAGTGTACATTTCCCAGCACCAGTGTTCCCAGGTTCCCTCCCAAAGCCCCGACCCACCCCTAGAGGCAGGTGCTTTTCTTCTCTCTTTCTCTCTCTCTCTCTCTCTCTCTCTCTCTCTCTCTCTCTCTCTCTCTCTCTCTCTCCCTCTCTCCCCTTACTCTCTCCCTCCCTTCCTCTTTATCTCCCTCCTTCCCTCCCTCTCTCCTTCCTTCCCTCCTTCCCTCCCTCTCTTTCTCCTTCCTTCCCTCCCTCCCTCTCCCTCTCCTTGTTCTTCTCCTTCATCTCCCTGCCCCATTTTGGGCACTGTGGTTTGCAATACAGCTGATCCTGTTTTAAAATTTAAAGTAACTACAGTCCAAAGTAGTTATTTTTTGGAACTGTGGTGCCAGCCACCAAGAGAAAGTTTATCACATCTAAGGTCATAACACCCTGAACGAACCCAATCTTGTCTGATCTTGGAAGCTAAGCAGGGTCGGGCCTGGTTAGTACTTGAATGGGAGAGAGTTCATCAGAAACTCAAGTGAAATAAAGCATAGGGATTTATACCATCAATATCTGAGTTCTTGGGTACACTGAGAAACTGCCTTTCAATGTGTCGCCTAAAATACTCATCCATGTTCATATGGTCTTTTACAGACATACTAGGACATCTAGTCAAAATCCTGGGCCAGAGAAATAGTATAGTGGTAAGGCATTTGCTTTGCACGTGGCTGACTTGTGTTTGATCCATGGCACTATATGTGGTCCCCCAAGCCTTCCAGGAGTGATCCCTGAGTGTACAACTAGGGGAAAACCCTGAGCACTGCTGGGTGAATCTCCCAAACAAACAAAAACAAATCCTAATGCTGCCTTTGTAGATGTACACGCTTATAGGTGAGCAAAATGAGGGAAAATTTAACATTCAATTATTAATTCCTATCAAAAGTATGGGAACCCATATGTAAGTAACCTGCCACAGGCAGCAGAGATAAGCAGACTAAATATACAGAAAAGGCATATTAAATTAAAAATACATATATATAAATAATAATACATATATATACATATATATATAGCACATCACCTGTTGTTAGTGATACTCTGAAAAATAGTAAGAAGCTCTCTCCTTTCCTCACCCATAAACACTGGTCACTATCCAATTTGTGTGCTTTAGACATAGATATTAAGACTGATGAGGAAAAATTCAGAGGAAAGAAAATGTCTTAAAATATTCTCACCATGATAGTGTTGCAAAACAAAAAATTTCAATTTTAGACTATTCTCATAAGAATCACTTTATTCTTCTGTTCTCAGTGATAAAAAAAACAGGAATATATATGTAGATATACATATACATAGGAATATGTGTATATACGGCACATTTTGTGATAGAATTATGACAAAAATGATAAATTCAACAAATTCATATGCAAACAAAACCATAACAAACAGCAAAGTAGGAAACACCAAATAAGAATTAGATTAGCAAGTCAAGTGTTATTTTTTTTGTACCAAATTTAAGAAGTTTTTGTTGGTAAATTGGTATTTTGTTTAACTCTGCCAAGCTCTTCAAGTTATTTCCTATTTATAAAACCATCTTGACCATTCTTAGTAAAGATACCTTATGTAATAAAAACTATTTATCTCATATATCCACTTTACAAAAATACCCCCCAAATTTGAATATACTGGAATATAAAGTTTTCAAACCCTAAAACTACAATCTAATATCACCTTCTGAATATGCCACATAAATAACAGAGACCTTTAATTTAATCTACACATGATATATAAATGTATACAGTTGTGAAATAATAACTCCACATACTCATAATTTTTTTTAAAAAATGAACTCAGGAAATAAAATTGTCTGGAATTATTGCTTTGGTATTCTCATATAACTACAGAGTTCCAGTCCTACTCGAACCTCCTGGTGGAGATTTATCAATTGAGTCTTGTCTACTACTAAAACTATAATTAAACTGTACAGTAAGCTATTTAAACGTCTGCAATAATTTCCTTTGCAAGATACACCAGACTTCAGTTTCATTCTGCAAAATCATCTTCAATTACATATTTAATCTCCGTATTATTGCTTAAATTACACACACACCATCCTGGCTGGAGACCCTGGCAGCAGCTGCCACACATTTCAAAGGGTTATTATTATGTTCAATAGGAGCCACATGTGCCAGTCGCCACAACAATTTGTACCCTATGACCTAATGCAACCTATCTGGGATTTTGTTAATGTTTTTCAAAAGGTACAAAGGGTGATTCCTTTACTCATGATTCAGAAACTGAAAAGATACATTCCAGAAGGGAGACAGGCAAGAACTATATAGTTTTCTCTCAAGCTCACCAAACAGGTAACTCTTCAAGGATTTGAAAAACCTGACAAGAAAAAACCATAGCAAATATTGTTCTTAAAATTTAGAGTTCATTGAGGTCGCTGGAACATAGAAACAATAAAATAGTTCATGTTCATGCACCTTGAACCAAAATATTGTTCTAAAAACCATAAAAATTTTTAATAATTCAGGGTTGGGGCGATAGTACAGCGGGTAGGGCAATTGCCGTGCACACAGCCAACCCAGGTTCGATTCCCAGCATCTCATATGGTCTTCCCAAGCACTGCCAGGAGTATTTCTTGAGTGCAAAACCAGATGTTACCCCTGTGCATTTCTGGGTATGACCCGAAAAGCAAAAAAAAAATTTTTTTTTAATAACTCTTTTTCCCAGTCCTAATAATTTTTTTTTAACCACTGACTTACTGGTTTGGTGGAATTTTTCCACAAATGTGAACAGAATGGTAAGAAAATCTCTGAAATGTTGTTTAGACTATGATTTTAGAACTTTTAGAGTCATTCCTGAGCAACTGGAGTGCTTTGTGCCCCCAAATGCCTCACTGTTCATCCATAAACCACCCCCAGCACCAAGTAATCTCATTTGTTTGTCTCTGGATAATTTATTTATGATCATAAATAAAGAAATAAAAAAATAAAGAAATAAAGAAATCTTAATAAAGATCATAAATAACTCTCAAAAGAGACAAACAAGTTACAGAGATTCTTCTGGGCTCTGTGCAAGGCAGAGCCATCTGGGCAACCGGGAAGGATGAGAGTTGGCCCAGTGCCTGCCCAAACAGAACCCCAGCAGTTGAAAATGTCCATACTCCACAGTGGTCACCATGCTTACACCACTGCTCAGGGCCAGCTTTACCTAGAAATTTATCTTTTCTTATAGGCAGTAATATTCCACTGTGTATGTATATACGTACGTATATACACATATATATGTATGTATATACGTACGTATATATATGTATATACGTACGTATATACATACGTACGCTGGCATCTGCTGCATCCATTGAAGACCTTATGGTACAAGCACGAAAGATCAAGTACGACATCATTGGTCTGACCGAAACGAGAAGACATCAATCCCATCATGCTGTTTTCGACACTGGAGAAGAACTGTTCCTTGGAACATGTGATAAAAGAGGTGTCGGTGGTGTCGGTATCCTTGTCAACACAAACTTAATCACGAGCATTGATTCATTTGAATGCCTAACAACCCGAATCGGATGATTACACTTGAATAAATGTGGCTCACTACTGGCAGTTTCTATCTTTGTTGTCTATGCACCAACATCCAGTTATGGTGAAAGAGAAACTGAGAAATTCTACATGGAGCTGGAGAAGTTCTATAAAGAAGATCACACCTTCTACAAGATCATTGTCGGTGATTTTAATGCCAAGATAGGACCAAGAAGATCAGTCGATGAACTCCACATCGGAACCCATGGCCTGGAATGGAACGAACAGGGTGACAGACTGTCTGAGTTCATCATGTCAACCAAAACCTTCCATGGTAACTCACAATTCCAAAAGGCTGAATCTAAACGTTGGACATGGGAGTCTCCCGATGGACGGTTCCACAATGAAATAGACCACATCATATTCAATCGGCGGTTTTGCCTAACCGATGTTGCTGTTGTCCCAAAATTCCAAACGGGATCAGACCACCGTCTTCTTCGTGCAAAATTCTACCTCACAGAACGAGGAGAAAAGAATGCAAGGTTTAAGAAGAGGACTCCCAGAACAACCACCAACTGGGAGCTCTTTGGCTCTATTGCGGCAACATGGGAAGATGCCGTCATTGACAACATTGATGAGGAATACGATCGAATGATTCAGCACCTCCATGATTGTGCAAGGAATGCCAAGAGAGAGATAACCACAAAAAACCGTCTTTCTTCAAACACTCTTGAACTTATTCGCCAACATGGCTTGGCACGTGCCTCAGGCAACCACAAGCGAACGTCCGAACTGGCAAAACAGTGCAGAGAAGCCATCAAGGATGACCTCAAAAACAGGAGAGCAGCAGTACTGGTAGATGCAGCAGAAGCTGGGAAAAACATTCGTAATGCCCGCCTGTCCTTCACCAACTACAAAACCAAGATGACTGCCCTCCGACATCATGATGGATCTATCATATCTTCCAGAAGGGCAATGGAGAAGATTATTCATGACTTCTACTCAGATCTCTTTAATAGCCACATCCACTTGCCCACATACCACATACCACATGATGGATATGTCGTTCCCAATGTTCTCCCTTCCGAAATCCAACATGCCATCTCGTCGGTAAAGAAACAAAGAGCACCTGGCCCAGACAAGATCAGACCTGAACATCTGAAGAACTTACCATCAGTACTCATCAATACATTGGCTCGACTCTTCACATGCTACCTATCTGAATGCAAGGTTCCATCCCAATGGAAAACCAGCAGGACTGTACTACTATACAAGAAAGGAGACATCCACAACATTGGCAACTATCGCCCAATCTGCCTATTGTCTGTCATCTACAAACTATTCACTCGAGTCATCCTGAATAGGATTAGCAGAACACTAGATGAAGGACAACCATGTGAACAAGCTGGATTCCAAAAAGGATTCAGTACCATCGACCATATCCACACAATAACCAAGCTCATTGAGGTATCTCGGGAGTTCAAGATGCCGCTCTGTCTAATGTTCATTGATTTAAAGAAGGCCTTTGATTCTGTTGAGATGGAAGCGGTCATGGAAGCCCTAGCCAATCAGGGTGTACAAACTCAATACATCAGGATCCTTCGTGAGCTCTATTGCGGATTCACTACCAAGATCTCACCATTCTACAAAGAAGTAATCATCCATATCAAGAGAGGGGTTCGGCAGGGTGATACCATTTCACCAAAACTCTTCAGTGCCACCCTCGAGAACATCATGCGACGACTGGAATGGGAAAACATGGGAGTGAAGATAGATGGTCGGCAACTACACCACCTCCACTTTGCTGATGACATCGTTCTAACAACACCAAACATCAACCAAGCGGCACAAATGCTGAACGACTTTGACCGTGAATGTGGAAAGGTCGGACTACAGCTGAATCTTACGAAGACAATGTTTATGAGAAACAGCCTTGTTCCTGACGCTCCATTCGCTCTCAACGGAACCACCATCTCCGAATGCAACAGTTATATATACCTAGGTCGAGAAATCAACATGATGAATGACCTGGCACCTGAGTTGCGCAGGAGGAAGAGAGCGGCTTGGAATGCCTTCAAGAGCATTGAAGAAATAACTAAAAGGACAAAGAACCTCCAGCTACGAGCACATCTCTTTGATTCTACTATTCTTCCTGCATTAACATATGCCTCAGAAACCTGGACCCTACGAAAACAGGATGAGAACGCTATTCGGGTCTCTCAAAGAGGAATCGAAAGAACTATGCTTGGAATATCACGATTCACTCAAATGAGAGATAGAATCCGGAGTTCTGATCTTCATCAACGCTCAAGAATCAGGGACGCTGTCTCATTTGCCAAGACATCAAAAATTAGATGGGCTGGACACGTAATGAGGTTTACAGACAACCGCTGGACTAGAGCCATTACTGATTGGATTCCACGAGATATCAAAAGATCACGTGGACGCCCACCTATAAGATGGTCAGACTTCTTCGTCAAGACCCTAAATGATCGGTTTGAGGCTCTGCATGTTCCTAAAATGAACAGATACCATTGGGCTACGCTAGCACGCAACCGGGATGAATGGAGACGTTACTGGCACCCGCTCGAATAAATCGATGAATAACGGGGATTAAGTGATAAGTGATTAAGTATGTATATACCACAATTTCTTTAACCATTCATCTGTTGTTGGGCACTTTGGCTATTTCCAGATCTTGGCTACTGTAATTAGTAGTTAAAAACAGCATTACTCTGTGGCTGAAAAAATAGTACAGAAATTAGAGCATTTACTTTGCATGTGACCAACCCAGGTTCCATCCCCAGCACCACATATCATACCCTGAGCACCACTAGAAATGATCCCTGAGCAAAGAGTCAGGAGTAAACCATGAGCACAGTTGGGCGTGAAGCCTGCTGCCCCCCACTCACCTCCACCCAACAGGAGCAGTATTTATTAATTTGTGTTCCTTTTCAATAGAGTTACTTACCAAAAATAAAATTCAGTGGTTGAGTAAGTTTGGTTATCAAAATGTGAAAGATTCACAGTGCAACTTGCATAAAACTTGCATAAAACTTACAGATAAACTTGCATAAAACTTGCATAAAACTTACAGATAAGCCTGTGTAATTTGGCATTACTCTGTGTTCCCAAGTTAGGCACAGATTCCAATTTGTTATCACTGTCACTGTCCTCCCATTGTTCATCAATTTTCTGGAGTGGACCCAGTAACGTCTCCACCATGAGACTTGTTGTTACTGTGTTTGGCATATCAAATACGTCATGGATAGCTTGCCAGGCTTTGTTGTGTGGACGAAATACTCTCAGTAGCTTGCTGGGCTCTCCGAGAGGGGCGGAAGAATCAAACCCTGGTCAGCCGCATGGGCCGCATGCAAGGCAGAAATCCTAGCCGGTGTGCTATCACTCCAGCCCTCCAATTTGTTTAAAAAAAAAACATTGTTTAGGAAGATGCAACAACTGAAGTCTATGGAATTAAAACTGGATCCATTTTGTTGGACCAGGCAGATCAAGACTCAACAAATAAGGGCCAGATGGTAAATGGCATAGACTCGAATTAGAGAAATAGTGCAACTGGTAGGGCACTTAGCTTGCACATGGCCGACCCAGATTCAACCCTTGACATACCATATGATCCTCCTGCACCAACAGGAATAATTCCTAAGTGCAGAGCCAGGAGTAACCTCTGAACATCACAGGGTCTGGCCCCAAAACGAAAAACAAAAAAAATAGCATAGACTCTGTGGGACACTTCTCTGTGTTACAAATACTCAACTCTACCAACCTAGCAGCATCCTCAACTCTACAACCCAGTAGTGACAGGAAATATATAATTACATGTGACTATGATGAGTTAAACCTCATTTACAAAAACAATAGTCAATGAAATTCACCCCCAGAGTAAGGGTTTGTTGATCCATACTTCAGGGGCTAAAAATCATTTACATTGTATTTTCTAATAAGCCACATAGTTCCTTAAATCAAGGGCTGTGCATGAACTGTGAAAAGATTGCAGGTGTAAACAATTGAAAACCATTTGTGTAAAATACTGAAAATTTACAGCTCCTAAACTAGTTCCGTGTCACATAAGTAATAATCATTTGTGATAGGACTACATCAAATTAAAAAGCTTCTGCACAGCAAAAGATACTCAAGCTAAAATAAAACAACAACCTAGTGAATGGCACACAATCATAAATCAGATAGAGCTGATATCCAAGATCCATAAAGCATTCACAAAACTTAACAACAAAAATCCAACAATTCCATCCACAAATGGAGCAAGGGGATGAAAAGACACTTTTGCAAAGAATACATACAGATGGCAAATAGACATATAAAAAAGTGCTCACCCTTGCTTGTAATTAATGTAACAGTGAGGGAAAAGCAAATCAAAACAACATTGAGATATATGCATGCCAGTGAGAATGGCATATATCAACAGCCAGCGTTGGCAGGCTTGTGGTGAGTAATGAACCTTCATTCACCATTGGTGGGAATGTCTGGTTCTATCTCTATGGAAACAATATGGTGGAGTTATCAAAAAAGTTAGGAATAGAACTCCCATATAGCCCAATGATAGCACTTTTGGGCATCTATTCCCAAACACAAAAGCATTAATTCAAAATTATATATACACACTATGTTCATCACTGCTTTCTCAGTACAATACCTGAGATACGGAAACAACCCAAATGCTCAATTACAGGTGAATGGATTAAGAATTATGGTGTATTTTCTATGCAGCTCTAACACAAAATCATGTAATTTGCTCTGACATGTATTGAACTAAAGAATATCATGCTGATCGAAGTGACATCTGCACTTATTTGTTCACTGCAGCACTGTTTATAATAGCTAGAATATGGAAAGAACCTGAGTGCCCGAGAACAGATAACTGGTTAAAGAAACTTTGGTACATCTACACAATGGAGTACTATATATCTGTTAGAAAAAATGAAGTCATGAAATTTACATACAAGTGGTACTACATGGAAAATATCATGCTAAGCGAAATGAGCCAGAAAGAGAGGGATAGACATAGAAAGATTGCATTCATCTGGGTAACATAAAGTAACAAAATAAGAGACCAATACCCAAGAACAGCTGTGATAAATACCAGGAGGTTCACTCCATGGCTTAGAGGCCAGCTGCACACTCTAGGGGTAAAGGCAGCTCAGATAGAGAAGGGAGTACCAAATAAAGGATGCTGGGAAGATCCGCCCAGAATGGGAGATGCATGCTGAAAGTAGAATATTGACCAAACATTATTGCCACCCAATGTCTCTTCTGCAAACCACAGCACCCAAAAGGAGAGAGAGAACAAAAGGGAGTGCCCTGCCACAGAGGCAGGGTGGAATGGGGGATGGGGGGGGGGGTGGGAGGGATACTGGGATTGGTGGGTTTGGAGAATGGGCACTGGTGGTGGGATGGGTACTTGATCATTGTACAGCTGAAACCCAAGCACAAAAACTTGTAAGTCTACAACTGTACCTCATGGTGTTTCACTAATAAAAAAAATTTAAAAATTTATAACATATTAAATATAATATCTACTCAAAGGATTTCAACTCTATAAACAGTATCGGGGAGGGAAAATTTCCAAGAAGCTTCCGCAGTTTTAGCCATCTATGGTAAATATTTTTTTTTAATTTTTCTATTAGTGACACACCATGAGGTACAGTTATAGACTTACAAATTTTTGTGCTTGGGTTTCAGTTATACAATGATCAAGTACCCATCCCTCCACCAGTGCCCATCCTCCACCACCACGTAAATATTTTAACTCAAAAAAATTACAGAAAAGTTTTAGTATTTATCTGAAGCTCATGGAAGAGTACATAACTATGTATACACATGCTATTGTTTGTGTACTCTGATGAGCATCTCCACCCAAAAAGGTTTCATTTCTCTAGACCTAGGATTCTTACAGGAATTCACTGAAAGGGGATAAAAGTGGAAAACAAATATGCTCCCTAAGATAATAAGAAACAACCACAACCAAATATTAGTACAGAGTTTAATAAACCATGAAAATACATAAAATGGAAATCGCTATCTCTATAAAAGGGGTGAAAATAAATTTATTGACACATATAGAATCCAGTCAAGAGAGAAAGAATAGGTTAATAAGAATATCTTCTATGCATAATTTCATTTTTTAAGTAGCTACAGATACTGTAGCAATGTCCTCCTGTTGTTCATCCATTTGCTTGAGCGGGCCCAGTAACATCTCCATTGTGAGATTTGTTACTGTGTTTGGCATATTGAATACGTCATGGGTAGCTTGCCAGGCTTTGCCATGCGGGCGAGATACTCTCAGTAGCTTGCCAGGCTCTCCGAGAGGGGCAGAGGAATTGAACCCGGCTCGGCTGGTCTGGTTGCGCACAAGGCAAACACCCTACCACTGTGCTATCGCTCCAGACCCAGCTACAGATACACAAACATTTATAGCATATGCTTATAGTTGCACTGTCAGTGTGAAAAAAGGCAAAACTACAATCATATAATTAAAGTTTAATGTATAATTTTATATTAAAATGTTAAATATATAACATACATGTTATTGTTCATACATATATGAATATATGTAAGTTATGATACATATAGCTATTTTGAATATAAGACAGTTAGAAATACATATTTTGTACAGAAGATATATAAGTATATATAAATACAGATATAAAATATATTCCTTTACTTGCAACAGAAACTAAATTTCCTTGACTACTGACCAAATCCTTCATTTGTGGTGTTTTGAATAATAAGAGCCTAAGTAGTTTTTCTTTTTTTCTCATTTAAATCTACATATTCCTGCTTTCATTGAATATGAATTCTGAAGAGGTTCAATGAGGTTTAAGACTATTAGATTGCCATAAAAATCTAAATTATCCCTAGAACAAAGCTCGATGGCTACATTCCAATTAATCAAGTGAAATAGGTCCACCGCTTGTCCCAGACACGTCTCACAAGTCCTTCCCCACCAAATATGCCCAGGCCTCCACAGGTCACCACGCACAGGGACAAGAGTGCTCAGAAAAGTCACTGACAAAGGAATCCCACTGACTCCAGCTCCCAACAGAAGAATCTTTTCTCTCAGAATTCCCTGGGTTCCTTGGAAGAGCAAGGCAGGTTGTTTGCGCGGCCTGGGAAATGCCAGTTGTTGACGTCAAACATCTTTCACGCTATTCCTCCATGGCTCACCCTGCCATCACTGGTCCTCTTCCCTGAGGAAGCAGCAGCAGTGAGGGGTGTGAGGATTCTGTCAGGTGCCTGTCACTCAGTGCAAGCAATGCTTCTAAGGACACCATCAGCCCCGCATATAGACCAAATGCTGGCCCAAGGCCCATGCCTTAGTCAAGGATCATTTATCACAAATAAATCGATTGGATTATCTACCACAAATAGACCTAATATATGGAGATAATTTTCTAAGTAACTACAGAAAAACAAAAACTACCACCAACTCTGTGTGTAGGAAACAAAAACATGACCAATACATTATAAAAAGTGTAGTACATAGAAGTTTTAAGTTTCCCACTGACTCAACTCATTAAGTTCAAGTTTGAATTACAGTGTATCTCACTTTAATTCAAAAAAATATGTAAGAAAAAAATTTGGAGAATTCGGTAACATTTATTTTTTACAAAGGAATTACAATAAATATTATTAAAACTCCTAAGCAGTTTTCTATGTTTTACAATAATGAATTAAAATTTCTTCTCAGGAAAAATATATCCTTCTTTTTGTGACTTGACAAGAATACTGTGTAATTTATACAGTAACATGTCAGAAACAGCTGAATTTCATGGAGATATGGAATAAATATCTTATATTTCATAATCTGTCCAACTACTTGTTG
This sequence comes from Sorex fumeus, assembly GCF_029834395.1. NCBI lineage: Eukaryota > Metazoa > Chordata > Mammalia > Eulipotyphla > Soricidae > Sorex > Sorex fumeus. The sequence continues at coordinate 81,420,482 of NW_026606065.1, read as the reverse complement.
CTTTGAAACTCTAGAAAGATTCTCAGTAGGTCTTCCATACAAATTACAGTGTTATTTTCTCTATAGTATTTCAGTAGGACAAAAAAGCACTTCCCAAAAGTCTGTATACTTTTTTTTATCTTTTATCAACAAACATCACCAGTTAATAGTGAAATTGTTGAGAGTATTATAGTCTTTAAAATAGTGAAATTTTAAACAGTACCATATTCTTTTAATGTTATGGTTTTTATAAGTTGCTGATCAAATTATAGCTTTTATTCTCTTGTTCATAAGTGTTAGTTTTTAAATTCCAGCCAATTCTGATAGTTTCATAGTATCACTTTTAATATTGCAAGATACCAGATGTACTTGGGGAAAGAGTCATGATTAATGATAATAGCTTTGTGGGTAATTTTTAAATTTATTTAACTTGTCAGATCTTATCATTGATTGAACTCATCAAGTTGCCAAAGAAAAGCTTGAACTAGCACACACATGTCAAACAATGCTTTACTGTGACTTTCACTTACACTATTGTTAACCTCAATTTCTCTTTTTTTTTCCCTTTTTTATAGGAATCCTTTTAAGGGCCATTTGATGCCAGTCAGTTTCACCAAAACTAAAAAATAGTCCTGAATAAATCCATTTAACCAAAACAAACAAATGGCCACATTTCTCTAGAAGCTAAATGAGACCAAAGTGCAAGAATCCCTGCACTGGGGGGTGGGGAGGACGGGGGGGGGGGGAGGAGGAGGGATAGCACAGCAGGTAAGGCCCTTGTCTTGCAACAGTCCACCGAAGTTTGATCCCGGGATTCCATATAGTCCCTCAAACTCATCAGGATTAATTCCTGAGCACAGAAGTTGGAAAAATTCCTAAGTACCACCCTGTGTGGCCTCAAAACAAACAAAATAAAAGAATCCCTGCACTGCCCCTCCTCTGAGGACTCCATTCTCCCTTCTCCTGCTCATTCCTCCCACGCTCATTTCTTGAGAATATGCCAGAAATAAAGAACGAATATGCCAGTTGAAACTCATATGTATTAGCAATAAAGGTGATATTTCTTACTACTTTTTAACACCCCAAAAAGAAAACCCCCTTTTCTTCTAGCATCTGAACAATTATATAATGCCTTTCTGGGCTCCATGGTTGATCCCCCAACACAGTGAGGCTTCCTAGAACTCACTAGCTTATCTATTTCATGGAATTTAGCTGTCATTTTGGCAACAGTTGAGTGAATGAGAGAGAGAAAGAGAGATTTTCTAATCATTCATAATCATCTGGAGCATTACCCTTAAATTTTGATTTGCTCAAGTGAAGAAGATGGGTGCCAGCCAATGGATCTTCACGGGAAGACATTTATTTCCTCGCACTTTCATTGAGATAAAGCAGTGGATGCCAGGCCTAATGATTCTAATTCTTTTTTTTTTCTTATTTTATAAGGCAATAGCACAGCGATAGGGCATTTGCTTTGTGTGCAGCCAGCCTGGTCAAGCCGCGTTCGATTCCTCCGCCTCTCGGAGAGCCTGGCAAGCTACCGGGAGTATCTCGTCCGCACGGCAAAGCCTGGCAAGCTACCCGCGATGTATTCAATTTTCCAAATACAGTAACAACAAGTCTCAAAATGGAGACTTTACTGGGCCCGCTCGAGCAAATCGATGAACAACAGGAGGACAGTGACAATGACAGTGATTTTATACGGGGGTTAGGATGAGGGCGCATCTGGTCATGCTCAGGGCCTACTCCAGGCTCTGTGCTCAGGGATCACTACTAGTGGTTGCAGGGGACCATGTGGGAATCAAACCTGGGCCGGCCATATGCAAAGCCAGTGCCTTAATTGTTGTACTATCTCTTTGGTCCCGGTTTCTAGTTCTTCTACCACTTCCTGTCTTCCTTTCTCTTGTTTGCTTTAACATCAGAGCCCTAAAGCCTTAAAAGCTCATCTCAGGACAGCCACCAAGGAGGCACATCTGTATATACTGTACTGCACAAGGATGCATTGTACATCTAACTGACTGCTTTTATTCTACCAAATGACATTAGAGTGAGAAACAGTAAAATAACTTGAATGCAACTAAAAGAATGAGAATTTTTAAAAATGGGGAGCTGAAAAAAGAGAAGAGGGAGGAGAATGCCAGTCAAAAATATGGAGTGTTTTTTTCATTATTATAAAACAACAACAAACAGAAAAGGAAGCTATTCTCAGTAAACACTGAAACACACAAAAATTAATCTTCTTCAAAGCTGGATAAGAAAGAAGCATTCTATGGTTGGGGGTAGGAGGGAATTAGAAGTGTTAGGACCACATCTGGCAGAACCAAAGCTTATTTCTCACCCCTGACTTTGCTAAGGATCAAACAAGGTACAAAGTAAGCACTTAACCCCCACTATACTATCTGTCCACCCCAGATGAAATATTTTGAACAATGACTAAGTAAAGTCAGACACCATCCATAAAATCTTCTCAGTTTGTATTAGAAATCACTCTTTGGAATAAGTAGAACAAAAAGCTCAAGTTTACTGCAAGTCTTATAAATACTATTTAGAATAAAAGTCCATCTTTGCTTTGTAGGAAATAAGTTGCCTCCAAAAATGAAGGCTTATTTTAAGTTTGTGGATGCTATGGAATTATGAAATTATCAGGAAAGAAAGAAGCTCCAGATTAAAAATTCACTATTTTATTCATGCAAACACCAACAAGCTAGCAAAGTACTATCTTGCTATTAAATATTCCACTTATAAACAGTCATATTCTTGCTCCATGGATCTTACATTTATTCTAAGGAACTCAGGAGAGATATACAAAACACACACACACACACACACACCACCACCACCACCGCCACCAACACCACAACCTTATCGTCAAACCAAACTATTTCCTGGGTCACTGAATACCCTCCAAATCAGCTTCCACCTCTGTTCTTATAAGTATCTTAAGCCACTATGGGGTAGATAAATGTAAGCAGAATGTTCAGAGAGCCATGCTGCTCAGGTCACCATGAGCTAGTAGCATTGGAATGTTGGAGCAATAAGTGCAAAACATCCCATCACAATATTAATTTAAACAACTACTGTCACTTAAAGTTTGTACTGAAAAGAATATTCTAAACATCTCCTTTATAACCAAGGCTGGAGTTAACTATTTATCTAATAACATCGTGGGATGTTAAACCAGATTCAAACTACTCATTTTTTTGTTGGAGGAACATTGATATTTGAATAGTGGCTGTGATATGGTAACAATACTTTGAGAAGATGTGAAACTATACCTCATCCTAAAACACACACAATCATATAAACTGTTCTCAATAAAAAAAATTAAATCACATTTGTATGTATAATTCTAAGCAAGCAAAATTAAGGGAGTTTGTTTGTTTACTGAATCAGGGTGAGATACACAGTTACAAAGTTGTCCCTACACCCATCCCTTCACCTGTGCACATTTCCTGCTACCTATGTCCTCAAGTTTCCTTCTTGCTGCAAAATAAAAGTTTTATCATGAAGAGATGTTCTAAAATTGTTATTTTCATGTCGAATGATAAAGATAAAACCTTTGAAAAGATACTTACATCCAAAGAATCCTCCTTCAACAGGATAAGGGCCATATTTTGTGATACCAACCGGCAGGAATATCCTGAGGAGAAAGAAGTATCCACAATTGTGAATTTGCCATCCCATCCATGAATTCAGAAATTTTCAGTGGTTAACTTAATTCAGCTTCACTTCTTATATTTTCCTAATTACCACCTTAAGCCCAGTAGTTTATTTTGAGAAAATGGGCAAGAGTGAGGGATAGGAAAATTTAACACTGATTTTGATTCTTACAAACAACTTGAACTAGAACTGATTGGAAGATTTTCAACACTAAAGGCTAAAACCAATTATTGACAATTTTTCTTTGGCTCTTTATTTTTTTTGTCATATTAGTATAAGCCTTGTATTAGCCAAATAACATAAAACACTTTTGGAAGCCAAAAGGTTGCTTGAATTAGCATATGTATAAACTATACTATCAAGATCATTTCTTTACTGTTTTAAAACAGAAGAGAGGCCTCTTCCAGTTCGTCCCCTAAACAGCACCTGGCTTTCTCCTCCCGAGGTCAGTCATTATTTGAACCCGGGACTCCGATTTCCTCCCACATACGCCCCAGGCATCCTCTAGGATCATAGGCCGCCCTCTGTCCCTGAGCCTCTTCCAGTTCATCCCCAACACGATGCCCGGCTTTCTAACTTCCCCAGGTTGTACCCCCGCCACACACACACACACACACACACACACACACACACACACACACACACACACCCCAGGTACCCACGGGGGCGTGGTCTCTTCAGAAGTGGGCGTGGACTAATTTTGGGCCGGTGGACGCTGAGGCAGCTACAGGTAATTATTCATACCCAGCAATCTCGTGTAATATCTCAGTCTCCATACCACCACAACAACATGAAAAAACAACGCAAATCTCCACCACAAAGAGAGGACGATAAAGAGACCAGAAGCCTCATTTAGGTGTTACTCACCTAAGGGAGCTCTCTGAGAAAGAATTCAGATATGAAGTAATGAAGATGTTTGATGAACTCATGAAACAGTGAGACAGATATCCAGTAAATTAAATTAAGACATTAAAGAAACAATCGAGAAAATACAGAAAGAAATGAGAGCAGAAATTGGAAATCTACACACAGAAATGTCACGAATAAAAGATTCTGTAGATGAAATAAAAAACTCAGTCTGTGTGCTCAACAGTAGAATGGCTACAGCTGAAGACGGAATTGGTGAGCTGGAAAATGAGCTACAGGAAGCATACAGGCAACAAAAAAACAATGGCAAGAGACCTCAAAATAGCCCTAGAGTGAATCAGAGTCCTAGGGGATGATTCTAAGAGGAACAACATCAGAATCATTGGAGTACTAGAAGGTCAGGGAAACAGTCCCATTGAAAAAGCCGGAGTGCCAGCTAAAAAAGGCCCTAACAAAAACATTCCAAGATATATCATAGGTAGAATGATGGATGCCACAAATACAGACACAATACTGCAAGCAACAAGGTCAAAGAGGGAAATCACATTCAAAGGGGTACCCCTTAGATTCACAGCAGAACTATCAGAGGAAACCCTCAAAGCCCAAAGGCAATTGTGGGATACAGTGAAAAAAACTGAAATGAACGCTTCACCAAGAATACTTTATCTGGCTAAACTCTCACTCAAACTCAAAGGAACGGTACACTATTTTCTGGATAAACAACAGTTCAGGAATTTCATAGACTCAAAACCAAACCTAAAATAAGGGTTAAAGGGGCTACTGTAAGACAAGACAAACCCCCTACAAGCACAACAAATCCTTACAGAAAGATGACATAAAAAAAAATCCATAAAAACAATCTCTCTCAACGTCAATGGTATAATTCACCAATTAAAAGACACAGAGTGGCAAAATGGATTCAGAGACAGAACCAAACATTCTGCTGTCTACAAGAAACACAACTGAACAATCAGAAAAAATAGAGACTCAAAGTCAAAGGACAGAAAATAACCCTGCAAGCAAACAACCCCCTCAAAAAAGCTGAAGTGGCTTTACTAGTATTGGACAACACAGATTTCAGGTTAAAAAATATTAGAAGGGACAGTGAAGGCCGTTTTATATAATCAAGGGATAGGTACAGCAGGAAGAAATCACACTCCTAAACGTATATGCACCCAATCAGGGACCAGACAAATACCTACAACAACTGCTAACAGACCTTGAGAAGGACATTACAAGCAACACAATAGTACTGGGAGATTTCAACACCGCCTATCACCCCTGGAGAGATCAAGAAGATTAAAAATCAGCAAGAAAATAATGACTCTGAAGGAAGAAATAGAAGACAGAGAACTAATAGATCAATATAGGATTCTAAACCCCCCCCCCAAAAAAAAAGAATACACATTCTTTTTCAGTGCACATAGAACATTTTCCAGAATAGACCATGCACTGGGCCACAAAGCATACCTCAACAGAATCAGGAAGATAGATATTGTATCACTTTTCTTCTCAGACCACGATGCACTGAAGATAGAACTTAATTATGTACAGATGCAGAAAACCAAATCAAACACCTGGAAATTAAACAACTCAATGTTGAATGAGTGGGTCAGGAAAGAAATCAAGGAAGAAATAAAGACACCTGGAAACAAATATAATGAAGACACGAGCTACCAGAACCTATGGGATGCAGCTAAAACCGTGTTAAGGGGAAAATTTATAGCTCTGCAAGCATTTCTTAGGAAGGAAGAAAGGGCCCACATAAATAACTTTACTTCACGTCTCAAGATCTTGGAAAAGAACCAACAAAAGGAACCCAAACCAGGCAGAATGAAAGATATCATAAAAAACAGAGCAGAAATCAACGACATGTAAACTCAAAAAAAAAATATCCAAAAGATCAATGAAACCAAGAGCTGGTTCTAGAAGAAAATAAACAAGATAGATAAACCACTAGCAAGACTCACAAAGAGAGAGAGAGAGAGAGAGAGAGAGAGAGAGAGAGAGAGAGAGAGAGAAACACTAATAAACCGAAAGAGAAATGAGAAGGGGGATATCACAACAGAAACCAAAGAAATTCAAAAGATCATCAGAGACTACTTGAAAGTCTGTATGCCACAAAACAAGAGAACCTAAAAGAAATGGATAAATTCCTAGATTCCTATAATCTCCCAAGACTGAATCAAGAAGATCTAGAATACCTGAACAGTCCTATTAATATTAAGGAAATTGAAACTGTAATCAAAAGTTTCCCAAAAAACAAAAGTCCAGGTCCAGATGGATTCACTAGAGAATTTTTCCAGACATTTAAAGAGGACCTACTGCCAGTTCTTCTTAAGATTTTCAAGGAAATTGAAGAAACAGAAACTCTCCCAAACAGTTTCTATGAAGCTCATATCTCTCTAATACCAAAAGGAAACAAAGACACCACGAGAAAAGAAAAGTACAGACCAATATCCCTGATGAAAACGGATGCGAAGATTCTCAACAAAATACTAGCAAATAGAATTCAACAACTCATCAAAAAGATTATATACCATGAAGTGGTAGGATTCATTCCGGGGATGCAAGGATGGTTTAACATTCGGAAATCAAACAACATAATCCATCATATCAACAAAAGAAAAGATAAAAATCATATGATCATATCAACAGATACAGAGAAAGCATTTGACAAGATCCAACACCCATTTATGATGAAAACACTCAACAAAATAGGTATAGAAGGAACTTCCTCAAAATAGTTAAAGCCATCTACCACAAGCCTACAGCAAGCATCTTCCTCAATGGGGAAAAACTGAGAGCCTTCCCTCTAAGATCAAGGATGCCACTCTCTCCACTGCTGTTCTATACATTTTCAAAGATTTTCAGGTATGGAATTTTGGCAATAGTGGTGAATAAATAAAAGACATTCTCAAAATGTCATAGGTTGGACTGAAATAACTGAACTTTAGCTTTTTCATTGAGTCCTGAATAGAGAGTATATTTTATTTTCATTTATGAGAAGGGGGGATTGCAACTTTGAATATTTATCTCCGGTTTATTCCTTCTTTATCCCTAGAGACTCCCAGCAACTTCACACAATACAGACTCTACAAATTTACTGTAACAAATGCAATAGGATTTTCCAGTGGTTTTTCATTTGAACAACAGCTTCAGGAGCACACTTGTAACTTTCAAGTCCCAGCTTGATGTTTTATGTTATATTTTTCAATTGGAGCAAAAATGCCACTTAAGAACTGAAGTTTCACAAATATATCATGGAAAAATTCTCTTTTGCTAGTCACTTGAGGGGAGGGCAATAAATAAAACTACTGGCACCTTAATGAATTTCAATATACAAAACTAAATCTTTATGAGAAAAAACAGGTGGGTATATTGTTTTTAATTTGAATAATAAACTGAGATTTTTACTTCAATAATTATCACACAAACTCTTGCATTAGACAGATCACGGAAGTCTAACACAGACTTCAAGTTAGTTGTGACTTAACTAAGTCACAGTTAATTGTGACTTAACTAATGTGGCAAATTAAATTATGTCAATCCAAGTTGGGTGTGCTTGATTTCTAGTGTTTTTGGATAAAATGAGATCAACTCTTGGAAAAGGTCCAGGTCTGAAATGTCAACCCACACTTGTAAATTGAGGCTAGTTCTTTAATCTCTAATCTAACAAGACGACCATAAAATGACTGAGAAGAACCGCTGGGATTTCACTCTTTACTGCAACTAAAATTAACAGCACACTATAGAAGTGTTTAGTCTTTATACTACCTGAACATAATCAACATTCAAAGAAATAAAAACATTACACAGTCTATGGTACTTAAGGCAGGACTTGATTTTAATAATTCTCATGAGAAAATATTGCCACACTAAGTATCTCAGATCTTGAAATCACTGGTTTTTTTAAAATTCAAACTTTGGTTAAAATAAAGTTCTTTTTTACTGTCTTAAAATCTTTTAATTGCAATGCTCAAGGGTCATTTCCTGACTCTGCCCTATTCCTGGTAGTGCTCAGGGATGTCAGGGACAGAAAACAGGTCAGTCATGTGCAAGGCAAACACATATCTACTTTACCATTGCTCCAACCCCTATAATACTATTATTAATTGTTTTACATGCATATAACTCTGGCATTCTGACTTTTCTAAAAAAGCAAACTTAGGGACCAGAGTGATAATATGGTGGGTAGGGTGTTTATCTTGCATGTGGTCAACCTGGGTTCATTCCCCAGCACCGCATATGATTTCCCCAAGACTTCCAGGAGTGATCCTGAGTGCAGAGCCAGGAATAAGTCCTGAGCGTGGCTGGGTATAGCCCAAAAGCATAAAACAAAAAAAGCACGCTTAGTGAGTCAACAAAATCCATATTTCTTTGAAGATATTTTTGGAAGGGCTAAAATGGGTCTCTCCTTACCTGGGATACATCCTAGAATCTAACTAATAAAACTACTACCCAGCATTGGAATTCAGTGTGATTCCAAACCATCGGTGGTTATGTTCTTGGTTCTACATCTCTTTGTTGTTGTGGCTTCCGAGCCACAGCCAGCATGCTCAGGGATCACTCCCAGAGAGTTCAGGGACCACATGTGACACTGGAGGTCAAATGTGGGTTGGCCTCATGCAAGGCAAACACCCTACCCATTAGTATCACTCCAGTTTTCATTCTACTCTTCTCACAGATGGTTACGACCTGACTGTAAGTGTGAAACATGCCTCAAGACATCAGCAATGGATGATGAAAGGTGGTACCCAATCTATTCTACAGGGAATCGAAGAGACTATTTAGAGTCTTTCCTCATTCACCAATGATGAGACAGAACATGGATGTGAAAAATCCTTCATAGATCCACTCACAGGACCATTTTTTCACTCCAAATTTCTTCTGACCTTCTTAAAGGTGCTCTGTATGTGAAAAAACCACCTGTTTCAGACTTACTTTGCCATATCCCTCAAAACCAGGCTACCCTAACCCATCCTGCACTACTTTTTTTTTAGAGAAGAAAAATCTTCATGAAGACTCAAGTTTTAAGTCTTTTCCTAATGGTAAAGACTTTGCTGTTCTCTTCCAGATGCCATATTTTCCTTCTGGAGACTAAATAGCAAGTGTCAGAAGTACATGCTCAGATTTTCAGCACCTCTATGACTTGAGTTACATTGAACATAGAGGCTTGATCACCTGACTTGAGTTACATTGAACATAAAGGCTTGATCACCTGATCTTCCTATGACTCAGCTCTGTCATGAAGAAAGCATGTCACGTGTTCTCTGGGTGGAAGCTGAAAGTGAACATGCTGGATCATATGGTTAGATCTATTTTTAATTTTTAATACTGTTTTCCAATGAAGTTGAACTAACCTACATTTTCACCAACAGCATATGGTTTCTGGACATTTTGATGAGACCACTGTCATTGGTGTGAGATGTTAAGTCACTGTTTTGATTTGCATTTTTCTAAAAATTAACTATAATGGGCATCCTGTCAGGGGTCTCTTAGCCAACTATATATCTGATTTAGTAAAGTGTCTATTTAGCTCTTTCACCCTTTAGGGGTAGGGCTGTTTGTTTTCTTGTTGTTAAGCTTTGTGAGTTGTATATATATCTTGAATATAAGCCTTTGTCAGATGTATTTTATGTGAATAAATATTCCAGAGAACAACAAAACACTAATTCAGAAAGAATATGGCACACCTATGTTCAATGTAACACTTTACAATAACCAAGATTTGAACAACAATAACAAATGGGTAAAGGTGTGAAGGGGCTGGAAAAAAGAGTATGGTACCTCATATGGTCCCCCTGAGTATCACCCAGAGTGATCCCTGAGTGAAGAGCCAGGAGTAAGCCCGCGCACCAGCAGGTGTAGCCCAAAATAAAACAAAATAAAAAGATGTTATCAATAGATAGATAGATAGATAGATAAGAAGAAAACAATGCAGCTATCAAAAAAAAAGACAAAATATTTTCTTTTGCAATGACATGGATGAAATTGGAGGGGAACAGACTTAATGAATTAAAAGGAAAAAGAGAAATACTGAATAATGTCATATGTCATATGTCACTCATATGTGAAATAAACAAAAACAAGGTAAGGGAACAAAGTCAGACAAAAACAAACCCTTGGACCCTGAACATATACTTGAATTTCCCATAAGGAGAAGAGGCAGGATGACCAATGTGAGGAAAGGGGAATGAACTGCAGGGCAGGGCAGGGGGGAATATTGGCACTTTGGTTAGGGATGGAGTGTGGTAACATGTACTTTGAAAATGTGTGAGGTTGTACTCCTAAATATACCATATAAGCCATGATGCTTTCTCAATTTAAAGGGGGTAGTGAAGGGGAAAATGAGGGGGTCACTATCTCAAAGGAAATTAAATACAAAGACTTACATAGAGGACTTTACACACTATCACTGAGTATTATAGGTGCCATTTTTAATAAACAGGCTGTATAATTCTAACTTTCTCATCTATTTCATTCTCTTGTTCCATAATTAACTCACTACTCCCCAAATTGGGGCATAAGTTCCCAACTCAAGGTTTACTTCTGGTAGTGTTTGGGGGGGATCATATGCAATGTCATGATCAAACCAGAGTCAGTTGTGTGCAAAGCATGTGCCTTAATCTCTGCTCTATCTCTTTGACCCATAAGAAACTAAACTTCTAAGACTATAAGAAGTAATTTAAACTGTAGGAGGAGAAAAACAGAATTCCAATTCAGAAATGTAGTGCAATGAAAGTTGTTTAAAATGGACTATGCATCAGAATTTTGTTCTCACTTTTTCTTTATCCATTAGGGTAAAAGTTGTAGGCCCTAAAAACTTCAAATCTATTGTCTAACTATTTAATACATGTTTTTAATACATGTAATAAGGAAATGACAACCATACAATTCACAAAAGTCACAGCTGAAATTTCACTTTAGACTACCTGATGTCAAATCTTGAAGCTGATGAAGAAATCTGCCAGCTCCTTGAAACACAGCTAGTTAGCATAAATTCAAGTACAGAACACCAGAGTCTTGGCATTACACCAGCTCAAAACCATCTAGACCCACAGATGATTGTGCCTGCATAATACCTATAGGCTCACAAATCTTAGAACTGAATTTGACCAAGTATATTTACAAAGTGTAAACCAAAGTTATACCTTAAATTTTAGTTCTCAAATTATAATAAACATTTAGAAAGCTCATGTGCTAAAGGGAGACTACCAAGCATTAGGGTAGCAATGGAGAAATAAAAATCAGACTAGTGAGACACAGACTAGAGGTCATGGATACTTTGTTGGTGGGGTGAGGGTATGGTAACTGTGTACATCTATACCATAAACATTCAAATTATTGTAACATGTTACTTAAACTACACTGCAATAATTTTTTAAATAATAAAAATAAATAACAACCCCAGCATTTCTGGAAAACAATATGGGCATTTCTCAAAACACTAGAAACTGAGCTTTTATCTGACCCCACAATACCACATCTGGGAGCATATCCCGGGATAAAATAAAAAAAAAAAAGCAGAGTAGAAATGACATGTGCACCTGTATATTCACTGCAGCACTGTTCACAATAGCCAACCAAAATCTGGAAACAACCAGAGTGCCTGTGAACAGATGACTGGTTAAAGAAACTACGGTATCCCTATACAATGAAATACTATGAAGCTGTTAGAAAAGATGAAATCATTAAATTTTTTTATAAGTAGATGGACATGGAGAGTATCATGCTAAGTGAACTGCGTCAGAAAGAGAGGAACGGACAGAATGAGTGCACTCATTTGTGGAATATAAACTATCATAATATGAGACTGATAAGGACAGTAAAGACAATGGCCAGGAGGATTGCTCCACTGGTTCGAAGCCTGTCTCATGAGCTGGGGGAGAAGGCAGTTGGGATAGAGAAGGGACCACTAAGTCAATGATGGTTGAAGAGATGATGCAAGATGTGTGCTGAAAGTAGATAAAGGATCAAACATGATGGGCTCCCAGTATCTGTATTGCAGACCATAATATTCAAAAGTAGAGAGAGAGTAGGAGGGAAATTGCCTGCCATAGAGGCAGGGGGTGGGGTGGGATGGGGGTGGTGGGAGGGATACCGAGGACATTGGTGATATAAAACGTACACTGGTGGAAGGATAGGTGTTCAATCATTGTATAACTGGAATTCAATCATGAAAGCTTTGTATCTGTATTTCACGTTGATTCAATTTTTTTAAAAAAAGAGAAAAAATCAGGGGAAAAGATAACAACCCCAAATATTAAACATATCATATATAACCTCTAAATATATTTTCCTTTGTTCTTACTATATGTAACCACTAAGGAAAAGTCAATGAAGACTGGAAATCAATCCAATTTAAGGATGTCAAAGCATTCTAGTTTCAGGGGCAACAGAATAGAAGCACAGTGTGTCTTTGGATTATTATTGGCTCTACTTTTCTTATATCACCTAGAATTACTAATTCTAGGTACTTAATCATCTTTCCAAACATCTTTGGCATATCCTAAAAAACATATAAAACATAGTAATTTTAGAGAATATTCTATGACCGGGGCTGGAGTGATAGCACAGAGGGTAGGGAATTTGCCTTACAAGCGGCCAACATGGCCGACCCGAGTTCAATTCCTCTGCCCCTCTCGGAGAGCCCAGCAAGCTACCGAGAGTATCTCACCCGCACGGCAGAGCCTGGCAAGCTCCCCGTGACGTACTCGATATGCCAAACACAGTAACAACAAGTCTCATGATGGAGACGTTACTGGACCCACTCGAGCAAACCGATGAACAACGGGAGGACCGTGATTCTATGACCATTATGTGGAAATGACCAATGATAGCTCACATGGCCAAGGAGAGGAGGAATACATGACTAGATGCCAGGACTGCAATACATATGGTGTCTACCCCAGACCGCTTACCCATGATTTGACATAGATAGATAGATAGATAGATAGACAGACAGACAGATATAAAGAGATAGAGAGGAAAACAATGGCTCCTGGAGAAACCTATCAACTGCTAATATCATTAAAATGGATGTAATTATAAAAAAAATTTAAACATTTAAACTTAGAGAGATCGGGCGCGTTCAGGGTGGTATGGCCGTAGACGGGCTGGAGCGATAGCACAGCGGGTAGGGCGTTCGCCTTACAAGCGACCAACATGGCCGACCCGAGTTCGATTCCTCCGCCCCTCTCGGAGAGCCCGGCAAGCTACCGAGAGTATTCGATATGCCAGACACAGTAACAACAAAGTCTCCAATGGAGACGTTACTGGGCCCGCTCGAGCAAATCGACGATCAACGGGAGGGCCTTTACCTTTACCTTTTACCTTAAACTTAGAGAAAATATGCCACTAATTTCTTCAGTTAAAAATCTGAAGAAAAAGAAATTTAAAAAAAACAAACCTCTAAGTTGTCAGTGCTTTAATTTTATGTTCTATAAAAAAGTGCTTCTAACCTTCCAGGAAAATGGAAGAATTTTAATGCTTATAAAAATCACAGTGCTAATGCCAGCACTTCATTTCATTTGGTGAATGTTTTTCTTGATCTTGTGATTGAAAAAGTCTTACAAAACATCATCACTGGGCAACACAACTGAGGAAGCCACAGGCTTGTCAACAATACACTTTAAAGACAAAATAAAATACAAAACACCACACCGAAAAATAACTTTGAAATTAATTACCTATATTAATTGCAGTTTCTTGTTTGTCTCCCGTCAACACCCAAATCTTAATTTCTGCCTTCAGCAGAGTTGCTATGGTTTCTGGAACCCCTGCCTGAAGGCGATCTTCTATGGCTGTAGCTCCCAGTAGCAACAAATTCTAGATAAAAAAAAAATAGCACTTTCAATTAAGGATAGGGATACAATCCAGAGAAGCATCAACAACACAACCCTGGTGAAAGAAAGGCAGTCAAAATTTCCTGACAGCTATTTCTTCTGCTTTAAAATTCCAGAATAATCAATGCTATCTAGGTTGTGGCACATCAAAACTATTTCAATATGAGAACTACTCCTTCTACCCACATAAGTCAATATTAACTTTGTTCTTGGTGCATGAATATGGGACAGAAGAAGTGCATGGCAGGTGAGCAGATAGATGCTGATCTTTTGGATATTAATAGCCCTACTCTCTCACTTGTCTCATGAGTTGAGTTTTGAGAATCAAAGGATGGGAAAATCTGATTTCTGTATGTTACACTTATTAAGCAATATAGGACCTAAGAGCATGCAATAATGACTTTGGCAGAGAATAAAAACATCAAAGCACCTTAAGACTGAGGAACTATGGGGCCAGTAGGGCACTTGCTTTTGCACACAGCTGACCCAGATTCAATCCCTCACATCCCATATGGTCTCCTATTCCCTCCATGAGTGATCCTTGAGTACTGAGGCAGGAATATAAATCCTGAGAATAGCCATTGTGGTCCAAAATACTAAAAACTAAAAATTTAAAAATGACTGAGAACCTATAAATGCTGCCCCTGTAAGTCCTTTCCACGGTGTAAAAGGCTCAGTTCACACTAAGGTGGGCTGTGGATAAACAGAGTCTGGAGTTGCTCTGCCTCGTGCTCAGCAAGACAACAAAGCTTTGCCCAGAGGGCCTAGTAACCATATGGCCTCATAGGGAGTCTCCAGGATAGAGAGCTCAGCCCAGTTTGGTCAACCAACCATGGGGAAGAGCCCAATTCCCACAGACCCTTACATGCTCAGGATTGCATGCACAATCAGTCTCTGTCTCTGTCTCTCTGTGTCTCTGTTTGTCTCTATCTCTTTCTGTCTCTGTCTGTCTCTCCCTATTTCTTGCCACACCTCTCTCTCTCTCCACAACTGAGCATTTATTCCAACCTAAATTCTATTAAAATGGCACAAAAGTGAATATAAAACTCAAAATAAAAATGGATAATTAAAAAGTGAAGGCCATTTTTAAAGCACACATACAAACAAATGTGAAATGGGAAAAAATAAATGGTTGATTTTTTGAGTTATAGAACTGGAAATATCTGGACCAATGATTGCTGACACAAAAAAGTCGAGGCTGGAGCTATAGTAAAGCAGGCAGGGCATTCACCTTGCATACAGTTGACCCAGGTTCCATCCACAGAACCATCTGTGGTCCCCTGAACATTGCCAGGAGTCATTCCTGAGAGCAAAACCAGGAGTAACCCCTAAGCATTGCCAAGTGTGACCCAAACATCTCCCACTCCCCTGCAGTAAAAGGAAAAGTCAAAATCCAGCTCCCAATTTCAATACTCCAGTACATAGCAAGTTACTGGATACTTTAGGATAAACTGCAAAGAACCAAGATAAAAAAAAAAAAGCTGGCAATCTGGGATAGCATTAGCAATGCTGATAATATTCTAGCATTATCAGAGAAGTGTGAAAATTCCATGTATGCACAATATCCCACACCAGTTCATGCATTCTGATTCTGATTCTGATTCTGATTCTGATTCTGATTCTGAGTGAGTTAATCTCCTCAACCTTATCTCAGGCAAACCCAGAAAGTTACTGATTCCCTTTTTTTAAAAAAAAAATTTTATTAGTGAAACACCATGAGGTACAGTTGTAGACTTACAAATTTTTGTGCTTAGGTTTCAATTATACAATGATCAAGTACCCATCCCTCCACCAGTGCCCATTCTCCACCACCACTGATCCCAGTATCCCTCCCGCCCCCATCCCCCATCCCACTCTGCCTCTGTGACAGGGCATTCCCTTTTGTTCTCTCTCTCCTTTTGGGTGCTGTAGTTTGCAAAAGAAGCATTGAGTGGCAATTCCCTTTTTAACCTCATACTTTCTAAGACATCACACTGATGTGGCTAGAGTTTTCAGATCGCCCTTAAACACAAAGCCTTTCTTAAAGCAAAGAATGATGCCAAGCTAATGGTAAATTAAAATACATAAAATAGAGCATCACTACACTGCAAAGGGCTTTCATGTTCACAAGCTATGCTGAATGGCGCTAGGCCCCTTCTGGGCACAAAAGTCGAATGCAGTGGGTGGTAGTTACCTTCTCAATGAGCTCGTAGCACTCCTCTACTCGCTGGACCCTGTCCTTCAGGATGGTGCTGGCTTCTTGGTAGACCTTCAGCCAGTCTTCATATTCATTCTCAGTGAGGTCCGCATATGCCAGACAGAGAGTCCTCAAGCCTGCAAAGAGTCTGAGTGAATCCCGTGACACTGCGACAAGGAGCAAATGGGGGAGCTGATCATGGAGGGTACCACATGTGGCTCATTTCAGACCTGCTTGCTCCAAAACAGTCCAAGAAACCACCTGTCTTTTTGGTCAGCCTATTTCAGCTTCCATGCCTCTGCAAAGGTAACTTCAAAAATAATTTAACTACACTTGGATATAAACCACCTCTTATTGTGGGGCTGCAGCAACGGTACAGCAGGTAGAGCACTTGCCTTGCAAGCGGCCAATCTGGGTTCAATCCCTGATAGCCCCTATTGTCCCCAAGCCCCCCCAGGACTGATCCCTGAGTGCAGAGTCAGGAGTAAGCACTCAGCACCGCTGGTCAGCAATAAGTCCTGACTCCAACAGAAAGCACTGTAGCGCTGTCCCCCCGCTGTTCATCGATTTGTTCAAGCGGGCCCAGTAATGTCTCCATTGTGAGACTTGTGGTTACTGTGTTTGGCATATTGACTACGTCACAGGTAGCTTGCCAGGCTTTGCCGTGCAGGTGAGATACTCTCGGTAGCTTGCTGGGCTCTCCGAGAGGGGCGGAGGAATCGAACCCGGCTCGGCCAAGCCGGCCGCACGCAAGGAAAACACCCTACCACTGTGTTATGGCTCCAGACTCCAACAGAAAACAAACAAAAAACCCAACCATCTCTTATATCAATCTGAGAAGCAGCCCTGAGTATGGATTCTCCCAGAGCAAGTTCTGGTACAGCTATTGGGAGGGGCATGGGCAGTGGTCAGCAACAGAGGCTGAAAGGACACTTTTGAGTAAAGGGTGAACGTCCAATGTGCTTCCATGTGAAACACTGGGCATTCCAAACAGCCATGCCTGGGGACTTAGGGTGTTGTGATGTGGGTCTGTATATCTGTGTGCCTGTAAGAAGACACAAAGGGGAAGGAGAAGCAGTGGACACTTAAGAAAGGTTCTAGCTTTTGTCTTTCTCACAGGGAAATCTGATGCAATGTTTAGAGCCCTTCAGAGAGGGCCTTCCTGGATCTACATGGGTTCACAGCCTTCAGCCACAGATGGAGCAGGGAAATGACAAAGTGAGTGATCCCAAGGCAAGGAATGATAACTACAGGATGATTCGACCTACTGTGAACTGACCTGCCTTTTCCTTCTATACCTCTGTCTAGTTAGAGAGTCTGGACTTCGCCTTGCATTTTGTCAGTCTCATAGATTCGTGGGGGCAGTGCTAATCCTAGTAAAGTACATTCCTATAAAGCAAGTCAAGTACTGCACAAAAATTACCTGCCTGTGCAAAATAGGAGGGCTGACCAGATCATCAACAGTAAGTACGTGACCATATAATGGTTAAGAAGAGTGTTGCCAAATTCCACCTACCTTCAGTGGCAAAATATTCTAGGTGGCATAATGTTTCCTCCATGTATTTTGAATCCTTTGAAAGTCTCTCAAAAATGACATTATCCTATAATACAGGGAAAGAGTGTAAGTGGCCAAGCCTGCAGAAAACCCCGTGGCCAGATTCTAAGCATAGCTTTGTTGCAAAGTGTTAATCAACTGTACAGGCCCACTTGAGTGGGCAAGTGGAAATGTAGCTCTTGGGGAGATTTGTAAGTTTGGAAAACAAACAAGGCATAGATGGGTGCAAACAGATACACATTGAGAAGGACCTCCAATACCACGCAAATAATCAGGGAGAGGACAGTGCCTTTGTTTTCCCGTTCTTGTAAAGGTGTCAGAGTCCATCATATTCATCTGCAAAAATGGAAAGGTGAAAAGGCACACCCTACCTTCCTCAAATGAACTTGTTCTTCCCAGTACTGCAGAAACTCGTGATCAGGGGAAGGGCTACACTCTGCCTTGACCCAGGTCAGCTGAGCCACACTCGGCTGTGACCCCAGGTGTCCCTCTATGGCAATTTTCCTGAGGGAGAAGCAGGCCAGGCTGGATGCCAGCAACCCTCCATCAAACTTCTGTTTTATGACACTATTTTTTTTTCCTCAGGAAATCTCATTTTATTTGGAGAGGGGCAGGTTGAAAGAGAAATACGTCTGAAGAAAAGAAAAATGCACTATAGGAGATTTTTGTGTGTTTACAACTGTTCTACAGTCAGGGTCTTCCTCTGTGATTCTTAGAGTAAGTACCAAACAAACAAAAAAAAGTGAAAACTACATCATAGCAGAACATAAGTTAGGCAATCCTGATTTGTTGCTATTTTAAACACAAAGTTCTTGAATGAGCTGTCCAGACACAATGTGTTTGGAATTCATAGGCATTATCTATGAATGCCTATAAAGTCATAGGGGGCTCCCAAGCAGTGCTCAGTAGGATGAGAGACCAGGGTCTGAGGATGTGCTGTTGCTCAGGCCCTGCAGTGCCAGGATCCTCGGGACATCGTGGTGGTGCTTGGAGGTATTCAAGCCTGCACCCAGCAATGCTTAGGGGACCACTCGGTGATGGAAATCAAACCTAGGTAAGGCATGTGTCAGATAGATGCCTTAACCGATTTACTATCTCCCAGCGCCCCTACTTTATTCATTGTGTAAATCTCTTATGGTGTACAAACAAGATCATACTTCTTTCAACCATTAGTAAAGGGTACTAAAATTTTCCACAAATCACTGATTCTCAGTAGAGCTTCCTTTGCTTTTCATCTCTAATTTCTTTCTGGTTTGGGGTTTGGGGCCACACTCACAGCAATCCTAAGGAGCTGGAACCAGAGCATATTTGAGGGTCAGTCCTGGAGGTACTCTGGGAACAACGCACTGCCAGAAATCAAACCCAGGACTCCCCCAGGCAAAACATGTGCTCCAGCCCTTTGAGCCTTCTTCCTTCCTAGCCCTAGCTACTTTTCCTTGACAGAGTCTCAAAAAATGAACTAAATTCTTTCTCCCCTTAACATTAAAGAACACAACAATGTAGAATTTGCAAGTAAGACTACAACCAGTAACGTCTTTATTACAGAGAAGGCTTTTTTTTGAGAAACCACTCGACTCCATTCTTTTCCTCATGCCACCAAAAAAGTGGCATGAATAGTCAACAATGGCAAAGAGATGTTGCAAAAACAACACTCAAAGCCAACATCCCACTCAGAAGAGAACTTTTTATATCCTCCTTGTGGTTTCTGGTGCTCTACACATCAGAGAAACTTCTCTAGTAAGTAACCACAGACATTATTCCTGAAGGTACAATCTGGATAAGGCATTTTAACTCACTGACTTGGTCTTAGAACCAAATAGCTGAGCTATATAACTAGCAAAAGTAGTCAGTAATAACACTAGTCAACTCACACCTCTGTGTTAATAAGAAAATAGATGACAATAATGGGATAAGTAAGTAGTAAGAGAACCAATTTTAAAACAGACTACTTAAAAGATGATGAGAACATGTCAATACAAATTACCCAACCCAAATCACAACCCAATGGTTACAACACTGGAATAGTAACTCATACTCTTCAGGATTCTACAAAACAGATCAAGTTACTATTCCTGAACTAGTGGCTAAAAGCATGCTTTTTATTGACTATCCTGGCCATACTAGCTTAAGCCAAAAGGATCTTCAGTGAGAGTTTCCTAATAAATCTATTTTACAGTCATCTTGAATGATCCTTACAAACTTGGGGGCTGTGGGTGGGGGGGAGGGAATGGTAAGGAGAGGGTTTAGGAGCAGCAGCAGAGTAACAAGGCAGCCAACAGGGGAACCAGGCAATACTTACAGCCCCTTTACAATAGAGTCGAAGTTGTCCTGAAGGAGTTCGAACAATCACAGACATTCTTTTTCTGTCACTGCAAGAGTGAAAATATAAAGCAAAAATAAGTAACTGTCACTGGTCAGTTTCATAGACCCCATCACCTGTGAATAAGCACTGAAAAAATCAAAATGCTGTCTAGCTGTCTCTGGATGACCCAACACCCATTTTTCTCTTCCTTTTCTTCAGGTTAAGACTTTCATTGAAACTTATCTCCAATTCAATATGCAGTGGACAAAAAAAAACCACTTTCCCTTTCTGGCCTTGGAGATTCAATACCACAGCTATGTGCAGTTGCAAGTCTGAGGTTTACAGGGTACATCTATTTTACTTCTGACAATGTGATAACATCTTATTCCTTGTTTTACAGGTCAAAAATACTAAATGAACCATGTGGTAAGTAGCAAAATGTATGATTCCATGTAAATCTACTCAAATGATCTTCAGGCCATCTTCTTTGATGTACAATAGAGGGAAATGACAAATCTGTCGTGATCTCTAGTTGAGCTTTAAGACATGTTTTAGTGCTCTTCCCCCCACCCTGCCAAGTCGGCCTCCTTATTCATCATGGCTCTCACTCACTGAGCTGCCAATCCTGCCCCCCTCCCCCCAATAGATTCCTCTTTGAGTTCTTTTTAATCCATCTCTGTGGACTTGCTTCCTTTCCCACCCAACCCCTGCCAGCATCATTAGGTATCAAGTATACAAATACAGGAGAAACTCTAATGGCCTTCTCCAGTCCTTTTATTCCATATCTCTAGACAAACTTTATCCCTACTACACTGGCCCCAGACAACCTATCTCCTTGGCCTTCCACTAAGGTGATTACCAATAACAATCTTGGACTGGAAGCTCATAAGATTAGAGAGCATTCTCTTTCCAGCCTTATAATTAAATTCCTGCCTTCTGACCCACAGCACTTTTATCAAACCTGGATTTTAAATTCTCTTTCAGCTACATAGTTGCCAAGTAGTCTCAACAAAATTATATACCCAGTATTTCAGGTTCTGAATGTATAAAGCAATGTTGTCACCAATTACATCAGAGGCCTGCTGTCAGGATTAATGGCCATGCTGGCTTAAGCCAATAGATTTTCCGCTGTAAAAGGATGAGTCAACTGAAGTAGCAGAACAAGAAATACAATCACAATTGATCTCTTTGTTCCCTCTAGCTTGATCACAGACTTTAATATATATATATATGTATGTGTCTATATCTACATATCTATATGCTCTAACTGTATTTACCTATTTTGAATCTAGCTTCATTTTCTCCTTCTTGTCCCTCCAATAACTGACATCCCATTTCAACAAACCAAGAAAAATTACTTCTTTTGCTGTCTTTAACAAAAGTCAATTTCAGGGAGAAGCAAATTTATGGAAATTTATCTACTATATTTAGTGCTTAAGCACTATTTAATCATATTTAATCACTACTTAATCATACCATTCAAGATGCAAACACTGATCAAGATATTAGATATACTTATATATGAGTCTACATATATGATGGGTACTGATTTATGCATGTACTGTATTTCAAGCTCATGAAAGAAAAACGTACCTAGAAAATTCCAAGACATTAAGGATTTCGAACGTCTGCTCCTGTCCCAACTAAAGGAAGAAAAACAGGTTTTTAAAGTGAAGTATAAAGTATTAAAATTTTATAATGACTGCCATTACAATGTGGACGGGTATACAATAGATGACAGACAGGCAGACAGATAACTCCTACATTCCCCCCTGTACCCCTTCCTCTTTCTAAGTGCCTTGCATAGGCAGGGTGCCAGAGATGAGTCTGGTGGAGCCCTAGCTCCCCCTTCTGGTAGAAGCTTCTCTTTTTTCTCTGGTGACCACTGCTACCAGAGCTACTAGCTGGTGAGGTCTCTTTTCCAAGACTTGAAGGAAAATGAAACAAGTAACACAGCTCCATCCAAAACCATCAAACTATTAATGATTCTGAAGTCAGAATTTTACACATATCACAGCGGTGTATGCATGTGCCATATACCTAACATCCATATGAGGCTTGGAACACAACATTCATTTCATTTGTTTCTGCAAAATACAGGACTTCACATTGAGATTCACGTTCATGTCTATAAAGAAGCTCCTATTCTCCAGATACAAAGTGTGAACATAATGGACATGCTAAGCTTTCTGCATTTGGATTTAGAACTACTGATGAATTCAGAAACCATTCATCTGCTCCAGTTTTTGTGTAATTTAATCAAATGACTTTTCAGATTCTTCAAGTTTCATTTTTCCCCCAGAAAAATTCCAGAATACGTGTCCACCATTTTCCAAACCTTATGATCTAACTTTCTTTCTACTTCCTTGATATATCAGAGGAAAGTCTTTGGGCTGTGGGCTTACACAAACAGGGAGTCCAAAGCTGGCTTCTGCACCAACTGTGGCTTTCTTGTGGACTATGACAGAACCTATACCCTAGGTTTCAGAGGAGGAGAGTAAATAAAGAAAAAAACTCAGATCACCAAGTGTACTCCTGATACTCAGTAGTTCTGAATAGTCTGTTGCCCAATCCCCAACTCCTGACCCCCTTCTCTTCTCTTCACTCTCTGTAACCATCAGCTCCCTTGCGCCCCACCTGGCCCCATTCAGAAACATGCCCACTGCTGCCACACTCCTACGCACATGGGCTGTGAGCACTAAGGACGAAGCCCTCTTTGCACCCCTGTTACATGAATGACTCCCTCATACTGTTCATCAATGATACTAGGACGACCAACAAGGACACTTGACATAAATGTCAGATAACTGACTTAAGTACTCCTGAACTGGTAAGTAGGATTTTACAAGTTGTAATTTACTAATCTTTTCTAACCATGGGATCTTTAAATTTTGCTTAGCTGAGTAAGAGGTACAAATTCATGTTCCAGATCAGTACCTCCAACACTGCACTGACTCCCAAGATGATACCCGGCAAGTTCCTGCACAGCCCACCTCGACCCGGTTCGGGAAGGCAGAGCAGCTTCTCTGGCTTCTCCCACTGGGCCCCGTCCCTCCACACCACACTCACACCCCACGTCCGCAATGCAGAGAGAAGCACAGCAGCATCCACACCACTGAAAACCACAGTGAAGGTGGAATAGCCCCTTCACCTGGGGGAAGGAGACCTCATCTGTGAAAAGCTCCATGCTGGAAACGTCTCTGTTCAGTTTCCGGTTTCAGTAACTGCACACTTCCCTAAGCTCAATTCCCTATGTTTGTTGAAATAAAAAGAAAGAAATGTTATCTAAATCTCTTGTTCGATTAGAAAAGAACTGGAAATGCAAAAACAAACAAACAAACAACCCCACACACAAGCATTTTAAAGAAAAGGGTAACATTTTGGACATTTTGCAAAGAAGCAAAAGCAACTACCAAATTAAAAACAATATAAGGATAAGCCTGTTGAAAATGAACCTCAAATATACAAATATATTAAAGAATTTTATGGATTTGTTGTCGTTGTTGTTGTCTTGGGAACATACCAACATGCTCAGAGTTTACTCCAGGCTCTCCACTTGGGAATCACTTTTGGCATTGTCTGGGGGACTATATGCGATGCTGGAGATCAAACCCAGGTCAACTACATGCAAGGCAAGTGACCTACCTGCTGGCTACTGCTCTGGCCCCAAGACTTCTAGAGATTTAAGGGCACAGCCCAAACATGTAACAATCCACAATTCCTGTCCAACTTGGAAGAGACAGCGGAGAAAGCAGTGGCGACCAGGCCTGCCTACTTTAGAAAACAGGGGTGCTACACCTTCTCTCTGGCCATCATTCCACAGCAGAGTCTGGCAAGTCCTGACCACCAGTTGCCCCCACTGACAATCTTAAGGGGCACAATTCAATCATTCCTATTTACATATTTTCCAGTCACCAAATTTCACCCACTGGATCTGTTCCTGGCTGCAGATACTCTAATGCCAGTAGATGGTGGGGAAGAATCTTCACGAGAGGGGTAAGTACTGCGATGCAGTGAAACAAATGATAAACCCACGGGGTTCCATTAGTCTCCGTTTCTTCCACAGGCCTCCTTCCCCACCCTAAACAGGACCGAAATTTAGTTCTGTTTCCAACAGATTCGCTACTTCCCATGGAGCCCGCAGCAGGGAGCCGGACCTAAGAGCCCAGGGCCCTCACTTACCGCCTCGATGATGACCGAGTATGGAGTTCTGCCTGTGAAGACGAAGCCCAGCTTTTTAGCTCCTTTCACCAAAGCAGCTTCGTCTGTCAAGAAAGAATTGATGAAATACTGACTCATTGATGGGAATGGCAGAACTGTTTCCAAGCATTATTTTTCAAATTAACAAAAGCCACATGTGGAAAAAAGGCCTGGACTTGGGGGGACAGGGCGAAGAGAGATAATATATAGTGGGAAGGTGCTTCTCTTGTATGCAGTCAACCGCTACTCGATCCCCAGACCACACAGGGTCCACTGAGCACCACCCAGAAGTGAACTCCAAGTGTTGAGCCAAGAGTGAACCTTGAGAGCCACTAGGTGCTGCTCCAAAACCTACCCCCTCCCCACCGCTGAAAAAAACAAAAGAGAGAGAGAAAAGACCAGACTGATGTGCAGAGTATCAAGGGCTAGGGATGCAGAGATCTCCAGCCCTTATGATCTCTTGCTCATTCTGCCCCCTGGGCCCAGGAGTCTGGGAAGAGCACTTCTGTCAGACGGGGAGGTGGAACTAAAACTCACTGACCCCAGGAGAAAGATGATATATATATATATATATATATATATATATATATATATATATATATATATGCCAACTGCTCATTGTTGGGATCAAAGTCCTCTGATGAACTTAAGAAATGCTTCCATGACTTTCTGGGTTTGTTTGGTTTGGCTTGGTGTTTGAATCACAAGCAGCAGTGCTCAGAGCTGACTCCTGGTGGGCTCAGAAGACTCTATGGGTGGCCAGGAATTGGAAACATCAAATTCAGGCTGGCCACATATAAGGCAAGCACCCTGCCTGCCTTACTATCACTCCCACCTGCTTCCATGACTTTCTGATGGAACATCAGAACCAGGTGCTTCAGGAAGACTGGGGAGGTCATGGAGCACAGGAAGTGCAACCCTTGAAAACTCCCATGAACTCCATGAGGAGTGGAAGGCTCTGTCTGGCGCAATGACCATCCCTAGCAAAAGCAAGATGGCCCAGGGGGCTTTCTGCATTCTGAGTGCGATTGGAGAGGGACCCAGGTCAGCTGGTCACAGCTGTGATCGATCTCTGCCAGCAGCACCTGAGACTGTGAGGTTCCAGCAGGACACACCACTCTGACAAGTCACTGCCGATGCTCAGCTGTCCAGGGAAGGGGCTCACCCGGGGAGGAGGCCTGGTAGATGATGTCGTCTCCTTCCTTCTCGGGAACGACTGTGTGACACACGGCCAGGAGAGTGAGAAACTCCTGGATGCAAGGAGCTGTGGGCTACAAACATGGGACCTCGTTAATGGGGTGGCTTTGGTGTTCAAAGCCCAGAAGGGCTTCCTCTGCTGTTAGAGCAGAGGTGACGGGGTCCAGGTCCTGCATGAGCCACAGTCGTCCCCTTCCAGCCCCATTCTCTGCCACGCACAGCCCTGTCTGCCTATACAGCCTCGCGGATGTGCAATCTGCCTGTGACCCTGTCCTGTTTGGAACAGGGAAAGGGCAACCTTTCCTGGCTTTTATCCACTTCTGTGTGTTCATCCTCTGAGCTTCTCTTTAACAGCATTCCTACTGTGCTGCCCCGCGTGTCAGGTAAGAAGCAAGGGGCACCTAGGGACCCCTCCTCTGACACTGCCAGCACCTCGCTTCACTCATGTCTGATACTTCCAACACTCCTGCCACATGCTGGGCACTGTTTCTCTGCTTTTCTGAAACCCAGGAGGGCAAGCAGGCCACCTAGCTAAGCTGCGCTCAGGTCTGGCCAACAGGAGGTGTGCAGAGCGATGTTGACTCAAACGAGCAGGACTGACCTACCAATTGCTGCAGTTATAGATGAAACATGTATTTCTTCTCTACCTCGCCTGTTCTTCAGCTTTATAATCCTTTATAACCGATAGCAGACAGGGCTGCACGTGGCAGAAGAGGGGACTGGAGGGGCACAGCTGTGGATCGTGCGGGACCTGGACCTGTTCTCCAACTTTATAATCCTTTATAACCCATAAGGCCATTTGTCACTCATCTAGGGCCTTTTATAAAAATTTTCTTGGGCACATATTTTAATACATTTCCGTCCACCCTGGCCACACAGACACAATCCTTACTTTTCATTGAGATTAGACAACGAATCAGTGGAGAAATGAGATCGCAATACTATCTACCCATCCGAAAACACATCTCATTTATTAAAAAGTTCTAAAACTTCTGTATTTAATTCACAGCATATTTCCTATTCATTTTTTATTTATTAAAATAATCTGTGTGCCTACTATATATGGGAGGCATTATACCTCAGGTATTTTATATACTGACTTATCATAACTGAAATATACTATATTTTACAATAAACTTATTGTTCAGAAGGCACTAAAACCTTTGCATTTTATAAATAAATTAAAAATCCAATTGAAACTGACTTACTAATTCTCTGAATTTTACTTGTTCCTACTGGGTTTTCAAGGAAGACAATTCTATCACCCACAAATGATAACTTTTCACTTTTCCCTTACAATAAATAAGGGGGAAAAGACAAACTTAAACTCTGAACTATTTGCAATATTATTTTAGACAAGTAAAATTTGAAAAAAACCTTTTTTCTGTCGCTTTTCCAAAATGCATTTTTTATGATGCTGAGAGTCAAAACCAGGAGCAGAGACATGTGAAAAAGGTACTCTATTGCTGAGGTATAGTCCCAGTCAAGAAAATTTTTGTCACTTGAAGGAACTGATTATTTATGGAGAATTTATATGTACATGTATACACAAACATGTATATAGGCATATGTGTATATATGTACAAGTTTAGAAGTTGAAGCTTTATTATTGTGGGGAAAATCTTCAAATAATATATTAGCCATCATTTAAAATATAATTTATTGATATTAAAGACAGACACAGAGTTCTGTATGCCAATCAGCATTAACTATCAAATTTTTTTTATGTTTCTGACACTATATCCATTAAACAACCACTCCGCCTCTGCCACATTCTCCCGTTTAGCTAATAGTAACCTCCTATTCTCTTTCTTTTCTAGATATCTCATTATAATTAGTATAACTAATTTGCACAAAATATTTTATGTATATTCTAGAAATATTTTCAATTCATTTAAATGCTTGTCTAAAATCATCTTACAACAAACTGCAACTATTTAGCACTGTTGTCCCATTGTTCACTGATTTGCTCAAGTGGCACCAGTAACATCCCTGTCGTGTGCTAGTGTAGGCCAACGGCATCTGCTCACTCCAGGAACACGAAGTGAGACTTGTTGTTACTGTTTTTGGCATATCAAATATGCCACAGGGAGCTTGCCAGGCTCTGCCATGCAGGCAGGATACTCTCAGTAGCTAGCCTGGCTCTCTGACAGGGAAGGAAGAATCGAACCCAGGTTGGCCTCATGCAAGGCAAACTCCCTACCTGCTGTGCTATCACTTCAGCCCTGCAATTGCAACTGTAAAGTATCTGCTATAAAGATGCAAATGGTGTTTTCTTGAAGTACCCAAGTTCAAGTTCAATAACTTAGATGTAATGATTTAAAAGAAAGTTTTGTTTTTCCTTGGAAAATCTTAGGAGGAAATTATCACACAAATAGGAAGGAAGTCCCTGGTTAGCCATGCAATCAAGACACTCATTAATTTTCCATAGGCTGTTTCACTGACTGAAAGGCAAACTACATTACGAATATCTATCCATACAAGCTTTACAGTCTTAAGAGGCCCAGAAAATCAGAAATGATGATCAAGGAAGAAAGAAAATCTGTAACAGCTGTGGGATCTTCCTGGGAAGGAAGACTGGGTTTTCTCTCCTCTGAAGATGCCCTTGAGACCACATATGACCAAGGTACAAACATTTCCCTTGTTTGGATGGCCAAGCAGCACAGTCTCCAAGACTCCCCTCCAATGTGGCTCTGACTTGGAAACTATGCACTCAGTAGGGAAGAGGTATGTGGCCATAATGCCAGCATTCAAACTCCACTCACAGGCCCCAGTCTCAGAAGTCCCACAGGCATCCTGGAGCCCTAAGCATTCCTTGGTGTTTGACTCTCACAGAAAACGCTACAACCATTTGTGCAGGCAGCAACCAGAGCTGTGACCTCTGTGCTTATTCTCTGACAGCACCATAGGTTTGATGCTTAACATTCAAAAATGCTGGGAGTTGAACTGATGTGCATTGTCCTCTGGTAAGAAACTGGAACTGTAGGATAACATTGGTATGTCTTTCCTCCCTTACCACAGGGAGCTTAGATATACTGAGTTACACACATCACAGTGCTCCTGAGGCACTCTCATTCCTCTGTGTTTATCTGTAACCTCTTTCTTGTGCTCTGCTTCCCCAACCAGTCAATCTCCTTTATCCCCTAATCAGACTCTGTTAACTTGTTAGGTCAGATCCTTCTAGGACACTCAATTTGTATTTCTAAATTGCTTTTCTCTTCTCCTTAAGTCCTTTGCATAGTTACTTCAGAGCAATGTCATTTTTATATAAACACAGAAAGTCAGTTAATGCTACGCTTTTGTAACTTGTGAGCTAACTGACTCTGAATAGTCAATTCTCCTTCCCCCGATTCCCCTTCATTCTCCTCCTTGAATCCTCCTAGATTCTCCCCTCTCCCACTCTTGAGTAAGTAGATTCAACTTACTCAACTTAAGCCTCAGTTGCCCTTAGTTCCTAGCACCCTAAAAGCAGGGTCCCAACGAGGGACTGGATGGACCCAAGGCAAACTGTGAGCTACCCTGGCATCAAAATAGGCTGGGACAAGCACCATAATACTTAACTATGAGTTAAGAGCATGGTCATGGACTAATTCTGTCATAATCCAAAAAGTAACAACTAGATTAGGAACCTGCTAGCGTTAGGAAAGACTAATGTGGCCTGAGCACTGTAGTCTGAGAGCCATCGTGAGATGTCTCCAGGAGAGCCACCCTACGAACTTAATGTATCTCTTAACTGTGTTCATACAAAATGACTAATAATGTTAAGAAGTAGAATTAGGATGAATTTTTAAATGGTTGCTGGACTAAAGAAAGGAGAACCACGCCCATAGATGGTATTTCGCCCTTAGACAGGTCTTCTTGCTGTATGAGTTTGTCCTGGAAGAAGCTTCCTCTGAGGGAGGGAACTTACATCCATTAATTGTATGATCATACTTATGTGTAATTGTTACCCCAACCTCCTCATGATTTGGGAGATAACTAGGCCTGAAGAGTGGGAGAGGGGAGAATCTAGGAGGATCCAAGGAGGAGAATGAAGGGGAATCAGGGGAAGGAGAATCAGGAGAGAATGGAAATGAGACTGGAATAAACTCTAATTGATACCAACCAGCCTGGCCGTTGTTTCCTCCTTCATCTGCCCATTGCCATAGGCCACCCCGGGACAGGGGAAGCAGCCCAAGACCACCGAACACAGGTGGTGAGAGAGAGCTGTGGGATTCGTATTCATTTTTTTGCATACACAGGAACTATTTCTATGAGAAAGAGGATTGATTTCCAGGGGTTTTATAGGATTCCCCACCCCTTCAGGGTCACCTACGTTCTGGGAATGCAGCCTCATTCTTCCCTTCAGTGCTTTCTATTCATCTTTTCTCCTAGTCTCTAGCAAGAATTTGTATACAGCCTAGGCCCTGAAACCATCGGCAAATGAATGAATGAATGATCAAGGTTAAGGACCGAGTCACAGGTCCAAACAGGGACGCACGCAGTCATCTGTGCTTGGTCGCCATCCCCACCTCACTTCCCCTGCTGCTTTGTACAACTTATCTATTCGGAGAAGGCACAAAAGCAGTTTCTAAAGTTGACATCAGCTTTTAGTTGTCCCCTTTCCCACTCACTGTTCTAACTTAACCAGGCAAGCACAATGGGTGAACTGCCTTCATTACGGCCCTCAGCCTAGTAGCTCCCTGAGGATGACTGCGTCCTCTGTGGGGCAAAAGAACCCCCAGTACACTTGTTTTGTTTTTATGGCACCTTTGGTTAAACAACTCTCCTCCTGGGCAACTTCCATAGAGCTGCCATGCTTCTGCTTCAAGAGCCTTCAGCCAAATAAATAAACCTTTCTCTTTTTCTATTTGTTTGATGGGGAGGGGGGGTGCACATTTGGCAAAGCTCCTTTATCTATGCTCAGGAATTACTCCTGGTTATGCTTGGGGAACCCCATGGGAAGCTGGGGATCAAACCCGGGTTGGCCACATACAAGACAAACACTCTATCCTACTCAAACATATCTCTAAATAAAATTTTGGAAAGATAAAGTTTTAACTTTGTTCAGGTTTACCTAACCTTAAAACTTAAGTTTGAGGGACCCAGGGGGGATTGCTCAAAGGGCGGGAGCACAGGCCTGATGTATGATAGGCTCCAAGTTTAATTCATAGCACTGCGTGTCCCGGAGGATCCCAAAGAACTACCAGAGGTGACTATTGTGGCCTCCAGCACTGCACCACTAGGCCCAAGAAACACCCAATCAACCACACACCCAATCAGCGGATCATCAGGAGTGGTCCCAGGGCCCTGAGTACTGCTTAGAAACACCCCTTCCCCTTCCCCTGCACTCCACAAAACCTAACTAAACTTTTTCAGGAAAAAAGAAATCATATATTGCTACTCAATGCCTCTTTTGCAAACCACAGCACCCAAAAGGAGAGCATGAACAAAAGGGAATGCCCAGCAACAGAGGTGAGTTGGGGTGGGATGGGGGGGTGGTAAGGGATACTGGGATCCATGGTGGTGGAGAATGGGCACTGGTGGAGGGATGGGTATTCGATTACTGTATAACTAAAACCCAAGCACAAAAATTTGTAAGTCTACAACTGTACCTCATGGTGTTTCACTAATAAAAATTAAAAAAATAATAATAAATAAAAGTAATAGTGGTGGGATTGGTGTTGAAATATTGAATGTAAATAATTATTGTGAACAACTTTATGAAAATTTTTTTTAAATTTTTAAATAAAAGATTCAATGCAGAACGGTAGGGCGTTCACCTTACACGCGGCCAACATGGCCGACCCGAGTTCGATTCCTCCGCCCCTCTCGGAGAGCCCGGCAAGCTACCGAGAGTATTCGATATGCCAGACACAGTAACAACAAAGTCTCCAATGGAGACGTTACTGGGCCCGCTCGAGCAATGCAGAAAAAAAATCATATTTAGTGCCATAGAGGTAGTCTAGGGTTGGGGGAATTTGGGAGAGTGGGAGGGAAACTGGGAACATTGATGCTGGGAAATTACACTGGTAGAGGTGTTTGAAAACTGTATGACTGAAACCCAATCATAAAATCATGAACAGTTCTGTAATGCTCTATCTCACAGTGACTCAATTAAAAATAACAATAAATAAATAAAATGTGAAAAATATCATATTCAATCTAGTTTATATTGACTAGAGTGACTGTAAAACACTTTGGTTGTTGAATATCTTCAAATATTTTTACAGAGGATCCTTTACAACAAGATGAATTCTTGGGATCTTATAGTCAGTTTCAGTTTGTTAACAATAGCTGAGATGGTGAAGTCACCGCAGGAGTGAAAGGGTGGAGTTCTGGGTGAATTGAGTTGGTCACTTAAATCTCACCCAACCAACAGGCAGCAAATCAGAATAGAAAAAGGAATGGTGGGGAGTGGGAGATGGCACCAGATAAAAGGAAGCCTGCCAGCCAGGCCTGACTCCTTCTGTTCCCCCTTTTTTCTCACCTTTCCTACCCTTCACCCCTTTCTCCCAGACAGAACCCAGGATCAGGATGGGGATGTCATGCACCCAGACAGAAGGCAGGATGAGGGAAAGCTCATAGGCTGAATCAGATGGCAGTAATGGGCAGGGGCCTCAGGCCCAAAGAGATGGCAAGATCAGGAAGGGGCTGAATTAGGCAGGGGTCTGACACTCGGACAGACACCACGCTGGAGACTTCAATGAAGCCAGGACAGGATGACAGGGAACCACTGGAGTATGGTCCAAGAAAGGCTCAGGCACAGGATATCAGACAAAAGAGCATACAGTGGACAGAGAGTGGCCCAGGGACAAGATCAGGTCATCATACACTGGAGGTGAGCAGACAGCAAGGAACAGGTCAAGGCAGCAGTACATGGCACCAGGGCAGTGCAGGGACAGAATAAGTGACACCATACATGGGTAAAGGAGAGGCCTGGTGTTTGGAGAAGGATCCGGACCCATCTACTAAACTGTACTATAAACTAAGCTCTTAACCATTCAGGTTTTGGATTGCAAATCTTTCATTCAATTCTCAAGAACCCACCAGTGCAGAAAAATCCACCTTTGTGCTAACAGTGAGACAACATAACTTAAAAACCGAATCATCTTAGGTCTGACTCCCATTTCTATATTTATTTGCTGGGTAATTCATTCTTACTTAGTAACCCGTCCACCTCCTGAAGGAGGCAAATACCACAGGAAAATCAGTCTGTCCAACACACAGGAGAGGGTACGTATATATTCTTATGTCTTTTGCTTTCCAGGTTATCCGAGCCAAAGGACATTTCAGTGACTCTTCAAAATGCCAATACCCCTTAAGATTCAAAACCATGAAGAAATAGACTCATAGGAAAGAAATCAACAAACCATACAATGCAACAGCCATGGCAAACTGCTACAGAATCACACAAAAGGTTGGTCTGAATGTTCGTGTGCATTCACCCACATATTTAAATCGAGTTGTACATCCACTTAAATTATTTGCTGGAATAATTTCCCTGAAGTAGTAGCATACAACACAAAAAAAGATTGAAACTGCATCTTGTCCCTGGATTCCGAAACTGTATCTTTCCAAGCACTACACATCTACCTGACCACAAGTGTGCCAAAAGCTGTGAGAAGCACACTGTGCTGCCCAGAGAGGGGGATATTACCCCTGCAACCCCACATGCAGGTAATTTCTGTCTGTCGACTTAAGGCAGGTTTCCAATGAGTAACTGATCTTTTACCCAAATAAGTTTGGGAACTTCTGTCTTACATGTTGGTCCTCAATGTTCTTCAAGAGCCTGGGATCTTCAAAGTCACATGAGTCACAAGGGGCAGTACACATCCGGCTGGAAGAGAGAAGAGAAAACATTTATTCAATTCAGAAGTTCCTTTAAGAAGCTGAAGAGATAGTACAGCAGCTAGGCACTTGCCTTGCACGTGGCTAACCCAAGTTCAATCCCCACCACCACATACACAGTGAGCATCCCCACCCCTGAGCACAGAGCTAGGAATAAGCCTTGAAAACTGCTCTGTGTGGCACAAAATTTTTTTTTAAAAATGCTATGACAGTGAACAGGAAAATGACACAGTGTACAGTACATGACAGTCATGTGCAAGGCCCAAAAAATTTCTATTACATTATGCTATCCAAAAGCACCGCCAGGATTACCCCTTGTGGCCCTTAAGCACCACTAGGACAGCCCTGGTGGTACCCATGCACTGCTGGGCCTGACACCAAACAGGCAGCCCAAACCAACCAAGTCAAGTATCACTGGGAATGACCATGGCTATTCCAGCACTTCCGGGGACATAAACTGTGGCCTCTGTAAAAATATATTCAAAATGACAGTTTTAAATGGCAAACTTGGTTAGGTTTTGCTGTTTATTTTGCCATTTGAAATAAATCTAATAAACATACAGTTAATTATCACCAGGCTTTTGAATAAAATTTTATCTAAAACACAATAAACAAGCAAAACACCAGGATAGAGGAACTGCAGTGCAGAGAGGGTAGAAGAGAAGAAGCAAAATCCAGGGTATAAAGACAGGAGAATGCTTCTGAAAATTGAAAATGATATCAAATAAATATTGGACGGCAAAGGATAGAAAATAAGAAAATAGAACAAACACATATGGAAGGTGTGACATAATGATAAGCAAACTGGACACTCAAAAGGAGGTCAACCACACATGCTAGGGGAAAAGGCAGCTCAGATAGAGAAGGGAGCACCAAATAAAGGGTGTTGGGAGGACCCTCCCAGGATGGGAGATGCGTGCTGAGAGTAGACTGTGGACCAAAAATGATTGCCACTCAATGCCTCTTTTGCAAACCACAGCACCCAAGAGGAGAGAGAGAACAAAAGGGAATGCCCTGCCACAAAGGCAGGGTGAGTGGGGGGAATGGGGGGTAGGAGGGATACTGGGATCATTGGTGGTGGAGAATGGGCACTGGTGGAGGGATGGGTGTTCGATCATTGTATAACTGAAACCCGAGCACAAAAATTTGTAAGTCTACAACTGTACCTCATGGTGTTTCACTAATAAAAATTAAAAAGGAAAGAAGGAAGAAAGGATGGAAGGAAGGAAGGAAGGAAGGAAGGAAGGAAGGAAGGAAGGAAGGAAGGAAGGAGGAAAAAATTGGATGCTCAGAGTCTTACAGGAGGTCCAGTGGGACCTGAGAAGCAGGAGGAGGTAAATTCTCTTGCTGTTAAAACAGGGACATTTCCAATACTTAATAAGGAAAGATGTTCAGGCAGAAATGGCCCTGTAGAGACCCAAGGCCATTGAGACCAAGGCATTGAGAGGGGTGGGAGGGGGGGATATACTGGTGTTCTTGGTGGTGAAAAATGAGTACTGGTGAAGGGAAAGGTGTTTGATCATTGTATGACTGAGACTTAAACCTGAAAGCTTAGTAACTTTTCCCACAGTCATTCAATAAATAAATATAAAAAGAAAAAATAAAATAAATAAAAAAAATTAAGGTGGAGTTCATGCCCAATTCAATCAGCTAATCAGTGGCTCCTACAAAATAGCAGTACTCCTACAAAAAAAAAATAAAAAACATAAAAGAAAGGTGCTAATATGAAATTATTCTTAAGTATTTTTCATTAGAGCATTTAGAACTTACCTGAAATCATCTGAGGACGGCTCTCTTGCCAATTCTGGAAAATGACTGTCAGAAGGAGAGAGAAACAGAGTGGTCAAAAAAGTGTAATCAAATGAAGTGGAGCAAGGAAAGCCTTGTCAGCAAGTGGTGCTGGCTAGACTGGATAGCCACACACACAAGAAGAAAAAAAAAAAACTTTATCCAATCTCACACCATGTTAAAAAAAAAAAAGTTAACTCAAAGTGGACTGAAGACCTCGAGATTAGACCAGAATCCATAAATAATACTGAGGAAAACATAGGCCGAACTATCCAGAATATGGACCTCAGAATTGTCTTCAATGATTTGACTCCAGAGGCAAAGAAAACAAGAATAAATGGGACTATATCAAACTAAAAAAGGCATGGCAAAAGAAACTTGGGCATAAAACAAAGACACCCTACTTAATGAGAAAAATATTTTCACACCATACACCAGGAAAAGGGCTATTATCTAAGGCACATCACGTATCCACAAAGCTCAACTGCAAAAAGCAAAAAATGGCCCATCCAAAAGTGGCGCAAGCAGTTAAAATACACATATCTGAGGAAGATATAAGGATGAGCAATAGGCATATGAAAAATGATGGCAAGTAGGCATCATTACTTATTATCAGGAAAATGCAAATCAAAACAACAATTTAGTATCATCTCACACCAGCAGAACTGGAATTTATCAAAAACAGTGAA
Source organism: Sorex fumeus (assembly GCF_029834395.1). Classification (NCBI taxonomy): domain Eukaryota; kingdom Metazoa; phylum Chordata; class Mammalia; order Eulipotyphla; family Soricidae; genus Sorex; species Sorex fumeus. The sequence goes on along the minus strand of NW_026606065.1, from coordinate 81,384,394 downwards.
ATGGTGTTGGCCAGGACATGATGAAAGAGGGGTTCATATGCACTGTTGGTGGGAATGTCGCCTGGTGCAGCCCATAGAAAGCAGTGTGGAGGTGTCTCCACAACATAAGAAAAGAACTCCCATATGACCAAGCACTTCCACTTCTTGGGTATGTGACCACTGAGCAAAAAAACATTCATTTGAAAATATATGTCTATGCTTATGTTCATTGCACAATAGTTGGGATATGTTAACAACACAAATGTTCAGTGACAGATGAATGGATAAAGAAGTTGTAGTCTATACCACAGTGGAATATTACACCACTGTCAGAAAAGATGAAATGCTCCATTATGTGAAATGAAATAAGCCAGAGGAGGAAGGACACGGAACCAGATGATCTCATTCATCTGTGATATAGAGAGAGAATACAGGAAGAACAATGTTGATGGCTGACAAACCCTTGGCTTTGGGGTACAAGACCAAAATAACTAAGTAACTAAGGGGAGGGGAGAAAGACAAGGTGACATAAAGACAGTGACAGAAAGACTTGGGAACACTGGTGGTGGTGATGGTATAATAATTTTGTAAAACAAAACCATAAAATTTACTACTACAGTGACCAAGTTACCTAAAAAAGAGATCAAAACCAAATCATGAGTCAGAACTTGTTAAGTGAAGAAATATAAATGTAGAGTTTTCTGACATTTCTCACTAGGTTAAAGTTGCAGAAATAAACCAGATTTTAACTGTTCAAAGTTTTGAGGGTCTTACACTTCAATTAGTTTGAAAAGTGATTACAAGCCTAAGGCCCTTTGAATATGCTGTCAAAATACTGTCCACTTTTTGTTGCTGAAGAATACAAATGAAATTTTCAGTGAAGGATAAACACACATACCCATAGGTTACTCCAGCAATGCTGCACTTCTTAAAATTCATGATATTGCACGTAAGGGTTCCAGTTTTGTCAGAAAATAGGTATTTTACCTAAATTAAAGAATAGAATAAATATACATCGATAATAATATGCAGAGATAAATGGATGGAATGCCTTCAAAAGTTTCTAAAATGCACCTTTATTTTAAAATTAAAATCTCCTGCAGCCAAAGAAATAGCACAGCAAGTATGGCACTTGCCTCACATATGGCTGAACCAGGGTTTAATCCCTGGCACCCCATATGGTCCCTAAAGCCCCACCAGGAGTGACCCCTGACTGGAGAGCCAGGAGTAAGTCCTGAGCACCACTGCCTGTCCTAAAATAAACAAAAATAAATGAAATTAAAATATCCTTAATAGAAGCATAATAATTACATTATTACAAAAATATTCACTATTTTAATGCTCAAACTACTTAAAAAGCTTGTCCCCTTTAACAAAGTCCCCAGAGAGGCACTCGCCTGTCCCAACTCTTCATTAAGGTTCGATGTCCTGGCCATTGCTGGAGTATCATTTACAACATAATACATATCTGTGTCCTGAAAGAGAGAAGGAGGTGGGGAGAGGAATGCACTTCAGGAAACTGTCCCACCAAGGCTTCATTCAGACTAAGCACAAAATAAAGTAAAAGCAGATACAATGGAAATGCTTGCTTTTCATTTAGAGGTAAAAATGCTGACTACTGTGTAGGAAAAAACTGTAACATGAAGTTTTCAATTACATACAGAAGAATTGCTTCAAGATGATCTTTGTGGCCTAGCCAAATTCACACTTGGCTAATCATTGGGAATCTCAAATAAATGCACAGGACAGCATTCAGACTACGGTCACCAGCTGCTGAAGACCAGTGCTGAATGGCCACATGGATCCCCAGCACTTCCACTTCCACTCTGAGAATAGCGTCCAAGGGTGCTATAGCATGAGATCTGATGTGTAAGGAATCCTAAAGAACACATGCACAGCTCACCTTCCTCAGAACTGGCACTCAAAGGCATGAAAAGCACTTGGGATTATGTCAGCCTAGTCATCCTCACCAAAACACAAGCATCTCTGGAGCATTTCGCCTCTGTAGCCTCACTAAATCCTCCCAAGAGCCCTTGGAATAGCCACATCTGTACACCTGGCCCCGTGTCATACAGCAGGAAGTGGAAATACCAAGGAACAAACTGCAGAAGGCAACTAATTCACTAGGAATTCCTGGCTGGCTGTCTTCTGAGTGTGAATTGGGTCATATACCAAATTCTCCCTATTCCTGGAGTCTCATTAAATGACTAAGAGAGTACTAAAAAAAAAAAACAAAAAAAAAAAAACAGGGGTTAACATTCCCTCATTTAACTCCCTAAGTGGGTCATGGAACAACCTCTACCTTTCTTGCAGTTTCACTAAATGACTAAGACTTCAAGGAGAGTATTAGAAAACAGGGGTTGACAATTCTTCAGCAGCTACAACTCTGAAACACTACTAGGATACTCACCCAGTTTATAAAAAGGGCTTGAGTATATTTCACAACCTCCAGAGTTACCAGTAGGCTAATGGGAATAAGATTGTTGTACAATATAATGAATGTCAACAAGTCGTATCCAAAGTTATTAGAGCTTCTTTCTGTAGGAGAAAAATAGAAGATTTCTTTCTGTAGCTCAACTCAGAGACTTCGGTTTCTTTGAATTTTATGATTCTGACATTTTTCCCAAAGGTGTTTTCAAAATATAATTCTTATTGCATATATTTAGGGCTTTGAATTTAATTATTGAGCAGTACCTACTATGTGGGCTGGAGCAATAGCACAGCAGATAGGGCGTTTGCCTTGCATGCAGCCAACATGGCCAAGCCGAGTTCGATTTCTCCGCCCCTCTCGGAGAGCCCAACAAGCTACCGAGAATATCTCGCCCGCACAGCAAAGCCTGGCAAGCTACCGTGATGAATTTGCTATGCCAAACACAGTAACAACAAGTCTCACAATGTTACTGGGCCCACTCGAGCAAATCAATGAACAACGAGAGGACAGTGACAGTGACAGTGACCTACAATGTGACATTAATGGAATAGGAAGCCTATTAATACACCATCCTGTCAGAACCAAAGTACACTCATTTTTGGTGTGAACCAACGTGCAGCCATTTTAGTTGTTAGTAGCCATTTTGCTATTCTGTGTGATTATGTAACTGATAGCTGAACTGGGCATGAACCCAAGACCACATTTTGGGAAACGGAACAGAACAAACAAAATTTACAATGCTTGCAGATAGTGCCAGTCAATCAGTAAAAGGAAGGAATCTAGTGGTCGACCAAGCATGGAAAGTCTAACAAAGGGGCACCCACAGGTGGCACTAACGAAAGTGGTTTTAGAATAAACCCTTCCACACAGTTGGTGGGGGTCATACCCCAACCATTTTTCTATGGGGTGCGGCCCTGGCCTGTCAATCTGTAATACTCTACAGTTTCTGTCTCTGTCTCTGTCTCTGTCTCTCTCTCTCTCTCTCTCTCTCTCTCTCTCTCTCTCTCTCTCTCTCTCGTCTTTCTCTCTCTCTTCCTTCCTCCCCACTCTAACAAATCTCTTTAATAAAATCTTTGAACTCCTCACAGGTGCCTTGTGTTCAAATTGTGGGGCCTAACAGTCCCTTTTAATAAAGACCTAGCTTCTGCAAAGAGGTTACAAGGAGGTTACAGGGTACTGCAGACACGGGACAAAGGGGCTTATGGGAAGGAAGGATCACTGCCATGGGAAGGCCATGATGAAGAGCAGAGGCTTGAGTCTAGTTCTGGAAGGCACAGAGGAAAGAGCTTATTTTAAAAGATGCATAAAGGAGGCAATTAAATGGTTGTAAGATGCTTTTGCAACCACACTGAGGTGTAGGGACTGGGGAACACTCCAAAGAGTGGGTGGGCTGGGAGAATCTGAATAAAGAAGTATGGAAGACAGGGAGGCAAACAAGAAGTCCTACACCCATTTTCTGAGGGAACAAGACCCAGGGCATGTAGATCAGAGCAGAGACAGACCCTGTTGGACAGGATGAGGAGCTGAGAGAGGAGTAGGTACAAGATCTGTGGGTATTGATGGGGTAAATGCTTTTCTGGCGAGCATCATATCCCAGATAAAAAAGAGAGCAACAAGAGCTCCATAATTTAGTAAGAGGTGAGGGATAGTTGCAGAGACAAACAAAAGGTGTTACTGGTATTATAAAGATACCACTGTTGAAGCAGAATCAAAGCAAAGGGCCAGAATGGGAAATGAGTATTTATTATGGCTTCAAACTACAATTACTGAGTTTTCCTGCAAGAGATTGAGTCCAACATGGTAATTTGGTTTAGAGTTAAAGTTTGAATTTGTGATAGAAAAAGTGCTGATAAAAGATCAAGGTACATGCTAGCTAGTTAGCAAGTAGTTTTACTCTTCTGCTTCCATTTTCTCCGCACTACCAAGTCTCCATGTTCCTCCCTGAATCTTTTTCATCCTGACAAGTGATCTTTATCTTTTTCTCCTATCACATTCAGCTAAGTAGGATCTCCAAGTATCAATAGTTAACAGTTGTCCCTGATGTGTAATCCAAATTTAGGAAGATCTGCCAAAAACAAGTATAAATGTTTGTGCTCTGAAGGCAGGCCCAAAACCATCATAGATAGTATCCGTAAGTGGAGTACATTAAGGGGAGATTATACCCAAGGCTGATGAGGACCCCAGAATGTCTCGGGAAATGGAAGAGATGCAGAAGGGAAGAAGAAAAAGGGATTATTCCACATGCAGGGAAAGTCAGGCAAGCAAAACAAATCCTGTGAAGCTGAGCAAATACAGAAGCTGCTAGGAAGGAAAAACAGAAAAATATCAATGGCAAATCTGCATGAACAAGAAGTAGATTCAGAGGCCAGAGAGACAGCACAATGAGTAAGGCACTTTGCTTTGCACAAGGCCAAGCACATTTCGATCCCCCAGGCTGGCTAGGAGTGATCTCTGAGCATAAAGACAGAAGTAAGCCCTGAGTTTTCCTGCAAAAAACTGATTATAATCTTGCAGAAACAAACAAAAAAAGACAAAAAGCTAAAGTAGATACTAAGAAAGTAAGATCTATAGTAAAAGTCCTAGAACAACCACTGAGAAAACAACTCGACAATTAAAATGAAAGAAATAATTTAGATTATGAAACAGAAAGGGCTGGAGCTATAGCACAGCGGGTAGGGTATTTGCCCTGCATGCAGCTGACCCGGGTTCAATTCCTCCGCTCCTCCCAGACAGGCTGGCAAGCTACCCGTGACATATTCGATATGTCAGAAACAGTAACAACAAGTCTCACAGTTTGTTGTGAGACATTACTGGTGCCCGTTTGAGCAAATCAATGAACAATGGGAGGACAGTGCTACAGTGCTATGGAACCGAACCCAAGAATGCCTATCCTCACTTCATCACAGAACTCTGAGTCTTTCTTCTCTCCTTGAAAGACTGGTTTCTGTGCCACTGGGAAAGAGGATGGTACTGCTGCCACACCCAAACTCTACTTGGAAAGGTTTTCCACAGATGGTTTTGTCTTCATCTACCTTGGTACTTACCCATCTTCGTGATGTACCAGTTTTTTCCACCTCGAGATCCGTTCCAGTACCAGGCCCCCACAGAGCTCACCAAGGCCATGACCAAGAGGATTCCAAATAACACCAGGATCTGCACGTTGGTCACTTTCTCAACATTCGATCTCTTGAGAGGTGCTTTGGTGGAATTCTGCGTAACAGCAGTGGAAATCAGTAAGGATCAAGAACTGACTTGGAGGCAAGGAAAGGGGAGGGAGGAAGGAAATTAGACAAATTTGATAAACAAAAAAAATCAAAAGACTATGTTTTTTTTGTGCCAAATAACCAAGGAAATCAAAAAGTGTGCAAACTCCTGACTTAACAGCTTAGTTTTAAATAAGGCAGAAAGCACAACTACCATTTCAAATAAAACATTTCACTTCAACATTATCCTCACAAATATATTTGCATAAAATTGTGTACTAATCTACATAAGAATAAAGTAGGTGATAAATAGTTAAAATCTAGTTTAAAAGAAAGCAGGGCATCATTCATTCAAGAGAAACTTTAAAAGATTCTAAACTGTATAGACCACATAGCTTCCCTGGCACCCATTAATTTATCTCATTAAGCAAAATAAGATTCTGTGAAGTACGTATTTTTCCCCCCAGCAACCTGAAATTTAATTCAGGAAAAAGACAGACACAAACACATACACATAATAATGCAAAATAGAACATCAAGAGGTGCCAAAATAAATGGGTGGGCAAAAAATTCATTTGAAAATTGTGAACAACAAAAAATGCAGGAACAGTTGGAAGTTCTAGTGGCTGGGGAAAGAGGGGAGGGATCTGAATGGTATCTGGAATCCAAAACAAAAGTAGAAACCTGAGCTAGCCCTTTGTGAATGAATGGGTACAGCCAGGTGTCTCTCTGCTGGTAAGAAAACCAACCCTGCTACAGGACAGGCCAGTGCTGGGAAGGGAGCTCAGAAAGATCCATTACCAGATAGAAAATATGGGACTATATCCTCTCGGCAGTAGAAAAGTCTATAGAACTGTTTGCAATAGGCAGTTACATATCTGGTCAATTTATTTTAACATTGTCCTACGGTATCTGAAGTGTGTAGACAAATGTTCCCCAACACACACACACATACACACACACACACACACACACACACACACACACACACACACACACACACACACCTTCTTGTTCTAAAATCTGAGTCCCATGACTGTTACTTTATATAGTTAAATCAACTTCAGAGAAATCATTAAATTAAGATACCTGCCTCAGGCAGACAGATTATTCACCCAATTGAAATGCATGTTATTCTTAAAACAGACATAGGAGGAATACTTCCCTAGCCACCTGGCTACCTATAGAGAAAGAGGATGAAAGAACATCAGTGGGATGCAACATGCTGGCATTAAAGACAGAGGAAGTGGTCAAAAACACTTCAGGCCGTCTTGAGAAGGTGGTAGAAGGCAAGTGGCAGACTCTTGAACCTCTTAGACACCCCACCAGCATCTTGCTATGGAGGATATTCATATCATATTTTATTTTTTGTTTTGTTTTTGTCTGGGGGCCACACCTGGTTATGTTCAGGGATTACTACTGACTCTGCTCTCTAGGATCACTCCTGGCAGGGCTCAGGGGACTGTATGAGGTGCCAGGGATCAAATTCAGGCTCTAAAGTAATGCTCTACCTGTTGTACTACCACTCCAAGCATTCATATCATATTTCTAACCTAAAGAAGTATAAAATAACAATTCTGTATTATTTAAGGTCATGAAGATTATGGTAATCTGTTATGGCAACAATAAGAAGCTATATGGCATACATAGTGGTTAGTGACAATCTGTTTCTGGAAGTGAGTAATCTTGGATTAAACAGGAAATCAGGAATATACAGGGGAGATGAGTGCAGAGTCTTCAATCTGCAAGTGCCCTACCATGAATCTGTATCTGGTCTCTTCGAAGGTAACATTAAACTGCAGACATCAGGTGATTTGAAAGTTAATGAAGCACTAAGCGTTAACAAATAGTGCTTCTTCCCTCACAGTCACACCCATGAACTGCCTTCCGAGCCAGAAAGAGATCCACAAGTGACAGAATTTTTCCTGGACCCCATGTAAGGCTGAGTTGTCTGCTCCAGAGGGGAGCAGGTGAGCACAGTGCCCACTCAAACAGAGCCCTGACAGTCAAAACCCTTCACACTCCACAATCACCGCCATGCTCCCAGTCAGACTCCACTGTTCAGACAAGCCCCATTCAGGTATGTTGAAAAACTCAGGTATGCATGTTTTGTGACTGAAATCTCCAGGCTTTCACATAGTCGGGGAAGGAGTACCTCCACCTATCTTCCTGTAGTTCTAGAAGCACCGGCAGTCACACACACCCAAATATAGCCACCACCACCCAGTTGAAAATTGAACTCTGGCTGTAACACCCCATTAAAAATTTTGGACTTTCTAAAGTAACATTTCAAACTCTACAACACTGATAAACCAGGAGTAGTACACCAGATTAGATGGATGTAATCTAAAAGGCAACCAATGTCAATTAACAAAATATAAACATAGAAGGCTTAACCTGTGGTTAAGCCTTAGTAATCTCTTATACAAGAGTTTAATGGTTCCATAGTGAGATACAGTAATCTCCACTAACTTTCTTCTATGGAAATATTTTTTGATCATCCTTTTAGCAAATAAAAAACTATTCTTTTATTTATAACAAGCAATTTAAAATAAACTATTTACTTAAGTCTGCTATGGGGGATAGGCTTAAGTAACAATTGGGAAAACTGGAAATAATGGTGGTGGGAAGGTGGAGTGGTGGTGCGACTGATGTTGGAATAATGAATGTCTGTTACTGATGACTTAATAAAGTTATAAAACTGTAAACTGATGACTTAATAAAGTTATAAAATTTTGTAAGAGGTGTCTCAAAAATGTGGTGATTCTGATAAGTCAGCACTTCCTTAACTATTCTCAATGTTTTCAGATCATTAAAAGAATAAAGATAATCATGTTTCTCCCAAATAAGAAAACAAAGACTTTGCATGGAAACAACACCAAGATGAGATGAGAGGATATTCATCCTCTTATAGAGGGGGCTCAGAGCGATAGCACAGCGGTAGGGTGTTTGCCTTGCGCACAGCCAGCCCAGCTGAGCCAGGTTCAATTCCTCAGCCCCTCTCAGAGAGCCCGGCAAGCTAACGAGAGTATCTCGCCCACACGGCAATGCCAAACACAGTAACAACTGTGTCTCAAAATGGAGACGTTACTGGGCCCGCTCAAGCAAAATCGATGAGCAATGGGAGGGCAGTGTTTGTTTGTTTGTTTGTTGTATTGCATAGAGAAACTTCTATTATGTCAATGAAATTGCTATTTGAATTCCATAACCAAGCCCAGAAACACAAAATTCTGGTCATGATTTACTGTGGGGGTAGGGAGCTGGAGAATTATTATATTGGGGACCTGGAAAGACTAGTTGCTTTCACAATGTAAGCAGCACAGAAACATTTTCCTTGCTAAGCTGTTAACCCCTGAAAAACATGGTGGCTAGAGAAACAGACCCAGCCCCAAAATCCATAGAATTTTTGACTCCCACAAAACTTAATTACCAACAGCCTATTGCTATGGAGTTTACTTAAAATATTGAAAATGAATATGATTTTTTTAAACAATAGGGATTTGGGGACGTGACTCTATAGTATAGCATGTGCCTTGCATGTATGAGACCTAGGTTCAATACCTGATACCGCCTGATACTGCTAAATAATAAACATAGAGAATAGAAAAGACATGCACTGTACTATATTTGTCAATACTACAATTTCATATCATTAATTTATATGAAAACTTGAGTATAAATGGATGCATGCAGCTGAAATCCATGTTGTTCAAGAACCAGCCATACACTCTTATTGCTCGGTTACTTTTGCTTTTCTAAAGTTTTCTTTTCCACATAGTATTTACAAGTTTCCTATAAAATCTAAACGCTAAGTCATGACGAACAACTGGCCAACCACCAATCAAGTATCATCTAAAGTTTCATGGGGAAACATTTCAACTCTGGCCTTGGGGCAAGAGCCGACACAGGTTCCAAGAACACTTACCACAATCTTTGAAAACTAAAAATCACAACCTTATCATTTTAAATAAACATTCACTGGAGGCCCTAGCATAAAAAATATTAAAGTAAGCATAATTTCTATAGCCCCCATTAGTTAACTGACTTCTGATCTTTTCCAGTGGTTAAATTCTATCCAAGTAACAGGATTATGGAAAGTTATCTTTTATTCAACACAAGAACAACAGATGAATGACCCTGAAACTTTAGGCTTCAATACATGAACTCTTTGGAAAGTCAAGGTCTGTCTACTCAACTCTAGTCTCCAGAAAACATCTGCATGTAATGATGAGCTTGTGATTTTAAGTTCCTACTGATATTCGATATGCCAAAAACAGTAACAACAAGTCTCACAATGGAGATGTTACTGGTGCCCGCTCGAGCAAATCTATGAACAACAGGAAGACAGTGCTACTGTGCTACTGAAATTATAAATCTTTCCAGAATTATCTGTGGAAACACAAACATTTCTGAGTAGTGGAAATCTATATAGAAAGAAGTAAAAATGTCAGATTTTGAAAAATACAAATTTTATGTGGATATTACTTATGTTATTCCCTCCTGAGAAAGCAGTCAATATAGTCCCACTAGAATATGGACTTGGGAGCCAGACTTCCTGGATTTGAAGCCTACCTCTATCTCATTACTAGCATGTAACTTTGGAACACTGCCTTAGTTTCCCCAGCTGGAACAGTAGTAGTTTTTTCCTCATAGAACCACAAGAAAGAATTGGTTAACAACACATGTGCACATCTTAGAACAATGCTGGGGGCATGGAACATAATGTGATAATATCTGCTCCATTAAATCAAGCAACAAGAACAGCCCATGCTGAAATATTTCTATGTGTAACTACGCTAGGTATGAAATGAGGAAATCTTGAATAGTGAAAGAGGCATGGAGATGAGAGGTCACAAATGAAAAAAGGGAAGAAATGAAAGCAGCTGTGTTTCCTCTCTATGGCCAAGTAGCACAAGTACAGACAAAAAAGTGTTATTTCACAAACAGGGTGGTTTCCAGCTATGTGTATCACATGATATTTTCTGTTCATTTGTTTGTTTGTTTTTGGAACACTCATTATTTTTGCTTTTTGTTCCAGCCCTAAAGGCACAGTGACTGTAGCTAACACAGATGCTTTGGGAATTTCCATTAAGCTGCATTCAAACAGTCAACAGGAAATATGCCTTACAAAGATATTTGCTCATCTAGGAGCAAAGACAGGTGCTCATCCAACACTGACCAGATGCAACTCCTGAGTGACCTCAGTGCACCACCTACTCTCTGCAGAGATGACTACAAGCTTTCAAAGTGTAACCTAAGTATCCCTTTGACCTTGGCTGCAAAGCTGTATCAACAAGGTATGATCTGGAAAAAAAACCTGAAAAGGCCACAAATAGGGACCAGAGCAATAGTACATCAGGAAAGGTGCTTGTAGCCAAGAGTTTCAAGTGATGGCTACCTACTGGAGAAGTTAGAGGACACCAAATAAAAGCTTCACATGCAGCTGCTCTGAAACAATACACTTTAAACACCATGGTCAGTGCTTCTGGACAAGTGAAGAACACCTAAGGGCTGCTGTTCAATTGCTATACACACATTCATGCATGCATGTGTACATATATTGACAAACATATGTATACATGTATACATATACACACATGCACACTCATATATACTGCCACACACATATACATACACACACTGACACATACTGACACACATGCACACATATACACTCACACATACACAATATTCACACGTGTATACACACTCACATACTTATGCACACTCACATATACACACTGGCACACTACTATACACACGCAACCACACATTGTTGTTTCAGTCCACACATACACAACCTCTGTAACCACTACACCACACCTGGCACCTACCATTCCAGGACCAAAATTTCTCTGAGTTCTTACCCCCTTTCCTGCTCAGCTGAGGGCACACATTCCGTGAAGACCTCATGAGCCTCTTCTGAACACACTTACCCTAGGATTCTGTAGATAGTACAGACTGAATGCCTATGTGACACTGGGCCGTCTGACACTTTAATCCTCTAAAATCATGCTTCAAAATCAACTTGTGAATTCACTTGTCTAGTGCCTTTCTGCCTCCTCCTCAGCAAATATACCAGCCTCTCAGTTACTCCCTAAGTCTTGGGCAGCTGGCTTCTGATGTCCACCTCTCCCACAGCCTGGACATTCTCCTAGCTTCAGTATCCTAACACAATTCATCAGTTTCTGATATAATTCCTGCTGGCTTCTTAACTTCACAACATCAAATGGCTTCCTACAACTCTGCCTCTGACTTCCAACTTTCACAGCACACACCGCAGTGTGGCACCCTACAAGCCTTTCACTTCAAAACTCAAAGACCAACATCCCACCCTGATGACCAGTTTCTTCAACTCCAGCGAGTCGCTCAACCCTTCTAATCCCCCTGAACCTCTCCTCTCCAGTTCCATCTCCCAAATGTGCTTTGTTCCTAGTATTAGTCGTAGTATCTAGTCAACGGACAGCCCCAGACCTGGCTTGGCTAAACCATCTACAGACTGTAATGACACCAGCTACAAAGTATGTGATTCCCGTTATTCCTTGGCCTCCATAGCTCCTTAAGGGTAAGATTAAGCCTTTCAGTCTTTTATCCACATGACTTTCTACATGCTGGTCACAAAATACACTTAAATGAAGAAATGCAGACAAATGAGTACATCCAAAGTTACACAAAAGGGCATAAAACTAAAAAGCCAACTCCCCTTAATAGTGACCATTCGCAAATTAATATGGCAAGTGAGACCAAAGAAATGTGAGGAATGAGAGAGAGAGACATGGATTCATGCAGAATTTCACACGCAGTCTAGCAAAATATGTTATAATATACATGCCCTGTTATTATATGTGGTCTATAAATGTACAGAGTCAAAAGCATAAAGGGGTGATGGGAATGAAAATAAGGATTAGGGCACATGCACCCAGCCTGGGTGTGATTCCTGGCACCAGACAGTCTCCTGAGCATCACTGGACGTAGTTGTGATGGGGCCCTGGGCATCCCCTGTGTTCTGAAGTCCTAGTACAGAAGGATACAAACAGCACCACATCCCTGAGTCCCAGCATGGAACCACTAGCCCAGCTGATTATTACTGGAAGGACCCCAACAATGTCCCCCTCTCCAAAAATATGAAAAAAGTCATTTTTTGTTTGTGCTTTTGTTGTTGTTATTGCTGTAGGTCACACAAAGTGGTGATTGGGACCTACTCCAGCTCTCTGCTCAGGGCCTCACCCAACAGAGACAATGTGGTACTAGGGAGCGAATTCCAGGCGCCAGCAGGCAAAGCCTGTGCTCAGCCTTCTGAACCATCTCTCCAGCCCACAAAATCATTTTACCATAATATTTTTCTTTCATGTAGGAAAAACATTTTAAATAAAAAATAACTGATTTTAAGTGGTATAAAATTTGGTTTTATATCTAGTTCTTACTCTGGAGAACCTGGCAGGCTACCAAAAGTATCCTGCCCACACAGCAGAGTCTGGCAAACTCCCATTGGCGTATTCAATATGCCAAAAACCAGTAACAATGGATGGGTCTCATTCTCCTAACCTTGAACGAGCCTCTAACGTGGCACTTTTTAAATCTCAGGGCTAGGACGAAGAAGATTTACTGGCGCTGAACAACAGGATGACAGTGATACAGTGATAAAATTTGGTTAAATAATTCGGATAATTGGCCGTAAAATTTTAATGGGGTGAAGAGAACATGAACTAGAGAAGTTAGCAACAACACCCCAACCCCTTTGTGCTTTCAGGAGACAAAATTAATTAGAAGTGATTGTCTCTCTCGGTGTGTATATAAAAATCACTGATACTTTAGGAAAGTGGTAATGAATGTCTGACATAATAACAGAAACCCAGAAAGAAAATATCTACAGAATGAAAATAGAGGCACTGCCCTTTCAAATGTAAGTTGTTGAGCAACTAACTTCCTGAAGAGTCTACTCCATAAAAACAGGGAAATGGAAAGGAAGGTACTAAAATAAGCATTGTTTTCAGCATAGAAATGTTTTACCTGCATGAGTTTGGTGTCGTGTCCAGTATATACAACTATGCCAAAGACCCACTGAGTGTTTCTAAGCTGTGTACCTCTTAATAAGATCTGGTCAGGCCCAAGGGAAGCCGGGCTAAAAATAAAAACAACATTTATGTTTAATGATAGTCTGACAAATGAACATGAGCTTTCCCCTTAAACATACACCCACAGATTCTATTTTGTCAAATTTACCTATTCCACTGAGAAATTGGTTACTCTGAAAAAGGATTACTATTGGTTCCAATCACCAAAGCAAAACAAAACAAAACCCAAAAACAAAGCCATCCACCCAAAGTCTCTTACTCATTCATTACTATAGGAAAAAAAATAATCAAAAGAATAAATTAAAAAAAGAAAATTATGTCTTTTATAAGTCTTTTATAAAATTCAACATCCATAAAGAAATCCCAAAATCTCATTTATTTGAGAAATTCAGTTTATTTTCTAGACTAAAGGTGGGGGGGAATCAATGATACTGTAACATCAAATTTGATATGGATGACTTCATGATTAATTAAAGCCTAAGTGATAAGTTAAAAATTCAAAATAGGGTATCTTCTGGTGGTCCTTCATACCTAATGTAATCCACGAAAACAGTCACCCTAGTTCCCATTACTCTATGGGGTGGATTCCATAACTAGGCCCTTCCCTTTGGGTCTATTTAAAATATAAAGTGGGAGAAGCTTTGGAAATAAGCAGGTAAGATAGGGGGAAGAGACAGAAACTGAGCCACAACATAATGACAAAAAAAAAAGTGACTCTCAATAAAGAAAATACAAGAGGAACATGACAACAGAGGAAAGAAGACAGGACAGTGGAGAAGAATTACTTACTCTATTTTACTGGGAAAAAAACACTGCTTAAGAAAACACTAGCAAAAGAATACAGACATTTCTCTAATACGTATTTCATCATTTATTCACTTCAGACACCTCTTCTGCTTTTGTGGACAAATTTGTATAGTCAAGACTCTCTCCCCCTCATTGGCAGGAGATACATGCAGAAAAAAATAACAACAACAACAAAAAAAAAAAAAAGACCAGTGATGAAAGCCTTATCTCAGCCCCCAGTTCTTGACAAAAATAAGTTTTCCTTGTACATTTGGGACAATTTAAATGGATCGAAATAATATTTCAAGAAAAGCTCATTCTCTCATCCCCCACTGTTTAATAGTCTTTTCCCTCATAGAGTATTTCATGGGGCTGAGTCTAGAAAACACAGGGATGCTTTCCAAATCTCCAGTAACTCTTAGTCATGTTTTTAGAAAATAAAACACTAAGAAAAGGGAAAGTGGTACCTTTGCCCATCTAAGTTTAAGTTTCCAGTGAAGTCGTACAGGTGGCGATTGGGCCCTTCACATTCTATCATTCCAGATAACTTCATCAATACTTCCCTTGTCTGCATGTCAGCAGTGAGGCTCAAACCCTAAAATGATAAACCAAAGAGAAAGTGGAAGAGAACCTAGCAGGTTTGAAAATAGTATTAATAACCCCCACTATAAATGGAAAGAAAATAGTGAACTGAAATAGAACAATCTTGGGGTATAAGGGCTAAAGAATAAATCAACTTCTCACAACAGCCTTTACAGACAAATTTAATCACAGCAACCCAATGTAAAAGTGTCCCAAAACTTCGATGTCACTTTTAGGAAGATTCCACCACCATGCTATAAACATCATAGACAGGTAATAATTGGTACTCAGATACCTTACAGAAAGCATATCCTAATAACCATGCTCAACACTCATCACAAATATAGACTAGAGTATCTCTTTGGTATGATGTAGTATCTACCAAACAGTAACAGAAAAAAAAGGTTAACTCAAAGTCTAATGGAAAAAGAAGAGAAGTGGGCATAATAATAAAATTTAACTTTATAGCAAAATATCTGTGTGGAAATACTTATTACTTATTAAATACTTAATTTTTCGTTGAAGACTAATTTCCATAGTTATAACAATAGTACAGTGGGTAGGGCATTAGCCTTGCATGCAGCCAACCCGGTATGAATCCCCAGAATCCTATATGGTCCCCCAAGCACTACCAGAAGTGATCCAGGAGCACAGAGTCAGGAGAACCCCTAAACAATGCAGAATGTGGCCAAAAATATAAAGACAAGTTTTTCATCCTAGAGTTAAGTCATGTTAAAATAACCTTATTTAAAGCATGGAATTTTGTAACTACTATATTAATCTCTGGAATTAAGAGTTACAGTTGAAACACCAATATACACTAAAGTATCCAGAGCTGGCCTACCAATCTCTCCACTAAAAAATGAAGTCCATCCCAGCTAAAGACCTCTCTCTGCACCCACACTAATACTCAGAGAGTAGTAAGATATAAGTTAGAATTTGACTTCTAGTTGTGAACTTAATGTAGTACATACACAAATAATCCCCTACAGCAGAACTGGTGGGGACCAGATTTGCAGTTTGGCCTCCACAATAAGAGAAGTCCTAGAAGGTGACTTTACCTGGCGTATTTTGAGGTTTGTCTCCCCATCTAGATTAGCTGTTTCAACATAACACATTGCTTGAGGTTCACTACAGAGAGAAAAAAAGGAAAGCCGGATTTTAGTAATATCCCCACCACAAATTCAAAGCTCATTAGTCTCTATCTGGGAAAGTATATCTGCTATTAGACCTTTCAAAACAGTGCTACGAACAGCCACTTTAACAGTCATAGTAGGGATCAATTAGAAAGACACATGCTCCTCCCTGGCTCAACACGGACCAAGATGCTTGTCCAGTATCTGCCCTTGTAGGCTCCACATCAGAGGCATGGCATCAGGGAAAGAAGGTAACAGGAGGACCAGGAGCATGAGGGCTGTGTGGGCCGGGTTAAAGAATATTCCAGCCAATGCTCAGCCACTGTCTTGGGTGACCCTGAAGCCTGCAATGTGGCCTCCTCCTGAGCTCACCCAGGCAGACCCAGGACAAACTACATTTGAACAAAATCACAGTCCAAAAGGGGAGTTAGTCAAGAGTTTTCTTCCTGTACCTTTCACTAAGTACATGAGCAGCTTTAAACTTAAATCCCAAATTTTAAGGACAGAAATCCCCAAAAATAAAAGTAAGCAAAGCAGATACTATTGTCTACTTCTGACCTTCCAGCTGAAGTAGCACATACAGTTAGTGGTTAATAGACCCACAGCCCAGCAGTTAAGTTACTATCCTCAAGTTCTACAGTGTCCGGCTATGCAACCCTTGAAACGTGTTCAATATCCCTGTATCTCAGTTTTCTCATATGTTCAGCAAGGATACCTAGGGGAGCTTGGGGAACATTAACACATTCTGCAGGCTGCATGGCACAAAGGACAAACTCAAACATAAATGAGCATCCAGAAAAATGCACGCTGCAACTCAGTCCAATGGTCTCATGTTAAAGTGTATTGTTTGGGGGAAGGGGGTGGAGGACATACCCAAAAGAACATACCCCAAACTATCAGATAAAGCTTATTTTACCATTTCTAAGAGTTTCTCTATTCTATGCTACCAAAAAAAGGGAGGAAAACATAAATCCAACTCCAGGTAGCTAGTGCCCTTACCACTTTACAAGCCTGGGCTTTTTATTTTTAGACCTTTCATCTCAAGCAGAAAAATTCATGTTACATCTTCAAATAAGGGAGTGATCAAATTCCACTAAAGAAACACTGCAATGAAGCAGTGTAGATATCTGTGACTCCCCGCAGTACATAAATACAGACATTTTTGTCTTAACATCATTTCATTTAATCTTAAACTTAAGAACCGAAGTTCACCTTAACCCTAATGTTGACCTTTCCTCTTTGACATAGGCTGGCATGAGTGCAGCCTAGGGAGGTTATCTAGACTGTCCATTATTTATGCCACATGGCGATGCTACCTTTCAAGTACAAAGCTGCCTGCCACACATGAACTTGGGCAAACAGGGTACCTACGGACAAAGGATTGGAGAACACCTTCCTCAGGTCACGACCATAGAGGAAAAATGGCGCAGATCTCTTCCTAGTCATAGAAGGCGCTGGGCCTTGCAGGGAAGCCTGAGAGCTGAGCCCCTCGGAGGCAGGGTCCGAAGCCTCAGTCCACTGCAGGCTGAGTCCCTGAACAACTGTACCTTTGGTTTCTGAATGGCTCCTTAAAATGAGGAATATCCCAGGAATAACAACAAGACTAAAAGGAATCGATCCATGTCAAGATCAGAAAATGTGGGAAATGAAAGAAAGCTGAGGCGGAAATGGGGGATGGCAGATGACAAGTAATTGACAAACAGGCTGGACAGAAAGATGGTGACTCAGAGGGGAGCTGGAGATGTCCACCACCATTGTTTAATGTTTTTTTCTTTGTTCTTAGCACGTATTTCAAAATCATGTGCCCACGCGCACACCTGACCTGGAGGACAGTAGGATCATGTCTGCTGGGAGATACTGCCCATTGATGACCTTCACAATGTCTCCCACGGCCACCTAGAAAACCAGGACAAGGACAGAGAAGCATGAAAGAAAAGAAAACACAAACAGCGATAAAGGGGGTTAAAATACTTGAAGGAAGATTACTATACCACTAAGCCACAGGGTTAGGACAGAAAAAAACATACTGCTTTCCTTACCAAGAACTAAAGGAAAATGTTTTGGTACAGTCAAATGGTGATACTACCCGTATACACTGATGCTGAATGAAAAGCAAAAGGTGAAAGAAGAAAATCAGAGACAGAGAGATGGGTCAGAACTCCTCTCAAGCTGTCATTTCCTTATGACTGTTCGTTCATCTGTTTGCCAGCAATGAGCCCTTTCTCTATCTCTGTGCAGTAGCACAGAGTGGGGAAGTGTCGAGCCCATCTGAATACCTACATTTGAATGACCTCAGGACTCCTTACTAGCCATGAATCAACAGCAAATTATACAGACTGTTAGGTGCTTCTCCTTTCTCAACTCTAGAGTGAGGTCAACAGAACAGATTTCATGGGGTTTTCATGAAGACAGAGAGCTAACACAGGCAAGTTTTCTCAATTTTTACAAATGGGGAAACCAAGGCTCTTGATCACATCATGAGATAACGTGACCAAGGCCACAGAGTCAGTGAGTGTTAGAAAAAGGGTTCAAAACTGAGCCACATGGCAAGCGTGCTGATTAAATGTCATACGCACCAGTGAACATTGCGTCTAAAACGTTCATCCACAGCCCAAGTGTCCAGAAAAAGATGAGGGGGAAAGAAGTTGTGGTGTGGGTACATAATGGAATAGTATTCAGCTTGGAGAAAGGATGACACTGTGCAATTTGCTGCTATGTGAATGGATCATGCTGTGTAAAGTCATTCAGAGGACAAGGACAGGCACATAATGGTCTCTCTCACAGGTGGATATAATGAAACTTAGTAAGGGAGCAACAAATCACTGTCACTATCCTCCCATTGTTCATCGATTTGCTCAAGCGGGCACCAGTAATGTCTCCATTCTGAGTCTTGTTGTTACTGTGTTTGGCATATTGAATACGCCACAGGTAGCTTGCCAGGCTTTGCTGTGCAGGCGAGATACTCTCGGCAGCTTGCTGGGGTCTCCGAGAGGGGTGGAGGAATCGAACCCAGCTCAGCTGGGCTGGCTGCGCTCAAGGCAAATGTCCTACCACTGTGCTCCAGCCCAAGGGAGCCACAAATAGCCAAAGGTATTAGATCCTGAGACTTGATTTACAGAATCGAGCTTACCAAGGGCGAGGTACAGAGGAGTAGGTAGGAGGAGACCATGGGGCACTGGTGGAGGCAATGGAACAAATACTCTTGCAAAAGGTGTGATATTAAAACACTGTATACATGATACTATCATTTCAATGGGAGTGTAAATCACGGCACCTTCATAAAAACCAAAGGGAAGAAAAGTAATAATGAAAATAAAAGGTTCCCCAGAAACAGACCACAGAAAACATAGAGGGCCCTTATAGACTAGAACTTTCTAGGCAAAGAATCACAGCAAAGTCAGACAGCACCTTGTAAGAAAACCTTCACCAGACAGAAGATGCCAAATTTTGGACATTGGCCATCACCCATCAAATGTGAGCACAGTGGCCAGGGGTCTGCAAACCCTTTAAATCACATCACATAAGCACCCAGGTGAAGCAGTCTCTGCTCAAAATCCAGTCTCATACATGCACCAGCCTAGGGTTCTGGCAAGCTCTTAGCCTCCTGAGCTCACCGGTAAGATGGAAGATATCCCCACTGACCTGGTGGACTTAGTGAACTCAGGAAGTGCACACAAGCACCTGGCAGAACACATGCATAGGAGATGGGTCCCTCTATACCAACATGAGGGGAATTGAGTGGACACCTGAAGGGCAAAAGTTAAGAATGGCAGAGTTGGGGCCAGAGCAATAGTATAGCAGGTAGGATGTTTGTCTTCCACACAGTCGATCCAGGTTCAATCCCCAGAATCCCATATGGTTCCTCAAGCTACACCAGAAGAAATTCCTAAGTGCAGTACCAGGAGTAACCCCTGAGCATCACCAGGTATGACCAAAATGCAAGGAAGGAAGGAAGGAAGGAAGGAAGGAAGGAAGGAAGGAAGGAAGGAAGGAAGGAAGGAAGGAAGGAAGGAAGGAAGGAGAGAGAAAGAAAGAAAGAAGGAAAGAAAGAAAGAAAGAAAGAAAGAAAGAAAGAAAGAAAGAAAGAAAGAAAGAAAGAAAAGCAGAGTTTCCTGATGGAACAGGAGAAAGGCCAACTCTAATTCACTAACAAAACTCAAAATGGACATGCTAGGTTCTAAATCCTCTTATGACCCATTTGCTATTCTAGAAATCAAACATTTCAGGATCAGAGATATAGGTCAGTCAATGGGCTGAGTGACTGGCATGCTGAGAGCCCAGATTCAATCCCCAGCACCACATGGTCTCTGAGCACTGTTGGAAGCAATCACAGAGCACAGAGCTGGGAAGACCCCCAAGAGCTTCCTGGTGTAGCTCACCCCCTATATAAATATATATATTTCAAATATTTCAAATACTATAATCTTATGAAAGAATAATAAATCTTAAAAGTTGGAAGAATTGTGCTAGCAGGTGATTGTGTTTAGACTTTTCAATTAGAAAAGAAGAGGTTTTAGTAAAAGACAGCCTACAGTGAGCCTTCTGGCACTCACTGAAATTGCAGGGACTTGGAAAACATAGAGTTGAAATGGCAAAAACGAAATTCCAGCATTCCAAGTGAAATGGTAAAAATATAACTCCAGGACCTTTGCAAAACTAATGTTAGCATCCAAAGAATAAAAAGGTACACAAAGTATATTTCATAATACATAAAAATTAAAGAGCAAATGCTGCAGCTACAAAAAAAGCAAAGGTGAGGATGGAAAGATAGTATAGCAGGTAGGACATTTGCCTTGCCCGTGGCTGACCCAGGATCAATCCTTGGCATCCCATATGGTCCTCCAGAAATGATTCCTGAGCACAGATATAGGAGTAAGCTCTGAGCACAGCAGGTGTGGCCCAAAAACTTAAAAAAAAATTACAAGATGAAAATTATTTGATAGCACAGAAGTAGGGCGTTTGCCTTACGAGCGGCTGGCATGGCAGAGCCAGGTTCAATTCCTCTACCCCTCTCGGAGAGCCCGGCAAGCTACCGAGAGTATCTCGCCCACACGGCAAAGCCTGGCAAGCTACCTGTGATGTATTCAATATGCCAAACACAGTAACAAGAAGTCTCACAATGGAGACATTACTGGGCCCACTCGGTGAACAATGGGAGGACAGTGCTACAGTGCTACTTTAATTTACGGGCTAGAGCAATAGCGCAGCGGGTAGGGCATTTGCCTTGCACACAACTGACCCAGGTTCGATTCCTCCGTCCCTCTTGGAGAGCCCAGCAAGCTACCGAGAGTATCCCACCCACATGGCAGTGCCTAGCAAGCTCCTCGTGGCATATTCCATATGCCAAATACAGTAACAACAAGTCTCACAATGGAGACGTGACTGGTGCCCACTCGAGCAAATGGATGAACAACCAGAGGACAGTGCTACAGTGCTACTTTAATTTACATAGAAATCAGAAGCAATTAGCTTTTAAAAAAATAAATGGGGGAAGAAAAATTAGTCATGTTTTCAAAGAAAAGGGGAGTAAATTTTTAGCCCATAGTAGGAGGACAAGGAAAATTATAGCTTTTTCCCATTTTATTTTATGAACAAAGAAACATCTAAATCTCATTAATATAGTTCTAAGAAGTTTTATGACATAAAAAAACTTCGAATTTTGTTTTACAATATATAGGTTGTACTGTCCTAGGTGTCCTGAATGTGTAAAACTACCTACCTAGTGAATCATCTTTTGAGTCGGGGTAGAGGGACAGCATCCTGATAATAATTGGCTTTGCAGTACAGACCTGAGGGCTCAGTACTGAGATGCAGTTTTTCTCAGTCCTCATAGTGCTGGGGGCCAACAGCTGGTGTGCTGGGTGCTGCTGGGTTCAACCTTACAACCTGGTACACACAAGACATACACCAGAGGCCCACTAAGCTAGCTCCCGGGCTCATACAAGAATTCTGAAGGTGGTATAGAGCCTCACTGAATCCTGGAAACTGCTCTAGCCTCAGAGGATCTCTCAATTACTTTAATTTTCAAGACCCAGCTCAAAGGTCCTCTTCAAAGCCAATTACCCTGTTGTGATTCACTCAGGACCCACAGCCCTCTCAGCATTCAGCTTTAGTGCTGGCTTTATAGCGCTTGGGGAACCTCAGAAAGAGGAAGATCCCCTTCTCTACACCTCTGGTCTCTGTTAGCACAACCCTCTCAGCTCCTGCCCCTCCTGCATTCTGAGTAATGAGGATCTAATTGACTTGCCTGAACACCTGAGGAGCTCACGCTTCACAATGACCTGGTGAGCAACTGAGACTGAAACTGGGGGCTGAAACCGATTACCTCCTGCTAATCCTTCAAAAGAACTCACATTATAGCACCTTGTTAAGTAACACCTTGTTTGAACTATATACTATTCATTCCCTACTATTTTATCTATATTTTAACAATTCCACTTATATTGCTTAGTTTCAGGTGAAAAAAAAAACAGTGATAACACATAAAAGAAAAAGAAAAAAACATGTAGCCCAACATACTACTGTCTAGATAATTTATATATCATCAATAACATAAAATCCTGAGCAGGGCCAGTGTGATAGTACAGTGAGAAGGGTGCTTGCCTTGCACAAGGGTGACCTGGTTTTATCTCCAGCCCCAAATATGTTCCCCCAAGCTCTGCCAGGAGTTATCCCTGAGCTCAGAGTCAAGGGAAAATCTTGAACACCACCAGATATGGGCCCCCCAAAGAATATCAAGACAAAACAAATATCCACAGCTTTCTCAGCCCTCCAGAACACATTTCTCAAGGAATGTGGTAGGAAATCCTCCCAGTCAATGGAGAGTGACAAGCACACTATGGGTCATGCTCAACCAGCCCTGCTTCAGAATCCAAACAGGGAGCCAGAGAGATAGTACAGCAGGGTAAAGTGCTTGCCACCTTACTGGTTCAACCCAGGTTCGACCCCCAGCATCCAATATGGTCCCCTGAGCCTTGCCAGGAGTGATTCCTGAGTATAAAACCAGGAGTAAGCTTCGAGCATTGCTGGGTGTGCCCCCCCAAAAAAACAAACAAACAAGAAAAAAAGAACCCAAACAGGTGTTTCCCACCCAATTCTAGCACTTCACACCTATAGATCATCATGAACCCAAAACTCTCCACCAAAAATGAGAGAAGGGAGAATCTTCAAAACTACTTAACTGCGAAAATTAAATATGAGTTAATAGAACCACAGAAGACCAGGTAACGTGCTTCTGGCAAAGGAGTAAGGAAATTAGAAAATGTTTGGGGGTTTCAGAAATATCCAACAAGAACAACAAATGTCACCACTATGAAGAGACATAGTGAGCACCTTCTGGAAGATGAAAAACAGAAAAGCAAGTACCATTTCTAAGTAAATCTTGGGAAATTTCACAATGTTAAAACGCACAGGAAATGAAGATGATTTATGTTTTAACACAAATTTTATACTACAATCAATATTAGCAATCAGTTTCAAGTCTACAAACCAAAGTTTTCTGTTTTATCCTTAAATTAGTTTTTACCTCTTTCCACATAATGGTCTGCCACATACCATTTCTTAACACTGAAAAAAGCAGGAAAAAGAATGCATTGATTAACAGTACTAATAATCAAAATAAAATCAATTTTCTAATACCAGTTCCTTTGAAAATTCTAGAAAGCAGTGCCAGGAAAAGTACAGAGAGATAAGAAACTATTATTCGGAAGAATGTGCATGCTTGAATTCTTATGGGTATAAAAAATATGTCTAACCCTCAAAAATTATAAACTTTTCTAAAATTTTGAAATACAGAAATTCAAATCATAAAAGCCAGGGCTAATATGTTGTTGAATTTGTCTTTTTCCTATTTCTTTGAGCTATTTTATTGACTACTTCCCCATTAACTCACACCATTAGCTACTTATTATAATTCCTTAATGCAGGCCTTATCCATAAGTTTGACAGTAGAAAAATGATTCATCCTGGTTTCTTACCTATTGTTTTCTTTTTATTAACTCCATTGTCTGCCTTATGTCGCTTCTGTTGCAGAAAGGAAAATAGTTGTTAGATTCGAAAGTTCCTACTGAATAGCTTTAATAGTTATAATAAAAGTGAGGGAAAAGGATAAATGGGGATGAGAAAACTGTCAACAATGGGATTGTTGCAAAATTCCATTCAATTGTCTGGTCAGTGTTACTACATTTAAAAGTCTAACACAATAAGTATAGATAGAGTCTACCCTAACCTAGTATTTGATTCTAATAACTAACAAGTACTTGGAGGTATAAAACTTTTCATTCCTCCTATTTTCAATCAAACTAAAGGAATAATTTCATTTCATAAATCCAATAGCAAGCAACTGAGTTTTTATTGGCAGTAAATTGGTGGGGGGGGCAAAATAACATATCACAATCATTATCCTTCGTTAAGGTTATGTGTGAAATAAGCTTGTCAGTGTGTAATGAGATAGAAACTAAGGGGTAAAGAAGGGGAGAAGGAAAAATGAAAGAGGGAGAGAAGGAAATTGATAAGGAGAGTAGAGATGAAGGAAAGAACCCTAGAGAGGAAAATGCAGAAGAAAGAATGTGAATATGGCCATACCCAGTGATACTGAAGATACACTTAAAGTGGTACAAGGTGAATGTTCATCATTCTTAGCTACAATATAATATTCCATTTTCTACCCAAAGTGCAAGCTCCAAAGGAGAATATAAGGGACATCAGTGACTAGGACAAAGAAAAAAGAAGAACTCAAAGTTGAGTCCAGAGACCTAATATTAGAAGGCATGGTTGGAACTATTTCTGTGTCACTGACTAGAAATTTAAGATACTGTTTATACATGTCCCCTATCCCAAAATAACATCATGAATCTTGAGAGACCAGTTAAGCTACAAACAATTTTTGTGTTAAGCAAGAAACCCAAAACAAAAAATTAAATTGTAAAATGTCTTCAAATACAATGTTTTTTATGTATAAAAGCAAAACTTACATAATCTTCTACAATCTCTTTGATGCCAGCAATTGTTAAAATAATGATCAATGGCACCAGGGTGGTATATCTTCCTGTTGGAGATACATCTGGAATTTGCTGCAAGAAAACAAGAGAAGTAGGCAAATTAACTTCCTCCTTACAAAAAAAGAAAATATGATATGCTGCACTTACTTCTTTTCAATAACATCTCTGATGCACCAAAACAATAATTCTACTTTAAAAATACCAATGCCTTCTGCAGTTTTTAATTTTTAGCCAAAATTTTATGTGTTTAGAACAAATACAGACAAAATTAATGCCCTTGAGCCATTTTTCAATGCTGCTTTTAATAACCAAGGTTTTCCTTAATACCCAAATAAGTCTGTTTGCTCAAACAATGACTGACTAGAGAAGGCAAACTTCATTAAATTTTTTTCAGTTCAGTGACCTTTCTAGAAAATTTTCATTTCGCAGGTAATTAAGAATTAGAATCTTAAATTTAAGGGAAAATTACCTGTAATAAGGCAATGAAGAGGAAGAAGGCATTCGCAGCTCTTCTAATCTGCTCATACAAGAACCGAGGTAGAAATGTCAACACACTGTACTTGGCTGTACTGTAGGTAGGAAGAAAAGTGATGCTATCATCAGTTCTGGATGTGAGGTCAAAAAAAAAAAGTAAACAAGTTAACAAAATCTTTCAAAACTTAATCACTGATTTCAGAAAGAAGAAAGGAGCCATGCAGTGCTGGTACAAATGTAAACAGACAGCATGTGGAAAGCAATATGGGTATGCCTCCAAATATTGAAAAAGAGAAATTCCACATGATTCAGGTATTCAATTCCTGCGTGATGACCTGAAGACTACAAAAGCATTCACTTGAAGAGACAGATGTATCTCCTCTGTGTTCACAGCAGCATGACTCACAATAGCCAAGACTTAGAGACTACCCAAGTGCCTAGGAATAGGCCATTTAGTAAAGAGTGGTTGCAAACACTGAAAACAAGAATCTAAGCTGCAGCCACCACCAAACTTTGAAAATGCCAGGTTCTTCAAAAACTAGAAATTGAGCTTCCATATGACCCCGCAGGACCACTTCTGGGAATATATACTGAGGATGCAAAAAAGCACAGTAGAAATGTCATCTGTACATATATGTTCATTGTAGCACTGTTCATAATAGCCAAAATCTGAAAACAAACCAAGTGCTCTACAACAGATGACTAGTTAAAGAAACTTTGGTACATCTACACAATGGAATATTATGCAGCTGTCAGGAGAGATGAAGTCATGAAATTTTCTTATAAAAGGATATACATGTATCACACTAAGTGAAATGAGTCAGAAAGAGAGGGACAGACATAGAAGGACTGCACTCATTTGTGGAGTATAAGACAACATAACATGAGGCTGACACCTAAGGATAGTAGATACATGGGACAGATAGATTGCTCCATAGCTGGAAGCCTGTCTCATGAGCAGAGGGGAGAAATCAGCTGGAATAGAGAAGGGATAGCTAAGAAAAAGATGGCTGGAGGAATCGGTCGGGATGGGAGATGTGTGCAGAAAGTGGATAAAGGATCAAACATGGTAACCTCTCAGGGTCTGCACTGCAAACCATAATGCCCCAAAGTAGAGAGATTATGGGGAACCATGTCTTCCATGGAGGTAGGGGGAGGGCTTGAAAGGGGGTGGGGGTTATACCGGGAATATTGGTGGTGGGGAATGTGCACTGGTGGAGGGATGGGTGTTTGATCATTGTGTGATTGTAACCCAAACATGAAAGCTTGTAACTATCTCATGGTGACTCAATAAAATTTTTTAAAAGTTATAAAAAAAAGAAGAAAGAAAGAAAATGTCTGTCAAGATGGCAGATGGGATAGGAGGGCTTGGGGGTAGGAGTGTGGGAACACTGGTGGAGGGAAGTTGACACTGGTCATGGTATTGATGTTGAAATATTATATGCCTAAAATTCAACTATCAATGACTTTGATAGTTATCTAATTAGGTAAAATGTATTTTAAAAAGATAGTAGTTGCAGTACAAATGTACAACTGAATACAATGGTTATACCATTTTAAAATGATACATGGCCAGGGATGCAGCTCAGTGGTAGACCTTATGCTTACCTCATGTATGAGGCCACTGGGTTCAATTCCTGGCCATACACTCCCAAGGAAAAAGGTAAAATTCTGCCATTTGCAAAACATGAATAAACTCAGAATGTATTATGGTTAATGTGATGTTCAAGACAGAGAAAGATAAACAGGGTATTATCTCATTCATATAGAATAAAGAAAAATATGAATAAAGAAATGAAACAGAAATAAACTTAATTATAACACAAGATTTTAAAATCACCAGGTTTCCAAAAGAGGAGAAGGTTGAAAGAACTACAGGGGCCAGTTTTATGGTGAAGAACCATGCTGAACTATTAATTATAAATTTAATGTAACAAACAGAAGTTAATTTTTAGTTATGTGAATCCAAACTGTATTATGTTATGAATACTACAAAATTATGACAGTAAGAATAAAATTTAACTTTGAACAAAAAAATGTGGAGAAATTTGCCCACTTTCCAGAGATTATGTGCAATTGAACACAGTAAGTATAAAGGAAGATAATATTTCCACAGATAACAAAAGAAAAAGGATACACATTAAAACACAGGAATTCTGAAGTCAAGAGTGAGATCAAGGAATTAGTCAGGAAACTCACATGAAAAAGATAGAGTTATGATCCTATTATTTTTTATACATAAAATCTTATTATAAAGCTACCAATTCAATGCAGAACCCATTTCTGTAAATCCTGGATAGCTAGTGCTCAGGGTATACTCTGAGATATCCACCAGATATGGTCAACCACACTAAAATGACCCTCACCCTTCAGAATACTCTTTATTTAGTCATCTGTGCTCACACTTTTCTTGCACCTGGAATATCCTCTTCCTTTCATATTATCCATAACAAAAAATATCCTTTCCCTCTGACTCTCCCCATCCACCATTATATCTTTTTTCTCTTTTTTTTGGGGGGGGTCACACCCGGCGATGCTCAGGGGTTACTCCTGGCTTTGCACTCAGGAATTGCTTCTGGAGATGCTCAGGGGACCATGTGGGATGCTGGGAATCAAACCCAAGTCGGCCGCATGCAAGGCAAATTCCCTATCTGCTGTGCTATCACTCCAGCCCCCCAACATTTTATCTTACATTAGGTTTCACTAGTTTCACAACAAGTCTTCCTCCTCCAAGACTACAGTGTGGAATTTACATCGATGTTATGCAGACTTTGCTTTACCTGGCATTTTTATAGATGTTCCCCAAATTAGGTTGTGGGAACAATGAAACTGTTTACTTCAATTCTGTAAGTTGTTAGCACATAACAATCAGAGGACAAAGAAAAGAGACAAAGGCATAAACTGAGAAAAGAAAAGAAGTCAAGCTCTATTTGTGGATATGATACTATACTTAGAAAACCCTGCAGACAACAAAAAAAAAGCTCCTAGGAACAATAGACTTGTAGAGTAAAATGGCAAAATCAACATACAATAAATCCATGAGTTTTCTATATCCAAAAAAATGTAAAAAAAAAATCCCATTCACAAATCAGAAAATTAAATACCTAAAGATGAAAGTTCTATACAAAGAAAACTGCAAGTACTACTAAAAAAATAAAAAAACACTACTAAAATAGACACAAAAAATCGAAACAAATCCCCTGCACATGGATTAGGAAGATTAACATTGTCAAAATAGCAATACTCCACAAAGCAATACACAGATTCAGTGCATATCCCATAACGATATCCATGACATTGTTAAAGAAATGGATTATCATGAACAGCTTTGTAACGCTCTATCTCGTGGTGATTCAATAAAAACAAAAAAGTAAAAATAGACCAAACACTCCTGAAATTCACATAGAATAACCTTGCCCTGCACCAATTGTCAAAACAATCCTAGAGAAAAAGAAGACTCTCCACAACTTCAAACTATACTACAAAGCTGTAGTAATTGAAACAGCATGGTAATGTTCTGCCAGATCAATAGGATAAAATTTAAATCCAGAGACAGATCCTCAAGTATATGGACAATTATAAAAGAGCAAAGAACTATGAAGTGGAACAAGGAAAGCCTCTTTAACAAGTAATACTGGAAAAACTGGTCAATAAAAAAGGAAAAATTTCTTTCTAACAACATATATAAAATTCAAATCAAAATGATTAAAGACCTTGATATCAGATCTGATTCCATAAGGTACATTGAGGAAAACGTAGGTAGAACTCTCCATGACACTGAAGTTAGAGGCACCTTTAAGGAGTTAATGCCACTGACCAAGAAAACAGAAGCAAAAATAAACAAATGGAACTAATTAAATTAAGAAGCCCATATAACATATTTAGCAATGGATTTTTTGGGTCACACCCAACTCTGCTCTGGACTTACTAATGGCTCTGCACTCAGGGATCACTCCTGGTGGTGCTCAGGGGACCATTTGGGATGCTGGAGATAAAATCCCAGTTGGATGCATGCAAGAAAATGTCCTACCCACCGTAACTATTCCTCTAGCCCAAAATTCAGTAATAGAGACAGACGAAAACTGTCAATGTTGTGATTCTTTACATCACTTTACTATGCGTCGCATGGAATGTTTTGATCTATTCTTATGACAACCAGTGAGAAAAAATGGACTATATTATATTCTCCTTATCAACATACCTCTATACAAAAGTTTATAAGTCAGAGATTACCTTTATCTAATTTCTATTAAATAGAATAAGTTCCCTATTCCTTTTGTATTTCTAAATTTCTATTTTTTTCTTTTTTTATTAGTGAAACACCATGAGGTACAGTTATAGGCTTACAAATTTTGTGCTTGGGTTTCAGTTATACAATGATCAAGTGCCCATCCCTCCACCAGTGCCCGTCATCCATCACCACGGGTTCCAGCATCCCCCCCACCCCCCATCCCCCCCGTCCCATCCTGCCTCTGTGGCAGGGTATTCCCCCTTGTTCTCTCTCTCTTCTTTTGGGTACTGTGTTTTGCAAGAGAGGCTTTGAGTGGCAATCATGTTTGGTCTATAGACTACTTTTAGCATGCTTCTCCCATCCTGGGAGGGTCCTCACAACACCCTTCATTTGGTGCTCTCTTCTCTATCTGAACTTCTTTTCACCTAGAACGTGTGGCTGGCCTTCCACTCATGGAGCAAAATTCCTGGTACTAATCTCAGCCATTCCTGGGTGTTAATCTCCTTTTTGTTGCTTTATGTTCCCCAGATGAATGCAATCTTTCTGTGTCTATCCCGATCTTTCTGACTCATTTCGCTTAACATGATACTTTCCATGTAGTACCACTTGTATGTAAATTTCATAACTTCATCTTTTCTAACAGCTACATAGTGCTCCATTGTGTAAATGTACCAAAGTTTCTTTAACCAGTCATCCTGGGAATATATCCCAGAGAGGCAAAAAGGTATAGTCAAAGTGACATCTGCAATTGTTTGTTCATTGCAGCACTCTTTACAATAGCCAGAATCTGGAAAAAACCTGAGTGCCCAAGAATAAATTTCTATTTTTTAACCCAATGCATTATTCAATAAATAACTCTGGGCACAAAGCAATTTATTTCACACAGCAATGTGAACTTAGAAGAAGATGAGAGAAAATAACATTTTGAGCACAGAGCACACCACCAGGCAAGTCTCCCAGGTGGATCATTCTTCAATAAACAGTTCCAAATGCAAGACATTGGATGCTGTTAGCTACTTTCAATGGGCACCACTAAAGAGTAGGTTTAATTCCATTGCTTTATAAGAAAGCCTTTAAACTTTATGATATAAAATCAAATGGAGATAATTCCTGACTCTTACTCAATTTTTCACCACAAAGCTCAAAGGGTCATTTTTGGTGAGCTTTTCCATCTTCAGTGACAACAATAAATTTTTACTATGAAGCGATCTGAACCTACAGACAAGCATGCAGAAGAGGAGTCAGAATTCAGCCCTGAATATACCGTGGTCCCCAAAGAAATCAAAAGCAGATAAAAGTCTATTGCATTGAATTACACCTTGGCCCTTCACTCAGAGTTCACCATATTCTCTGCAAACACAGGGAACTATATCACCAAAGAGAAAGTTTGAGACTGTCCTACAGCTGCCTGCAGCAGACCACACACTGAACTCTGATCAGAAGTGCCTGCATTGACTCTGCTTGGAACGTCAATGTTCTAAAGTCAAGAGGGCAGCCGTGTAGACTACTCAGAAGGGTCACTTCGATAGATGACAGTCCAGAGTCTCTGACAGAGAAGCCAATCTAAAGGGACCCTAGACTCAAGTGGACAAGTGAGAGATGAGCAGCACTCGTTGTTCTAGAGTACAATGTACAAAGGTGTCCCTTATGTCTGTCTGTGGAGCAGAGACCATCAGCCCTTCATGCACAACAGCTTCCATTGCTCACAGATATAAAACACCATGGGGGGAGCCCTGTCCTTTGAGCTTGGTGAGTTTCTTGTGTGATTGTCAAACTGCATCCAATACTTTCTCAATGGAAAGTTTGTTGTCAGGCATTGCACAGCTTCGCTTTTTGCGTAATTAAGGGTGGAAAGGTGGATGCACAGATGAGCTAGCTCAATGGGCTGGAGCATAGGCTTTGCATGGGGGAGTCCTGGGTTGCATCTCAAGAACTTTAGGTCCTCCACACTGGCCAGGTACTGAGCAGGGAGTAGCTCCTGGGCAACACCAGGTGAGGCCCCAAACCTCTTTGCCTCCCAAGTTTTACAGCTCAAATTTTTGTAAAGTGAACAGACCCATGTCATGATGACTAGAAATTGTTTTTTCCCTTTATTTTTTTATTTATTTTTTTTACAGTTGTAGATTTACAATTTTTTGTGCTTGGGTTTCGATTATACAATGATCAGATACCCATCCCTCCACCAGTGCCCATTTTTCACCACCATGGATAATATCCCCCCACCCCCATCCCCCCATCCCCCCCTGTCTCTGTGGCAGGGCAATCCCCTGTGTTCTCTCTCTCCTTTTGGGTGTTGTGGTCTGCAAAAGAGGCATTGAGTGGCAAACATGTTCAGTCCATAGTCTACCTTCGACATACATCTCCCCTCCTGGGAGGATCCTCCAAACATCCTTTATTTGGTGCTCCCTTCTCTATCTGAGCTGCCCTTTCCTCTAGGATACCCGGCTGGCCTGTAAGTTATGGAGTAATCCTCCTGGTGCTGATCCCAGCTATTCTTGGGTATTAATCTCATACTTTGTTACTTTATATCCCCCAGAAGAATGCAATCTTTCTATGTCTATCCCTCTCTTTCTGATTCATTTCGCTTAGCATGATACTTTCCATATTGTACCACTTGTATGTAAATTTCATGACTTCATCTTTTCTAACAGCTACATAGTACTCCACTGTGTAGATGTACCAAAGTTTCTTTAACCAGTCATCTGTTCTTGGGCATTCAGGTTTCTTCCAGTTTCTGGCTATTGTAAAGAGTGCTGCAATGAACAAACAAGTGCAGACGTATGACTAGAAATTTAAGAGACATAAGAACTTAAGGCAGGGGCTGAAGCGATAGTACAGCAGGTAGGATGTTTGGCTTGCACACAGCCGACCCAGGTTCAATTCCCAGCATCCTATATGGTCCCCTGAGCACCACCAGGAGTAATTCCTGAGTGCAGAGCCAGGAATAACACCTGTGCATCGCCGGTGTGATCCAAAAGGCAAAAAAAAAAAAACCCCTAAAGCATTAAAGGTAGGATTCTGATAGCAATAAATTCTAATACCTAAAGGGTTCCAGGGTTCTGATTCCCAACTGAACAATAGACATATGCGTTTGTTATTCCTGCTCACTTAAACTTCTCTGAAGTTGTAGGAGGGAATATACACATATACAGCCATGTTTTAAAAAATTTAAAAAAAACTAGGGAAGGAATCATCAGCAATGGAAAGCTTTCCCCTGAAATAGAACCCTTCCTGCTCTGTGCAAGAGAGATGTGGATGTGTCCCTAGAAAGCATATGGGTTGCAACTTCAAAAAAAAAAAAAACCCTGCAGATGTGATCATCATCTAAGGGAGAAACCTGGGCTCTGGACAGGAAGAACAGGATCTCCTGTCAGAAACTGTTCCAATTACAAATGGCTAAAAGTCATTTGTAAGAGAGTGATGCAATTTTAGGGAGAGGGTCTCTGTATTATCAGAATTCTCCAGTAAAACAAACAATAGGACATACAGGTAAGGCAAAAAGGATTTTGCTAGAAACAGCTCACAGGATTCCCTGTCTGGCAAGTCCCAGGATCTTCAGACAGCAAATCAGAGGCCAGGATGTCTCAGGTATAATTCCAGTCCAACGACAAGAACAAGATGATGCCCCAAACCGAAGGCTGTGAGAACAAAGGCGGTCCAGCTAACTCAGCCTCTTGTTCCATACAGGTCTTCAACTGAGGGACAAATCCCAAAAAATGGTGAGGAAGGCAATATGCTTTGTGCATTCCGTGATTCAGATGGTAAATGCTCTAATCGTCCCAGAAACACGCATAGTGACATTTAGTTAGATATCTGTGAGATTCTGGAGCCCTGACAAGTTGACACAAAAATTAACCATTCACTGAGCAGGGTCGCAGCAGAAACATACTTGCCGCGAAAGGGGGGGTCTGTGGAGACACTGGTGATAGAAAAGCGCCAAGGCCTAGATTCAAAGTTCAGGGAACACTGAGAGTTTTCACTGAGGGGCTAAGTCAAAGTTAAGAGTCTAAAGAGAGTGTAAGGGAGTGTCAGTCCACTTACATTTAGCTATTTCCAGGAATGAGCATCTGTAAAGAGCTATTTCCTTAGAATATGAAATGTAGCTAAAGGTGATACGTTTTCTATTACCCCACATTACAAAATCTAGTATCTGCTCACAGCAGCTATTAACCCATTAGGTCACTTCCTTCTGCCAGAGAGAAGTGGACCTGGGGTCATGAATAAGTGGTAGGGAAATTCCAATCTGCCCTCTAAGCCTCTAACAGGAAACAAAGATCAAAACAGAATGGCACCCAGGGTACAAGACTTTTATACAGCCATTCTCTGAGCTTCAGCACTGAACTCAACCCACAGAGGAAAGAAGAGTGAAGCGCTTCCCCCTGAAATCAAACGCACTTTATTCTTAAGAGTATTCATTCTTATGAGGTTCATGTGCTTCCTTTAATCCTATGCCAAACTCTTAGAACATTCTCCACTCTCTTCTCATCATACCATGTCCTTTTCTTCTGAGCCAGATGCCCAAGGCCATCTCTAGCACGCTTATTCCTGCCCATGTCTAGCCTATGAACAGTCTCTGACCCATCCATTCCTCTCAAAAGTCTTGTCACTAATAGACAAGTGAATGGAGGCAATTTTTCCTCCTCTTACACACTCAATTCTAAATTGGCATCGTGACACGTTTAATGTCCTAATCACCCTGTACAGATGGGAGTTTCAGACACACCTCGAAGGGCAGGATAGTGCCCTCTGCTGGTAATAGTTCTGCTCTGCAAACCTTGTTTGGAGCAGCCGCAGATCTGACCCTGAAGATCTAGCCAGATTTTCTAACACAAATCCCAGGACAAGCAATGTTTAGAGATGGACTTTAACACATACTTCACTTTGATAACTGACCCTGTATATGCACGTGTAGTAAACTAATCTAAAAACACAAAGTGCTGAAGTTCACCTCTAATCCAAAAATACTGTTCACGGTTTCACTTAACTTACATGTTTGAAAAAATATATACATATGCAAATACTAATTATAAATAAAGATAGAATGACAAATAAATTTCATACAATATATACACACTACATGGATCCTGCTTTTAAAAAATTACCAAATTACAAAAAAAAACATGGAGTATAAAAGTGAATACCCATAATGAGAAAAATATCACAGCATAATATAAATTCATGAGAGCCAAAACAGAATCACATCGGATAATTGAGCATTTTTATTAACTATCTGGTATCCTGGTATCCTAAAATGCCTTCGCCTTATTTTTTGTTTCATGTGCTTAAGTCACATTTTACATGACAATTCTGTAATCATTTTCAGATAAAGGATGAAAAGCCAATTCATACTTTCCTCTGGAAAGCTTTTCACTGATATACTGCTAAGTTTTTCAGCTTCACAATTCATGAATTATAGAATCATGTAAATTCATATAACTAATGTAAAATTCATAAAATATTTCTGACAAATTTCTTTTTTTTTTTATGAATCACCATGAGGTACAGTTACAGACTAACAAACTTTCGTGCTTACATTTCAGTCATACAATGATCAAGTACCCATCCCTCCACCAGTGCCCATTCTCCACCACCAATGTTTCCAGTATCCCTACCACACACCCCCACCCCCCGCCTCTGTGGCAGATGCATTCCCTTTTACTCTCTCCTTTGGGGAGTTATACAGGTATTAAGTGGCCATCATGTTCGGTCTATCAGCACACATCTCTCATCCCGAGCGGGCCCTCCAGGCATCCTTTACTCGGTGATCCCTTCTCTG
This sequence comes from Sorex fumeus, assembly GCF_029834395.1. Lineage (NCBI taxonomy): Eukaryota > Metazoa > Chordata > Mammalia > Eulipotyphla > Soricidae > Sorex > Sorex fumeus. The sequence continues at coordinate 81,348,722 of NW_026606065.1, read as the reverse complement.
TCTGAGCTGCCTTTTCCCCTAGCATGTGAGGCTGGCTTCCAAGCCGTGGAGCAATCCTCCCGGTCCTTATCTCTACTACCCTTGGATGTTTGTCTCCCATTCTGTTAATTTCTATTCCACAAATGAATGCAGTCCTTCTATAATGAGACAAAATCTAGAAGATTTTCTTGCAAACTATTGGTCCTATGCATGTAAAGCGTTGCTTTTCCAATAACTCACAGAGAATATGTATGATCACACTGGGAATTTGACACTTCTAATCCTACACTGTAACATCAAAACCCAGGTGAGGCATTTCTTATACTTACTCCTACCTATGTGAAACAGTAATAACTGATTCACAAAAGTGATGGTACACCTCATAAATATGTACCTAAACATAAGTAAAATATTTCCAGTTTTCCTTCATTCAGATCCCTAAAAGGCATTCCAATGCCATTTACCAGGAAGGCTGCATGGGAATAGGAAAAACTGACTGAAAAGAGTCTTACCCAATCAGGGTTCAAGGTTATTTCACAAAGTATACAATAATGAATTGCCATATAAATATAATGCAAACAAAATTAAAGCTTGGTTTCAAGTCAGTCCACCTTTATGGGTTTACACACAACCAATGCAAACAAATGTGTGACTTAGACATGTTATTGTATCAATAACAAGCTGTATCCCTCCCAAATTTTCTCCAAATAGAGGTAACCTGAAACAGATAAGCATACATAGTCACACGTTTAAGGAGAACTGTCAACATTTTATAAAAAGTGTGTGGAATTTTTAATTTTCACTTTTCTCTCAACATTACAAAATCCCTGCAAGTCAATGGTACAGCGCTAATTCATCCTCTTTAATGAAATACTCCACATTTTATTCAGTCATCCTCCTGTGAGGGGTATGTGCTTTACTGCAAGATTTTTATACTATAAAACATGCCATAAAGACCATCAATGTCCATATGTATAAATACTGATGAGTTTTAGTTCTGTGAGCTAGAAAGCCTTAGTAACTAATGTCCACACTTTATTTTGCTTTCCTAAGTTTCCTCTAATGTGTTCTTCTGTTCCAAGAAGATCATAAATTCTTAATTTTGATAGATGGCAGATTACTTCCCAAACGCATTTAAAAATTCATATTTCTACCAGCAATAAGTGGAATTTCTGCATTTGCATAGCTCTGCCAGAAATAGGTATTAATAATCTTTATAGGATTCGGCCTTATCTATGCAATAATGTCACTATATTAGCTGAATTTTCTTGATTTTAACAATACTAAGCATATTTTTATACACTTTGGTCCTTATGAGCTCTGTTTCTCATTCACTTTGACCATTTTCCTATTGGTTTGCTAGATTTTTTATTATCCATGTCTATGAAGCCTTGGTTCTGCTTAACTGCAAAATCTAATTAATATCAAAAGGTTTTTTAACTTTGTAAATCAAAGTTCTTTAATAAAATAAATAATTTTTAAAAAGACTCTTTAGAGCAGCATTTCCCAACTGGGGGTCACCTGGTTCCTTTGGAGCCCCAGGATATTCCAAGAAGGGCATGGGTGAAAAATCATATAAATGAGGAGCCACAGCATGAGATCCGGGTTCAACCAGTAGGATGGGGCAGGAAAAAGAACAAGAAGGAAACAGAGTTGGAAGGGGGCCATGGTCAGAAAAAGACTGAGAAAATTTTTCTGAATGTGTCATTTGTATGTTGAACTTTTAAATACCTTTGAAATGGGAAGAAGTATTTGGTAGTGAAAATGTCATCCCAAAATTCAGAGCACCTTGGTTTACTATTAAGAAATGCTTCTATAATAGGGGCTAGGAAGACTGGTCAATGGTGGAAGCTTGCCACAAGTATGTGTGTGGTGAGGGGGGGTGTAGCGAGGGGGGGTGGCGGAGGGCAGTTAGGATAGAGAAGGGATCAGTATAACCATAATAATTGGAAATGATCACTTTGGACAGGAACTGAGTGTTGGAAGTAAGTAAAGAGATATACCCGATAACCTTCAGTATCTGTACTGCAAACTATAATACCCAAAGGAGGGGGGGAGGGAGGGAGAGGGAGAGAAGAGGGAGAGGAAGGGAGGAGAGAGAAGAAAAATGTCTGCCATAGAGCATAGAGGTGTGGGTGTGGGGGGGATGGAGGTAGGAGAGAAACTGGGGACATTGGTGATAGAAAATATAAAGTGGTGAAGGGTTGAAACATTAGACCCAATCATGAACAACTTTGTAACTGTCTATCTCACTGTGATTCAATTTTAAAAATATAATTTTTCAAAGGACTGGAGCGACAGTACACAGGTAGAGCATTTGCCTTGCACAAGGCCCACCCGAGTTCGGTTCCTCCACCCCTCTCGGAGAGCCCAGCAAGCTACTGAGAGTATCCCGCCTGCATGGCAGAGGCTGGCAAGCTGTCCATGGCATATTCGATATGCCCAAAACAGTAAAAACAAGTCTCGCAATGAAGACCTTACTGGTGCCCGCTCGAGCAAATCAATGAACAACAGGAGGACAGTGCTACAGTACTAATTTTTCAAAAAAAGAAGACAGACAGAAAGAAAAGAAAAAAATAGAAATGCTTTCATATCGTTCCAGTATCTATATGACTTTGTAAATTTTTTTAATTCCTTTAATTTCTGCAATCAGAATATATATATATATATATATATATATATTTTTACATTGACATAGGATAATGTAGGATAACATTGCTTTGTCCTTTCTCCCTTTCTCCACAAGGAGCTTAGGTTTATCAGGTTACACCATCACAGTGCTCCCAAGTCACTCCCATTCCTTCGTTTATCTATAACCTCTTCTCTATGCTCTCTTCCCCAACAAGTTAATCAGCTTTCCCCCCTAATCAGAATCTGTTAATTTGTAAGGTCAGATCCTTCTAGGACACTGAAATTGTATTATAAGCTAATATTGCCTTTCTCCTCTCCTTATGTCTTTTGAATAGTTTACTTTAAAGCAATGTCCTTTTTGTATAGATATAGGAAGACCATTAATATTATGCTTTGTAACTTAGGATTTAATTGGCTTTGAATATTATTCACTCCCAGGCATCTGCTTTCTCGACTTAAGCCTCAGTTGCACTTAGTTCCTAGCACCCCAAAAGCAGGGTCCCAACGTGGGACTGAATGGACCCAGGGCAAGCGGTGAGCTACGCTGGCATTGAAATGGGCCAGGCCCAAGTGCCACGATTCTTAACTATAAGTTAAGAGCTTGAACATAGACAAATGCTGTCATGATCCAAAAGTGACAGTGAGACTAGGACCCTGCTAGGGATAGGAGAGACTAGGACCCTGCTAGGGATAGAAAAGACTATCCGGCCTGAGCACTATAGTCTGAGATCAAGATGGCCCTAGGAGAGCAATTCTATAAGTTTAAGGTATTTCTTACTTTATCCATACAAAATGATTTATATTATGTATGCTTATATGTTTGTTGGACAAGGAGAGGAGAAACACACCCAGGGGATTCCACTCTAGGGTGGGTCAATCTGATAATGAGAATCTGTCCTAGAAGCGGCTTTCCCCAAGGGAAAGAATTCTACCCCTATTGATTGTGACCACACCTATGTGTAATTGTTACCCCAACCCCTCATGCTTTGGGATTTAACTGTACTGTAAGAGTGGGCTGGGGGATCAGAATCCAGACTCCAGAGCAAGAGGAGAAAGGGAATTGGGATCAGCATCCAGATTTCAGAGTCAGAAGGAGGATGAAGGGGGATCAAGGAGAATGAAGTAGCACGGGGGAGGGAGAGGCAGAGGATAGAGACAGGAGTGGATGGAGAGAGGATTGGAATAAACTGCAACTAAGACCAACCAGCCTGGCCCTCGTTTTCTTCCTTTGCCTGCCCATCGCCATTGACCTCCTGGGGTGGGGGAAACAGTGTGAGACTACCGAACACAGGCAGTGGGAGAGATAGAGCCACTGCCACGGCTGTCTTTTTTGAGTTTACACAGGATAAGGTCTAATTCTGCCTTTATTCTGACAATCATGTTATTTAACAAATGTTATAAGCCTAATTATCTATTACACTTAAGTGAAATACATCAGAGACTATAAAAAACCAGCTCCCGGAACCGCGCGGCTGCAAACGCAGCTGCGCAACATCTTATTTTTTTTTTGCCTATGACCTTATATTTTATTCATTTTATATTCATATTTAACAGTCTTCTCTGAAATTTGACCTCATGAATTTTTTATTTTATTTTATTTTTATTATTATTAGTGAAACACCATGAGGTACAGTTGTAGATTTACAAATTTTTGTGCTTGGATCTCGGTCATACCACGATCAAATACCCATCCCTCCACCAGTGCCCATTTTCCACCACCAGGATAATATCCCTCCCCCCCATCCCCCTCATCCCCCCATCTCCCCCTGCCACTGTGGCAGGGCATTCCCTTTTGTTCTCTCTCTCCTTTTGGGTGTTGTGATCAGGAAAAGAGGCATTGAGTGGCGAACATGTTCAGTCCAGTCTACTTTCAACCTGCATCTCCCCTCCTGGGAGGATCCTCCAAACCCTAGAATACCCGGCTGGCCTCTAAACTATGGAGTAATCCTCCTGGTGTTGATCTCAGCTATTCTTGGGTATTAATCTCATATTTTGTTATTTTATATCCCCCAGATGAATGCAATCTTTCTATGTCTATCCCTCTCTTTCTGACTCATTTCGCTTAGCATGATACTTTCCATATTGTACCACTTGTATGTAAAGTTCATGACTTCATCTTTTCTAAGAGCTACATAGTACTCCATTGTGTAGATGTATCAAAGTTTCTTTAACCAGTCATCTGTTCTTGGGCACTCAGGTCTCTTCCAGTTTCTGGCTACTGTAAAGAGTGCTGCAATGAACAAACAAGTGCAGATGTCACTTCGGCTACACATTTTTGCCTCTATGGGATATATTCCCAGGAGTGGTATCGCTGGGTCAAATGGGAGCTCAATTTCTAATTTTTTGAGGAACGTCCATACTGTTTTCCAAAAGGGCTGAACCAGTCGGCATTCCCACCAACAGTGAAGGAGTGTCCCTTTCTCGCCACATCCGCGCCAGCAACGGTTGCTTTTGTTCTTTTGAATGTGGGCCAGTCTCTGAGGTGTGAGATGGTATCTCATTGTGGTTTTGATCTGCATCTCCCTGATGATTAATGATGTAGAGCATTTTCTCATGTGCTTTTTTGCCATTCGGATTTCTTCTTTGAGAAAGTTTCTGTTCATTTCATTGCCCCATTTTTGGATGGGGTTGGATGTTTTCTTCTTGTGGAGTTTAACCAGTATTTTGTATATCCTTGATATCAACCCCTTGTCAGATGTGTATTCGGCGAATATTCTTTCCCATTCTGTAGACTGTCTTTGTATTTTGGTCACTGTTTCTTTGGAGGTACAGAAGCTTCTTAGTTTAAGATAGTCCCATTTATCTATCTCTGTTTTCACTTGCTCAGCCAGTGGCGTGTCATCTTTGAAAATACCATTAGCCTCAATGTCATGAAGGGTTTTGCCAACTTTGTCTTCAATGTACCTTATGGTTTCTGGTCTGATGTTGAGGTCTTTAATCCATTTTGATCTTACCTTTGTACAATCTCATTCCTACTTTGACAAACTGGCAGGCTACCAAATGTAGCCTGCCCACACGGCAGAGTCTGGCAAACTCCCCATGGTGTACCCAATATGCCAAATACCAGTAACAATGATGGGTCTCATTCTCCTAAAGAGCCTTGAATATAATCTCAGGGCTAGGATGAAGGAGACGTTACTGGGGCCTGCTCGAGGCAATCGACGAATAACAATCTGTGAAATACATCCTTCTCATACACAGGTACACATTTATTTACATGGATACGTTTGTCAATTTCTGTGTGAATATCATATTGATTACAGTAGCTTTATGTATGTTCTGATCTTAGGATAAGGTAATACTCCACTCAATATTGTTATTTTAATGTATATACATATATATTTCTAATACCACAAATAAAAAGAAATGCCAAAGAAACCTATTATTTTCCATATGTATTTAAAAAACATGTATTTAAAGTTATTGTACCTCTGGGCATATTGTACCACTTAATAAAATAACACAAAACATGGTTTCATCTTAACCAATTTTAAAGATTTTAAGTCAAACAAATACAAGCTTTCTTCTAAATACACAACTTAAAAAAGAAATTTTTAAAAAATTACTTAACTTTCATTTTAGAAAAGTACACATAAAATGCATTTTTATTTTTTGCATTACTATTAACTCTAATTATTAGTACTTCTCTGATAAAATACAGTTTGGGGAATGGAGCCTATTATAAACTTGTAGCAAAATGACCACACAAGAGTAGCGTTTTAGGGAAAATAGTATAGCAAAATAGTATAGCAGAAAAATAGTATAGCAGGTAAGTAGCTTCTTTTGCACAACTGCTAAACTGGGTTCAATCCTCAGCATCCCATATGATCCCCTGAACCATCCAGGAATGATTCTTGAGTGCAGAACCAGGATATGTCCCCTCCAAAAATGATAGTTTTTTAAAAAAAAAATAAAAGACATCAAACTAAGACATATCCACAGTATCTGTACAGTATTTCTCTATTTTATAGATTTTCTATTTTATAGATTTTATAGATTTTCTCTATTTTATAGATTTTATAGATTTTTAATAAAAGCAACTAAATGCCATTAATATGAAAAAAATTTTTACTGAAATCCAGCAATAATTATACTGAAAAAAATCAAAAGTCAAACCTGAACGTATGTGGAAGGAATTCTCAGACAAGTAAGAGTTAGGTTAGAATAAATCATAAATTGAATTCTATTTCTTAAACACTCATCTAACAACCTACTCACTGGGGGTTATTTTCATTCCAGAGGCAAATGATGTGGCAGCCTCACAAATGACAGTATCTTAGATGTCTTCTCTCTACCCATCATTCTCTTTGTCACACACATTATTGTCACAAATAGCTGGTCCACACAGGAAGAAGGAAGCAAGGAAATGGAGTTTCTCCTGAAAACCCTCTGCTCATGTCTTTTAGGCCATTTCTGTCATCTCTCAGCATTTCTAGTAACAAATATTTCTAACTGAACATAACTGGAACAAAAGTAGGGTGTAGGAGTTGTCATAGTACCTCTTTCTGGGGTAAGCAAATATCTGAGCCATTTCACTGTCTCCAGGGTTTCTAGGTCAGCTATATGGCCCCAATCCATACCCCCTAGGAGACTCAACCAGGACAGAAGAATGGAGTTGGGCTGAAACTATTTGTACACTGGTTCAATTAAGAAAGAAAAAATGTATACAGAGATGAACATAAATCTGTACGTTCCCCTTAAATGAGCACAAAACTAGAAAATAACTGATTTTCAGAGATGAGGGCAAGTAATTCTCTGGACCTTATAATTAAGTAGCGTTAATGATGAATACAAAATTAGAGTTTAAGCAAATTGAAAACGAATTGCCCATTATATTGAGAAGCAAGCAAGCATTATCTAGATCTAATTTCCTCTGACTAATGAAAGAAAACACATAGCCAGGGAGTATATATAATTGGAATAATCTTTTACTGAACTACCCTGACATTATTACATCAAAGACGTTTCAGAGGTGCAACAGTATAAATCGACACTTACTACATACCAAAAGTCTAATTCTATCTTTCACCATTAACTGATGACTTTACCCCAATCACTCATTACTTTGGTAACCACTTTTTTGGCTTTGTAATCTATCTACATGGGTCTTCTGTTTGTTTTATTTGGTTCATTTGTTTGGTTTCTCTATCCCTAATGAGTAGAATCATATGAGGCTGGATGTTTTCTGAGCGTTTTCAATGATCATAACTCTCTAGCTCTGTCCATGATGTTCCAAATAGCAGAATTTCATCTTTTTCATGTAGTTAAGTACTAGTCCATGGTGTGCTTATATCACATCTTTTCTTTTTAAATCTATTTATCTGTTGTTAGGCACTTGGGTTTTTTTCAGCTCTTGGCTATTGCAAACAACTCTGCAATAAACCTGAGGGTGCATACAACTGCTCCATCAGTTTTTCTGTATTCTTTGAGTCAACACCCAGAAGTAGGATAACTGGATCATGTGGAATGTACAGTTGCAATTTTCTGCGTAGAAAACATCTTTCTAATATCCATTCTGGTACACACTCATCAGTTTAAAAGAATATTTTTCTTACCCTTATAGCACAGCGGGTAGGGCGCTTGCCTTGCATGCGGTCAACCCGGGTTCAATTCCTCTGTCCCTCTCGGAGAGCCCGGTAAGCTACAAGAGTATCCTGCCCGCACGGCACAGCCTGGTAAGCTCCCTGTGTTGTATTTGATATACCAAAAACAGTAACAAGAAGTCTCACAATGGAGAGTTTACTGGTGCCCACTCGAGCAAATCGATAAACAATGGAAGACAGTGCTAAGGTGCAATATGTCCTAGGTATTAGAAAAATACCGCTAATCTATAATGAGAGGACAAGAAAAAACATGAGAACAGAAGAATGCAAAAAATAGCAAGTGTGTGTATGATACAAGCATTAGTAATTTAATGATAATACTGTAATAGTATTAGATTAGATGGCCTAGCACACATTGTATAAAGCATTACGGTTTAGACATGAGCTGCAACAGCAGAAGCTAACTGGCAATGGGAATGAGAAGAAACTAGATAGGTAGATAAAAGAATATTGAAGTTTAGAAACCCTAACTACAAAGTTAGAATATTTATATGACGTGTGTTTTTAAAAGGTCTTGAGATTAGCAACAAAAGGTGAGGAATGTTTTCATACCAATATGAAATGGCTTCACATTGAGATTGCATGACACAATGGTCAGAGAGTGAGTTTAGGGCTTACACATAAGTAAAGGTTTGATTCCCAGCACCTGAACATCATGGGGTATATCCCTGGAGGTACAGAGCAGCATTTCATCCTCGAGTCCTCATACACACAACCAACCCCCACTCAGCCAAGAACTCAAGAATTGCAGGGAAGGGCCAGCACCAGACTTCCTAGGCACCACTTAGAGATCTCCGCAAAATGAAAGAAAAACACTTTATGATGAAAATCAAGGAAGTCAATTGTCAATGGGTCCAGGAAATGGAGTTATAATACAGCAGGTAGGGCATTTGCCTGCATGTGGCCACCTGGGTTTGATCCCTGGCACTGCATATGGTCCCCAAGCATCATCAGGGGTAATTCCTGAGTGCAGAGCCAGGAATAACCCCTGAGAACTTCCAAGTGTGGTCCACAAATCAAAAGAAAAAAGAAAAAAATCAATAGTCCATAAAAGAAAATTAATCAAGGGAAATTCTATGGTTTCAAGAAAGAAAGAAAGAAAAAAGAAAGAGCACATTTCAAAATGTTTCTTTAAAGAGATACAACCATTATTCAATAATGAGAAAAGTCATCAAAAAAATCTAAAAGCCAGGTCACCTCCCACAATGCCACCATGCTGATGACCCACCAGCCCGATTCCTGACTAAATCTCCCAGTATATGCATGAAGCAACTAAAATTCATGAAGACACTAGTCCCCAAGACTGCAAACTCTGGGGCACCCTCAGGATGTGAGTGGGCAGAGTCCTGACCCTGCCGAAGCCCTGGTGGCCAAACCCACACCAGACCACTGCAGCCATGCCAATGGCATCACTCCACTGCTTCACTAATACTCTGCGGAGACCAAACTGTAAACAGTTTAAGGTACCCCAGTGCCCTGCTGAGAACTCTGGGGTCTTCTCAGAATCGGAGTGGGCAGCCTCCCCAATGCCCATACTTTTGGAAGCCCCAGCAGCCACATCCACCACCATCCCCCGACCCAGCCGCATATCAACTCACTGGCCCAGACCACAGATCCTGAAGTCTCTGGACTGTGCAGCCAAGGATAGGGCCATAAAATTCCTCACTACTGAAATTCCAGTAGGAGCACATCAAATTTTAGGGGAAAGTAACACAGCAGCCAACTAAACTCAACAACCAAGAACAATACAAAAGGCTGAACTAGCAACAAACTTATCACTTAATCACTTAACTTCCCGTTAGTCGTCGATTTGCTCGAGCGGGCACCAGTAACGTCTCCATTTGTCCCTGTCGCGTGCTAGTGTAGCCCAATGGCATCTGTTCGCTCCAGGAACATGAAGGGCCTCAAACGGATCATTCATGATCTTGACGAAGAAGTCTGACCATCTGGTAGGTGGGCGGCCATGCGGTCTTTTGACATCCCGTGGAATCCAGTCGGTAACAGCTCTAGTCTGGCGGTCGTCTTTAAATCTCATTACGTGACCAGCCCATCTGATTTTCGACACCTTGGCAAATGAGACAGCGTCCCTGATTCTTGATCATCGAAGGATGTCAGAACTCCGGATTCTTTCTCTCATTTGAGTGAAATGTGATATTCCAAGCATAGCTCTTTCTATTCTTCTTTGGGAGACCTGAATAGCGTTCTCATCTTGTTTGAGTAGGGCCCAGGTCTCTGAGGCATATGTTAATGCAGGAAGAACAGTGGAATCAAAGAGATGTGCCCGGAGCCGGAGGTTCTTCGTCCTCTTAGCTATTTCTTCGACGTTCTTGAAGGCGTTCCAAGCCGCTCTCTTCCTCCTGCGCAGCTTGGGTGCCAGGTCATTTGTCATGTTGACCTCTGGACCTAGGTACACATAGCTGTTGCATTCGGAGATGGTCGTTCCATTGAGAGCGAATGGGGCGTCAGGAACAAGGCTGTTTCTCATAAACATTGCCTTCGTAAGATTCAGCTGTAGTCCTACCTTTCCACACTCACAGTCAAAGTCGGCCAGCATTTGTGCCGCTTGGCTGATGTTTGGTGTTATTAAAACAATGTCATCAGCAAAGCGGAGGTGGTGTAGTTGCCGACCATCTATCTTCACTCCCATTCCTTCCCATTCCAGTCGTCGCATGATGTTCTCAAGGGTGGCACTGAAGAGTTTCGGTGAAATGGTATCACCCTGCCGCACCCCTCACTTGACATCAACGATCACTTCTTTGTAGAATGGTGAGATCCTGGTAGTGAATCTGCAATACAGCTCACGGAGGATCCTGATGTATTGGGCTTGAATGCCCTGATTGGCTAGGGCTTCAATGACCGTTTCCGTCTCAACAGAATCAAAGGCCTTCTTTAAATCAATGAACATTAAACAGAGCGGCATCTTTAACTCCTGAGAAACCTCAATGAGCTTGGTTATCGTGTGGATATGGTCGATGGTGCTGAATCCTTTGCGGAACCCGGCTTGCTCACATGGTTGTCCTTCATCTAGTGTTCTGCCAATCCTATTTAGGATGACTCGAGTGAACAACTTGTAGATGACAGACAAAAGGCAGATTGGGCGATAGTTGCCAATGTCATGGATGTCTCCCTTCTTGAACAGTAGTACGGTCCTGCTGGTTTTCCATTGGGACGGAGCCTTGCATTCAGACAGGTAGCGAGTGAATCGCCGAGCCAGTGTATTGATGAGTACTGACGGCAGGTTCTTCAGGTGTTCAGGTCTGACCTTGTCTGGGCCGGGTGCTGTTTGTTTCTTTATTGACGAAATGGCGTGTCGGATTTCGGAAGGGAGAACGTTGGGAACGACATATCCATCCTGTGGAATTTGGTATGTTGGCAAGTGGACATGGCTATCAAAGAGATTTGAGTAGAAGTCATGGATAATCTTCTCCATTGCCATTCTGGAGGATGTGATGGATCCATCAGGACGTTGGAGGGCAGTCATCTTGGTCTTATAGTTGGCAAAGGACAGGCGGGCATTACGAATACTTTCCCCGGCTTCTGCCACATCTACCAGTACTTCTGCTCTTCTCTCTTTGAGGTCTTCCTTGATCGCATCTCTGCACTGCTTTGCGAGCTCGGACGTTAGCTTGCGGTTGCCTGAGGCATGCGCCAAACCACGCTGGCGAATTAGCTCAAGAGTTTTCAAAGATAGGCGATTTTTTGTGGCTATCTCTCTCTTGGCGTTCCTCACACATTCATGGAGGTGCTGAACCAGTCGATCGTATTCCTCGTCAATGTTGTCAACAATGGCATCTTCCCATGTTGCCGCAATAGTACCAAAGAGTTCCCAGTTGGTGGTCATTATGGGAGTTCTCTTTTTGAACTTTGCAGCCCTTTCTCCCCGCTCTGTGAAGTAGAATTTTGCACGAAGGAGACGGTGGTCCGATCCCGTTCGAAATTTTAGGACAACAGCGACATCAGTCAGGCAAAATCGTCGATTGAATATGATGTGGTCAATTTCGTTGTGAAATCATCCACCGGGAGACTCCCATGTCCATCGTTTAGATTCTGCCTTCTGGAACTGTGAGTTACAGTGAATAGTCTTGGTCGACATGATGAACTCAGACAGTTTCTCACCCTGTTCGTTCCACCTCTAATCACCCTTGTAGGTGTTACCATATTTGAACCCTATCAAATATGGTACTACAATTCCGGAAGATGGGTATTTAGTGTCTTATGATGTGTCGCGCGGCCGCAAAGCGGCCGCACAGGTCCAGAAAGTGTCCTGGAGTGTGGTGATGGCTGGGTAGTGGAAGTAGTGTCGATGACGATAATAGTGTCGGTGGACGATTCCACAACGAAATAGACCACATCATATTCAATCGACGGTTGGGTATAGAAGGATTATATTGTCAGCTTTGGACTCTGGTGTCAAGCTTGCAGTTGATAAAAAATTTTTCATTTCTTTAGTTTTTAAATTAAAAAAATTATTTTAGTGTAGACAAAAGCCACAACTGTTGATAGAATTCTAGAGTTGAAATTGATTAGATAACAAAGCTCCAATCTTAACATCAATAAGAATAAAACTCTCTCTTTTTTTTTGTTTTGGTGTGAAAATTGTTATACCTGATCAGGGGTTGTTAAATCCTTGTCTAAAAATTTATTAAGCTGTTTGTTGCACTATTTCCACTACCCAGCCGTTGCCACACTCCAGGACGCTTTCCGGACCCGCGCTGCTGCTTTGCGGCCGCGCGACACATCATAAGACACTAAATACCCATCTTCCGGAATTGTCGTACCGTATTTGATAGGGTTCAAATATGGTAACACCTACAAGGGTGATTAGAGGTCGCCCCAAAAGCCTCTATCCAGTAACTACAACTGGTCTCATTCACCTGACCCTGAAGGCTTCACCGATATGGCAGCACGGAGAAGGATGAGAAAGGAGAGGCCGACAAAATCTCAAGGCCGACCTAGGCTGCCACTGCATAGGGGTCGTAAATGGCATCCGGATGTTTCCCTATATCAAGGGAAGATGAAATGAAGAGTCGATTCCTCAATAACTAAGGAATAACTATCCATTCTTATTGGAAACATGATTCTAAAAACACAGATCAGAAAATAATCAGTGTTTTCACTTAGTTTTCCAATGCCTTACTCCTTCCACAAGCAAATTCTATCTGGAAATCAATGCTGAATTCTGATGGATTCAGGCTCAGAAGTACCAGGCTAGCATCCACCCTGGTTATCATACCCAAAAAATTACGATTTCCATAATCGTTGAGAAAAATACTATCTCATGGTTCATTTGCTAACACCGTACCAACCATTCTCATCACCCTAACACAGTAAGGTTACATCTGAGAATCACTCAGATTCTCCAAAGGCACTTCCAATGGATTGATCACCAATGTGCCCCAACCAATACCCAGCTCTGTAGAAGGAGCCCCTTGAACGGGTCATGAGACTAACTAAAATAATTATTCTAGGTCTTGTCGGGGTAAATCACTAATACACACACACACACACACACACACACACACACACATCATGAGGTTTCCAAATTCCTTTATCTCTGTTTCAACACTACAGTGGAAGCTAAGCCAACTGGCTTCTTACATCTCTTCCAGTTCTAATGCTCAGAGAGCTGCTTTCCTCCAGACAGCCTGGACACAGCCAGCCAAACCTGACTATGGCTCCATGCAGTTTCCACTGTAACAGTACCCAACCTGTACAGCCCAGTCTGGGCAGCTCTCGCCAGCTAAGAGCCCAGCCTAGACATCCCATTCAACAAAGCTCCTCCAAGTGAGACGGCAAAACAAAACCCATGACACAACTACTGTAAATGCACACCATACTCATCTGAAGTGACAGGGTGAGAACTGCAGCCACAAGAGCTTATGATGCAAGATACATGAGGAGAAAGTTGCATCGGCGCCCACAGGCCAGGAGGGGGTAGATTCATCAGCCATGTGGGAGAGCACCACCCCACTCTTCAGCAGTTACTATTGGCAGTTACCAGTTCCCTCCTCCCCACTCATGAAGGAAGACAGACACATGATTGCAAAACCGAAGTCTGCTTAACTGCCAGATTCAAAATGACTTTGGCTGGGCTCTAGTCCCCTTTAGGAACAGATGACAATGACAAATACCCCTCCATGAAAGAGGAGACAGCAGGCAAGGCTTCTCATCTGACAGTGAATATAGTTTGTTAGTAGCCTTATGGTGATATGACAGTGAGGTCAAAACCTGGGTTAACTATGCATTCCCACCGCAGTATCTTAGAAGCCCTCACCATCTTCCTAAATAATACCCCTGCATGCATCTCATACAATGACTGCTTTCTGATTACACACACACACACACACACACACACACACACACACACACATATTTGAAAACACCCCATGAGTAATAATAGCACGTGGGCACTTTTTAAAGTGATTTGCTTCTGAGAATAGGTCTGGAAACAAATCCAGAGATGCTGGGTCTAATAAATCCAGAGACGCACTGCTAATCAATTCACGATGTCTCTGTCTGAGCTCCTAGGATTCCGCCTGAAAGGTTCCACTGTTCTGCTGGCAGACACATCTCTCTAATGTAATGGCTTAGCTTAGCTTCCACTGTAGAGGTGAAACATCCCTCCAGTACACCTGGCTGCGTCCTACACACAGCACATACACAGTCCCTACTCCTGAACTCAGCACATTCACATCCCTCTTTACTTGGGGCTAGCCACATTCCTCCCACAAACACTCTTGCCGATTTTACAAACCTTAAATCCCAGCCCCACATAAAGCCCAGGACACAAACCACCCCATCTTGGATCTGGGAGAATTCTGCCCCTCCAAAACCGAATTCCATGCTATCCTCCTCCACTGCATGTTATTCCTGCATTTGTGTTTTGTCTAAAACTAATTATAGATTAGTCAAGACTGCCAGTCAAGTAGTAACTTGATGTTTTTATTTGCCCTGATCGTGAAGGTGTGGCATCTGTGGGCATCCCTGGCCCCTTCCAGTGAAGAGCATACACGTCCTATGCAAAGCCGGCGACCTAAACCCCATGCCCTCACCCCACTCCTGAATGAGTCCTCGCCTGCCTGCATGTCAGGCAACCAGTGATTACTGGAATGACTCAAACTGTGCCATCCTAACTCCACCTCCTCCATGCAGGAGCAGCCCAGGTGGCACTGCACAGCTGGTCTGTCCTCTGCTGCTAGGGACCTGTTAGTACAAACTTGTTCCTCAAGATAGTCATTTTGGAGATCAGAGCAATAGTACAGCAGGTAGGGTGCTTGCCTTGCTTGTGGCAGACTTGGGTCTGGTCCCCGGCATCCCATAACTGCTAAGTTATGCCAGGAACTGCCAAGAACTGCCAGGAGTAATTTCTGAGTGCAGTGCCAGGAGGAACCCCTGAGCCCAAAAACAAAAACAAACAAAAAAAGACAGCCTATGTGTCTGTCTATGTGTAATATATGTGTATGTCTATGTGTCTTACCATATGCTAGTTATACAAATCTTAGGCACACTGTAAGACACAAAGGTTCTATGACTTTTTTATGCCTAGTTTGCTAAGTAAAAATGACATCATATGCATAGAGTAAAAGTCAGCCATGCCAAAGAAACAAATATTGTAGCAAAATCAGCATTAAGCAGATAGGAACAAATACACAAAGCATGAGATATAAAATAAAGATACCTGGAATAGATTTATATGCCTCATAAGAAGCAAAATATAGGGCTGGGGAGAGCTCAGCCAGGTGAGCACATGCCTTGCTGCAGGAGGGCCAGGATTGGCACCATATAGTCCCCAAGGGATTCCCCAAGCAGAGGTCTGGGAGCAGTTCCTGAGCACTGCTGGGTGTGGCCCAAACACATACAAAAGGAATCAAAACATATACACTAAAAATTTAATGCCAGACAGAGCAAAAGCATAGCAGGTAAGGTGCTTGCCTTGCACATGACCAACCTGGGTTTGATTACCAGTACCCCATATGGCTCCTGAGCCCACCAGGAGTGATCCCTGAGTGCAGAGCCAGGAGTAAGACCTGAGCTCTGCTGGGTAAGACCCAAAGACCAAAAACAATATAATATCTTGTATTGGGCCTCAACATTCTGTAACTTTATTCATTTTTCTAGAATAGCCTGATAATTTCACACAAACATTTGGAGCTGATCGAAGCTCACAGTGTGACACATTTTATTTTTCACAAAACAATTTAAATCCCTTCTGAAAATCTAACCATGTTGGGTTTTTTAATGAGATAACTGAGATAAAGCACATATACGTGTCCTATGATGCTAAACCTGAATATTTCTATTACACTTACACAAACGCTGTCATAACATGATTAAGTTCACTTGGGTTCTCTAAGGACTTGGATGCCATGGTAATTTTTAATGAGTTAAGTGGCATCTAGTTTACACTATGCTGCCTTTTCAAGTTCAGGGAAATAAGAATTGTTTACTTTTTTTTTAACTTTTACCATCCTGCAAAGCAATACAGAATCAGGCAGTACAATGTTGTTGAACACTCTGATATATTTTATAAGAATTTGTAAGAAACCTTGTTTGCTCTTCCTCACTATGATGAATATTCTTTGGTAAACCCTAGAACATTCATTTGGGGGAAGTTCTGGTCTCCTGCCCTAGACTATGGGACTGTGAGTCCCCTCAGCAGCTCTGATGAAGACAATGATTCCTGATAACCATCACCCAGAGGACCTGGGAGGCAAGCTCCTTAAAATTATCCTGGGTAACATCTGACAAAAGGTTAATTTTCAAGACATATAAAGCACTGGTAAATCTGAACAAGGAAAAAAATGAGGAAAAGATGAACAGAAACTTCTTCAAAGAAGACATGCAGATGACCAACTTACATTAAAAAATGCTTTGCATCAACTATTACCAGGGAAAAGTTGCATCAACTATTACCAGGGAAAAGTCCATAAAAACAACACTTAAATCATCATCTCACACCAGTGAGACTAGCAACACCACAAAGAACAACAACCAGTGTTGGTATGGGTGTAGGGAAAAGAGGGCTCTCATTCACTTCTTCTACGAAGGTCAAAAGATCCAGAGACACTTCTCAAAAAAAAAGAGACACCTAGAAGTTGAGTTTCAAAATGACCTAGCAATTCCACATCTAGGCATCTACCTCAAAGGCCCAAAATCTCTATTCAGAAAACTTATACCATTGTGAGTTATGTTCTAGACTGCATTTTCCTTTGGGGATTGTTTTTGTTGTTTTATTGAAAAATACTAGCCTTTGCCCATATGTCATTATATGTTGGACTCAATTCTATTAAGCCTCCCCAAAAAGCACAGCATGCAAAACAAACAAACAAACTTGAAAGCATAAAATTCAAACTGCAACAACCAAACTTAAAAATAATGCCTAGCAAGGAGGCAAGCTGTACGGTGGGAGGGACACCAGGGACACTAGTGGAGAGAAGTTCACTTTGGTGGTGGGACAGGTGTTGGAACACTCTATGCCTGAAACAACAGAGTTTCAGCAACAGACCCCCCCCAAACAATCCAAAGAATTCAAATATTTGCTTCAGCACAACTGGATGTAAAAAAGAAAAAACATGGAAAACTAACTTAATACTGCCTAATATTATCCTACGAACTTGGCTAATAGTAATTAAGTAATTCTGAAAAATCATCTTATTGCTCCTACATTACAAACCCCATCCTGTTGAACTTTGAATTTTCAGCCCAGAAAATGATGCTCACTGGGTCAAAAACAAACGTCCCCTAAAATGTACTATTAATGCATGTGGATTGTTTTCAGCTGGAGGCAATTAAGACTCAAGAACAAACTTTTGCCTTTCCTTTAACTTAAGGAATATATGTGGAAAGAACCTTGTCTGGAATGAGAATCAGAATCAGAAATAAATTTTCATGAGCTATCTGTGTGGCAGGGCAAACATCTAATTCCCAAACATCTGCCCTCCTCTTCTCATCCATCCCACAACAAGATGTTGTCCTCCTGCCCTCGGCATCCCCCAGCTCGAGTCTTCATTTTAGCTCAGTAAAGCATATATACCTCTCATTGACCCTCTCATCTTTGAACCACGCATGTTCCTGGAGGTCAACACACAGGAATCAAAGTTTGCTGCTCTTCTGTTAAGCTGCTGTATCCGTTGAAACATGAGACCAATAGAAAGGAATATTCTACCTCTCCAACACTGACTGGCCCACAGAGGACACTCAACACGTTTGTATATCATATATATAGTCAAGTCTAGGACAAGAGAAAGGAGTGGGGATTGGGGTACAGTGCCAAAAACAAGTGAATGATAAATTTTTTGGTTACTACTGAAAGTGCTTAGAACAAGTTGAGCCAGGACATGCCCCCTTAACAAGTGGATTATTTCAAACTAGAGGTAACTGAGGCCCTGGAGGTTCATGAGACACTCTTATCATGGCCTTTACCAACTAAAAAGTGAAAATGGTGCCTTCCTTAAAATCAGGCTCCTCCCCAGAAATGATCTTTGTATATAGTTACAGAGCATCTGTGTTTTTTCATGTGAGTGCCCTTGAAGTCTCAGGTCTCAATCTTATTCCTTAATATATATTGTTGTCACCCTACTGAAAGTAGAATCCTCCCAATCTCTGCAGATCCCCCATGCCTACCGAATGAAGCAAACCTTTTCCTCCTCCTGACATATCTGATGCTGACAGATACTTGATTACTTCACTAGCCTGCTAGGGAGAGACAAGAAAATGTCATCTCTGCCCATGTATCTTCAAAAGAAAATGTAAACTAGAAAAAAACTGTGGCCCAAATAATAGCATAGGCTTGCGCTAGCTTCATATACTCACAAATTCTCCCTCTGAAGGAAAAACAAATACTATAGAACCAAGTAAGCATCTGTTAGACTTCATTTAGAAACAACACAAACATCTTAAATTTGAATAAAGTTTAGTTTGAAACAATATTATAAATTAATTTTCCATCAGCTATTCAAGTTTTCTTCTAAATAGTAAGAAAATTGGTGAACAATGAGTAGTAAGAAAACTAACATTGCCTTAAGTGACTTAAAACCTTTTAGGTTTAAAAAGTAGCAACTTTAGTTACTCCATATTTGATTCAGCATAAATAAGTTAGATTGAAACATAAGGCCCACAAGTTTTCATGAAATGACAGTTCCTTCCATAATTTAACTCATGGTGTTTCTACCATGAGAGCATACTATGCTCTCGAGTTTTTTTCATTTTTTATACCAATGACCTGCCTCAGGGGTCAACAAAAGATGAAGTCTCATCACGCACTGCAGCGATCTCCACCTCTATCTATAGACATCAGACTCTCTTCCAAGAGGGGATCATTCAAGGGATAGGCACATGCCTACCAGGAGCAAGGCCCTGACTTGGATCTCTAGCACTGTTGATTGTGGTTGGAACAATACCATGCCTGAGTCCAACTGGGTCCAGCATAGAAGGCAGTGGCCCAAGGACACAAAAACTACTCCTGTGGAGAGTTACCAGTGTTAACCCATCACCTGAGGGATACACACTTCCCT
Source organism: Sorex fumeus (assembly GCF_029834395.1). Taxonomy (NCBI): domain Eukaryota; kingdom Metazoa; phylum Chordata; class Mammalia; order Eulipotyphla; family Soricidae; genus Sorex; species Sorex fumeus. The sequence goes on along the minus strand of NW_026606065.1, from coordinate 81,328,996 downwards.
GAATATAGAGTGAGTGGGGATGCGTCCCTACATCTTGGCTTCCTAGCAATTGTGTTCCCAAGTCTTAATATTGGGTCGAATGGACACCAATGATGTCCCAGATGGCTTCCTATGCAATGGTGCAATGAATGCATCAAATCAAGGGAACTGATGACAAAGCTGAGACTAACCATAGACACAGAAATCTATTAAAATGTGATTCAAATACAAAGGTTAACTTGACAGGTGCCTGTCTACAAGAATAAATTAATAGAGAGTTCCCTAAAACCATATCTCTGGTTTATTTTAAAGACAACAAAATGAGATTTTCAAAAATGGGATTTTATTCAGAGAACTTTGTTGATCATATCACCTGGTAATTGTCAACTCCCACTTCACAGGTAATAAGAAAACACTAACAACTAAATTTTCAGATTATTCTTGGTTTAGATCTGTGTATTTCTTTTTCTGCATCTATTCAAAAATCCCTTCACAGGAGATAACAATTTCCTCATTTTCTTTGGTGAGGAAGAAGAGGTCTATTTAAATAACTCAGCTTTTTTTTTTTTAACTTTTCTTAATTGAGAACAGTTCCTCTCAAGATAACTAACGTGAAAGGGAAACACATTCCTCCATTTTAATATATTTCAAGTAGGCTTTGAAATAAGCCAGAAGTAAGAAAAACATGATTCTGTTGTCCAATATTTAAATGGAAGATGGCAAAAAATTGGAAGATAGAAGGAAAATTAAAGCAAATTAGATACACAGTTTTCACAAACTGCTTTCATTTGCTAAAATAAGCTTTCAATCCCTCTCCTTTAGCCCTCTTTAAAAAAAAACACTATTCAATGACAAAAACGCATTCACTGTAGAATTGGCCCTTTATAATAAAACTTAATAAAATAGTCTAATATAAATGTCCATGCACACCCTCACTCCCTCCATAGGCAGCAATTTTCAAAGATATTAAATGATACAGTTAAGATTAATCTCAAAAGGTTCTCAGGGGAGCATGCACAGCAATAAAAAAATCAGTTTTGGTGGATAAACTGCTACATGATTATTGTCTATTGAAAATGGACAAGATGAATTCAGAGAGTTGAGAATGCTCAAATACAGAAGGGGAGATCAAACATTCAGACTCAGAAGCTTGAATTGTGCAGCTTTGATTAAGGTACACCCAACATGAAACCGTGTCTGAACTTGGCCGTGAGAAGCAAGAAAGAGAGCTCAAGAAGTAAAACAAACAGGGTGGGAAGAGGAGGAGCTAATGGGGAAGACAGAGAAAGAGTTCTAAACTTCATTCTGTGCATCCATCTCTCTGAGCTGAATCAACCCTTCCGAGAAACAATCCCACCACAACTTAAAGAGATTCAAACCTCTTTGTGAACATCTTTTTTGTTCTTGTTGTTGTTGTTTTTGGTTTGGAGGCCAAAACCGGAGGTGCTCAGGGGTAACTCCTTACTCTGCAGTGAAAAATTATCCGATGGGCTCGGGGGACCAAATGGGGTGTCAGGATGGAACCTAGGTCAGCCACATTCAAGGCAGGTTCTGTCCCCATAGTACCAATGCTCCGGTCTCCACCCTTGTGAACATCTTAAGCTTACGTCAATTCTTAGTTGATGATGACACAACTGGGTCTTTCTTTATCAAAGATGGGGACAGGTAGATTTAGTCAGATGAACCCCACTCTTCAGGGTGGAAGAGGAGGCTTATGACTGGAACATTCTGAACTTCATACTTTTGTTCTGTTGACCCAAATCTGTTTCCAAAAGGTCCCTACAAAACCAACCACAAGAAGAATCACCCAGGTACTACATGTGGGAGTCAGCTACAGAGAAGTCTAAGGAGCCTCTAACTCCATTTAGGGGATATGAAACAGGTTGAGAAGCAAATGCTGTGAAAGAAAGAAGACTGTAAATCAAGGACAACAGTGAGGCGACCGGAAGAAGGCGGTGGAACTGATGTCAGTATGAGTCAGCGAACAACCTGTGACAAAAAGAATTGTCAGTGTCACACCTACTCACCGCTAGAAGAAGTAAAGACAAAGAATTTGGATAGAAGTTTCCTGGAAGAATCATTAAGAAGACATAGTTAAAGGTTGGAGTACAGAAGGTAGGGCATTTGTCTTGCACACCAATGACTTGGATTCGATCCTTAGCACCCCATATGGTCCCCCAAGCCTGCCAGGAGTGATTCTTGTGTAGAGTCAGGAGAGGAGGAGAGGGAGGAGGAAGAGGGGAGGAGGAAGAATGGGGAGGAGTAGGAGGAAGAGCAGGAGAAGGAGGAGGAGGAGAAAAAGGAGGAGGAGGAAGAGGAGGAGAAGGAGGAAGAAAAGGAGGATGAGGAAGAGGAGGAGGAGGATGACAACAACAACAACAATGATGACAAAGACAAGGAACAGCAATTGTGTGTGTTTCTTAGGCCTCTCTCTGTGCCTGGAGCCTGGGTAGGCCCTGCCCCAATCATCTGTTCCCAAATACCACCTAACCCTTACACTTGTGCCTCTCTGCACATCATGGGGTAAAACTGAAATTTCAGAAGGACTTTTCCTTGACACCCACAACATACCAGCCAGCTGAGCCCTTCCCAGCTAGTTTTAGAAATATAGCAAATCTCTCCTCTCCTGACCATGCCATATTTCTCCTGGACCCTCCACCAGGACCCAGAACCATCTCTCCTACCCACTCCTTTCTCCACTGTTTAACTTTGACCTGTCAACAAGCCCAAGACACTTTTTAACAGACACTTTTTCCCTTCCCAATACTTCTTTCTTTGTCTCTCTTCACTAACCAATGATCTTCAAGAAAACAACTGTTTAATTTCATTGAATTTTAATTTTTTGTGATTCCAGGGATGAAACCCAGAGTCTCATGCATGCAAGAAATGCTCTACCGCCGAGCAGCAACCCAGCCCCAAAAGGACAATTCTCACTGGTCATCTTTCTAATTGCTCACACAGTCTCTGATCTGGCTTCAGATGCTCCTATTACCTGAATCCTTCTGACCTGGCAGAGTAGAAGGGTATGATCTTCATCTGATACCACGTGTCACTTCCCTTCTCAAAGAGCAAGCCCCAGACTCCTCAGCTTCCTTTCCTGCCGCAGGAAGCTCTTCCTTAGTCTCTTCTAGTGCCTCTGACCCCACTGACAGACGCTTAAACATGGCAATTCCCTGAGATTCTGTCCTTGGGCCTTATTCAACAACTGAACCAGCTTCTCCTCTCTCATGGCTTGAAGTGTCTCAGAGTCACCAAATTCACCTCCAGCCTGTCCATGGCCCCATCCTCTGTCGACTAACAATTTTACTGGTCTGAAACACCTGTCAACCTCTCATTCAGAGTCCTCAAGGTCAATATAACCCAAACCGGTGGCCCTGTCTCTCAATTCCCATAATTACTTATTTAGTAATCCTGGGATAGTCTCATTAACCCAACTGAGAAAAAAAGACAAGAAAACAGGAATAATAAACATGAAATGAGCACCTGTCAAAAAGGAGAAGTTAAGTGGCCCCTGCTGAGTGGGAAAACTTTGGAGAAATTCTTTCACTACATTCAGAAATACTCAAATCAAATTTATAAGTAAAATCAGACAACACAACCATGAGTCAAAAGTTTTGAGTAATATGAATGCCAAAATCAAGCTAAACATCAAATTAATATATAAGCATAAAACAAAATATATTATAGGCAAATTAATACCAATGTGGCAAATTCAATGTGTTAGATGTCACAGTCAAAACACAAGTAAAGCAAAAACCACAAGCAAGTGTCTGAAACTTTTGAAACAGAAAAATTAATGCCATAATCAGGCTTGCAGTTAAGAATTTTTAAAATGTAGATTTAAAAATATGAACAAATAATAATTGGAGTCTGCAGAGAATATATTTTCCTTCCAAGCACAGTGAAAAGGCTGGTATAAGGTCTTTCCTCTTGGTCATAGGGACAAAAGCAACCATGACTCCTTGGATCCTTCAACTTCTTTCAATGACTAAGAGATACCAAGTCCCCCTGGACAGGTACTTGGGGCCAGCAGGAGTGTGGTCACAGGAATAACTGGCCACAGTGCTAACTGGAACTCTGTCCTAACCATGCCAAGCCCTGGGTGAGGATCTGCTCAACCACAGGACTGCAGAGCTGGGGGAAAAAACTGTAAAAATCTACTCTACGTCTTTCTCTCCTAGAACTCCTCTCATAAGAGACTGAAAAGACTGGGGGTAGTGGGCAAATAAGCACAGCCATGGATAAACACAAGGGACATCAAAGTCCTTTTGAATCAAACCTACACAAAGAAGTAAACAAGGAAGGCATAAAAGAACAGTAACAAGATGACTAGAATCCCACGACGTCTTAGTCTTCCATCCTCACCAACATCAAGCAGAGTGGCTGCTGTGTACTTAGTACTTAAACTGGGGACCCAGGGGGATAGAGATTGTAAGTAGATTAAAGTGCTTGTTTTGCACAAGCACCCAGCTCATAGCTGACCCGGGTTTGATTCCCAGCACTGCAAATGATCCTCAAGCAGAGCTAGGAGTGGTTCCTATGCACAGATGCAGAAGAAAGCTCTGAGCACCAATCAGTGTGGCCCGAGCACCAAAAAATAATTAATAAATAAATAAAAATAAACTTGTCAAATGAACAAATTTTAAACTTCAAATGCTATAAATGCCTGAGGATACCAAAGATCACATTAAATCCCAAAGGTTCCTCATCTGAGGGCAGACATCAATCTATTAAATCTGAAGAACTGACACTAAAAGCATTTAACTCAGCAGACCCCTTTATAAGTGCTTTATATATAAAAGTCCAATATCAAAACCACACAGTACATCAATTTCTGAGGCATAAGTGATTTCTTTGGGGGTTCTGCTTCATCCAATAAGCAATTAAGTGTGAAGGAAAGTCTTAGGACAATGTGTTAAGCCAATTCCTATCTTCTCTGCAGTTCTGACCTTTACATGCAGAGCAAAGTCACACAGTAAAGATTTTCCACTTCCTATTGGCCCGGAACTCTGCTCAGTGCTGGGGAGAACGCAAGAGAAAATAGACTTTGACTACAAAAGTGCTGCATCAGGGTGGGAGAGCCCAATATAAGAATCAGTTATATAAGGGGTTAAGTTACACAAAAGACAGGACTCTGAAGAAAAGAAAAGGGGGGATTGGCTCAGTTTTCAAAGGATGGGGGGCATGGTAAGAGGAAAACTTCTTGTCTTCTTATAAGGTAAGAGTCCTGACCCTGAAAGCGAGCTCTTTATGCGGGGGGGAAACACTTTAGTGGACAAGAGAGCATTCCAGAAACCGTTCCCTGATTCAAGCCCTAGGGAGTAACTCAGAATCCAGGCTGAAAGGGAACATGGAAAGATGGAACATTAGCCTGAGAGAAAGAGTGGAAATGGCCTGTCAATGAAAGACAAGCGGTCATGGCCACAGAACAGCATGAATCCCAATACTTCCACTACTGTTGGAAGAACAACCACACAGAAGGCAAATGGGTATAAATAGTAAAAACCAGAGTCTCATCAGTATAGGAGAAATGACCTACATGACCAAAGCAGGTCAGCTGGAAAACCCCAGGTGAATCCCACCAAGCTTCTTCCTCAGCCCTTGAACTCTCACTTAGTCTTCATCCTGGTCCTGGAATATTCCAGCTTTTCCAGGATCAACAGGGGGAAAGGGTGTGGTAGAGTTGGCTCTCTACAGAGATGGTGAGACGATGCATTGTTAGTGCATTCCTTCATACCTCTTCCAAACACTCAGAACAGGGCTTCCCCAAAACATGTCACTTTATTGTTGTGTTTTTCTGGAGGATGAGAGGGTTTGGGAGCATCACCCAGTGATGCTCATGGGTTAGTCTTGGCTCTAGACTTAGGAAATATCCTGGTGGTGTTCAAGGGAACATGGGTACCAGGGACCGAACCCAGGTTGGTCACGAGTAAGGAAAACTTCCCACCTGTTTTACTCTCTTTCTCTCCCCAAGCATGTCATTTTAGCATGTGGAATATGTCAAGCTGGGATCAATTGAGGCACCTGAGCTACTCTGACCACTACCTTAAAGAATGAAAATCTGGGGCTTCACCCAGAATTAGTGTTATCACCAGAAAGTCTTCCTATGGAAGAAAGCGATGAATATGCCAAAGCAAACATCCATGAACAGAGCACCTGGATTTCATCTCATGAGTCATCCTATTCTTATCATGTCTATTCCCCTTCTTGAGGACCAAGGTCCCTGTCCTATTCCTCACCTTGGTTGCTATAGCCCCCACAGTCTCTCAATGGCCTTGAAATCCATAGCTATGAAGATTCCTCACATCATTTCTCCTGCTAATCCATCTGATGTTATTTTGATTAGCAATCCAGAGAGGAACCCAGGACAGGGAAAAAGTCCTTCTCCTCCCTGACACTATTTTTTAAACAGCTCTTTATTGTGGTACACAGTAAGGCAGACGACAAAGTGAAGATTTCAAGAACAGATATACCATATAAAAGGAATTCTCGACAGAGTACCACAAGTGTCTAGTGATATAGAATTGCCATTTTCAGGAGCAACAAGACTAAATAAATCTGACTTATATAAATAAGATAACAAGAGTAGTCAGATTCACAGAGTCAGAAAGTAAACAGCAGTTAGCAGAGCCTGGGTGGTGGGGAATAGGGGATGGTTCAATGAATATGGAGTTTCAGGACCTGGAGAAGGGGTCTTTGGTAGACAACCTGCCTGGCAGGTGGTGATGCCCCAGTCTGGATCCCCCACAGGACCCCTCAGGCATCACCCAGGGAAACCCAGAGGGACAGTGCCATCAGAATTGAAGGAGACACAAGAGTGCTAGGTTGTGTAATACAGCCTAGTAAGAGCAAGTACCCAGCCAAGTGCTCACCTCCCAGACACCACCACTACCACCATGGCAAAAGGTATAGAAACGGGCGAAATTAAGTCGCCATGTGGGTGGCTGAAAAGGTTCTGGAAATTTGTTGTACAACCACATGAATGAACTTAACATTGCTGAACTGTGCAATGAAAATAGCTTAATGGTAGCTTTTTACACCATAGGCATTTACCAAAACTGAAAAGGAAAGGAAAACAAAGAAACAGTAAGACTATCTGACATACAGTGGAAAATGAATTCACAATGAACTTGGAAACTATGTTCCAGAGTTTTCACATGTATAACTTAGAATTGTTTCACAAGAGAAGAAATATACCACCCAACTGATAAATGAGGAAATATGGACTCAGAAGGATTGGTAAAAGGTTATTCAGCTAGTGAAAAAGACAGACAAGACTGTATACCAGCTTCTTTGCCCCCTTTAAATGACCTAATTACCTTCCCTGACTATTCATAAAAGAAAATCTGAAAAAGACTTTGCACTGCTAGGGCTTTTTTTCCCATTACCATTTTTCCAATATATAATTTAAAATTCTCCATCATGAAGTCAGAAAAAATGTTCAAATTAATCTTAAGTATCACAAAAATAGAAGGTTTGTACTTTGTTTCTCAAAAACACGTATCCTACAATAATACCACACCTCACCTTTCAGTCTCTACTAGTGAATTCATTGGTAGAGATTAAATCCTGCTGGTGTTTTGATTTCCACATTTTTCTTTATCAATTTATGGCCATACCCAGTTCAGTACAACTTTCCTGGGAAGTTTTATTTTTGCTTTGAAATGCCTTGATTTCCTAATACCTACAATGACCAGACTGCAAATGTGAGTAATCTAAGTCAAGACCTCTATTAAAGAATAACTGCATAAACAAGCATGCACGTGCGCGCGCACACATACACCCCACTGGACCAGTGAACAATATGTTGTTGAGGTACAAGTGTCAATGAAACCTAGTGACAGCTGGCAGGCGTCACAGGAATGCTAAATGTTATCAATGTTTCTGTCTGCCCTTGGCAGAGTCATGAAGTGGAAATAATTCAATTTACCAGGATAGATCAACACAAAATGATTAATGAACTCCAATTTGTAAAGGTAACATTAAAAATTAACATGAGACAGTTTGAACAAAGAGAATACTGGGGAAGTAATTATGTTACTACACAGCAAACAATCTTCCTGCTCTAAGAAGAGCTCTATTTTTAAATTCTCAGAGCTTGGTAACACATTTCATATGCTACACAATAATACTTCCAAAACTTTCACTCTTTATTGGAATAAAAATGAAGAACACTTTCGATTGGACAATTTTCCCCATATGAGTGGGGAAGGGAGAAAAGGGAAAGTGTACTCCTTGCTCTAAGGTCACTGACTGGTATTCAATAATTTTTCCTTTTATTTCCTTATTAAGTCTTGGGGGGCTTAGGGCCAGGGCTGTGTCTGCATGTGGAGGGCATGCCCTCCACGCCTGTGAGTGCAGGCAGCGCCACTAACTGTGATCCCTGGCACTGTAACAAATACAGCACCCAAATCTCTCCAGCCAAATGTGCAAGCCCTGGTGAGCTATGCCACAAGGGCTGCATGGCCCCTGGTCATCACAAAGAGAAGAGAAGGTGGTTTGAGAATATAAGTAAAAGATGTGTTTTGCTTCTCTTGTATCCCGAATTCCTTCCCTTCTCCCCTTCCCCTTCCCTCCCCTCTTCCTTTTCCCAGGGCCGGCTGTGGCTGCAGGTAAGGCAAGCACTTAAAGCCCTGCACTATCTCTCTGGCTATTAATTTTCTATATTTAGATATATGTGCATGTATTCCTATCTTATTGTCTCAAGAAAATTTAAACAAAAGCAACGAAGCCTGTTTTGTTCTCCCAGCATTAATCAGAAGCATTAAGTCTGCAAACCAGGAAGAGAGACCTCGCCATCACCCAACTGTGATGCAGCCTCGTCCTGCACCTCCAGTGTCTAGACCAGCGACAATATGAAATCTCACAGTGAAGCCAGGGAGGCATCATCTGGCATTCAGAAATGACTAAGGGAGTCAGAGTGGTACCCCACGCACCCCTCCACCCCCACACCTGCCTATTCTCACTGGTTCCGTTGCTGTCTAGGTGGATTGATGAGTTCTTTTCTCTCATTTCAGCTATGTTAATCTCCTCCCCCCCTCAGGAAAAAAGAAATCAGGTAGTTTAATAACCACACAATGAAATAACTCACAGATGGAAATCACTAAGAAAATTACAAGAAAATTATCAGCAGAACTGCCATTTCTATTCTTAATTTAAAAAAATTCCATTGAACTAGGTTAAATGAATGGTAAAATAATAGAAATCAAATGGAAAGTGAGTCAAAATTAATCCAAAAAATATCAAGTAGGGTTGTAACCACATAGACTTACTTCCATAGTTTTTTTGGTTTTCTTTTTTAAGCGCCTGTTCCAGTGGCGTTCAGGGGTGGAGGTGGGGGGTAGAAAACGACACTTAATTGACAAAATGTCGCCACAGGGTCCCCTGCTTGGGCATGGCATAGCAGTGCTGCTCAGCTGGCTGGTTCTGGGGTCCCCAAGGCTACACCCAGCAGTGTTTGGGGCACCATGCAGAGCTGGGGGCCAAATCTGCCATGCAACCCCTGTGCTCCACACCTTTAAACTCTCCCCCAGGCACTTCATTCAAAACCTGCAATTCCCAGTCTTGGTAGCCACATGTCATCATGCCCTCTCATATGTGTTTTAACTGTGGCATAATAACGACCAAGACTGCTTTTGAAAGCATTTTGTGAAGCTGTAGAAATAAACCTCTCCTTTTCTATTTAAAGTTTAGGCTTTTTAAAATATCTTTGATATTAATGCCTATTAATACCTTTAGAACTCAGTATATTCACTTGTGAATGATTAATGCTGGGAGAACAAAACAGGCTTCTTTGCTTTTGTTTAAATTTTCTAGTTTTCTTGAGATAATAAGATAGGGATACAAATACAAATATCTAAATGTACAAAATTAATAGCCAGAGAGATAGTACAGGACTTTAAGTGCCTGCCTTACTTGCAGCCACAGCTGATCCTGGGGAAAGGAGGAAGGGAGGGGAGGGAAGGGGAAGAGGGAAAGGGAAGGAATTCAGGATGCAAGAGAAGCAAAACACATCTTTCACTTACATACTCAAACTACTGAATTACTTCCCTTATTGTCATAAGTGGGAATCACATAGATGTCTCTGGCCAAATTCAAACTGCAAGCTGCATATCCGCCCACACAAGGGTCAATTTGATGGAGAAATCACCAGGCTGTCTGTTCTAGGCAGCTGCTGTTTCCTTAGAAACATCAAATATGAAACTGACCAAAGGTCAAAAAGCTTTGTTTCTAAAGATACATTTCCAGAAAGCTCCCATACTCGGGTTTCCTGAACTGCACCATACTGAAGGTGCCCCAATTTGAATATCTGTATCTGCAGGATTCTTCAAAAGCCTTGTCTAAAAGTATCAGCCTGATAAAAATGCTAATTGAAAGAATCCTCTACAGACATTCCTAAGTATATTTGGCCTACAGTCCTCTTTGCTGGGAAAAACTCACTCAGTGCCCCCTGGAAACAGAAAGCACAACCTAATTGCACCCGTGCCACACTGCCACCTCCACCTCCACCCCTGCAATTCTTTCAGCAGGTCCTGGTGAAATGCCTACTGTCCACTTTGGGAAATAACTGTTCTATGGCATTAATGGTTGCTGGTGTGTGTTAAGGGCTCTCAATACGCTACGAAATTCACATTAAGAAAAGACAGTGCCACGGATGTGGCAAGAAAAGGACCCTCCTTCACTGCTGGTGGGAATGCCGACTGGTTCAGCCCTTCTGGAAAACAGTATGGACGATTCTCAAAAAATTAGAAATTGAGCTCCCATTTGACCCAGCAATACCACTCCGAGAATATATCCCAGAGAGGCAAAAAAGTATAGTCGAAGTGACATCTGCACTTGTTTGTTCATTGCAGCACTGTTTAAAATAGCCAGAATCTGGAAAAAACCTAAGTGCCCGAGAACAGATGACTGGTTAAAGAAACTTTGGTACATCTACGCAATGGAGTACTATGCAGCTGTTAGAAAAGATGAAGTCATGAAATTTATATACAAGTGGTACTACATGGAAAGTATCATACTAAGCGAAATGAGTCAGAAAGAGAGGGATAGACATAAAAAGATTGCATTCATCTGGGGGACATAAAGTAACAAAATAGGAGATTAATACCCAAGAATAGCTGAGATCAGTACCAGGAGGATTACTCCATGGCTTAGAGGCCAGCCGAGCATTCTAGGGGAAAGGGCAGCTCAGATAGACAAGGGAGCACCAAATAAAGGGTGTTTGGAGGATCCTCCCAGGATGGGAGATGCATGTTGAAAGTAGACTATGGACCGAACATGATTGCCACTCAATGCCTCTTTTGCAGACCACAACACCCAAAAGGAGAGAACAAAAGGGAATGCCCTGCCACAGAGGCAGGGTGGGATGGGGAGGATGGGTGTGGGAGGGATACTGGGATTCATGGTGGTGGAAAATGGGCACTGGTGGAGGGATGGGTATTTGATCATTGTATAATCAAAACCCAAGCACAAAAATTTGTAAGTCTACAACTGTACCTCATGGTGTTTCACTAATAAAAATTAATTTAAAAAAATTAAAAAATTAAAAAAAGAAACTTTGGTACATCTACACAATGGAGTACTATGAAGCTGTTAGAAAAGATGAAATCATGAAATTTACATACAAGTGGTACTACATGGAAAGCATCATGCTAAGTGAAATGAGTCAGAAAGAGAGGGACAGACATAGAAAGATTGCCATCATCTGGGGAACATAAAATAACAAAATAGGAGACGAACACCCAAGAACAGCTGAGATAAATACCAGGAGGTTTACTCCATGGCGTGGGGGCCAGCCGCACATGCTAGGGGAAATGGCAGCTCAGACAGAGAAGGGAGCACCAAATAAAGGGGATCAGGAGGATTCTCCCAGGATGGGAGATGCATGCTGAAAGTAGACTACAGACTGAACATGATTGCCACTCAATGCCTCTTTTGCAAACCACAGCACCCAAAAGGAGAGAGAGAACAGGAGGGAATGCCCTGCCACAGAGGCAGGGTGGGACGAGGAGGATCGGGGTGGGAGGGATACTGGGATCCGTGGTGGTGGGGAATGGGCACTGGTGGAGGGATGGGTACTCGATCATTGTATAACTGAAACCCAAGCATAAAAATTTGTAAGTCTACAACTGTACCTCATGGTGTTTCACTAATAAAAATTTTTTTAAAAAAAAGAAAAGAAAAGAGAAGAGAAGAAAAGATAAGACAAGACAGCACCAGGGTCAGAGAAATAATGAAGCAGATAAAGAGCTTCCCTCGCATATAGCTGACCCGGGATCACTCCTGAGCACCCCATTATGGTCCCCCAAACCTGCCACGAGTGATCCCTGAACAAAGATTCAAGAGCAAACCCTGATTACTGTCTGTTTCATTCCCCAAACAAAATAAATAAATAAATAAATAAGAAAAGGCTGTGCCAGATTTGGAAATTACCCAAGAATATCTGTCTCTGCATTTTAAAAAAAGTGAATGATAACTATTAGAGGAGATATATATTGCTTAACTTGACTAGATAATCATTTCACTTTATATCAAAGCATGATATGCATCTAAATACATGCAAATTTTATTTTTTAAATATTTTTTAAAAATAAAAGTAGAAAAATTATTTTTAAAAATATATTAAAATATTTTAAAGAATTTTTAAATATATTTTAAATTTTTTAAATATATTTGTACAAAATAAAAGTATGCACATCAGAAAACCTTGAGGCTGGCTGTTTTAGAGTGAATGGAGGTGCCAGGGAGATAGTTTGGGGTCAACAGTGCATGCCTGGCATTCACAAGGTCCCTGATTTCATTCTCCATCACTGTATCCCTGAGTACCCCCCAGAAGCAGCCCTAGAGGCCCTAAGCACTGCTGGGTCCAAAAATCACTGTTTCTCCAGGCCTGAGTATTGAACAGTCCTGTCCACCTGACTAAGTTTCATAGGGGTGAGGGATGGGCAGGTGGACCTGGGCTCCCTGATTGGGAGAGTCCCCCCCACTCAAAAAAAAAAAAAGTATGAAGAACACTTTCAACATTAGCAATTACTCCTAAGAATGACTTTTATGCACTTTTACAATTTCCAGACTTAACAAGGATACATAATTTGTCTGAGATGTCTAAACCTCAGATTTTAAAATAATGATATTTATGTGAATCAAAAGGGAGAGCTTATTATTTCTGAACTCTTGATAGTCTTCCTGATTAAGCTGTCAGCAACTTCAGTATATAGCAGAGTCAGATCCTACCTAAATACTTAGCAGAAGAATAGTTCCCTACCTAAATTCTGAAGCTTAAAAAAAATCCAGAGAATCATTTGTCCCTACAACTCTCATTGGTATTAGGTCCAGTACTATACATTAATGATGTATATCATACATCACATATATCACTACTATTCAAATAAAAACCTAATCTCTGAAGATAATTTTAGTACCTACATTCCTTAAGACATGAACAGCTCTCAGTCATTAGGATCCCAACACTATATTATATATACGTATGTGTATATATGTATATATATATATATATATAGTTTCTTTGGGGGTCACACCTGGTGGTGCTCAGGTCTTACTCCTGGTTCTGTGCTCGGAGATCACTCCTGGAAGGTTCAGGGGATCATTTAGGGTGGTAGGGATGGAAGCTGGGCTTGCTGTGTACAAGGCAAACACCACTGTACGGTCTCTCTGGCCCCCAAATATTTTAAGAATAATCCTTAAAATCTACACAGTGTTCGATTCCCTTTTCTATAAAGTCAAAATTCTATTTTAAACTTATCTTGGGCTGGAGCGATAGCACAGCGGGTAAGGCGTTTACCTTACACGCAGCCAAGATGGCTGACCTGAGTTCCATTCCTCCGCCCCTCTGGGAGAGCCCCTCTCGGAGAGCCCGGCAAGCCACCAAGAGTATCTCGCCTGCACGGCAAAGCCTGACAAGCTCCCCTTGATGTATTCGATATGCCAAACAGAGTAACAAGTCTCACAATGTTACTGGGCCCACTCGAGCAAATCAATGAACAACAGGAGGACCTTGCTGTGAAACTTATCTTGGCAACACTAGCAAAATGTTTATATAAAGTAACTGTCCTTAAGGTGAATCTGAAAAAATGCAATAGCTCAAACTGAAGTTGTTGCTTTATTTAATGAAGATTTTTGTAGCAAAAACTCCCACCTGAAATGAATGACTCAGAACTATCTGTAAATATCCCAAGGTCCTTTCAAACCTCATTTCAAACACAACCACCTTACAGCCTTGAAAATCACTATTTCAAATGAACTGCTGATTACCACAAGATTGTCTATATCTGATTAATCAAATGTTGCTCCATTACTTTATCATGAAATAACTTTAAAAGATTTTCTAGGTGAAAAACAAATTTAGTTTTAATCATTTTTGAAAATTTAGATACACAAAATTAAGATTCACCACTAGTTTCCTTTAAACAGTGTGGGCTGGAGCGATAGCACAGCGGGTAGGGCGTTCGCCTTACAAGCGGCCAACATGGCCGACCCGAGTTCGATTCCTCCGCCCCTCTCGGAGAGCCCGGCAAGCTACCGAGAGTTTTCGATATGCCAGACACAGTAACAACAAAGTCTCCATGGAGACGTTACTGGGCCCGCTCGAGCAAATCGACGATCAACGGGAGGGCCTTTACCTTTACCTTTACCTAATATTTAACTTAAAATACACCTCCAGGAGTGATCCCTGAGCACAACAGGGTATGGCTCCAAAACCAGTAATAATAATAATAAAATAAATTAAAACATTTCTATATAGTGCCCTGAACAGAAAAACAGAGAGGGAAAGAAAAGTAGACTTTTAGGCTTGTAGATTTGTGGTCTCTGGGAGGAAAATAAAGGGAGATGAGAAATAAAAGGCATGAGATTTCTTCTGGAAGTGATGAAAATGTTCTAAAAGTAACAGTGATTAATGATACAGAATTCATAATATTAAAAACCATTGAATTGTACACTTCATATGTGTGAATTATGTGGCATGTAAATTATATCTCAAGTTGACAAAATATTTAAAAGGAGTATACATTTCAGGAAAGTTAGTTGTTAGCTGGATATACATATATGTCCAATTTATATACATACATAAAGCACTGTCCTCCCATTGTTCATGATTTGCTCGAGCAGGCACCAGAAACATCTCACAACAAATTGTGAGACTTCTTGTTACTGTTTTTGGCATATCCAATACGTCACGGGTAGCTTGCCAGTCTTTGCCGTGCGGGCTAGATACTCTCGGTAGCTTGCCGGCCTCTCTGAGAAGGGCGGAGGAATCGAACTTGGATCAGCTGCGTGTAAGGCAAACACCCTACCTGCTGTGCTATCGCTCCAGCCCATATATATTATATATATAGTACTATACATGTGTATGTATTCCTCAATATTCTATTCCTCAATATTCTATTCATTACTATTACTATTCATTTCCACAGGATCGGACAGATTATTGTCTTCAAGGTCAAGCCCTGACGTATCAATACCTAGGGTGAGACAGAATGACTCTGCTATATTTCTCCATAATTATTTATCATCACCCCAATTTACTGGCTTCAGTAATAGAAGATACCTTTTGGGGGGGGTGTTGGGGTGATTTGGACCACACCCAGCTGTACTTAGGGTTTACCCCTGGCTCTGAGTTCAGGAATAACTCCTGGAAGCCTCAGGGGACCATAGGAGTAACAGGGATGAAACCCAGTTGGCCCCATGCAAGGCAAACACCCAAATCACTGTATAATCATTTTAGTCCCAATTCTAACAGGATCTGATCAAAGACTGCTATTATTTTTTGGTGATAAGAACAAGAACAGGGTCTGTGGAAACTAACACTGATGAGACAAAAAGTCTCCCTGAAATTCAAGCAATTGCAAGGAATGAGAAGTTACCAGGCTGTGATCCCCAAACCCCATAGAGATGCCAATGCCACAGACAACTGCTGGTGACCCTCTTCCTCTGACATACCAGGCTCAACCTCTTTCTTGGACATGTAGCTCAGTCTCCCAAAACTTTTCCTGTCATGAATGACACCAGGATCCCCGACATCACCCTCCCCACACACCACATTACCACAACAAACCTCAACAGCTTTCCTGAAGTCCAAGTGCTACTTGCTGTGAATGATCAAAGTCTCCAAACCAGAAAGGACCAGGAATGAGAAGGAAAGGGAGGTGCCCCTGGGGTGCACAGCATCCACATAGACCTCTGCTTTTGCCCCAGGACTCTGCGATATCATGAGGCTCCTTTTTTACATAAACCTTCACTTAGATGTGAGGGAAATAATTCATTCCACAGAGGCTCCAGGATCAAAAAAAAAAAAAAACAACTATGAACCAGAGCTGGAGTAATTGTAGGACATTTGCTTTGTACACAGCCAAACTAGGCTCAATTCCCGGATGCCCATGTGGTCCCTTGATCACTGTGATCCCTGAGTGCAGAGCCAGGAGTAACACCTGAACATTTCCAGGTCTGTCCCCCCACCAAAAAAACTATGCATAATTCTTCAAGAAAAATTCTATTAAGGAAAAAGCAATCCTTTATCAGCTACCTTTTATGAAAATATTCCTTTGACTAGCTCTAGTAACTTTTAGCAAACATTCATAGGCCAAAGCAAAAAGTCTTATTTTCTTATAGATTTTTTAATAGACTTTGATTTCAGCAATGCTAAATCTGCTAATATAATGTGGCTGGATGTTTTATAAGCCCTTTAGCTATAATGCCTAGAAACTTTATAATCAATTCCTTAATGAGCTGCAAGTCATTATCACCATCAATAATTATGAAGTAACATATTCAAAAACTATTTTATAGAATAGAAAGAAGCTAATGTTAATTTGTAAGCTGTTCACTGTATTCTGAAATTTATGCTCATATCCCATAAATTCAAAAATGTGTGCATTTTAGTACTTTTTTTAGTACATAACTAATTAGTACACAACTAATTCTATTATATACTTAAGCAAGATTTTACTGAGAGAATAGTTGGTATCTATCTACTTTATTCCTATGTGATATTTTTATATTTTTCTCTCCCCACCCCTAAAAAAAGTACATATCAAACTCCATAATTGGTAACCAATTACAATTTCTCAAATTGGCAGTAAAATTAGCTTCAGTAAAAGTCAGCTTTTAGTCTTGATTATGGATACTTAAGGCATTAAACATGCACAAAAGAACGCATCGAGTTACACACATATTATCAAGGCTTTAAGTCTTTGTATCCCATAAAAACTAGAAAATTTAGGAATAGGAGAAACAGTAAAGCAGATAAAGCACTTGTATGCCGCCAACCTGGATTCAAGCCCAGCATCCCATAAGGTCACCTTAGCATAGCCAGGAGTGATTCCTGAATGCAGAACCAGGAGCGACCCCTAAGGATCACTTGGTGTGGCCCAAAAACCAAAACCAAAACAACCTAGGAAATTTAAACAAAAACAAAAGAAACTGTTCTTCTATCATTAAGTATGCACAAAGAAATGCATTGAGTTACACACATCAATAAGAACTAAGTGAAAATAGCATTTGAAAGCATCCGAAAATTTTAAGTGCCCATTTCCTTATCTCATACAGTATTTAAGTAATTTTTATCATTTAAAAATAATTCAATTGTGGGCTGGAGCGATAGTACAGCGGGTAGGGCATTTGCCTTGCACATAGCCAATGCGGGTTCGATTCCCAGCATCCCATATGGCCCCCTGAGCACAGACAGAAGT
Organism: Sorex fumeus; assembly: GCF_029834395.1. Taxonomy (NCBI): domain Eukaryota; kingdom Metazoa; phylum Chordata; class Mammalia; order Eulipotyphla; family Soricidae; genus Sorex; species Sorex fumeus. The sequence continues at coordinate 81,311,312 of NW_026606065.1, read as the reverse complement.
AATTCCTAAGTGCAAAGCCAGGAGTCACCCCTGTGCATCACTGGGTGTGACCCAAAAAGCAAAAAATAAATAAATAATTTAACTGAAACTTGTACAAATAAGAGGGTTGCTGGGTCAGAGAGAGAAAGAGAGAGAGAGAGAGAGAGAGAGAGAGAGAGAGAGAGAGAGAGAGAGAGTACGGGGATAAGGCAATTTTCTTACATGTGATTAACTGTAAGACTACTAACCATTCTGATCCTTGACACCAGATGTGGTCCCCTGAGCACTGCCAGGAGTGATCCCTGGACATAGAACCAGAGTAAACCCTGAGCACTACTATTTCTGGCCCTCAAACCAAAATAAGAAAAAAGAAAAAAGAGGGTCTGAAAAAAACTGTATCAGCAGCACAGGGTTCCAAATAGCTTTAAATATATTCATGAAGGGTCTAGAGAGATGGTACAGAAGGTTCGGCACTTCCCTTAATGTGACCAATATCAGTTCAAACTGCACCACCCTACATGGTCCACCAAGCACCGCCAGCAGTGATCCCTGAGTGCAGAGCCAGGAGTGAGCCTTGAGCACCACGGGATGTGCCCCCCCAAAAAAACAAATCTTATCAAGCAACAATAATGTTGAACAGTCAGGCCTTCCTAAATTAAAAAAGTCTAGCCTGATAATCAGTATGTTGTACAAGCGCTACACAGCAGTGACGTGCTTGCTTGTATCTATCGCTAATAAAGTTTTAGTCCAAGCATTCAGAAGAACCACTGGAGACAGATGCCAACAAGTGGTATCGCTAGGTCATATTCCTATTTTTTTTAGAAATATCGCCATATTGCTTTCCATAGAAGTTAAACCAAATGACATTCTCACCAACAGTGGACAAGGGTTTCTTTCTCACCACAACCCGGCATCACTGACTATTTCAACTTTTTGATATATGCCATTCTCACTAGTATAAAATCTCAAAGTTGTTTGTATTTTCCTAATTATGAAAGACAGTGCTCACTTTTTTCCATATGCCTGTATGTCATATTTTTGGAAAGTGCCTGATCAGGATCTGAGTTTAAAGTAGGGGATGGGAGAATGCTGAACCAGAGGGACATTCAGGAGCTTGGGGGAGGGAAGCGGGAACACTGGTGATGGGTGTGATGTTGGAATGCTAGAATTACATGCATGGGAAAACACCATTAGCAGTACTGTAAATCACAGTACCTCAATCATTTTTAAAGTTCTTTTAAAAATAGAATCAAAATTTAAAAAAAAATAAGAATACGAAGTTAGGTTTGTCAGCCTACAGCATAACCAGTCTCTTTGCTTCTCTGCTGAGCCACCCAAAGAACTGCATGTTCTGAAGTGACTCCCAGCTATAAAACTGTCTCAGCCGGAAAGTTTAATAAAATTCAAAGAAGATACAGCAGCCCAGGACCCTAACGCTCTAGCTCTGCACAATGGAAAGAAACCAGGGCACATCCAAAAGCCGAGAGGATTCTCCTCCTCTCCTGGCCATTTAGCATCATAGGACCACAGGGCCATCAATGACCATCTTTGTCTCGCTTCGCAGATCTGGAGGCAATGACCCAACCCTTCAGAGTCCAGTTGAGTGATGAGCCTAGATAAGGCCAGAGAAAGGAAGCAGCTGACATTGGGCAGTAAAGAGACTCGGATGTGGATTTCCATTCCTCTTTCTGCTAACTCTGAGGGACAGAGTTTACCCACAAATAAAGACGTCTTAAAATGTCCTGGACCTTTTGGATGGAAGGACCCTCCCTATCACCCGTCACCTTTCTTTTTTTGTTTGTTTGTTTGTTTGTTTGTTTGTTTTATTAACCTGTGGACTCCTTTATGCAGCACTTCCCCACGTCAGGGGCTGCAAATCGCCACGGAGAGAAATCCATTGACTTAAAACTGGACTAGGGGAATTCTTGGAAGGCAGTTTGGGATTTAAAAAATAATAACAAAAGACCTCATTTTCTGTAGCGAGGTAAGCTTCAAAACTTCCTGTGACAGACTAGTTGCAGAGTGCACGATGCTAGGAGAGAAAGCCTGGGTGACGGCTGTGTTCATTCCACGCCTGGCTGAGGTGTGGGGGTGGGGTGGAGGAGGGGAGGGGCGGGGCGGGGCGGGGGAGGGTCCGGGGGATGCCCAGAGGCCTGGGGACCGGCCAGGTGCGTGCAACCGCCGCCGGAGGGCGACGAGCCTCACCGCGCGGCCGAGGAACTGCGGCGGCGTCTCTCCGCCGCGTTCTCTTCCTACCTGATCTGGTTGTCACAGAATTTGTTGAGATGCGTTTGGTTGAGGTAAATGGTGCGGGCTGGTGCCTCCAGCTGGTCGTCAACAGACGTGGCCCGGGACATCTCATCCTCTGCTTTCTTGTAGCCCGAGGAAGAACGCGCAGGTCCTGCGGAGAAGCGCGCGCAGAAAACACAACACAAAGAAGTCACGCCGGGAAAGAGGCGGCGGACCGGGGCGGGGACCCGCGGGGAAAGGATGCTCTGGGCGAAGCCCCGCCGCCTATGTACCTAGGCTCCCCCCCAGGAGACCCGCTGCCGCTGCGGCTCCGGGCTCCGCCCAGTCTCTCGGTCCAGAGGGTCCCCGGGGGCTGCAGCTCAGGACCGTCCCCGCCCGGCCCCCGCCCCTGCCCCGCCCCTTAACAGGCCCCGCCCCTCGTCCCTTCCGTCCGGACCTCCACGCCCGCGAGTCTCCGCCCCGTGCCCGCCCCCGACACGCCCCCTCCCGGGCCCCGCCCCGGTCCCTGCGCGTTCCCTCGGCCCCTCGGCGCTAGCTGAAGGCCGGGGCGCGGCGGCCCCCGGCTACACACGGAGTGGCGCGCGGGGATGGAGGCGAGCTCCGGCTTAGACGGAGGACAGGTCTCGGCTTCGTAGGTGATGTTTAGGAACCGAGCGAAGGCCGCGAAGGGGACATGCCCGGCTCTGAGGTCGCCGCTGAAACGCGTGGCGCACGCACTTGTCCGAACCCTGCGAATGAAATTCCCAGGGCTCAGTGCGCCGCCCTCGCCGCTCGCTCCTGGGGAGCCGTGGGTGCGTTTTTCTGCGGCGGCTGCGCTCCCCGGCGCGCACCGCAACCCGAGCCGGGGCCACGCTCGGCGACCCCCGGTCTGGACCAACGCGCGCCTTCCGTCCCGAGCACGGCGCAGTGGCCAGACTGAGCGCGACAGCAGGTTTTAGCCCTGCAGCCAGGCCTCCAGGTGAGGTACGCTAGACCCTGGCACCCCGAACTTAAGAGACTGGCTTAGAAGACGCCAGGAGAGGGAGGCAACGGTGGGCTACCATTCGGCGCGCACGCACTCCCAGGCTGGGCCACGCCTCTCACGAGACGCAGCGACCAGGACTGGAATGAGCCACCGTGGAGGGGCCGTAGGAAGCACTGCCTCACACATGACGCTGCCTCCTTTTTCTTTACTATGTACACACGCAAAGATAAATGCCACACTTTCCAGGATCAAGCTGCCTGCTACTTAAACAGAATGGCAAAAAAAAAAAAAAAGTTTGAAAGAGGAAGTTTGGGTACATGTGTGCCCCGTCGTTTAAAGCTGATGAAACTCCAACTAGAATTAACTCAAAACGCCACCCTCTGCATGCAGGAGGTCCAGGGTTCCATCCAGGGCACTGCCCTGTTTCTCAGACCACCCCTAGGAGACGGTCGTGTCCACCATGCCACCCCACCCCTCAAATCCCGGAGTACTGAGCACCGCCAGGTCCCCAAACCAAAAATAAAACTGATTACAATCTTGTAATCCGTATCATAAAGATCAGATCAAACTAAACAACCAACCGGCTGAGGGCTGACATACTCTCCCTAGCAGAGCTCATAGCAGCCCTGATCACAGCACACGGGTGTGCCCACCACACTCGCTGATCCCCCTAACAGGGAACCCCACGCTCAGAACCCCCTCTACTTTCCAGCTTCCCTGAACACAATATGAGTGCCTGGATCCTGGGGCGCTGTGTCCCCCCACGAAGGAGCTGGCTTGGAGGAGGAAGGGCTGGGAAGCGTTTGCTGATTGAAGGCAGGCTGGGGATATTTTTGAAATTTGCCTATGCAGAGGACTACTCCGCTCTCCCATTTAAGCACTATGTCTTCGCTCAGCGGCATTTCTCATCCTTACCTGACATTATTTATAGTCTGTCTGCCCATGGCCAAGATAGAAACCCCAGGCTGAAGGGGCATGCTCGTTCCCTGCGGTGACCTCAACAGCCAGAATAGTGCCTGGCACATGGTGGACACTCATATTTTCTGGCTGATTAAGTCATTTTTACTCAAGCCTTATAAAGGGTGGTTTTCAGTTCTCTAGGAAGCAGAGCAAGCACAGTCGGCTCTGGACCCCATAGAGTGGTCTGGGTTGAGACAGCTCTTCACAGGACTAAGTTCCCTTGGTGGCCAATTCTCCTACTGCACAAAATCCCCATTGAGCATGCTTGTATAGTGGTCTTGTTTCTAAGCCCAATGCCACAAATCTTGACTTGTTTCAACTTAGTCTACAGCTCCTGAGTGATACTAATGGGCTGTCACAGTTCAATGCTTCTAGGAAGATTTAAAAAAAATTAAATCTTCCCATGCCTAGATCGGAAATGCCAGAGCTTCAGCCAGGTTAGGACCAAGCACCAAAGAGCACGGCAGAGGGAGCTAAGGAACCTCAAGGCCTCAAGGACCAGCAGCCTTAGGACAGGGACTTGGTTCAAGCAGAGCCTCAGAGCTGGGGAGAAAGTCAGGAATTAAGACACTTATCTGAAAATGGATGGTCCTGATTAGAATCTCCGACACCACCCAGAGTGACCCCTGAGCACAAAACAGAATCAAATACAAATAAGTGAAAACGAGTTTCAAGACAGTTTTACAGAATGAGTAAAGTTTCTATTATGAAAGTGGAGATATTCTGTATGATGGCAAGAAGCAATAAAAGACAAGGCTCTTATGGCAAGGCTCATATGGCACTTGGGGGGGGGGGGGCAGGTTAAAAAGAAAAAACAAAAACAGGTCTGAAGGGCCACACTGGGAAGGAGCAGAGAGGAAGCGTTTCAAAGCAAAGCCTGTGAGACTAAGGAGATGGCTCAAATAGCAGAGTATGTGCTGGGCACTGGCAAGAGTTTTGTTTGATTCCAGTACTACCTAACACCCCAGCATGGCCACCCCAAACTCCTCTGGCTATGTCCCCAATTAAAAAAAATAGCTTGTGGCCGAGCCATGGGGACCAAAATGCCAGGTAAAGAAGCTTTAATGTCATCCTATAGGTCACATGAAGCAGAAGGCTTGTAAGCAGTTGAGAAGAACATTTGGCAGTGATAATCGGGGAGGAGCAGAACAAGGGGAGAATTAGAGAATTAATTCGACAGTCCAGCAGCAAGTTGGCAAATGTATGAGTCAAGTGAAAAATGAGCACAATCATGGACTTGAGAAACATCTCAAAAGAAACTTCCACACACCTTTTGTTATAGATGACAGCAGCACTTGGTTAAGTAGGATTTGAAGAAGGGAACACTTGAGCAATAAAATGCAAGTCCCCTGGAAAATGGAATGGAGACAAGCTATTCCAGACAAAGATTTCAGTTCTGGATTAATAAATCATGTGGGGGGGGGGGAATACTGCCACAAATAACAACGGTGGCAAAACAAAATCAACTAATGTGTTCCGGATCCCTTCCCACCTTAGGTCAGCTCATCCCTCCTGTATCATGAGCTTGATCTTTTATTCCAGTCAGAAATAGCAATAGTTTCTCCCTGTATCCCTCCAAAGACTCAGATCATTTTCTTCTACCTCAGTGGCCTCATCTTGACCCAACCCTGCTTTGGAGACAAACATCACTATTTTTAAAAATAACACAAATGTATTGGAACTGGATTGCCTAAGAGAAACACTACACCATCTAGAGCCAAGCACAGAATGGGTGACTAAGGTTTCAAATTCAAACTCAGGAGATAAAGCACAAGTTAATGCATTTTGAAAATACCACCAGAGAGAGAGAGAGAGAGAACACATATGCTTCAATACCCTCTACCCGACCAATTGTGGAGTCAGCTAAGAGTGGGAGTTTAGTAAATAAGTATCTATGAACAAAAGAACCAAAGTCCAAAGGAAATATTAAACAGAGCAAGCAAATGGACAAGCATCAGGTTTGGGCGCTGTAGAATGGATGCAGATATCTGCCCGACCAAGGCCTGGAGAGCAGGGACTTGTCCTGTTCACGACTGCTCTCCTGCCGTCCAGAATAATGCCTGACTCGGTGGAGACATTAATGAAACATCAAATGGATCAGAGAATTGCCCATACATGCCCAGAGGCCCGCCAGCATTGTGCGATTCCCACGCCTGCCACTAGGTGTCTCTCCTGAGACACCAGCGCCCTCGGCAATTCGGGTTCAGCTTGGGGTTCCAGATGCCCAAAGGCACCCCAGGTCTCTCGAGGGCCATCTTCTACCGACCCGGTAGTGAAGAAGCAGAGGCTTCTTTTGTGACAAAAAGCGCATGTGCAAGCCTCAGAGATTGTCACAGGGGCTATTTTGGATGCTGGGTCTATTTTTGTCCCAACAGACCAGTGTTGGCAGCCGTTGGGGTGTCAAGCCACCACTCATAACTAGAAAACCCAACCCACACCTTAGGGAAGCCCAAGATACTGAGCTTTCCTCATAAGACAGATGAACAAGTAATGCTAAAGAGTAAGGGCAGCTAGTTGTTCATGCATAACCCGTTTGTGCATGCAAAAACCATGACAGGACCCACCATGTCGAGGTCTCTAGCATAGGTACTACTGGACACCGCAATTCTGTCCTAGACCTGGTGGACCTTACAGGAGAGTGTCTTTGGAGCAACAATGTGCTGGTTCGCTAGTCTGGATGAAGCCCAGAAAGAGCTGGAAGGTGATTGGCTAAATCAATGAGCGACCCACTCCTCCTGCCAGAACTTCTGCACAGGACTGGAAAAAGATGAGAATTTTAAGGAACCAGAGATAGATGTTAAAGACTGTTAATCAAGAGAATGTGAATAAGAGAACAGGTTGCTTTAAAAGAATTGGGGGGAAATGGTTCAATAGGAAGATACTTTAGTTTCCTCCCTAAAGATGCCTCCTTCATAGGAATCTAGTTCTATGTGGTGAGGATTGAATTTTCTGGTTCTTCCCCAAGGGAAAATGAAATTCACAGTCTCCAGACCCCTGCCACATCCTTTAGGAAAAAATGGTTTCCTCTTCCTTTATCTTGTCCTCTACTTATTCATAGGAACATTTCATTGGGTTTTTTTTTTGGGGGGGGGGCGGGGGGGGAGTGTCAGGGTGCTGAGTGCTAAGCCATTTGACCACACTTGGAGGGGCTCAGGGCTTACTCCTGACTACACTCCGGGATCATTCCTGGTGGGCTGAAGGACCATATGGGGTGCTGGGGCACAAACTCGGATAAGCAGAGTCAAGGCAAGCAATACTGTTCCAGCCCTAAGAAACTTTCACTGTGAAAAGGGGTATTTTTTGCCTTGTCTTTCTACTTGCCTGAGGAGATGCTCTCTTGTCAGGACTGTTTAACAAATCCAATTAGATCTTTAGGTTTTTCAAGAGGTGAAGAGGAGCAGAGGGACCAGGGGAATGATCACACATACACACACACACACACACACACACGCACACTCAAATGCTGCTGACCTACAGCAGCTGAGTGGGGTTATGGATCACAGAGACACACAGGAGTAGCAGCTCCCCAGCTCCCACCGCTCACAGGTCTTGGCCCTTTTGGGGCTCTGACAGCCTGGTCATCCCTGTGCCACTCACTGCAGTCATGTGATGGGGGGAGAAGTTTCATTTCAGCGCAGGACCCAAGTTCCATATTTCACCTGATTTAATAAATCAAATGACCATAAGGTGGTAGATGCCGTGGGGAACCATGCGAAACCTCCCTCTGGCAGTGGAGAAGAAAGAAATGTGGTAGTCCCTCATTTCTCATCACTAAATAAATCCCACAGAGATGGTTTGGGGAAAGAGAGGAAAATCACCCCCAACAGGTTTTTGAAATGTGCGTAGTTCTATCTAATGCGTAGTATTATCTAATACATAGTTATATAGTAATATAATAGTAAGATAAGTGAAATTGACAATTGTAGAACTAAAGGAAACAAGTATTTGCATAAGCTTATATTTCAAATATAAGAAGGCCCGGAGAGCTAAGAAATTCAGCTTAGTGGTATGTGACCTGGGTGAGGTCCTAAAGTGGTAGATCTGACCACCAGCATCTCCCACATGCTTAGTGCAATTCCTAGGCACTGCACTAGGATCCACTGTGATGCCCAAAGCCACAACAAAGTAGCAAAGTGAGTGATCTCTGGCCAGACACAATCATGAGCCTGTGAGCAACCAAGAGTGAGCAGACCACCAAACATTTGAACACCTTGAACAATAAATTGTGTGGCCCCCACTGTGGCAACTACAACAAAAGAGAAGGAGAGTGGGAAGGTGAGGAGAGAAACTTCAGACAAAGAATTAAACACAGACAGTAAGTTACCATATCTGTTGAACTTTCACCAAGCCTATGATTGACTTCACAGAGACACAAAATTCTTCACTCTAAATTGAACTATGTTTTCCACGATTCAAAAAAAAGTGTTCAAAACTCAAAGGAAAAAAAACTCATGAAAATGGACTTGCCTTATCTAGCCCATTTTCATTGCAAAAGTCTCACTAGTTCATAGAAATAAAAATCTTCTGGTCTTCCCAAGGCAGATGCATATGACACTTCTGCAGCACTACTGTAACTAGCTTTGAGGGCTCCAAATAGTGGGGAGTCTTGGCCACTAAACTACAATAGAGAAAAGCCTCCAGTAGGGGGCTCCAGTTTTCTCTTGACTTCCAGTAGGGGGAAAGAGGGAAGGAATCCCATACCCCATGGAATTTTCCACACCGTCCATCACCGTCCTCCCGTTGTTCATTGATTTGCTGGAGCGGGCCTAGTAACGTCTCCATTGTGAGACTTCTTGTTACCGTGTTTGGCATATTGAATACTCTCAGTAGCTTGCCAGGCTCTCCAAGTGACAGAAATCTTTGTTATTCATAGTGGGCCAGTGGCACAATAGCAGATAAGAGGTGACTTTCAGTGGTGTCCTACAGTTTCCGAGTGGGAGCTATCAGTGCTAAAACCAACAAACCAGCCGGTGATTCAAGCTTAGGGTTTGAGCCAGTTGATAGTAGCCTGACAAGAAGAGAGAAGGGAAAGGATACTAAGCTCAATAAAGTAGCCAAAGATGCAATTATTAATGATGATACAATGAAATCCAAGTAAAAATGCTAAGGTTTGGGTGAGATTCCCAGGACAAGTGATCGGACATCAGTATGCCAAAAATATAACGATGTCCTAAGGACACAATAGCTTTATATTTGAAACTCCCTATCTTGCCCAGCATTATCTCGCCATTTGGACTTGATTTATATTGACAATGATCAAACTGCAGTCATAACATCAGTGCTTTCCTAAGCTCTCTGAGTTGTTCTAGCTGAACCTGGAAACTGTAGCTGAGGTCTCACAGGAGGGTGGTATTGTGGAGAATTCAGCTTTTAACCTGTAAAATCTGAGTATCTAGAGACAGAGTTTGTTGCTATGGGGAAGTACAGTGTTTCTGTGAAACGTTTGATAAGTCAAAAATGGTATAAAACTAAGAAGCCATTTCTATTAGTTTATTTGGAAATGGTGGGGCAGCATCTTTGGGGGTCATTTCCAGTGGTGTTCAATGCAGTGCCAGTAACTCAGGTTACTGAATGCAAAACCTGTGTTCCAGCCTCATCTCCCCCATTCCTGGAGATGTTTTTGAGCATATCCAGGTCCCCCTCAAGCCTACCAAATCATAATAACACGGAAGGCCTAAGATTCAACTAACATATAGTAAAAGCAGGAATGTTGTGGCAAATATTCAGCCTGTATAAAACAGTTCCTGGGAGAGAGCTTACTTGGGGCTTCAGAACAGCTGCTATAAAACCAATGCTGGACCCTATTTTCATTTTTTTCCTTTTGTGGCAAAAGCAAAAAATTTCTTCAGCTTTATTTTGGTTAAAAAGGTACACCTGCAGGCCTTTAAAAAAGATTTAACTGGAATTTTTTGAAAAGCAGGGGATACCTGCATTTACTATTAAAACTCCAGTGTTGACATTACTCTGAACTCTAAAATGACAAAGCCAACGGGGAAATTTTATTAACAATCAAAAGATCATATTAGGTCAAATGAAAAATAGAAGGAAAAGCCAGATCTGCAGAAACATGAATCCAACTCGCCTTCCACTAGAACATGCTGCCTCTATGAGCTCATATCTGAGTCTTGGTTTCTTCATCTGCAAAACAGAAATCAATGAAATAAATCAAGAGTTGGCAAACACTTTCTACAAAGAGTCAGATAATAAATATTTTAGACTTTGTTGGGGCTATAGGTGGCCACTGTCTCTTTTCTTGTTGTTAACACAAAGTCTTTTCAATTATAAAACCCAGAGCCCAGGAAGCTCAGTGGCAGAGCACCAGCTTTGCAGGCATGAGGCTAAATCCTGATCCTGCTATCACCACCATCCTAAGGGGCCAGTTTTACCCCAGGAGCACTGCCTTCAGGATCCCTGGTGCCACAATACAAATGCATGATTTCCAACACACCACAACCAAGAGTGTGCAAGTGCCACAACTCAGTATGCACAAGCACACGAGCAATTCCCAGCAGGCACTCCCCATACATAAAAACTTTCAAACCTATTTATGTCATCCAGCCCATATTAACAAAGATATCTCAGCATCCTTCAGAACACATAAAAAGCAGGTCAGTGGCCAAGGATACACCTGAGAGATTATTTTTTTCCTGATCAGGCAAACACTCAGTGAAAACACTGTGCAAATGCAAAGTATGATCACCCTAACCTTGGCAGATGCAGTTTGGGGTCTTCTCTAATGTCCCCATGGTTTAAACCACACCTCTCCGAGTAATGGTATCTGTGATCTAATTTATTCAAGAATTAAAGAAAATAAATAAACACACAAAGAAGTGGCACCGAGGCTCAAGGTTTGGAATCACTACAAATATAAACTGGTCTCTCTTTCTTAGGGATAGGGGAAAACAGAAAGGAAGTAAGAGGTCAACAGTATTTTTTGCTTAAAATATTGCTGGACACAGAATTCATTCCCACAGTTGAGTATATCCAATGTAGAGGTGATATGGTAGGTAGTGGAATGCAAACAGCACACTGATTAAGGAAAAAAATTATACATATGTAGAGGGAATAGAAATGAGAAATCAAGAACTGGGAAGTTCAGAGAACCAAAGAGACAGCTAGTTTCTCCTAGATGCATAAATACCAGAGCAATTTCAGTAAGGACACATTACAACCAGGCTCAATATATAGCACAGAACAAAAACAAACAAACAAAACAGTGTTCCAAAAAAAACAGAGGCAAGCAAAGACACATGCCAGCAATACTTTATTTACAAGCTGGTTGGCTCCAACAGGTGTGAGAAAGGTGAGCCACGGTAATGTGAAGCTTTTTTTTCCACTTAGAGCAGCCTTACTAATTGGCCTTCTGTTCCTCTGTTGCTGGAAACCACATCTGCACCTCAGATATATTCAAAATCATCACTTAATTTAAGTAAAAACAAATGTGCTTTTAAAAAAAGATAAAGGGATTCGGTTTTATTTTGGGTTTTTTTTTTTTTTGCTTTTTGTTGGGGAGGGGGTGTGTATTTCCTTGGTTTTTCTCTCTCACTTCTTTAAAGAAAAAAAATTTATGAGACTATCATAGTTTACACCAGAACTGAAGTCACTGTTTTATAGTAGAGCTGCCACACCAATCACACCACCAGCATGTAAAGAACCTCCACCACTGTCTCATGGTCCCTTACCCTGAGCCCTTAGCCTCTCAGTTTCCATTGTTACTGACCCTGTCTCAGGGTTTGTTCCCATCAGGAACAAAGAAAGGAACATATTCCTTTATTTCGTCATACTCAGCACATGAGCAAAATGATTTGATATTTTCCTGTCATCTTCTAAGTCGTCTTCATTCAGTACGACTTTTTTCTATTTCAAACAAGTTGCAGCAAACTGTGCATTACATCTTTATTCATAGATAACTGGTAGTGGAGTACACACACAATTTCTTTATCAACTAAGGTATTTCCAAATCTTGGCTATTGCCAATAATGCAGTGATGGACACAGATGTGTCTATATCCTTTCAGATTAATGTTTTTGTATTCTTGGGGTAGGTGCTGAAGATTTCTGAGTTGTATGGAAATTCTTTCCCATTCCAGTCGTCGCATAATGTTCTCGAGGGTGGCACTGAAGAGTTTTGGTGAAATGGTATCACCCTGCTGAACCCCTCTATTGACATGGATGATTACTTCTTTGTAGAATGGTGAGATCCTGGTAGTGAATCCATAATAGAGCTCACGAAGGATTCTGATGTATTGTGTTTGTAAGCACTGATTGACTAGGGCTTCTATGACTGCTTCCATCTCAACAGAATCAAAGGCCTTCTTTAAATCAATGAATGTTAGACAGAGCAGCATCTTGAACTCCTGAGAAACCTCAATGAGCTTAGTAATCATGTGGATATGGTCGATGGTACTGAATCCTTTTCGGAATCCGGCTTGTTCACATGGTTGTCCTTCATCTAGTGTTCTGCTAATCCTATTCAGGATAACTCGAGTGAACAGTTTGTAGATGACAGACAATAGGCAGATTGGGCGATAGTTGCCAATGTCGTGGATGTCTCCCTTCTTGTATAGTAGTACAAGAAGGTTTTCCATTGGGATGGAACCTTGCATTCAGACAGGTAGCATGTGAAGAGCCGAGCCAGTGTATTGATGAGTACTGATGGTAAGTTCTTCAGGTGTTCAGGTCTGATCTTGTCTGGGACAGGTGCTCTTTGTTTCTTTACCGACGAGATGGCATGTTGAATTTCAGAAGGGAGAACATTGGAAAGGACATATCCATCATGTGGAATGTGGTATGTGGGCAAGTGGACATGGCTATTAAAGAGATCTGAGTAGAAGTCATGAATAATCTTCTCCATTGCCCTTCTAGAAGATGTGATAGATCCATCAGGATGTCGGAGGGCAGTCATCTTGGTCTTGTAGTTGGTGAAGGACAGGCGGGCATTATGAATGCTTTTCCCAGTTTCTACCGCATCTACCAGCACCACTGCTCTCCTGTCTTTGAGGTCAACCTTGATGGCTTCTCTGCATTGTTTTGCCAGCTCGGACGCTCACTTGTGGTTGCCTGAGGCATGTGCCAAGCCACGTCGGCGAATAAGTTCAAGAGTGTTCGAAGAAAGGCAGTTTTTTGTGGTTATCTCTCTCTTGGCATTCCTTGCACAATCATGGAGGTGCTGAATCATTCGATCGTATTCCTCATCAATGTTGTCAATGACGGCATCTTCCCATGTTGCTGCAACAGAGCTAAAGAGCTCCCAATTGGTGGTCGTTCTGGGAGTTCTCTTCTTAAACTTTGCATTCTTTTCTCCTCGTTCTGTGAGGTAGAATTTTGCACGAAGGAGATGGTGGTCCGATCCCATTTGGAATTTTGGGACAACAGCAACATCGGTTAGGCAAAACTGCCGATTGAATATGATGTGGTCTATTTCATTGTGGAACCGTCCACCGGGAGACTCCCATGTCCAACGTTTAGATTCAACTTTTTGGAACTGTGAGTTACCATGGAAGGTCTTGGTTGACATTATGAACTCAGACAGTCTGTCACCCTGTTCGTTCCATTCTAGGCATTGGGTCCCTATGTGGAGTTCATCGGCTGATCTTCTTGGTCCTATCTTGGTATTAAAATCACCGACAATGATCTTGTAGGTGTGATCTTCTTTGTAGAACTTCTCCAGCTCCATATAGAACTTCTCATTTTCTCTTTCACCATAACTGGATGTTGGTGCATAGACAACAAAGATAGAAACTGCCGGCAGTGAGCCACATTTATTCAAGTGTAATCATCCGATTCGGGTTGTTAGGCATTAGAATGAATCAATGCTCATGGCTGTTTGTGTTGACAAGGATACCAACACCACCAACGCCTCTTTTGTCACATGTTCCAAGGAACAGTTCTTCTCCAGTGTCGAAAACGGCAGGAAAGAATGGGAGTGAAGATAGATGGTCGGCAACTACACCACCTCCGCTTTGCTGATGACATCATTCTAATAACACCAAACATCAGCAAAGCGGCATAAATGCTGACCAACTTCGACCGTGAGTGTGGAAAGGTCGGACTACAGCTGAATCTTACGAAGACAATGTTTATGAGAAACAGCCTCGTTCCGGATGCTCCATTCGCTCTCAACGGAACCACCATCTCTGAATGCAACAGTTATATATACCTAGGTCGAGAAATCAACATGATGAATGACCTGGCACCTGAGTTGCGCAGGAGGAAGAGAGCGGCTTGGAATGCCTTCAAGAGCATCAAAGAAATAACTAAGAGGACAAAGAACCTCCAGCTACAAGCACATCTCTTCGATTCCACTGTTCTTCCTGCATTAACATATGCCTCAGAGACCTGGGCCCTACGAAAACAGGATGAGAACACTATTCAGGTCTCTCAAAGAGGAATCAAAAGTGCTATGCTTGGAATATCACGATTCACTCAAATGAGAGAAAGAATCCGGAGTTCTGATCTCCGTCAACGCTCAAGAATCAGAGATGCTGTCTCATTTGCCAAGGCATCAAAAATCAGATGGGCTGGACATGTAATGAGGTTTACAGACAACCGCTGGACTAGAGACATTACTGACTGGATTCCATGGGACGTCAAAAGATCGCGTGGATGCCCACCTACAAGATGGTCAGACTTCTTTGTCAAGACCCAGAATGATCGGTTTGAGGCTCTGCATGTTCCTAGAACGAACAGATGCCATTGGGCTATGCTAGCATGCAACAGGGATGAATAGAGATGTTACTGGCACCCGCTCAAGTAATTCGATGAATAACGGGGGATCAAGTGATCAAGTGATGGAAATTATATTTTAAATGTTTTGTGAAGTCTCCAAACTGTTTTTCAAGAAGGCTGCGTCATTTTGATTTCTATTTCCCTGATAATCAGTGAGGATGAACACTGAGAAATTGTCTGTTCATCTCTATTTTTTTATGGGATTGGGTTTTATTTGTTTTTGTGTAACTTTGAAAGTATTTTACATTTCTAGGATATTACCCTTTTGTCTAAAGTGTGACATGCATATATTTTCTCCCAATCCGTGGACTACATTTTAGGATTCATTTCTTTCATAGCACAAAAGCTTTTTTTGTTTGATATAGTTTCATCTGTTTATTTCTGCTTTTGTTTCCTTTGCCAAAGACATTGCACTTTTCAATTTTGGTTTTTATTAAAGCGCCATGATTTACAAAGTTACCCACAGTTGAGTATCAGACCTACAGTATTGCAGCAAAGATCCACCACTAGTGTCAGCTTCCCTCCACCAATGTTCCCAGGTTCCCTCCTACATCTCCCCTCCACCTCCAGCTTGCCCTGTTGACAGGCAACTAAAGGTTGGGTCTCTTGATTTCAGTGTTGTTGACTCTATGGTTTGGATATTTCACTCTATCATTCCTTAATACTGCCTTTGTACCTTAATCCTTTTATCTGGCCTTGGTTGCTATTCATCTGTCTCTCTCCCCATCCTCCCCTCCCCCCTCCCACCAGTATTACTTTCCTTCTCCTCCCTATATTCTGGGGCCAAGGTGGAACTGGAAATCCCCCATTTGCATCCCCTTTTCCAGTTATTCCAAATTTTATATATAAATGATATCATCCTGCATTTATCCTTCTTCTTCTGGCTTACTTCAAAGAGTTGTATTCCTAAAGACTCTTCTGAGGTTAAGATCCAGAGGAGATCTGGCTATATTTTTTTACTCAATGTTTTTATAAAAACAAGTTTTATCTCAAGGTCTTTAACCCATTTTGAATTAATCTTTGTGTACAGTACAATTAGAATGATCTAATTTTATTTTTCTTTTGTAGTTGGCTACCCAGTTTTTCCAGCATCATTTGTTGAGGTGGCTTTCCTTCCACTTTTGTCATAAATTAACTTCCCATACATCTGATAGTTTAACTCGAGGATCTTAATTCAATTGCTGATCTGAATAGAATCTTTGTTCCAGTACCATGCAGTTTTGATTACGACAGCTTTGTAGTATAGCTTAAAGTCTGGGAATACTGTGCCTCTCACCTTCTTTCTCGGAATTGCTTTGGCTAGTAAAGGAGTTTATGGTTTTATATGAGTTTTAAAAGTATTTTATCTATGTCCTGAAAGAATGTCATGGGAATTTGAGGGGTATTGTACTGTATCTGCAAATTCTTTTGGGTGAGATGATCATGTACTGATGTTGATTTTACTGATGTTCAAGGATTCTTTCAATTCACTGAAATAATCCAAGAAATATGTTTCCATTTTCTGTGTTCTTTTATTTCTTTCAGAAGTAATTTCACTAAATAGTCCTTTTACCTCCTTTACTAAATTAATTCCAGTTTACTAGAAGTTTCTTGACATGAATGTAAATCGTACAGATTTCTTTTAAAGCTTCTTCTTATGTACATTGATGTTTACAAATAAGAATGCAACAGATTTCTGAGCATTGTTTTGTAGCCCAGTGCTTTACTCAACAGGTTTAGTGCTTCTTGAGTTTTTTCTGAGTCTTCTAAGTTTTCTATGTACAATATCAGGTCATCCTCAAATACTGATAGTACGACTTAGGAAGAATAAAGAGTTCATAAAGAGAACAATAAGCAAAAAACACACAAAAATTTGTTTTAAATTTCAAATATTTCATTTCAAATATTAATTTTTCTATATGGACTGGATTAAAATGCAAGGCCAGAGCCTTCTCTTTAGCAATTCTCTCTGATGCTAGGATCATCTCCATCACTCCTGGGACCTCAAAAATGGGCACATAATCAGGATATCAGGTTTAATTTTCCATTGCTGATTCAACCAGCATGTATTAGAACTGTTAATACTATTAAAAGTGAAGCGTTCTTTAAATTTCTAGTTTTCCTGTCCTACCTGTTTTGAAGACTGACAACACCTTGGTCATATGGAGGGACCACATCTGGTATCAGCCAATCCACTTCTCTAGGCCATTAGTGGTCCAGCCCTCCACTAGAGTGGCCTTCTCTCTGCTCCTCAAAAGACATCAGTTTTGCCTTCCCTTCCACATAGAATTTTATTCCCCTAGTCATTGTTGTATTGACTCTGTCTTATCACACAGACGTCAGCATAAATAATCTACCTTCAATACAAACTCACTGACCACCGCACCTAAAGAATTCTCCTTCTCTATTATCTCCCAGCACTGATACTATTTCCCCCATACTTCCCACTTCATAAAATGTGCCTGTTCGTTTTCTGCCTTAGAATGCCTGGTAGCAGTTCCACGAGAGCAGAACCATACTCAGCTCTTCACCTCCATGAAACAGTGACCTGCACATGGAAGGCATTCATGCAAGTGAATCAAATAAACAAGGTCACATTCTGTCTTAAGTGGGCAAATAAAAATGTATCTTCTGAATCCGAGATAGAATACAGGTATGAGGCATTTATTTGCTCTGCACATGTCTGATCTGATTTGAGTCCCAGCACCCCATAAGTTCCTGAAGTTCCCCCAAGTACACCAAGATTGGCCCCTGAGAACAGTCAGGAGTAAGCCCTAAGCATCATCAGATGTGCTCCCCCACCACAAAAGAGGGTGTGTGTGGAGAGATAGTATAGCGGGTAGGTGCTGGCCTTACATGTGGCTGGCCTGGGTTTAATCCCTGCATCCCATATGGTCCTCCAAGCACTGCCAAGAGTAAATCCTGAGTGCAGAGCCAGAAGTAACCCATGAGCATCATCCGGTTCCCCAGCCCCTGAAAACAAGAAAAATGTAACTCACTACACTTTATTTATTTTTACTGTTTCACTAAAAGTCTAGGACTTTATTTTTGGCAGTTTATTTGCTTCTCCCAGCCCCCATATTCCACAGATCAGTGAAACCAGTAATTTTCTTTCATTTCCTTACTTATTTCACCTACTATAATCACTCAAGTTCCATCAGTTTTGTCCCAATAAGCACAATGTTGTTATTTTTGATAGTAAAGTAGTATTCTATTGAGGATATGTATCACAATCTCTTTATCCTGTCATCTGTTGATGGATATTAAGTTGCTTTCGTATGTTGGCTATTGTGGAAAGTGCTGCTATTAATACAGAGTTTCAAATCCTTTTGAATTAGTGCTTTTATATCCTTCAGATAAATGCCTGGGAGAGGTATTACCGGCGCATATGCAACCTCCATTTTCTCTCTCCTTTTTAAGCTTGACAACTGAGGCAATCTTTTCTTTAAGGGTGAGGTGACTCACCTAGCTGTACTCAGGATCCCTCCCTCTGACACTTGGGGGACCTTGCAGTATCAAAGAACAGACTGGGTTCAGCCACCCACAAGACTGCCTTAACCCCTGTACTATCTCTCCTGCCCTTTCCTTTAATCTTTCATGAGACTTCCCTTTCCTTTCCCTCTGCTGTTATTTCAGCAAACAAGGCCACACCCTTGATTGTAGTGTACAAACAGGGTTTTGGTGCTTATCCGGGTCATCAGCACACTTAGTTGCTCTGTGCCTCTGTGCCCCGGGTAGCACATGTTGTACCATAGGGGCCAGCACTGGCACTGGGGAATTATACTGGACAGTGGAGAAGAGTGCCTGGCTGTAGCCTCAGGCATGTGAAATTAGTCAGCACTCTCTCACTATGCCACATCTCATTTTTATGTTCTTAATGTACCTCCATATTGTTATCTTTTTCTCTCTGTCTTTACTTTTTTGGGGGAGAGGGGAGTCAGCACCCAGTTATGCTTAGTGCTTACTCCTAACTCTGTTTTCAGGAATCACTCCTGGTGGTGCTCAGATACCATACACCATACATAGTGTAGGTGTCAAAGCCAGGTCAGCTGCTTACAAGACAAGTGCCCTATTCCCTGCATCATCTCTCTTCCCCTCTCTATATTGTTTCTATAGAAGTCATATCACTTCAAATTCCCACCAACAATGTACCAGGGTTCATTTCTCTACACATCCTTACCAACACTTGTTTTTAGCAGGAAGCAAGGGTGGGGAGGTGGGGCAGAGGGGGGGAAGAGGGGAGGGATGGAGGGGTGGACGGAGTGGATATCCCAATGGGATATCCCAAGTGGTGCTCAAGAGGCCCAGGACCTCTCCTGTAACTGACAGCCAATCAGTCACTGCAAAGGCCACAAAGGCCCAAGGATATGGTGCTGCTCAGATCCTGCAATCTGAGATTACTCGGGCTACCTCAGCAGTGCTTGGGAGTCTCTAGAGCTGCACCAGGCTAACCTGGGGGAACCATGTGGTGCTGGGAATCAAAGAGGTACCAATGGCCTGCAAGGCATCCCCTTAACCCCAATACTTTCTCTCTGACCCACCTTTTTTTAATCAGGCCCTTCTCTTGGTTATGGGGTGATATCTCACTGTGGTTTTACATTTCCCTGGTAAGAACTGGTGTTGCTCCTGTTTACTCATGAGTCCGTGGGTCTTCTGTAAGTCTTCTTTGCAGAAGTGTCCATTCAAGACTTTTGCTCATTTTTTGGCTTAATTCATTTATATCAAGAAAAATTTGAGTGGACAGGCAGGTGGTTTGTTAGAAGCTGTGGATCAAATCCAGAGACTCATAGATGCCAAGCATGTGTTCCACTACTGACCTGCATCCCTTAGGTATATGCAACTCAATAAATTTAAATTACAACTAATCTGACCCACCTCCTAAGACACCACCTGTTAGCAAACTTTAGAAAAAATAGAAACGGTTGGCTTTGTCAAGTGCCAAGCCCAATTTTGTCACTTAAATGTTTACGAGAGTAAATCTCCAGTAAAGATGCTCTGGCTCCCAGATACTTGCATGCTTTTCTTGTTTCTCTCCTTAATGATGGCGCTGGATAAATACTGGGCAAGGGTGGGTCATGAAGAAGATCGTTGGGCACAAATGCCTCTCATGTTATCTAGTCACTCTGTTGGCATTTGTGGCCTGGCAGCATTGGTTCTGGCTTGACTTTATTAGTGGAATTTTTCTTGCCTGGATGGTTTTATCTCACCTGTGAAGACCTCAGAACCTGCCATTTATGCTATACGTGACCTCTGGATGGCAAAATGGCTTCACTATAAGCAGAGAGACCCGAGGAGAAACATGAGTGGGCAATTCAGGAAAATGCAATCTCCAGAACCCTAGATGGTCCCCTGAACTCCCAACAGGAGTAACTCCTGAACACAGAGCCAGAATTAAATAACGGGCACCACCAGTGTGGCCCATTTTTTAAAAGTTGTGTACCAATTTTAACAGTGAGGAGGCCAGTTAATCAAACTTCTATTCCAAATTCCTCTGGGAAATAAGCAATTCAAATGTGATAACTTTTCCTGACATTCGTGTTGGTCTGGCATTTTGTGTATCCTATTTTGCCACCCCCCCCCCCCAGAAATAGAAGTGAGAAAGTTACAAATATAGAAAAAACTTTCAAGGGAAGAGTGATGCCAAGAAAATAGAGATGAAATTGGTTGAATGCCAGTATGCTCCACCAGTTCAGTGGTGCCAAATCAACAGTGCCATGCACTGGAAGGAGTGGGGTTCAGGAGTAAAATTTTTTTAAAAATAACTATCTTCTGCTGGGCCTTGCATTTTGCACATCCTTTATTTTTCACACCAATAATCACCATAAAAATAAAAAGAAGAGCAAGCTCCTCTGGAGAGTATAAAAATGTGGAGAGGCAGGCTTCCAACTATGGAGCAATCTTCCTGCTTCATGAGCAGGGGAGAAGGCAGCTGAAATAGAGAGGGGATCACTAAGAAATTGATGGTTGGAAGGATCAGTCGGGATGGGAGATGTGTGCTGAAAGTAGACAAAGGACCAAAAGTGATGGCCTCTCGTTATCTGTGTTGAAAATCATAATGCCCAAAAGTAGAGAGAGAGTGGGGGAAATTGTCTTCTAGGGAGGCAGGGGGAGGGTGGGAAAGGGGGGTATACTATGGAGATTGGTGGTGGGAATGTGCATTGGTAGAGGGAATGGGTGTTTGAACATTGTATGATTGCAACTCAAACATGAAAGCTTGTAACTATATCTCACGGTGATTCAATAAAATAAAATTTTAAAAAATGTGGAGAGAGTAATGAAGCAACAAGCTCAAGTATGCATAAATGGAACAGTCTGAAGCTAGATATTTGTGCATAAGTCATTTACATGAACTGTTTAATAACTTATAGAAAGGGGTCATGGGGTTTCCCCAAATAGTAAATATCTGTTGACTAACTGAATCTTTTATTTTAAGTATGCTTGAGTCTATTTTTTCCCCTAAATAAAAGTATACTCTGTTACTCCCATTTTTAAAAAATTTCACCAAATTCCAAGTTCAGAGTTTGCATGATGGCAGTGGATGGAGCACGAGCAGATAAAAAGACTAAGTCCTTAAACTGGGGAAAGCAAGCTCCCTTACCAGAGAGTCAACTGTTAGAACACCAAGGATTAATATAATATTTTTAATTACTTTATTTTATTGTCATTTAGGTATTACTGTAACCTAATACCTAAATTTATATGGTATTAATGTATAAAGTTACATTAATGTATAAAGTTACTACACACCATGACCTTTAAGGTATCCAAAACCCTCAACCACAGTCTCTAGCCCCTTCTGCATTTCCTCCACATCCCTCTGCTTGGTAATCAGCTTTGTAATCCAACGCCAAGAATTTTTCCTTGTTCAATACTGTCTATTCTCTTGTTCTGTTTCTTTATGCCAAAGATGAATGAGATCATCTGATATGTGTTCTTCTCTCTCTGGTTTTACATTTAATAAAATTCTCACTAGTTCTGTTCAAGTTTGCAGCAAGATTTCATCCTTTCTTATAGCTGCAAAATATTCCATTATGTAGATATGCCATAACTTCTTTATCCACTCATCTGTCATTGGACAGTTGAGTTTATTCCATATTCTGGCTGTTGTGTAAATTGTTGGGCTGGAGCGATAGCACAGCAGATAGGGCATTTGCCTTGCATGCAGCAAACATGGCCGATTCGAGTTCGATTCCTCCGCCCCTCTCGAAGAACCTGGCAAGCTACTGAGAGTATGTCGCCCGCAGGGAAAAGCCTGGCAAGCTACCCGTGATGTATTTGATATGCCAAACACAGTAACAAGTGTCACAATGGAGACGTTACTGGGCCCACTCAAGCAAATCGATGAACAACAGGAGGATAGTGACAGTGACAGTGTAAATTGTTGCAATGAACATAGCACTGTAGCACTGTCATCTACAGATTTGCTGGCGCGGGCACCAGTAACATCTCCATTCATCCCTGTCGCGTGCTAGTGTAGCCCAATGACATCTGCTCACTCCAGGAACACAAAGTGAGACTTGTTTTTACTGTTTTTGGCACATTAAATACACCACAGGGAGCTTGTCAGGCTCTGCCGTGTGGGTGGGATACTCTCGGTAGCTTGCCGGGCTCTCTGAGAGGGACAGGGGAATTGAACCCAGATCGGCCAGATGCAAAGCAAATGCCCTACCTGCTATGCTATCACTCCAACCCATACAATGAACATAGGTATACATATATCTCTTTGAGTGAATGCTTTTGTGCTTTGTGGTTAAAAGCCCTGAGTGAAATTTCTGGGCCGTATAGTATTTGTAGTTTTCCTGTTTTGAGACATATCCACACTATTTTCCATAGAGGATGACCTTCCCACCTACAGTGAATGAGGGTGTCTGTTTTACCATGTCTCTGCCAATACTGTTTTTTTCCATCTTTTTGTTAAATGCCATTCTCACTGGTGTGGATGTTTTGATTTTCACTTTATTATTGTTTTGATTTTCACTTTCCTAATTATAAGTGAGATGAACAGTTTTTCATATGCCCATTGGTATTAGCATGTCTTCTTTAAGGAAGTATCTGTTCAATGCCTCTCCCCATTTTGGGATAGGTGATTAGATTTTTGTTGTTGTTGTTAAAATGTATGAGTGCTTTCTAGATCTTAAATAATACCCTTTTATCTTATGCACTGTGTGCAAATATTTCCTCCCATTTGGTAGCTGTCTTTTTATTTTTGCCATACAAAGCTTCCTGTTTTGATATAGTGCTATTTTTTGGTTTTGTTTTTTATTATCTTTCCTTCTGAAATCAGATCATTGAAGACACCTCTGAGGATCATATCCTGGAGTATTCGTTTATGTTTTCCTTAATGTATATTGTATATAAGGGTTTACTTTAGAGACAGTAAGATTGGAACATGACTAAGAGGAAATGTCTAAGATATAGGGATGCCTCTGGGGCCAATGGAAACAGGTTGCACCTGGGAAACACCTGATGGAAGTTCAGGACCAGAAGCAAAGCAACAGGGTCTTTCTCACTTCACACATGCACTCAGGCCCAAGTCATGTCCTCAGTTAACCCACCTCATTAACAGCTCATTATAAGAGGATTAGCCTTGCAGCATTGCCCTCCAACCCTAAGCATTATGGGCTTTTCTGTATGGATTATGGGGCGTCATGTGCACAAGTATAGTTATATCAACCTACAACTGTCAATCATCTTCCTAAATCCCATCTCTATGTGATGTTGAGACCTAATCCACCCTCTGCTTAGGCATATCTGGGTCAACTGCCTTTGGTTGTTGACCCACTCGCCTTCAGAATGTTCTGCTCTTAAATAAGTTGACTTGTTTTGTATGTGTGTGTGTGACCTTCAGTGTTTTGCTGATTGTAGACAAGAACCAATAACTTCTCATCAGCCCCACCCCCGCAGTTCACCAAAGTACTTTGTGATGAAACCTGTGACACATCTATCTGGGGACATACAGAGGGAACACACAGAAGTTAGTTTGTCAGGTAACCAGGTTAAGGTCAACAGGAAGGAATATATGTACCCAAAGTTTGTAACATTCCATTTACAAAGCACACAAATTAAAGCCTTTTCCTTGCCTACACAGAACTTGTGGTGTTGCAGGTCAAAAGACCAGTGCAAGTAATAGAGTCTAGTAAGTGAAATGATTCCTGTCTTCTGGCAAGTTTTCTGGCTGCAAATAACTCATATTTCACCTATAGCGATGGTCTCTGTCCTCCTAGAGGTCTTCCCTCATCATACACGCTGGGCTAGAGACCCACTTCACTTAACCTCAAGGAAGAGGACAGTCAGGTATAACCAGGCAGACTCATTCCAGGGCACACAAACTGTACAACTGCCTGCAGCGGCTTGTGTGTGCATTTACATAGTATGCCTATCCTCAATATGTGTACATCTATGCCACAGAGATGCCTCTGCACCCCGTGCCAGGCTGTCTTACGTGGGGCACTCCAGAAGGGGACAGGTGAGTCCCTCTGCCTGCCCCAACAGCTGAAAACCTCCAGAACTCAATTGCCACCATGCTCATGGCCCATCTCCACAGGCTAAGGACAAGCCTCATCCATGAGAATGAATCTGCTGAAAAACTGGAGTATGCAGGTTTTGTGACAGAAATAACCAGGTTCTCGTGGAGTTAAGAATGGGCAACCTCCTCCATCTCCCTGTGCTTCCCAGAGCCTGGTGGTCACACCCACAAACTGCCTCTGGCACCATATAATCTCATTAATGGCCATAATCCAGAGACTCATAAATAAATCTCGGAAGACAAAGAGAGCAACACGCCACAGAGATTCCTCCATACCCCAAAGTCACTATCCAGTTGAAAAATTGACTCTAGTTGTATTACCCTATTTAAAATTTTAGAATACCTGAAGTGGGCAACCTCATTTTCAGCCACACAACATCTCAAACTCTGCCCCACTGGTGTACCAAGCATAGCATACCACATTTGATGCAGTATAATGTAGAAGGCAACCAAGAAGCAATCTATAACAACATGTTAGTAATCTCTTATACAAGGGCCTAATGGCTCCATGGTGAGATACAACACGCCAGACACTTTCCTCTAAGGAAATTTTTTGGATCACTTTTAGCGAATTATTCATAACAAGCAATACAAAATAACTTAATTAGTACATGCTTTGGGGGCAGGTTTGGGTGGTATTGAGAAAATTTGAAATAATGGTGGTGGGATGATGCAATGGTATAGGGATTGGTTTAGGAATAGTGAATGTAATAAATTAATGTGAACAACTTTAAAAAAATAAACATGTGTGTATTTCTGACAGAAAAAGGTATCCGACTAGAAAAGTGTGGTCCACTATTTAATAATCTAGCCCCAGCATTTACAGGACAGAAAGAAAAGACAAAAAGAATTAGGAGTTTGTGTCACCTAAGAGAAAGGTGATGAATTCCATCTGGGAAAGAAAGGGAGGAGTATAGCAATTCCACTTTTAGGACATATACCCCCAAGATAGAAAAAAAAAAGTTCAAAAGGACATAGACACACTATTATTCATTGCAGAACTTACTATAATAGCTAGGATATGGAATTAAGAATATAGTCTAGCCCACTGATATACCTAAAGAAGCACACATGTGTTTAGTTTTGATATACTTGCTTGTATTTTCTTATATACATTCTCCATCCCTCTCGGAGAGCCCAGCAAGATACCGAGAGTTCCCACCCCCACAGCAGAGCCTGGTAAGCTCCCCTTGGCGTATTCGATATGCCAAAAACAGTAACAATAATGGGTCTCATTCCCCTGACCCTGAGAGAGCTTCAATATGGCACCATTGGGAAGGACGAATTAGGAGAAGCTATTAAAATTTCAGGGCTAGGATGAATGAAGACATTGCTGGCACCCGCTCAAGCTAATCGATGAACAACAGGATGACAGTGGTATAGTGATACAGTGATAGAATTAAGATAGGTGTCCAACAGCAGGTGAATGGATTATGAAGATAAGGTATACAATACATACATGTTGTATGTATACATACACAATGGAATACAGCTGCAAGGAACAATGAATTTTCATTTGCTGCAACCTGGTTGGAACCAGAAGGTATCATGCTGAGTGACAAAAGCCAGAAAAAGGACAAGCATAGGATGATCTCACTTATCTGTGGTATAAACAATAACTGGACAAGGAAATGTAAAGCAGTAAAGGTTGGGAGGAGAGGGACACACAGAGATTACTCTAGCCCAGAGTATAGGGAGGAGAAGGACAGAGTAGAAGGAAATCAAGGGACGAAGAAATAATATGAGAAAGAGGAGTACAGAGAAGCAAGGGTGAGGGGTCTTGGGTATAATGGTGATATGGGAGAGTGGTATAGCTATATATCTAAACCAACAATACTGAAAACATGAGATATAAACTACAACCACCACTCTTTGATATGTGCCTGTCAAGGTGCCTGGGGAGGGGCCATGGAGATAGCACAATGGATAGGGCACTTGCCTGGCAAGTGGGCAGCCCAGGTTCAATTCCCAGTATCCCATACTGTCCCTAAACACCACCAGGAGTGTTCCTCAAGTACTGATGGGTGTGGTCCCAAAACAAACAAACAGAGAGGGGAGGGGGAGGATGAAGCATGGGAACAGTGGTGGAAGAAGTTGACACTAGTGGTGGGATTGGTGTTGGAACATTGTATGCCTAAACTCAACTATCAATAACTATAAATCTTAATTCTTTAATTGTTTTTAATTTTTAAAGAAAGGGAGGGGTGTGTTTTTGTTGATTTTTTGTTTTGGTTTTTTCTTTTTTTCTTTTTTTTGCTTTTTGGGTCACACCCAGCAATGCACAGGGGTTATTCCTGGTTCATGCACTCAGGAATTACTCCTGGCCATGCTCAGGGGACCATATGGGATGCTGGGAATCGAACCTGGGTCGACCGTGTGCAAGGCAAACACCCTACCCTCTGTGCTATCACTCCAGCCCCTCCTGCTGTTGTTGAAATGAGCTTCAGGCACATCAGTGTCTCCCAAAGGGGGTGAGCATCCTTCAGGGAGAACTAGAAGGATCTGTGGGAAGGATTTGGTAGGAAGGAGCATTAGGTGCAATTAGAAGAACATATTCTCTTTGCTTAATGAAAGCAGAGTTCCAGGAAACCATTGAGTATTTTTCAAAGGGGGAGGTAGGCCAAGTAAATTTGAGAACCAACCTCTGGTCTAAAGGATCAGCCTGAAGGAGAACATGCCCCGCCCTCCATCAAAGTCCCGGGCAAATATGCTCTGGGCCCAGCCATCATGCAGCTGCTCTCTCAGACCCTCCCTCCTCTCTGTCTTTTAGGATTTTCTTTGCTTCCCTCACACCTACAACAGAGCACAGCAACAGCTCCTCCTGCTTCCTGATAACACTATCTGAAAACAGGAGCAAATACCATGAAATGAAAAGACACTTCCACAGAGCTAGGCTAAGAGGTGAAATGATCTAGTGGTAAACACATTGCCCAGAGGTATTGAGAAAAGCTGGGCCAGAGAAACACAGCAGATACGGTGCTCAAGCAGGGTCTGGAGCACAGAGGGGCAGCATCTGACTGAGAAACCAAGCAAAGGGATTCATAGAGCCTTGTAGTCGACTGATGGCAAGTGGCAGAAAGAGGAAAGGTAGAAACTTGGCAGTGTCGGATACTCTTCTTTTACCCATGAAGTTTTGATCATCAAAGTAATAAATCACCTTCCTGAGTGAAACGGATTTCACATCAAAGGATTATGAAACTGAAAAAGTTATGAGCATCTAATTCCCTGAAGAGGAGGGCATTTGAGGTCTAAAAAAAGCACATATACTGGTCCGAACAAAAGTTCACCAATGCAATTGATCCTTGAATATTACAATTTTGAACTGTCTGGGAATGCTTAGACATAATTTTTCCCCTATCGATAGAAATGTCTCATTAAGAAAGGAAAAACATTAAACTTGGAGGGAACCAAAAATTATTACTTAGATCTCCAACTGTACCAGGAATAAGCACCCCTAACTCCTTGTGTTGTGCAAGGGCCCATATTACTAACAAATGGATTCGGTATTACTGAAACTGTCAGAACTGCTCTAAGCTCTCAGTGATGTCTGAGAGGCAGTCCTGAATGTTAGCTACATTTTTGTGGCATGCTCCACTCTGCACACCTTTGCCAATGCACAGGCATCTAGGGTGGTCACAACTAGTAAGCCTATGCTGTTTTCAGACCTTCAAGTCAATAATTTTTTTTTCTCAACAGTTCTATGGCAGGATGGGGGAATTTAAGGATTGGGAACATCAGCCAAGGAACTTCAAACTTTCAGGCCTTAGGGCTTGTTTGTGGAATGAATTCCACTCAAAGACGAAATGGATTTACTTCTAAATGTAACAGGCCAACCGTTCGAAAAGACAGTCTTTATGTGCAATGTTCCTAAAATTAGTGTAATTTCTTCACATAGCCAGGAGATGGTTAAAAGGGCTGTAATGTCTTTAAGAAAATTCACAGGGGCTGAAGAGAGTATGGTAGGTAGGGAGCTTGCTTTACATGTGGTTGATCTGGGCTCTATCCCCAGCAACACATACGGTCCCCTGAGACTGCCAGGAGTGATCCCTGAGCCAGGAGTCACACTTGGGTACCCCTGGATGTGGTCCAAACAGCCCCCCAAAATTAAATAAACAAAATGACTTATTATGAAGTCTACAGAAAGTTTTATGGAACCAGAAGCAATTGCACAACAGGAAGGGCACTTGCATTGCATGGGCTGGCCCAAGTTCCATCCATGGCACTCCATATAGTCCCTAAGCCCAGCAGGAATGATCCACGAGAGCAGAATCAATAAACCCTGTGCAATGCCAGGTGTGGCCCAAATTAAGAAAAAAAGATTTTATTAATTATATTAAAACATCTCTCTATTGACTCTGTTCTCTTATTGTTCCAACTCTCAAAGCTGAGACTGAATCCTTTGGCAGTTAGTTCTCTCTGTACTTTGATAGATGCAGCTTCTACCTGTTTCTAAATATGGATAACTCTCCGCAATTCTTCAAAACTCCACTGAAACAGCCCCTTTTCCATCTACCTCATGGAAGTGAGGCAAACTACCTGGTAGCACCTCTCTCCTGTGTGGAGCTTCCCTTAGTCTGCATCAAGGTATCAGTCTGTGTCCCACATATGCACACATACTTCCCCAGTAGGAAAGCAGGCACCTGCCACCAGAATTTCTGTTCCAGTTGCAGGGGAAGCCAGTCAGGACACCAAGAGGCCCACACTACCCAGTGTTCAGTAGCTGGATAGCAATGGTATGGGTCAGGGGAGGCGATAAGGCGAAAGGCTGGAGGAATCTCGAAGAGTGCTTAGCAGCTAACTACCCACAGAGTGGTGCTAACCTGACTTAGGACAATGAGGACCCCCACTGAATCTCTACTTCTCTCTATCAAGTCTCTTGCTTGTGGAAACCAGGGAATGCAAGCACAGGTCAGCTGTAAGCTGCAAGTGAGCTCTATCCAGCTCATAATCTCACACGACTTGAACCATTCGAAAATCATGCCCATGTCGGGCTGGAGCAATAGCACAGTGGGTAGGGTATTTGCCTTGTATGTGGCAGACCTGCGTTTGATTCCCAGCTTCCCATATGGTCCTCTGAGCACGGAGAGGAGTAATTCCTGAGTGCAGAGCCAGGAGTTACCCCTGTGCATCCCCAGGTGTGACCCCCCTAAAAAAAACTTAAAACAAAAATCATGTCCATGTGATTCAGGCCACATGGCTGCTTACATTTACCAAAGTAACCTTGAGACTCCAAGCAATCCCCAGTCATTCAGAGGGGTGAACAGAGATACCAAGAGAATGGAGAAATCAAAGAGCCCATAGCCTCACACAATTAGGGCATCCAGTAGTCTTCCTCCCTTGGACTCCCACTCCCCGCACAGAAGCCTGTGCTTCCAATTTCTTAAGTAAATGCTCACTTTGAACTCTGCTCTCCAGCAAATCTTGCTTGGGGAAACACAGGAACCAAGGGACCAGAGCTGTGTGTGCCCTCAGTTTTAACACTAGCTCACCCAACCATGAGGCCCACCTGCCATGTTTCATTTCTATAGTATTCTTTCCCCCTAAGCTTTCTTTTTTTCAGATGTACTACTAACTTCTCAAGACTTCATCCTTCTTAAAAGGTTCAGAATTCTAGTAAATAAGCAACACAAAACTCCCACATCTTCCACCTGATAAAAACTCTAAAGGACAAGTCAATCAATAAGCTTTGAACTCTGGTGCTTGGAATGGGAGGGTTCCTCATCAAAGTTCTCTCGATACACCTGGGTCTGTGAACTGGGAGAAGAGTCAAGTCCCAGAACTTCTGGACACTGTGTATCAGAGCAGAGCTTACATGGCTGCAAGCATCACCCTGAACACAGCATTTAGAGGACAACTCTGTGGTATCTGGTAATGCCTTTCTCCCACCAAAAACTCATCTGACTGGGATCATGGCCTCTGTGCTCCTGGCTGATGGGGCATCATATTTGAAGATGCACAATAAATACAAGTGCTAACATTTGTTGTAATGTTGTTCATTCTTCACTACACCAACAAGAAGGAATTCAGAAAAGTCACTGGTCATAAGGGCAACAAACGCACTTATTCCTATTCTCCTCCATTCTCAAAAGGTACCTCTTTCCTGGACACTTTCTCAGCCAAAACTTCTGCCTCTTCTTGCTCTTTCTCCTCTTACTAGGATACTTACAGAGCATTCAAAAAGTTCTATTGGGTCAAAGAATAGCTTAGTGGTAAAGTTGTGCTTTTCATGTATGAGGCTCTAGATTTGATCCTGGAACCAAACTTTGAAACTGTATCTCATGGTGATTCACTTAAAAAAGAAGTAAATAAAAAAATATTTAAAAATTTAAAAACTCACCTTCTGCTGTATTGCCTGCCATAGTTCTTCCCTTTGGTCATTATCAGTCTCTGCTTTACTGTCCTTAGAGTGACATATCAAATATCATATATTTATCTTTTACCTATATATTTCTACTACAGTGTAAGCTGCTTAACAGTCTTTTATTTTCTGTTTTCCCTTTGGTAACCAATATTTGCTTGATACTTGCCTTCTGAATAACCAAATGAAGAAATCTGCTTTAGCAAGTCTTAGCAAACAATCCATTCAATTTAGTAGATAATGTTCATTAATATATTCATAACATATATTAGTATTAATTTGATATAAACAGAAGTACTACACATCATCCCTTCTTATTATAAATATATAAAGACATTTGTGCTTTTTTAAGAGTCTAACCTTCCCAATTTCCTCAAATTTATGATATTTTACCTATAATTTAAAACTCTGAGCTTTTATCGATTTTACTGAAAGATGATAATATCTACTTTCTTTGTCTAATAAGAAATTTAAGCTAAAATGAAACCTTGAATTAAAAAAAAGTTATGCAAAGCAAAAATTTATATAATAAAGTAAGGAACTATTGTAACTTTCCAGGATATAGAGATTAATAATAGCTTTACACTGACAATTAAAATCCCATTTCTTATGAACTACTGCCTGCCAGATGCCCTCCACACAAATTAGATTCAATTCATAATCATCCTATAAGAGAAGTATCACCACCCTTTGCAGATGGGAAAATTTAGGACCCATGGTATTAAGTCTTGTGGAAGAAATTATGGTGTGTGTGTGTGTGTGTGTGTGTGTGTGTGTGTGTGTGTGTGTGTGTAAAGGCTCAAAACTGTGTGTGTTGTGTCTGGTTGCACTGATCAGACTTTCGGGAGGGTCACAAGTTGTCAAAGCGTAAGATACTCTGATAGAGTCAAATCTTAGAACTATAATAGCTGAACATAATGTGCCATGGCATTTTACTTGGCCTAAGAAACATAAAATGAGACCTAATTCCTGCTTTTAATTTTATAATCATAAAAATAGCTTTATTTATTCATTTATTTATTTTGTTTTTGGGGCCACACCTGGAGGCACTGAGGGGTTACTCCTGCCTCTGCACTCAGGAATAACTCATGGTGGGCTCAAGAAGATTCAAGAG
Source organism: Sorex fumeus (assembly GCF_029834395.1). Lineage (NCBI taxonomy): Eukaryota > Metazoa > Chordata > Mammalia > Eulipotyphla > Soricidae > Sorex > Sorex fumeus. The sequence continues at coordinate 81,279,455 of NW_026606065.1, read as the reverse complement.
ATAGAACCTGGGTTTTCAGCATGGAAAGCAAGCCCCCTGCCCACTGTACTATCTCTCTGGCCCTATATCTTTAAATCATAGATTTAAAAAAATGGTGTTACATAAGTTTAAAAGTTAGAAGCCTTAGATTATTTGAAAATAATCTGTATTATAGGATGATGAAAATTACTAGACTCAGTTCCCCAAAAGAGTCCTTCGAAGAGAATAACAGATGTCACTGTCACTGTCCTCCCATTGTTCATCGATTTGCTTGAGTGGGCCCAGTAACATCTCCATTGTGACAATTGTTACTGTGTTTGGCATATCAAATACATCACGGGCAACTTGCCAGGCTTTGCCGGGCTCTCCGAGAGGGGCGGAACAATCGAACTCGGGTCAGCCATGTTGGACACTTGCAAGGCAAACGCCCTACCTGCTGCGCTATCGCTCCAGCCCAACAATAGATGTAAGCACATGAAATATACAACTCATTGCCAAACAACCTCACCATCTGAAATATATTTACCTAACTCAATGTTCCCACCATCCTCTTTGACAAGGGTGTACAAGCACACATCAGCCAAGCAACAACTCCCTTAGAGTAAAACTGTAGCCCTGCAATTTAACACTCAGAGGACTCTGACAGCACATAGGCCTGGCTCTGAAAATACAATGATCTCACGGCAGCTGTTACACCAGATATCACTATAAACTCTAAAGAAAAATCATAATCCCACCCCCAACTTAGATAATAATAAGTCCTCCCAACTCCCAAACACCTCTCTTGGGAAGTACTATACATGGATAACAATACATATTCTGCGTGCCAAGTTTTCAATTAACAACTTTCCTAACATTTGGGACAAATGAATGGAGCTTTTTCAAAGACATAAAGGAATAGAAGACAATTATTGGATGCTTTCATGCATATGTGGGTTGTGAATTAGTAAAGCAAAAGGAATAGGCAAGAAAAAAGTTCCTAGACTCAGTGAAAATTACAGTGATTACCGTGTACAAAAGTAAGATCAAAATGGATTAAAGACCTCAACATCAGACTAGACACCATAAGGTACATTGAAGACAAAGTTGGCAAAACCCTCCATGACATTGAAGCTAATGGTATCTTCAAAGATGCCACGCCACTGTCTGAGCAAGTGAAAACAGAGATAGATAAATGGGACTATCTTAAACTAAGAAGCTTCTGCACCTCCAAAGAAACAGTGACCAAAATACAAAGACAGTCTACAGAATGGGAAAGGATATTCGCTGAATACACATCTGACAAGGGGTTGATATCCAGGATATACAAAATACTGGTTAAACTCCACAAGAAGAAAACATCCAACCCCATCCAAAAATGGGGCAATGAAAGGAACAGAAACTTTCTCAAAGAAGAAATCCGAATGGCAAAAAAGCACATGAGAAAATGCTCTACATCATTAAGCATCAGGGAGATGCAGATCAAAACCACAATGAGATACCATCTCACACCTCAGAGACTGGCCCACATTCAAAAGAACAAAAGCAACCGATGCTGGCGCGGATGTGGCGAGAAAGGGACACTCCTTCACTGTTGGTGGGAATGACGACTGGTTCAGCCCTTCTGGAAAACAGTATGGACGATTCTCAAAAAATTAGAAATTGAGCTCCCATTTGACCCAGCAATACCACTCCTGGGAATATATCCCAGAGAGGCAAAAATGTATAGTCGAAGTGACATCTGCACTTGTTTGTTCATTGCAGCACTCTTTACAATAGCCAGAAACTGGAAGAAACCCGAATGCCCAAGATGACTGGTTAAAGAAACTTTGGTACATCTACACAATGGAGTACTATGTAGCTCTTAGAAAAGATGAAGTCATGAAATTTACATACAAGTGGTACAACATGGAAAGTATCAAGCGAAATGAGTCAGAAAGAGAGGGATAGACATAGAAAGATTGCATTCATCTGGGGGATATAAAGTAACAAAATATGAGATTAATACCCAAGAATAGCTGAGATCAGCACCAGGAGGATTACTCCATAGCTTAGTGGCCAGTCGGGCATTCTAGAGGAAAGGGCAGCTCAGATAGAGAAGGGAACACCAAATAAAGGGTGTTTGGAGGATCCTCCCAGGAGGGGAGATGCATGTCGAAAGTGGACTATGGACTGAACATGTTTGCCACTCAATGCCTCTTTTGCAGACCACAACACCCAAAAGGAGAGAGACAACACAGGGGATTGCCCTGACACAGAGGCAGGGGGGGATGGGGGGGATGGGGGTGGGGGGGATATTATTCATGGTGGTGGAAAATGGGCACTGGTGGAGGGATGGGTATCTGATCATTGTATAATCAAACCCAAGCACAAAAAATTGTAAATCTACAACTGTACCTCATGGTGTTTCACTAATTAAAAAAAATGAAAAAAAAAAGAAAATTACGGTGATTATCAAAATGGCAAAGGGAATAGGTCTGGAGGAATAAGCAGAGGGATCTTGGTGGTTAAATGGCCTTGGAAATTTGGTAGTAATCAGTCCTAATTCAATAGAAAAAAGTCTTTAATTCAATACATTGCTATGGTTCTAGCAATCAAGTGAAAATGTTTAAATAATGTAAAATTACTTGTTAACTATCTAAACATCATTTTTCTCTGTTCACTTATTTATCTCCGACCAGAACTCTTCTGCCTGCTTTACTTATGAGTCTGTTTTGCACTTCAGATCTCAAGGGTGATCTACATGCCCAAGTCTACCTTCAAGCCATGTCTCTCCTATACCCTCAAAATCTAAATTAAATCCCACCTTTTCCTTGACAAAAAAATAATTTTTACTTACACAACTAATTCAATGAACATTTTCTCCAAGTCTGTAATAGCAATTCATGTTGGAAAGCAGTTGCTATTATGTTGAAATCATCCTTCAAGTTTTTACCACTAAGAGACAATGCACCACAAGCTTTCTGATTACGTGGCCCCAGAATAGTCATCCACAGCAGAGTACTAACAAGTATTGCAATGAATAACCAACACAAGGTTTATTTTGTTTTAACTATCCAAAATACATTTAAATGGGTATTTTTGAAGTCAATACTTAAATGATACTGCAATTTAATATGCACAGGCAAACATTTTTAAAAGGTATAAGAATGAAAATCATTATCATCTGGGATTAACAGTTCCTTGTCCAAGATGATAGCCAGAGTCTGGCCATATGAGTCTGCTGAGTACCTGAAGTTAGAATTTAAATGTAAGTATTGTGAGTATAATACTATCATGCAGGTACATGCTGTAAGTATAAATATACCATGTATGTGCTGTAAGTAAAACTATATAAGTATATTCTGTAAGTATAAATACATCATGGATTTTGAATTATTGCGAAAAGATTGCAAAATGCCACAATCTTTTAAATTAGTTACATGCTAAAATAATACTGGGAATATGGGTTGAGTAAAATATACTATTAAAGTAATAATACACATTTCATACTTCATTTGGCAGTGTGCCTTGTAAGTTTTTATTTCATTATTAATCATTATTTTATCCTTTACCTGCTTCTTATCTGTTAATATTTCCCATAGACCTCCCAACCCTTCAATTAAGCCAATTATCTAAACGAGGAAAAGCACTTTCAATACTTTCCTAAGGGAAAACCAAACAGAAAAGACATATCTGTAAATAAAACCACTATATCCTTTTTTTAAACAGATTTAGAAACTTTCGTAATTACGTTTCAGTTATACAATGATCAAGTACCCATCCCTCCACCAGTGTCCATTCTCTACCACCAATGTTCCCAGTATCCCTCCACCCCCCCGCCCCACCCCCACCTCTGTGTCAGGCACATTCCCTTTTACTCTCTCTCCTTTTCGGTGTTATGGTTTGCAATACAGGTATTAAGTGGCCATCATGTTCGGTCTATAGTCTACTTTCAGCATGCATCTCCGATCCCCAGCGAGCCCTCTAAGCATCCTTTACTTGGTGGTCCCTTCTCTATCTCAGCTGCCGTTTCCTCTAACATGTGAAGCCAGCTTTTGAGCTGTTGAGGAATCCTTCTGGTCCTTATCTCTACTATCCTTGGGTTTTAGTCTCCCATTCTGCCATTTTATATTCCACAAATGAGTGCAGTCATTCTAAGTCTGTCCCTCTCTTTCTGACTCATTCACTTTAGCACGATAGCATGATACTCTTCATGTCGATCCACTTATATGCAAATTTCATGACTTCATCTTTTCTAACAGCTGCTTAGTATTCTATTGTGTAGATGTGATTTCTTTAACCCTTCATCTGTTCTTAGGCTCTTGGGTTTTTTCCAGATTCTGGCTATTGTAAATAGTGCTGCAATAAAGATACAAGTGCAGATACTGTACTTCTACTGTACTTTTTGCATCTTCGGGATATATTCCCAGAAGTGGTATTGCTGGGTCAAATGGGAGCTCAATTTAAAATTTTTTGAGAATCGTCCATACTGCTTTCCAAAAGGGCTGAACCAGTCGGAATTCCCAACAGCAGGGAAGGAGAGTCCCCTTCTCCCCACATTCACACCAACACCGGTTGCTTTTGTTATTTTGGATGTGGGCCAGTCTCTGTGGTGTGAGATGATATCTCATTGTTGTTTTGATCTGCATCTTCCTGATGTTTAGTGATCAAGAGCATGTTTTCATGCGTCTTTTGGTCATTCAGATTTTTTCTTTGAGAAAGTTTCTGTTCATTTCATCATCCCATTTTCTAATGGGACTGGATGTTTTCTTCTTGTAGAGTTCAACCAGTGCCTTGTATATATTTACTTGATACTAACCCCTTATCAGATGAAAACCACTATATCCTAAAGCTTTGATTCACCAACAAACACTTTGCTTCACCAAAACTTTGCCCTCTGCAAACTCCCCATATAGCAGTAATTTGCTGATCAAGTTGTTCATAGAGAAATGCAATTGATAAGAAAGGTTTTCACTAAATAAAAAAGATTTTCTTGTAAATGAACTTTAAGCTTGTCTTGGAATCAGCAAATCTTTTTATTTTTTGTCTTTGCTCCTACTAAAATTATAATCTACATACAACTTTACCACGCATTCGAGACTCTACAGTCAGAAAACCAGAAAGATTCCTAGAGTCAGGTAGACTATTTGGAGTCATAAGGAATAGCTGACAGCAAGGTATGATGAAGAACTAAAAAACACAGTCTACCCACACAGCTACCCTGAAGACTGGAGTTAGAGACAGCGCATAGCACTATGTCCCACCCACAATGAAAATCCTAAATAGGCAGCAAAAACAATCACTAATGTTCAAAATTGCCACTATGAGTCATTAAGTTTGTGGAACACTTCGTACACAATGCTGTGGATACAGCTCCTATGGTCCCCATGATTTTCCCGAAGTAATTTTCATTTAAGGTTTTGAATTTTACTTATTTTTCAGTACCGGTACTGAACCCAGGACCTCCGAGCATGCACTCTCCCGCACAGCTACATCTCTAACCCTAGAGTTATTGTTAATTCAAAAGCTGCTTCTTACATTTTGATGATCAATGTTTATCAAAATTGTATTTTAAAGTATTAGCATTAAATAAATACTTAATTTACTATTTATTGATCAAGCTAAAGAATATAATTGCTGCTTTAAATATCTTCCTGGAAATATAAAATGTCTAAAACAATATAGTCTATCCTAAATATATCTATCTATAAATGCTTTTATCGTCAGTGAATTACTACTACACACTTAATACAAACTTAAATAGGATTATCAATCTTTAAAAGCACCCCTTTCAAGCATACTACGTTGATGTGTGATTTATACAAAATACCATGGCCAAAAGTACATAAAATCAGCCATAGGTTTATAAAGAGAGAAAATCACCTAAATTGAATTGAACGTTTTTAGTGAAGAAAAATAATCAGGATAATATTCTATGGCACCTAAACACAGAATATCCTAACTGTACTTCTACCTCGTGATGCCAGTAGGCAGAAGTGAACTTACAGTAGCACCTACTTTCTACCCTCTGTGTGATGGACAGGAAACTAGGCTGTTCTCTAAATTCTCCTAACTGCGAATTTTCATAACTCCATGAAGACACATTTGCTTACATAAAATAATCTCACCTAACTTTTGAAACCATTTCAAACATTGAATTTTTGATAATTGCACCAAACATGAGGCCTGTCTTGGTCAAGGCTGACTTTTCAAAACCGTTCTTTTCTCTCTCTCTCCCTCTCTCTCTCTCTCTCTCTCTCTCTCTCTCTCTCTCTCTCTCTTTCTTAATGAAATCACATCTCTTGATCTGTTGGGAGTTTTGGGGTTTTGGTTTTTTGTTGTTTTTTTTTTTTTGAGATGCACATTTTGTTTTGCTGGAGCGACAGCACAGCAGTAGGGAGTTTGCCTTACAAGCAGCCAACATGGCCAACCCGAGTTCGATTCCTCCACCCCTCTTGGAGAGCCCGGCAAGCTACCAAGAGTATCTCGCCCGCACAGCAGAGGTTGGTAAGCTACCCATGACATATTTGATATGCCAAACACAGTAACAACAAGTCTCATGATGGAGACGTTACTGGGCCCGCTCGAGCAAATCTATGAACAACGGGAGAACCGTGATCCCTGATCTGGACTGTGAATCATTGTGAGATACACAGTTACAAAGTTACAAATCATTGTGAGATACACAGATACAAAGTAACAATAGCAATAATAATAGTAGTGAGAAAATCCTAAAACAGCAAGAGAAAAGTCTATATAAAAAAGGATTCCCCATAGGAATATCAACAGATTTCTCCACAGAAACTCTACGGGCCAGAAGGGAGTGGTGGGGTGCATATGAAGGGCTGAACAGAAAAGTCCTCCCAAAAGAATACTCTACCCAGCATTAAAGGAGAAGTCAAGAGCTTTTCAGCCAATAAGGAGTTAAATGAATTCACTGCCATCAAACTGGTCAGGGCTGGAGCGATAGCACAGCGGGTAGGGCGTTTGCCTTGCACGCAGACAACATGGCCGACCCAAGTTCTATTCCTCTGCCCCTCTTGGAGAGCCCGGCAAGCTACCGAGAGTATTTGATATGCCAGACACAGTAACAACAAAGTCTCCAATGGAGACGTTACTGGGCCTGCTCGAGCAAATCGATGATCAACGGGAGGGCCTTTACAATTTTCAAGTTGACTGATTCTATATGTAACACCTTCAATGTGTTATGTTTCTTTTTCAAATTTGAATTTCACATAGTATGTTTTCTAGCTCTAAAATTTGTCTTTGGTTCTCTTTACATAGAACTGATTTTTTCTGTTGGAAAACAACACTGCAAGGTGACTATAGATGCAGTATTGTTTTCTCATTCCAGAAAGGTAAGCCTTGGGGTCAGTGAAATAGTGTAGCGGGTATGGCTTGCCTTGCATGCAGCCTATCTGGGTTCAATCCCCGGCATCCCATATGATTTGCGGAGCACCAATAGGAGCGAGTCCTCAGTGCAGAGGGAGGAGTAACCCCTGAGCACTGCCAGGTGTCCCCATAAAACAAACAAACAAACAAAAGAAATGTAAAACTGAGCGCTAGAAAGGGGAAGAGTGCTCATGTAATCCCAGAGCAGAAGCACTGCCCAGTCTATTTGCTCAGGTCCCTTAGAGGACTAAGCCCACTTCTTCCTTATTCTTCAAGCATTCACTCAACAAACTCTGAGAGAGGGATGACTCCATGCCAAGCACTGAAGACAAGCAAAGGCCTTTACCTAATGGAGCTTATAGTCCAGTGGAAAGTATCAGAAAACTAACAAGGATTATATGTGTAAAAAGCTGAATTGAGTCAGGAAAACATTACAAAAACATTTCATTACTTGGTTTATTTGAACTACCAAGAGACTTTTGAGCTGGCCAGAGCAACTCTTTTAAGGAGCCATTAATCAATCTTTTAAAATATCATCCAATCATGAAAACTGAGGAACATGGACTTTCAGCCTGAAGAGAAACAGTCAATTCTTTTTACATCTTTTCTAGAGAATCAATACCAATTATATAGTTGTTAATACTATTAACTTTTTTCCTTTAGTCAGTTACCTCAGATTCCTTTTGTCCTTCCAAAACAAAAATTTTCCATCCTCGGGACACATTTTATCTTTCCCACCTGAACCTATATACCTTGAATTATATGAATTATAGTACAATTCTTCAATTCCAGCTATATAACTGTTCTCTTTTAAAGAAATGATAAGCCTAAACTTCCAAGTTTTATAGAATACAAAGTCATTCTATATGGTAGCTGTAATCAAGACTCACAACTTCATAAGATTCAGCATCTTTCAAGCATCTATATCATTCATGGATGAGACTCTTAAATCGTTTTTTTACATTTTTAAATATTTTTTTAGTTTTGGGGTCACATTGGCAATGCTCAGGGCTCACTCCTGGCTTTGCACTCAGGAATCATTCCTGGCCGTTCTCAGGGAAGCCTTAAGAGATGTAAGATATCGAACCCACGTCAGGAACATGCAAGACAACTACTGTACTATCTCTCCAGCCCCCTGGTTCTTAATTCTTTAAATGTCTTCACAAAAAAATTTCAACATAAAAATTTTCTTTTAAAAAAGATAGTTAGGAAATAGGTCTTCTTTGAAGGTTCAGAAGAACTCACGAACAAATCTATCTGGATCCAGGCTTTGTTTGGGGGAGGGCTTTTGATCATCATTTAATTTCCTAGTTGGTAACTAGTCTCTTCAGATGTTTTACTTCTTCCTAACCCATTTCTGGGAGGTTACAGCATTCCATAACTTCTAGGTTCTCCAATTTTTTGGCATAAAGATTTTTATAGTAACCTCAGATAATCTTTTGAATTTCTGTGGTATCTGTAAACTTTTCAACCCTTTCACTCTGATTCAGCTTATTAACTTCTCTCTCTTTTTCCTTGAGAGTCTTGGAAATTTTGTCATTTTTTAAAATTCTTTTGAAATACTGACTCTTGGTTTCATTCATCTTTTGTAGTAATTTTCTGTTTTTATTTTTTGTTTCATTGATTTCTTCTTTAATTTTTATTTATTTCTTCCTTTCTGCTTATTCTGGGCTCCCACTTTTTTTTATTTTTTATAATTTTATTTATTGAATCACTGTGAGAGCAGTTACAAAACTTTCGGGTCTAAGTCTCGGTCATACAATGAAATACCCGTACCTTCACCAGTGCCCATTCTCCACCCCCAACAACCCCAGTATACCCCCATCCCAAACCCTCCCCCTACCTGTGGGGCAGATGATTTCCACATTACTCTCTCTCTACTTTGATCACATTCAATATTTTGATATCAGTCACTGTCACTGTCACTGTCCTCCCGTTGTTCATCGATTTTCTCGAGCGGGCCCAGTAACGTCTCCATTGGAGACTTTGTTGTTACTGTGTTTGGCATATCGAATACATCATGGGTAGCTTGCCAGGCTCTGCTGTGTGGGCAAGATACTCTCGGTAGCTTGCCGGGCTCTCCGAGAGGGGCGGAGGAATCGAACTTGAGTCGGCCATGTTGGCTGCGTGCAAGGCAAACGCCCTACCGCTGTGCTATTGAGCAGACCCACCATTATTATTTGAGATTTTACCCCAACACTCAGATCTGCTGAAAAGGCAACAGTAGACAATTTATGTTCTATTTCTGGTTATGAATAAGGTATGATGTTGTGTGGCTGCAGCAGGGCCACGTGATTTTGAAATTCCGAAATTTTAACACTTAAACCTGGAGGGATTTCTGCCAAAACCTGCTGGGTTTCGAGATTTGCTCCTGAGTCTCTGGGATCATGGCCATTAAGCAGCTTGATCAGGAGCCAGAGAGGCCATTTGTGGGTGATGACTTGGGGTCTCGTTGGGGTAGGGAGGACAGGCCCGGCTCCCCCACCACCCCCATCCTGTGAGGCCCAACAAGTTTGGTCATTGTGGGCCCAAGCCTGACTGTCCAATGGCCTCTGGAGGATGACGGCCACCGAGCTGCCAAGGGGGAGCAGGTGGAGGGACAACACCCTTTCCTCCCTGGGGTGGCCCAGCGACAGTAACATACTGTGGGGTCTGGATGCATTTCTGCCAAAAGCTACTGGGTTTCGAGATTTGTTTCTGAATCTCTGGGATCATGGCCACTAAGCAGCTTGATCAGGAGTCAGAGAGGCCATTTGTGGGCGATGACTTGGGGTCTCGTTGGGGTGGGGAGGACAAGACCGGCTCCACCCCCATCCCGTGAGGCCCTGCGTGTCTTGTTACTGGGGGCCCAAACCTGACTGTCTAGTAGCCTCTGAAGGATGGCGGCAACTGGGCTGCCAGGGGGAACAGGCCAAGGCACAAAACCTATTGCCACCTGGATTGACCCAGCACTGGTAACCTACTGCAGGGACCGAACGCATTTCTGCCAAAAGCCACGGGGTTTCGAGATTTGTTTCTGAGTCTCTGGAACCATTAAGCAGTTCAATCAAGAACCAGAGAGGCCATGCCTCCAATTATATAGCTGAGCCGGAGGTGGTTTGTGGGTGTGTTTCCCACATACCTAACTTTTGACCGTTTACTTTCTTACTAAACTTTGCCCCAAGTTTTTGGGGTCTGTCCAAAGGCACAGCAGCAATTTTGGGGTATCTGGAATTCTGAAGACGCCATCAGGCTGCTGATGCACTCGCCTCACAGGTACAGATTGACCTGCTGGCGGCACCATACTCCCTGGGTTCCCACTTTTGCTTTTTGTCTAGGTAGTTATGTATTTTGGTTACTTGGACCTTTTCTTCTTGATAAATTATTGCACTGCTATTAATTTCTATCTAAAAAGATTAAAAATTGAGAGTCCATATGAGCCAGCAATTCCACTTCTTGGCATCTACCCCAAGGGCCCAAAAACACTATCTTGAAAAGACATTTGCACATCTATGTTCATTGCAGAATTAGTCATAATAGCAAACAAGATCTGGAAACAATCAAAGTGCCTAGTAACAGATGAGTGAATAAAGAAACTCATATATATATATATCTCACACATATACACACACATATATATACACACACATATACACACATGCACAATAGAATACTATTTAGCTAAAAGAAAACTGAAATCATGCAATTTGCTGCAACATAGATGGAATTAAGGGTATCACGCTGAGTGAAGTTGGTCAGAGAAAGAGAAACGAATAGAGAACAATCTCACTCACAATAGACTATCAAGAAACATGGTATGGGAATAACTAGTGGCCTACAGCATGGAGCTTGCCATGGAGATAGGATGGAGATGGAAGGAAACCCTGGGACATGGGTGGAGGGACACTGACACTCTGGTGAAGGGTGTGGTGTTGGAACATTACATTCACAAAACTCTATTATTAACAGTACTGTAAGTCATGGCTATGGAGCAAAAACTAGAGAAGAAAATTAAATTGGTTGGACTGGAGTGATAGTACACTGAGTAGTGTTTGCCTTGCACACAGCTGATATGGGTTCAATCCCTAGCATCCCATTAGGACCCAGAGCACCACCAGGAGTAACTCGTGAGTGCAGAGCCAGGAGTAAGCCCTGAATATCTCTCACAAGCGGGTGCATATGATAATTAATACATAATATATAAACAACCAGTGCCCAGGAAAATAGGAAACAATCAGTGTAGGAAAAGATTATGGTAAAAAAAAAGAACCCTCATTCACTGTTTGCAGAATGACATCTGGTTCAGGATCTATGGAAAATAGGAAGCTTTCCTCAGCTCTCTAGGAAAGAATCTCATTATACCAGGTGATCCAATTCACCATCCACTGAAAGGAAAATATGGGTTCCACAAAGGGCATTGGGACAACTGAAAGGTGACTTCCCCACTACAAGAAAAAAGTTTGCCATCATGGAAAGTTTGGAAATAATTTTGATAGAACTTAACTTCAAAGAACAGCAGCCTCAAATTTAACTAGCCACTAAATCCTAAATTAAGACTACAAAGTAAGTGAGGGGATGATAAAGTGGACTAGTTGTAAGAACAAAACACCATAGGCAAGCCATTCAAGTTTCCCAACAGGCACTATATTCAAACATCATCATATACTCTGACCCAGAAGATCACAGCTCTACCTATGGCATTATCAATTAGGAAATGACATAATAAAAGCTTATGACAGAAAGTTCACAAAGGAAAAGTGAGAGGCAAAGAGGAATAGTTAACTCAAACAATTTTTGGTCGTGAGAGAAGAAAGGTCCTAAGAACAAAACACCATGGGCAATTCTTGGCACTTGATGCCAAGTGATGGTCAGATGCAGTAACTGTGCACATCAAAACCATATGACCTAAATAGCAATTTTTGAAAAGTTATTCAATTTAATAAAAAAGTAGACATAGAGCTCCCTAGTCCTGATGATGAGATCTCTTATTTCTTCTCTTTTTGTTGTTGTTTTCTGGTTTGGGGCCACATCCAGCAGTACTCAAAGCTTATTCCTGGCTCTGTGCTCAGGGATCACTCCTGGTGGGCTGGAAGCACCATATGAGATGATATTATCCCATATAGTATGGGATGTACTATCGCTCTGGCCCCAATGGCAAGATTTCTATCAGTAAGGACTGTTTTAAAATGCTAAATCAATATCTAACAATACCAGGAAAAATATATGTTTTAAAAAGTTATATTTTTAAAAAACTATATAGATTTTATCTACACTATTTCCTGAAGTTGTCACAGATTCAAAAGCTTCATGAGATATTTTATAGGCCTTTGGTCTTATTAAGATTAGCCATCATATTTCTAAGAATCAGAGGGATGTGTGTAATTATCCTTTCCCTTTCAGTAGAGTATTCTTTCATTCTGCTGATGCTTTCTTCAATGCATAGAAGCTTTTTAATGTGATGCAGTCACAGTTGTTTATTTTGTTTTTGTTTGTCTGACTGTTGGGGTAGAGTCCCCAAAGTCATCTCTAACACTGATACTATGAAACATACCATCTGTTTTATGGTTTTAGATCTTACATCCTGTATTCAAATCCCTTTTGATTTTGTTTGGTTGGTTGTTTGTTTTGAGGCCACATCTGGCCATACTCAAAGGTTACTCCTGGTTCTGTGCTTAGGAATTACTCCTGGCAGTGCCTATAGGATAAGGGATGCCAGGAATTGAAACTAGGCTGGCCTCCATATGCAAAGCAAGAATCCTATCCACTGTACTATCACTCCAGCCTCTGATTTTTTTTTCATTTTTTTTAATTATAGCACGGTCCTCCCGTTGTTCATCGATTTGCTCGAGCGGGCCCAGTAATGTCTCCATCATGAAACTTGTTGTTACTGTGTTTGGCATATCGAAATACGTCACGGATAGCTTGCCAGGCTCTGCCGTGCAGGCGAGATACTCTCAGTAGCTTGCCAGGCTCTCCAAGAGGGGCAGAGGAATTGAACTCGGGTCGGCCATATTGGCCACTTGTAAGGCAAACGCCCTACCGCTGTGCTATCACTCCAGCCCTTTTTTGAATTAAAGAACTGTAATTACAAAGTTATTGCTAGTTTAATTTTAGGCATAAAATAGTTCAAAACCAATCCCAACACCAGTGTCAACCTCCCTCCACCAGTGTTCCCCTGTAAGTCTTCCCCACCCTCATCAAATTTAATTTTTTGAAGCTATTTGTATGTATTAATGTCAGACCAGAGGTGGCAGAGGGTCAGTCATGGAGGATCATGGGCACTTTGGTGGTGTGGGGTGCAGAAACTTTCTACATCATTCAATCACATATGGTATATTAACAATATTAACTTGTATAAACAATTAAAATTACATTAGATAGTATAAACAAGTTATGCTTGTTTAAAGTATTAAAAAGTATTAAAAAGTTCTTTCCTTTGGTGTATCCACATGCTCAAGTCACTACTACAAACTAAAGCCTTATTTGTCTCTCATTTATCTCTCAAAACATTCCAAATTATCCTCATTCTATCCATCATTCATCCCTAACATACCATTATGTCCTGCTACCATCTTCCAACACTTTTCTTGGAAAGACGACTGACAACTTATATTGCTAAACCAAACCACCCTCATTCCTTCTCCAACAAAATCTCCCTGCAGCACTTGGCCTCATAAAGTATCCCCCGCTTCTTGGAACAATCCCATTTAAGAATTCTAGAAATGCTGGCACCAGTTACCTTTACAAGTGACATTTCCTTTCCTTCCCACCCCAGTGCCCCTGCTCTGACCATCCACTGCTGTAGTTCCCTCTTCATGTTGCACCTTTGCCCAAGGACTCGACTACCGTTTCCACATTATCCTCACCGCAGACCTCATTCTCAGACCTAACTAGCCCTGTGACATCTCTGCCAGAGATCCCACACACTTCTCCAACTCTCTAACTCCAAACTCAATCACCTTCCCTTGCTGCGTGAATATTCAGTCAGTCGGAGGTGCCAGGCACCAACATTTCCTCATTGAACCTACTTATCAAAGCTTTCAAACTACCAAGTAAGAACCATCACAGATTGTTCCTTGAAGGTACCTTAGTGGGTTTCCTCTCCAAAAGGTGGACCTTCCTCACAGTCCCCTCAGCTGGGCCTCCCTGCCTGTTTCCTCAGTCTGAACCACCATACCCCTCTCACACGTGCCCACACCATTACTACACCTGACCCCTCTCTCCAGGCATCTCACCAAGACCCCCTAGGCCCAGAAAGATCCTGAGCAAGTCACACAGCCAAAGAGGCTTCTCCTGGCTCATGATTTATTTTTCTCCCTCCCAAACAAACAAGCAACGCACACAGACCTCCGTTGGTTTCCACATGTTATGCTGCAATTTGTGACACTGAGTGCCTTCTTCAATGATTAACGCACTTGAGGGGGAAACGTTCTTAGGGCACAGGAGCTTGTATGGAAAAGAATGGTCCATCCATTTGGCTATCTGGTTTTCCTCCTTGAAGACAACTACAATGCAGGTTTGGAGGAAAACTTTCAGAGAATGGACACCCTCCATGTAGTGCTCACACATCTCCTGGATGTTTCCCAGAGGAGCCTCACTGCCTGTCAAGCCTGTGAGAACCAGCCACCTTAACTGGGACATCCTCAGTCCCAGCTGCCGGAAGCCAGGCCTGTGCCAGGATCTTCTGAGGTAACACAGGTCAGCGGCCTCATCAGGGTGCCGCTTGTTCTTCTCCTCTGGCATCCCTGGCTTGACCCAGACACGCAGGCACCTCAGAAGGCACAGGGGAAAAAATAAGACCTGCTGAGGTGAGTGACCTGCGGCTGCTTCCAGACAGCATAGCACAGGCCTGCATCCGAGTCAGTCCACACACCAGAGCTGGGTTACAGCCTTACCCCAGCACACGCAGGCCCTGTTCCTATCTCACCCCAGTAGTGGGCTGGGGCCACCCTCTGCACTGCCGGGCTGCTGTCACACGGACACTGGAGCAATCGCTCTTCTGAATCCACAGCACCAGTCACTTCTTTAGAGAATGGTAACACAGTTCTTTCACTGGGACTGATGTAGTTCCATGACTCCTGCCTCTCAAGTCCCAGACCAGCATCTCAGGCGAGATGACGCAGCTACCCCCATGTGTTTGACACCACCCAGCACACTGCCAAAACTCCATTTATTTATCTGCCAAATCTACTGAGCTCCAAGCAGCATTGATCAGTGCAGAGAGCATGGGAGAGCGTGCCCAGAACTCCATGGGGGGCAGAGATCAGGAACCAAGTTCCTGTCTCATAAATGTCCTGGTCACAGAAGACTATTAGGGTTCCCAGCTCTTGCGACAATAGTTCTAGGTTTACAGGAAGGTGAGAAGAGAAGACAGAGCTCCCGCAAGTCCGCTCAGCTCCCCTTATTAACAACATCTACTCTTAGGGGGCAACACCGGCTCCAACCCAGGAAGAAGCCGCTAGATGGTAACAACCAGAGTTGAAGGTTTCCATGAGGGTTCACTCAGGGATGGTTACAGATAGAGGTGTCTCACAGTGGGGGCTGGGGTGGGGAGATGGTGGCTCTGGGGGTCTGAGACTTTGGTGCTCACGCTAACAATGAAGGGCTGCTGGAATCCAACAGTGCTGGGGACCACTAGGGCAATGATGGGAGTGGTGGAAGTGAGGGGTGAGGAATGTGGGGGCTGGGGGTAGGGGTCCACAGCATGCTTTGAAAATACTGGACATTCTAACAGCTTATCAGTGGAGATATCACTTCATGGCCTGATCATCTCTGTCCACACAAACTATGGAATATAACATTATGTTTAGAAAAGAAAGCATGCGGGGGGGGGGGGGCGAGGGGGGATAGGGGGTAGAGGAGGGGAGGGAGAGGGAGATAGACATATGCAAAAAGGCAAGATTTATCTTCTAAAGGATCACTTAAGAGAAAAAGAGTGTCACAAATCCAAATCTGGACAGCCCGAGCCAATTGTTTGTGCGCGTTTGTTACTGTTATTGCTGTTTTTAAAGACAGCAAGAGAATGAAGGTTGAGTGCATGTGAAAAGACAAAGGAAAGTGCAGGGAAAGCTGACCCACAATGCTCACCTCTAGCAGAGTCAGAGGAGGGAAGTTCAATCATCTGAGCACTGTGCAGGGACCAGTGGAGGAAGAGCAAATGTGAAAGGACGTCACATCGTTTTAAAGCGTCACTATTAATGGGCAGTTTAGCTTAGTTTTTTTTTTTTTAGGTTGCAAAAAAGGGAAGACAGAAGGGACATTTGTTGACAGAAGGCTACAGTGACAAGAGGGTCTAGAGTCATTGGTCTGACTAATTTTCTTTTGATGCTGCGAAGACAAACTGCTCCCAAATCTCTAAACAAAGTCCAGCCAAGCATGAGATGCCTGTGCCTTTAAAAACTGACCTTCTTTGGGGACAGAGAGATAGTACAGTGGGTGAGCGGCTTGCCTTGCACCACCAACCCGAGTTTGATCCCGGTACCCCATAAAGTCCCCCAAGCTCACCAGGAGTGATTCCTGAATAAAGAGCCAAGAGTAACCCCTGAACATTGCCAGGTGTGGCCCCCAAACTAACTAAATAAACATTCCTTAATCTACTGAGCAAATGTTCATGCCAAATATATTAGAAAGATAAGTAATACATGCTTTCAGATAGCTTCCAGAAGTATTTAAGTCTTTAAGGACATCTTCATATAACTCACTAGACTCATAGTGTTTTACCCACTTAAGCAATACTATAGTTATGGAACAAGCCAGAAAACAAAAGACAATCATATATTCAAAGGCAATCGTCTCTGAAAACCAGAAAATAAGGTGCGATCTCCCATTCAACCTGCATTCTGTCACTCTGCAACAATTGCTCATTATAATGATTTTAGAATGGATGAAGGTGGGATAGAACCAGGAAGAAGTAATGGGAGGAATCAGGTAGATTTCAAGAGGCAGAAAAAAAGAATGAAAATATCCTCAACCAAATGTTGACTCTGTGAACTCCAGAGTTCAGAGTTCAGCAAATACATACACGAACATTGCTTCATCTCTGGAGATTGCCACAGCAGTAAACAGAGCCAGTACAAGGTGACTGACCAAATTCCACTTGTGTTATCTTTGCTCTGCCATATGTACAGCACAGACCTGTGCAGGTAAAAGGCAATAGTGACTCACGTATGTCTGCTCTTGTTATATGGTTAACTCCTCCTTTAGAAGAAGAGAGACCATAGATTATAAGTAACTACCCAAAATGGATAAGGTATTGTTACTATGCTTGATATAGTGAGATATGAGGAACTCCAAGGAACCCCAAAATATGTGACCTAAGTTCTGGTTCCCCCACCATAATGTCAGAATATTTACAGGAATATGCTATGTGAAGTAGGACTTGGCCCGTGTATCCCATGCTAGGATAATTCAGAGTACACAATGTGGGGTTCATTTTCCCAATCTAGCTCTATTCCACACTTAACACAATAGACAAATTCCTAACTATTTTGCATTCAATCCTGACACTTTAGTAAAAAGTCCTGGAAATGAGGGATTTTTCCTCTGGAAGCAATTTTAAAACAAGGGTTTGCACGGTTTAAAATTGCTTCCATGCAATTTTAAAACAAGGGTTTGCACGTGCAATTCTCTAACACCTAATTCATAAATTTGTCACCTAAAGTCTGAATTTTACTAGGAAAACGAGACCCCAAAGGGGATCCATGGTCACAATTACTAAGCACAGACCTTTATAAACTGAATAGTAGCACGCTGACTGCTGGCTTGGCCCACTGGTGAGTGACTCTAATGAACACTAACTATATTACCAGTCTCCATATGTCAATCCTATTTCAATCGTCACCAAAAAACATCATTGTACCCTCACTGCAATTGTATCTGACAGGATGTCTGGTGTTCATTGTAAAAGTCTTTGGCATATCATGTTCTGTGATGATGTTTCTAAAATGTTAACATGAAGCACCCAAACCGTGCCTGAGCAGCCTGGCATCCACCTTAGGCACCCCCGTACCTCACCCTTGCCTGACCCTGTCACTCAGCCGGGCTGCAGTCCTGTGGGGCTATGGCCTCCCTGGGCAGATTTTAATTCAAAGGGGTTCTTTTTGAAAGAGTGAGGGTGAGTAGACAACTAAAGTGGCTCTCTTCAAATGGTTCTAAAAACACAAAGAAGTCAATAAATTATGCAAGCAAAGAACTAGGTCTAAAAGCAAAGGGTGACCTCCGCCCTGGGCCTGCTCCCCCTCTTTGATGCCGCCACATCCTGAGATGCGCCAACTCCATGTGGTGGCTGCTTGTGTGACAGAAATCATTCAACAGGAAAGCCTAGAACTCTGGAAATGGCCTTGATTCCTCCTGCTGATGCGAACACATGCAATTTCCCTGTGTGATTTAGGTCTGTTACCCTTTTCTAAAACAAGTCACACAAATGCCTTGGTTCTCGGCTCCCCTCCACTGCCAGCAGAATCCCACCCACGATGCCCCTGTGAGAAGCTGAGCCCTTTCCAGACCCACCCGCTCACGTAATCCCTTGCCTGTATTCCTTCTGTACTCCTTGCTGAAGGTTCCCTTAAGGAACTCAGAGAGCCTTCAGATGTTAGGTAAGTGTCATGGCAGTTCTCCAACTATCAAGGGATATGGCCCTCTCTGGACACCTTCCCGCTCTGCCCCACTAACCCATGGCCTATGAGCACCAAGGCAGTGGACCCCAGACAACTGACAGCAGAATGGGGGCTGTTAATTGGGATTCAAATTCAAAAATCTTCAGAGATAAGTGACTAGAGTCACTGCCTCGGCAGATAACAGGACCCTAAAATGTGAGCCCTACATCTCTCTCTGTCTCTCTGTCTCTCTGTCTCTCTGTCTCTCTGTCTCTCTGTCTCTCTCTCTCTCTCTCTCTCTCTCTCTCTCTCTCTCCCCTCTGCCTCTCCCTCTCCCTTCCTCCCTCTCCCTCTCCCTTCCTTCCTCTCCCTTTCCCTCCTTCCCTCTCCCCCCCCTCGGCCCTTTGAACTGTTTCTCCAGCCCTCTCTGGTCCTTCTTAGCACAATAACCTAAATGAGAAATCTCAAAGTAGTCCAATTCTGAATAAATTTCCTCCCATAAACACAAGTGCTTAAGACCTAAGTAGTAGGGAGCTGGGCTTTAGTTGCAGGCTCTGACTCACTGAGCTCATACCTCCCAGGTTATTTGTTCCTAGCCTTTTGCCATTGGGGGCGGTGGGGAGCTTAGTGAATAGTAGAAAAGTGTAGAAAACTGAAGGCAATACAGATTAGAAAGTCTTTTCTTTCTTTTACTCCATTTACTTCCTCCCTTTGCACCCCTAATCTTGAGGAAGATGGTAACTTTGCCTCTTTATATCTATAAGTGTGTCTGTTCTCTGGATTATGCTTTGAACTGGTTATGCTAACTTTCCAGTATCCTCTTCAACACTACCTGTAGGAACTAGAGATTTGATTTTTTAACTATTTTCCTTGAACACAGTATAGTAACAGATCTAGAGGCAGGTAGAGCTACCCTGTCCCGAGGAGACCAGAACTGTTCATAGAGGTCTGACAGTTGCAAGGCTTAAAGTCCTGCTCTTTAACTTCTGTAAAGTTTCACAATTTCTACAGAGAGCATTAAAGACTACAAAAGAACCTCCAGCTGATCTCCGTGAAGTCAATAGGCCCTCACATGTGGTTTGTGGGAGGTGGAGAGGAGAAGATGGTCACGTTCTCCTGATACACCTCTGCCAGTCCAGGACCATCTGGGAAGGCTCTTTGCAGAAAAGGAGAGTCAGTCCTACGTCTTAGCCAGGGCTTCCAGGTCTGTCCTTGTCACAGAAAAGAATTTCAGGAGTAGACAAAGCAATGAAGTAAAAACAGATTTTATTTGGAGGTTTTTTGAGAAAACAGGAGGGAGAGAAAAGGAGAGAGCTCCATGCTCAGGAGAATGCAGCTTCTCCAAAGATGGAGAGAGCCCCAGAACACCTCTCAAGAGGGGAGATGTGGGCACCACATGTGCTTGGGTACCACATGTGCTCGGCCACATGGACGCAAGCAGCACATGGGTTCAGGTAACATATGCACCCCTCTCTTTAAGTTGGTTTTTATAGGAGTTTCCCAAAGCTGCCCCACCTGGGGTTTCTAGCAAGTAAGAGTCCGTTGCTAGGGTGGTTTCCTAAGGGGTAGAGTTGGCAGAGATCAATGGTCCTCTTTAAAATTCCCTTCCTGGAATGCCCTGCCACAGACGCAGGGTGGGATGGAGGGGATGGGGGTGGGAGGGATATTATCCATGGTGGTGGAAAATGGGCACTGGTGGAGGGATGGGTATTTGATCATTGTATAACCGAAACCCAAGCACAAAAATTTGTAAATCTACAACTATACCTCATGGCGTTTCACTAATAAAAATTTTTAAAAATAAAAAAATTTAAAAAAAAATAAAATTCCCTTCCTGACCTTTGTTCCTATTGCAGCTTCTCTCAGAGGTGGGTCCAGCCTTCTCTGGATCTGTTGGGGATACGTGAAGTCTTATCAGGCTTCGATTCCTGTGTGTGCAAGGTACTTCTATTGCTATGGGGGCCCTTTCCTCTCTACCTGCCTACATCACCTGGGTTCTGTGAGTATAAAAAATGCATTACTCTAGAAGGGTGGGGATTGTTCTATGTAGTTCTTCATCTTTCCACATTTGAGCATTTGCATTCATGACAATATGTAGGTTCCAGGCAGAGGCATCTTGGTGGGAAAATTGCTTAGCTTCCTGCACCAAGGTCATTGAAGGAGGTGGGCTAAGAGAGGTGAGTACTGGGAGGAAAGAGACAGCATTTGGGCAGTGTGGATAGTGCGAGAAGTGTGTGGGTCAGGGGATCAGGAAAGAGACCTAAGAGCAGAACACAAAAAGCTCCAGTTCCTAACCCCCTCTCAGGCTTGCAATTTACTGATTCCACGACAGAGCAGAGCTTCCCATTGTGTCCCCTGAGTAGGCTGTCACCCGTTTACCTACACTGAAATGTTCTCATTCCAGTCAATACCACTGGAGATTTGTTGTCCATAGATTAAGTCAATAAACACATGATGAATGTCTATAGTATGTCAGACGCAATACTAAAACAGAGGGAAGTCTTTCTCATAGAGCAAGAAGGAGGCCCTGATCCAAATTGCCAGTTTCTTGTTAGAAATGAACATTTCTGGGCTCCCTCTAACTAGTTAAAATCCCCCTTTTAAAAAGCCTTCTGTATACTCACCCGCATCTGACAATCACTGAAATACAACGGTTCTAATAATAGCCTAAGCTGAAGAAACAGAATACAGAATCATCAAATTTGTGCTGTTGGAAAGAGTTCCTAGATAATCAGTACCATGGAGATAATCTTGTCTCCTGGAGTTAATCACATCTCAAAGGAGAATTATAACAATCAAATGGAATAATGCATATGAAATTGTTCTGTATGCTGCAAAAGCAAATATCATTATCTAGCTACCAAAACTTCTTTGAGACAAATTAGGACATGAACCAGGGAATAAATGAACCGGTGATAAGCTCTCCAGTGTTTGAAAAGATAAGATTTCATAAACAGCTTCTGAAAAATGAATTTAGTTACAAAACAGTTAATACAACTGTCGTGTCTTACATATGAAGAAACTTACTGCCAAGACATTAAAGTAATTTGGCCAAGATCACAGAGAGAGACTAGGACAAAATTTTGAACAAATCAAAAAGGAAGGAGTTGGGCCAGAACGATAGTACAGTGGGTAGTGAGCTTGCCTTACATGTGGCCGACCAGGGTTGGATCCCTGGCACCGCATATGATCCCTGAGCACAGAGCCAGGAGTTACCCCCTGAGTATTGTCAGTTGTGGTCACTACTAAACAAAACTTAGTATGTAGTTAGGACACAGTTTCATTTATAAGGTAGAAAGGTAGAAACAGTCTGGAAATAGAAGGAAATCAGCTAACCTGGAGTAAACAAAATTACATGTGCCACCAAAAATGCCAAGGAGGAGTGAAAAATGGGGCAAGGGAAGACCCCAGGGAAAAAGACAGAATTTCAAACAAGTCGGGGAAGGAGATATCCTAACACTTTGCCTAATCTGGATACCAGTTTCTGGGGGCTGGGGTCAGGAACACCTTTCATAGTGGCCCATATTTTAACCACAGGGACATTCGAAGCAGCAGAAGGACTCACAAATCTTATCAATTATTTTTTTAAAAAATCACATGACCCAAGTACAAAATCCGACTGTGGTTTCTGCTTTACTCAGACGTCTTTAATTTGTGCTCCTATATTTGCAAACTGAAAAGAAGATAAGTCGCTTTTAGCTTCTCCCAGGAGAAAAAGGAAGAAGAAAGCTCTCAAAAACATTCAGAGCTTCATCATAAATATTAATAAAGTTAGTCATCCTGGAAGAACTATTGACAATTTATGCTTCTCCTGGGCAATATATGTGATAAAAAAAATAGTGACAGTAAAGGTCCACAGCTAATGTTCCCTAAGAGGTTTAGAATTTGTTTATTTGATGAAGAGTGGGGGAGAGTAATGGAGGTTTGACAATTTCTATAAAGGATTTGCTCGCATAAAGGCCCTCCCGTTGATCATCAATTTGCTCGAGCGGGCCCAGGAACGTCTCCATTGGAGACTTTGTTGTTACTGTGTCTGGCATATCGAATACTCTCGGTAGCTTGCCGGGCTCTCCAAGAGGGGCGGAGGAATCAAACTCGGGTCGGCCATGTTGGCTGCGTGCAAGGCAAACGCCCTACCCGCTGTGCTATCGCCCCAGCCCATCATAAAGCTACAATAACAAAAATAGTGGTGCTTACTTCCAAATAAACATAATGAAACAAATTAGGAAGTGCAGAAACTAATGCCTAAGAAACTAATGGAGCGATAGCACAGTGGTAGGGCGTTCACCTTACAAGCGGCCAACATGGTCGACCCGAGTTCGATTCCTCTGCCCCTCTCAGAGAGCCCGGCAAGCTACCGAGAGTATCTCGCCCGCACGGCAGGGCCTGGCAAGCTCCCCGTGACGTATTGGATATGCCAAACACAGTAACAACAAAGTCTCCAATGGAGACGTTACTGGGCCCGCTCGAGCAAATCGATGATCAACGGGAGGGCCTTTACCTTTACCTTATAAAGGATAAACACTTGGACATCAAAGCTGCCTGGGACCAGGTAACAGGTAGAGGCAGGCTCGGTGGATGGAGAAAACACAGATAGACTCGTGCTTTCTAACTCTGGTGCCATGAGCCAAGCTGGAGTCTTCTAAGAGATATTCACAGAGGTTTCCCTACTCCCCTGAAAGTACAGCAAAGCTATGCAACAGTCCATAGGCCAAAGGTACGTGGGAAATGTTTGAGCATATCTAAAAACAAAACAGCCCACTCAAACAGCATACAACCCACAGTAACACTAGCATCATCCAAAGCAGGACTGATACCAGTGTAGAAAGTGGTGCTGCAGAAAGGGGCTTGGTAGTGCTACTCTCTGCGTGGGGTGTTGCCACCTTTGTTGTAGCTACTGAGAAACCAAAGCTGAGACTGTTCCCTTTACAAAAATTATTTTTTCCTTTTGGTTTTGGGGCCACCCCCAGTAGTTCTCAGGGTTTATTTCTGGCTCTCTGCTCAGAGATCACTCCTGGAGGGCTCAAGGGACATAGGGTACTGGGGATCAACTCTGTCAGCTGCATGTAAGACAGGCACCCAACCTGCTGTACTGTCATTCTGGCCCCTTCTTTACAAATTTTGATATCAATCACTTAATCCCCATTATTCATCGATTTATTCGAGCGGGTGCCAGTAATGTCTCCATTCATCCCGGTTGCGTGCTAGCGTAGCCCAATGGTATCTGTTCGTTCTAGGAACATGCAGAGCCTCAAACCGATCATTTAGGGTCTTGACGAAGAAGTCTGACCATCTTATAGGTGGGCGTCCACATGATCTTTTGATGTCCCGTGGAATATAATCAGTAATGGCTCTAGTCCAGCGGTTGTCTGTAAACCTCATTACGTGTCCAGCCCATCTGATTTTTGATGTCTTGGCAAATGAGACAGCATCCCTGATTCTTGAGCATTGACGAAGATCAGAACTCCGGATTCTATCTCTCATTTGAGTGAATCGTGATATTCCAAGCATAGTTCTTTCGATTCCTCTTTGAGAGACCCGAATAGCGTTCTCATCCTGTTTTCGTAGGGTCCAGGTCTCTGAGGCATATGTTAATGCAGGAAGAATAGTGGAATCAAAGAGATGTGCTTGTAGCTGGAGGTTCTTTGTCCTTTTAGTTATTTCTTCAATGCTCTTGAAGGCATTCCAAGCCGCTCTCTTCCTCTTGCGCAACTCAGGTGCCAGGTCATTCATCATGTTGATTTCTCGACCTAGGTATAACTGTTGCATTCGGAGATGGTGGTTCCGTTGAGAGCGAATGGAGCGTCAGGAATAAGGCTGTTTCTCATAAACATTGTCTTCGTAAGATTCAGCTGTAGTCCGACCTTTCCACATTCACGGTCAAAGTCGTTCAGCATTTGTGCCGCTTGGTTGATCTTTGGTGTTATTAGAACGATGTCATCAGCAAAGCGGAGGTGGTGTAGTTGCCGACCATCTATCTTCACTCCCATGTTTTCCCATTCCAGTCGTCGCATGATGTTCTCGAGGGTGGCACTGAAGAGTTTTGGAGAAATGGTATCACCCTGCCGAACCCCTCTCTTGATATGGATGATTACTTCTTTGTAGAATGGTGAGATCTTGGTAGTGAATCCGCAATAGAGCTCACGAAGGATCCTGATGTATTGAGTTTGTACGCCCTGATTGGCTAGGGCTTCCATGACCGCTTCCGTCTCTACAGAATCAAAGGCCTTCTTTAAATCAATGAACGTTAGACAGAGCGGCATCTTGAACTCCTGAGAAACCTCAATGAGCTTGGTTATTGTGTGGATATGGTCGAGGGTACTGAATCCTTTTCGGAATCCAGCTTGTTCACATGGTTGTCCTTCATCTAGTGTTCTGCTAATCCTATTCAGGATGACTTGAGTGAATAGTTTGTAGATGACAGACAATAGGCAGATTGGGCGATAGTTGCCAATGTCGTGGATGTCTCCTTTCTTGTATAGTAGTACAGTCCTGCTGGTTTTCTATTGGGATGGAACCTTGCATTCAGACAGGTAGCGTGTGAAGAGTCGAGCCAATGTATTGATGAGTACTGATGGTAAGTTCTTCAGGTGTTCAGGTCTGATCTTTTCTGGACCAGGTGCTCTTTGTTTCTTTACCGACAAGATGGCATGTTGGATTTTGGAAGGGAGAACATTGGGAACGACATATCCATCATGAGGTATGTGGTATGTGGGCAAGTGGATGTGGCTATTAAAGAGATCTGAGTAGAAGTCATGAATAATCTTCTCCATTGCCCTTCTAGAAGATGTGATAGATCCATCATGATGTCGGAGGGCAGTCATCTTGGTTTTGTAGTTGGTGAAGGACAGGCGGGCATTACGAATGTTTTTCCCAGCTTCTGCTGCATCTACCAGTACTGCTGCTCTCCTGTTTTTGAGGTCATCCTTGATGGCTTCTCTGCACTGTTTTGCCAGTTCGGATGTTCGCTTGTGGTTGCCTGAGGCATGTGCCAAGCCACGTTGGCGAATAAGTTCAAGAGTTTTCGAAGAAAGACAGTTTTTTGTGGTTATCTCTCTCTTGGCATTCCTTGCACAATCATGGAGGTGCTGAATCATTCGATCGTATTCCTCATCAATGTTGTCAATGATGGCATCTTCCCATGTTGCTGCAACAAAAATCCTCTTACAAGAGTTCTAGGAAGCAGCTCTAGGGCCAGGGTCTCTTACCCTGTGCAAGAACCTCCCAACCAGTATTGGGTGGGCACGAACAGCCTTATATGGCCAGATCCCTGAGCCCTAACACCAATCTGTACTGGTGCTGGCTGGCCAATACCAGCACAAGTGGTACTGAGCATCATTTGGGAGTTCCTGCCCCCAAAATAAAGAACAGAATGTTAAAACCCTTTAAGATTTTGTTCAGTTAGAAAAAACCCAATACTAATGTAAAAGCAAAGCGGCATACTGCAGACTCTGGAAAAGCAGAAAGCATCTACAGACAAAGATCCCTAAAATAAATTGGGGGTGGGAACACCACAGTACAAATGAGAGGAAAGATCGTTTTGCTTTACAAGGATGTTACAGTCCTAACAGACAGTAAAGCTTTGAGCTTTAATGGGACTTTTAAAAAATGTAGTGGAGGTCTGAGATAATCCCAATCATTTACGAAACAAGTTTTCTGCAGAGAAACATATCACGTGCACTACATATAAATGCATATATACTATGTTCTATAAAGAAAATGAAGGGGGCAGTCAATTTAATTGACTATTGTGAGGCGAGAGGAGATTCTAGAAATCAAACCCAGGGCCTCATATCTAAAGCACATGTACTCTACCACAGAGCTCCTTCCCACTTATATAGAGTCAAGATGGGTCTTTGTGAAGAGCGCTTCTGAGAGCGATGGGAAATGAACTGGTGAAAGAAGCACCTCATCTATGGAGAGAGGCCCCGTACAGACAAGGGCCTCTTGGTGCATGTGAGGAGAAGCAAAGCAACCAGGGTGCCTAAAATGCAATTCAAAAAGAGGAGGCGGGGGAAGATTTTGGGGGTGCAGCCCTAGAGGACCCAGCACTGCCACTGTGGCTGGAATAATCCCTGGCACCTTGGTTGTAGCTTCATTGAGACGTAGACCAGGTTGTTTAAGAATACCAGTGGGGACCCCAGACCTCCTAAGCTCCACTTGGGAAGTCCCCATTCCCAACCCACCCTGAAAAGGGGGAGGCTAAACAGACATATGAAACTCATGATTTGGGAAGTGTCAAAACAACACTGAGATATCATCTCATGCTCGTGAGAATGACACATATCAAAATGTCTGGAGACATCCAGCCAATGTTCCAATGTTGGTGGGGATGTGATGATAAAGAAACCTTCATCCACTGTTGGTGGGAATGCCATCTGGTTTAGCCTCTATGGAAAGCAATGTGGAGATGTCCTCCAAAACTAGGAACAGGACTCCCATTTGACCCAACTATACCACTTCTTGGCATAGACCACCCACCCACCGCGCCAATACAAAAACATTCATTTGAAAGATATGCACACCTATGTTCATCACAACACTCAGTACAATAATCAAGATATGGAAACAATCCAAACGCCCAACTACGGATGAACAGATCAAGAAGCTGTGAAACATACACACAATGGAACATATACACTATGCAGCACAGCAGGGATTCAAGCCAGAAGTACCTCTCAGCACTGCAGAGTATGGTCTTAAAAAAAAAAAAACCTAAATAAATAAATAAATTTCAAAAATCCTAATTCAAGCACAAACATAATATGATCTGATTAGGTCATCAAAGGAGCAATATAACTATAGAGAATAGGCAGTTGGGAGGAAGGAAGGGGGGAGTTAGGCAACCAATGCCAAGCCCATTCATGGAGATGGAGGCTGAGGGCATAGCCTCCGTACAGGTGGAGAGATAGGGCTACCAAGGACATGTTTCTAAGGCAGTGTCAGGACTTGCTAATGGGACATAGGGTGGGAGAAATACCACAAGATTTTTAACTTCCATCATGACATCGATGATGTTGCCATTGGCCACTATGAGAATATCTGAGGGTGTTAGGGGGTGTGACTTCATGTCCCTGTAAGACTTTGAAAGAGTTCAATATACTTCTAAAAGGTAGACAAACAAAAGTCAATGGCATTCTGTATGACAACATCTATTACAATAGAAAATGTGAATCTAATGAGAAACTTACGAACATTGTAGTTGTCAGATTCTATTATTTGCTTACAGCACCAGCTTTCTTCCCAAACCATTCACTTTTCTCCTCGCCTTGATCTGTAAGAGTATAGTATTTCATGTTGTCCCTGGCAAATTTGAAATGGGGACGTTCTCCTGGTTAATTATTTACACAATACCTGCTTGACAGGACGCTGTACTAGCAGGAACTGATGGAAAAATAGCCAAATACAAAGATAAAATAACAGCTGGGGAATGGCCAGGATACAACTGGGGGACAGCAGAGTGACAGGCCCATGGCAGTTCCTGGAGGATAAAATGTACATTAGGAAATTAACCAAAAGCAAGGCAATGAAATATAACAGCACCTGTGATTCTGAGAAATTCCACCTTGGAATTAATGATGCGACTAAAGTTATTAATATGTAGGAAGCCTCAATTAGCCAGATGGGATAGGATACTGAATTGACAGAACAGAGCCATACATGACTCCATGGACTGGTAGGAAATATAATTCAGACTATGTCCTGGGGTACAGAAGATTCAGCACGATCTCCTAAAATATAATTTTTACTTCTCTAGTGTAACAAAGAGTGGATATTTCTGTTTAGACTTAACAGTCCTTACAATAACTGTAGAGGGCCTCGGGGTCCCATGCTGAGTTGTGATCCCCTCACCCCCCTTCTCTTTTATCAGTCTGCAAATTCAAAGTCAGCCTTGGTGGTCAGCAAGGTCCCTCCAGTGTTCACAGCCCATGACTCAGGTCCAGTCACACTCTTCCCACAGGGCAAACACCAATGACCCTCCTGTTACTTCACAGAGCCCACTGGGGCAACTTCTAAAAAAGTTTCATCTAAGGAAAATCATGTACCTCCTCCTTTATCAGAGAAAACCAAATGAAAACAAGAGTCACTGGAGCCTGAAAAGAGAGCCTCCTTCTTCAGTAGGAAGCTGTCAGTTGGCATGGGTGGGGAGTGGGGGTGGGGAGTGGGAAGGGTGGGGATTTAGGGAAGGGAAAGCTAGGACAGTGGGGGAAGGGAAAAGTGCCTGCCACAGAGGCAGGCTGCTGGGCTCAGAGGGAAA
Organism: Sorex fumeus; assembly: GCF_029834395.1. Lineage (NCBI taxonomy): Eukaryota > Metazoa > Chordata > Mammalia > Eulipotyphla > Soricidae > Sorex > Sorex fumeus. The sequence continues at coordinate 81,250,292 of NW_026606065.1, read as the reverse complement.
CTGGGGACATTGGTGAAGGGACTGATTGATATTGGAACATTGTATGTCTAAAACTGAATCATGAGTAACTCTGTAAATCACAGTAACTAATTTAAAATGTTAAATTTTTTCAAATGTGATAGATCCATCAGGACGTCGGAGGGCAGTCATCTTGGTCTTGTAGTTGGCAAAGGACAGGCAGGCATTGCGAATGCTTTTCCTGGCTTCTGCCACATCTGCCAGCACTGCTGCTCTTCTCTCTTTAAGGTCTTCCTTTATCATTTCTCTGCACAGTTTTGCCAGCTCGGACGTTTGCTTGCGGTTGCCTGAGGCTTGCGCCAAGCCACGTTGGCGACTAAGCTCAAGAGTTTTCAAAGACAGGTGTCTTTTTGTGGTTATCTCTGTCTTGGTGATCTTCGCACAGTCATGGAGGTGTTGAACCAGGCGATCGTATTCCTCGTCAATGTTGTCAACCCATGTTGCCGCAATAGTGCCAAAGAGCTCCCAATTGGTGGTCATTCTGGGAGTTCTCTTCTTAAACTTTGCAGCCCTTTCTCCCTGCTCCGTGAAGTAGAATTTTGCAAGAAGGAGACAGTGGTTCGATCCCATTTGGAATTTTGGGACAACAGCGACATCAGTCAGGCAAAACCATCGATTGAATATGATGTGGTCAATTTCATTGTGGAACCTTCCACTGGGAGACTCCCAAGTCCAACGTTTAGATTCAGCCTTCTGGAACTGTCAGTTACCATGGATGGTCTTGGTCGACATGAAGAACTCAGACAGTCTCTCACCTTGTTCATTCCATTCTAGGCTATGGGTCCCGATGTGGAGTTCTTCGACTGATCTTCTCGGTTCTATCTTGGGATTAAGATCACCAACAATGATCTTGTAGAAGGTGTGGTCTTCTTTATAGAACTTCTCTAGCTCCATGTAGAACTTCTCAATTTCTCCTTCATCATAATTGGATGTTGGTGCACAGACAACAAAGATAGAAAGCGCCAGCAGTGAACCACATCTATTCAAGTATAATCGTCCGATTTGGGTTGTTAGGCATTCGAATAAATCAAAGCTCATGGCCAAGTTCATGTTGAGAAGGACACCGACGCCACTGATGCCTCTTTTGCTGCATGTTCCGAGGAACAGTTCTCCAGTGTCAAAAATGGCATGATGTGATTGATGCCTTCTGGTCTCAGTCAGACCAATGATGTCGTACTTGATCTTTCGTGCTTGTACCATCAGGTCCTCGACTGATGCATCCGATGCCAGCGTACGTGCATTGAAAGTACAGATAGTCATTTTTGTCTTTCTTCATTTTGGCAGCCTAGTTCAGCCTTGAGATTTTATCAGCCTCCCCTTTCTCATCCTTCTTAATGCTGACATATTGGTAGCTCTTTCAGGGTCATGGGAATGAGACCCATTGTAATTACTGGTTTTGGCAATTGAATATGCCATGGATAGCTTGCCAGGCTCTGCCGTGCAGGCGGGATACTCTCAGTAGCTTGCCAAGCTCTCCGAGAGGGACAGAGGCTTTTAGGGTGGCCTCTAATTGCCCTTGAAAGTGTTCCCATGGTTCAAACCATATTTGAACCCTATCAAATATGGTGCTGCAATCCTGCAAGATGGGTATTAAGTGTCTTATGACTGTGTGATGCGGCTGCGTGGTTCGGAAAGCGTCCTGAAGCGTGGCGGCGGCTGGGTAGTGAAGGTAGTTGAGGTAGTGAAGGTAAAGGAGGTCTGCTGGTGAGGTAGTTATCTGGTACTGGTAAAATGGGTCTTCTGTGTGGAATCCCTGGGTTGCGGTTGGTGGAAGCAGACAGGGCACGGTAGAGTAGGGCTCCTGAGTTTAATCCCTTGGTCACCTGAGGCTGGTGGGAGCAGGCAGAGGATCACTGTTCCCGGGTCCGTTGGCCGGGAGTCCAAGGTCTCCAAGTAGCGCTTGCCTGGTTCTGTAGCGCTTCACTCATGCTTGACTCTCGGCTCGAGGGTCCGTAAAGTGTCCTGGAGTATGGATGATGTTAAAAACGTCCTGATGGATCTATCACATCTTCCAGAATGGCAATGGAGAAGATTATTCATGACTTCTACTTGGATCTCTTAGACAGCCACGTCCACCTGCCCACAGTCTACCTGATGAATATGTCGTTCCCAATGTTCTCCCTTCCGAAATCCAACACGCCATTTTGTCAGTAAGGAAGTGAATAGCAACAGGCCCTGACAAGGTCAGACACAAACACCTGAAGAATCTGCTGTCGGTACTCATCAATACATGGGCTCGGCTCTTCACATGCTACCTGTCTGAATGAAAGTTTCCATCCCAATGGAAAACCAGAAGAATTGTACTACTGTACAAGAAGGGAGACATCCACGACATTGTCAACTATCGCCCGATCTGCCTATTGTCTGTCATCTACAAGCTGTTCACTCGAGTCATCCTGAATAGGATTGACAGAACACTAGATGAAGGACAGCCATACGAGCAAGCCAGGTTCCGAAAAGGATTCAGCACGATCAACCATATCCACACAGTAACCAAGTTCATTGAGGTTTCTCGGGAATTCAAGATGCCACTCTGTCTAACGTTCATTGATTTAAAGAAGGCCTTTGATTCTGTTGAGACTGAAGCAGTCATCGAAGCCCTAGCCAATCAGGGCGTTCAAACTCAATACATCAGGATCCTCTGTGAGCTGTATTACAGATTCACTACCAGGATCTCACCACTCTACAAAGAAGTGATCATCTATATCAAAAGAGGGGTTCGGTAGGGCAATACCATTTCACCGAAACTCTTCAGTGCCACCCTCGAGAACGTCATGCAACAACTGAAATGGGAAGGAATAGGAGTGAAGATAGATGGTCGGCAACTACATCACCTCCGCTTTGCTGATGACATCGTTCTAATAACACCAAACATTAGCCACGTGGCAGAAATGCTGGCCGACTTTGACCGTGATGTTTATGAGAAACAGTCTCATTCCTGATGTTCCATTTGCTCTCAATGGAACAAACATCTCCGAATGCAACAGTTATGTGTACCTAGGTCGAGAAGTCAACATGACGAATGACCTGGCACCTGAGTTGAGCAGGAGGAAGAGAGTAGCTTGGAACGCCCTCAAGATCATTGAAGAAATAGCTAAGAGGACAAAGAACCTCCAGCTCTGGGCACATCTCTTCTATTCCACTGTTCTTCCTGCATTAACATGTGCCTCAGAGACCTGGGCCTACAAAAACAGGATGAGAACGCTATTCAGGTCTCCCAAAGAGGAATCAAAAGAGCTATGCTTGGAGTAACCCACTTCACTCAAATGATAGAAAGAATCTGAAGTTCCGACCTCTGTCAATGGTTAAGAATCAGGGACGCTCCCGTTTGCCAAGGCATCGAAAATCACATGGGCTGGACACGTAATGAGATTTGGAGACAACCACTGGACTAGAGCCGTCACCGACTGGATTCCATGGGACGTCAAAAGATCGTGTGGCCACCCACCTACGAGATGGTCAGACTTCTTTGTCAAGACCCTGGACGATCGGTTTGAGGCTCTTCATGTTCCTAGAATGAGCAGACGCCATTGGGCTACAGTAGCAAGCAACAGGGATGGATGAAGACATTACTGGTGCCTGCTCGAGCACATCAATGAGTAATGGGATGTCAAGTTATCAAGTGATCAAATTTTTTAAAATGAATTAAGAGAAAATGATAAATTAAAAGAAAAATAAAATAAAGTAAAAAATTTTCAAATTATATTAGAGAATAATAGAGCAGCCTTTCAGAAAATGAAGGACTCTTATTCCCAAAGAGCACTTCCTCTCTGATCAGTGACAGAGGAGAAAGCCATCTCCAGAAGGACATCATTTACCCCTCTGTGCCTGCTCCCAATCACATGAGCAAGGACAAGTTACAGGGATGTCTGGACTCTATTTACTCACTGAAAATAATAAAATGAAAAAAATTTAAAAGAGTGAGTATGACTCCACACTCTCTAGTCTGAATCTGAAACAGTATTCAGTATTTGATTTGGTTTAGTTTTGGTTTGGGGCCCCACCTGGTGGTGCTCCTGGCTCTGTGCTCAGGGATCACTCCTGGTATGGTGCCCTGGGAATCGAACCTTGGTCAGCCACATGAAAAACAAGTGTCCTACCTGCTGTCCTATACCTCCCACTTGACTTACTTTTAACACTGATGACCACAGTACTAATCAGGATGTAGATCTCTGAGAACTAGCTCTGATTGCAAGTTTACCAGATATGTAATCCTAACAACTCAATCAAGTTGTCAGAGTATGACACACAAAATCAAAATCAGATTTTCTGTATGGGTTTGCAGAAATGAAACAATTGTCTCCATTAGCATTATGAAGGTGCACCCAGGCATGTGGGGTACAGAGAGGACAAGCTGGTGGGTGAATGTTTGACTCTACATCCCATAGGCCTCTAAAGCCCTCTACCATTCCAGCTACACTTCACTTGGGGTGCATCAGCTCTGCCTTTTGCTGTGACATGAAGACTCTTCTAACATACATGTATATGTAACCTAAATATACATTTGTATATAAGTAGACTCGCACCTTTTTAACACAGAATAGAAACCTGAAGGTCCCTCTTATAAGCCTCAGTAGCCACCACCGAGCCAGCAGTGATATGGATATAGAGTAAGCAGTTTCAGGAAACATCACCTCTAAACAACCAGCTCATGTCTTTGGGGAAATCAAGTCAGTATGTGACAAATAAACTCCCCTTCCTACCAGCTACAGTTTTCACACAAGCTTTGGGGTGCTGCTTTATGCACACTGCCCATCCCGCAGTGACCCTGCCTATGCTGTAGTCCATCATGAGACAAACCCATTGTGTTGCTGCCCTTCAAGCACCCCTTTAGAAGAAAAAGCCCCAAGAAGCTCCACCCAACTACCAGTCTCTGTCCCAGAAGATCCCTGCACACTCCACTCAACATTCTCTGCTAATTTAGCTAGAAACAAATCCATAAGGCCATTTTGGTCCAATTCAGGAAAAGAAAATGCTTTTTCTGCACACAAAACTTATGTTTTATTCAAAAAGCAGAATGAATAGAGGGTTTGGGCTGGCTTTACAGTTATCTGTATAATTTGTTTTAAATGCAGCAGGAGAAGCACAAGACCCCCCCAAGTCTCACCCCCCCACCCAGACACACACACAGATTTCCACCATTTAGAGCACTTCAGAATCAGAAATGAAAATTCTGGATTCTCAGTTCACATGTACTCAGTGCCCCGGTCAGCAACCACCCCTTCTCTAAATGCATGGACACATGTCTGCACCAACACACAGGCCTAAGCAAACACAGACACTCTTCTCTCTTCACACATGGACACATCTCTGATAGATCCACACAGAGCTGTGCAAACACAGACACTCTCTGCACACATGGAAACCTCTCTGCACAGAGACGTGCAAACACAGACAATCTTCAGCATGAAACAAAGTCACGTGCTTGCCTGTTGAAGGCACCTTCTGCATGTGTGCCAGCCTCGTACAGACTTAGCAGCCCACTGCAAGAAAACATCTTCATGGTCAAATTACTCTTGACAAACTTTTAAAAAAATTTTTTTAATTGAATATCCATGAAGTAGCCCATTAGAAAGCTGTTCCTGATTGGGTTTCAGTCACACAATGATCCAATACCCATCCCTCCACCAGTATTCATTTCCCAGCACCAATGTCTTGTTTCCCTCCCACCATCCCCCAAAACCTCCATCCCATCCTCTCCCCAGCCTGCCTCTATGGCAGGCACTTTTCTTTTTTCTCTATCTCTCCTTTTGTGCTTTATGGTTTGCAATACAGGCACTAAGAGGTCTCAGTGTTTGTTCAGGGCGTTCAGTATTTTTGTCGAGTAGGTAAGGCTGGAATAGCTTTTTTTTTAATTGGGTGGCAGCTTTGGGATGTGGACATAACTGCCAAGGCTTCTGGAAATACAGGGGGATGCAGGAAAAGTAGCCCATCCTCTCCCTGACAAAGCCTGGAGATTTCGATCACAAAATCCGCATATCCAAATTTTCAGCAGATTATATCTTGGCGATGTCCATCCCAAGATAGTGGAGTCTAGCTGGGGGCATGGCATGATTTTTGGATTGTGGGGGCAAGTGGCTGCCAGGGACTCTGCCTGGGGGGGCACCAGGCTGACCTGTCCCCCTCCAATTTATCCCGCACTGTTCAGCCTTGTGCCCATCCTCCCTACCCACCCCCAACCCGCAGCCAGACTCCACCATCTCAGAACAGACCTCACCGAGATATAATCTGCTAAATATTTTGGTAATGTGGGTTTTGTGACTGAAATCTCCAGGATTTCTCGGGGCCAGAATGAGCTACCTCCTCCCACTTCCCTATACTCCTGGAAGCACTGGAAGTCACCCCCATGAACCAACTCCAGTGCCACCATGTAAGCTCTTCTACTGGCCTTACTCAGAGACCCATAAATAATCTCAAAAGAGATAAAAAGCTGCAATTAATCTCAGACCCTCACAAGACAGACCAGATTGGGGTAAACTAGAGGGGGGCAAGTCAACCTGGTGCCCACCCAAGCAGAGCCCCCAGCAGCCACTTGCTTCGACAATTCAAAATCTTGTCAAATGGTGGTAAAAAGCATTTTTGCTGACAATCTCAGAAACTCTCTTTTAAGACAGACAGGAGCATCCCACTGTCCCCACTTGGTGTGTAAGAACGTGAGGCAAAGGGGTTTGAGTGACCTCTGATGAGTCACAGAATGGGATTTCACAGTCGATCTGTTAGTTGGGCCCTTCTCGGCAGAAACTCTGCTCATCACCACAGCTCTGGGAGCAGATGCTGGCCTTCTCAGGCTGACCAGAACACAGAGGGAGTTGTTGCAGGAAGATCCCGAGTCTTTGTGGGGGTCGGGGAATCTCATTCCTTAAAATGAGTGACTAGGACAGAGTTAACAGAAGGGTGGTGGGTTTTTATAAGTTTGACATTATAAGTAAGCAATCTGTCCTCAGCTAATATGGCCCTAGAGGGCAGCTCTCAAAGAAAGGTTCAAGAATGATCTAAGTGGGAAATGAGATGTCCAGAAGTCAGAAGGCAGTGTCTGCTGACCCAGAGATGCAAAGAACAGAGCAGAACAAGTAGATTCGCCCAGCAGGCATGTATATTTGCCAAGGTACAAACATTAAGAACAAGGGACAATGATCCAAGATAATAACAGAACCTGGGGACAAGCAGCAGGCAACGAGGGAGATGTGCAAGCCAGCTCAGGGAATTTCCCAAAGTAGAATTCCTGAGATGAGACACGCCTCATCAGCTGCCAAGAGAGAAATGTGAAGCAGTGACAGTGATGGCCAGAGAGGGCAGGGAGCGCCAGCTGGTGCCACCCACTGTGCACAGGTCAGTCCTTATTTTTTTTTTAAAAAATGATAATTTTTAATGTAACTTTTTATCAAATCATCATGAATTACAAAATCATAAAGAGTCATCCATTTTGGATTTTAGGCACATATGAATGTTCCAATTCCTTCAGCAGTCCCCAGTTTGGGGCTACCAAAGGCCATCCACCAAAGTCTCCAGCTTCCCCTCCTGCCGCTCAGACTGCCTCTATGGCAGGCACAGTTTTCTTTTTCTTTTTTCCCTTTTAGGCACTGTGGTTTACATTACTGTCACTGATAGGGTATCATGGCTATCACTTTCCCTCCTATCTGCACCTCCTCCTCCTCCAGAGTGACCACTTCCCTCCACCAAGGTCCCTGTGTTCTCTTTGCTGTCTTATCCCCACCGGCCCCCAGGGGTAAGCTTCCTACCAAAGACCTGTTCTCATGGGGTTTTTTTTTGTTTTTATTGCTTTTGGGCATTTGGTTTTCCCCACCTATGCTTCTCTTTTTGTTGTTTGTTTTGGTGTTTTTGAATCACACCTGATGATGCACATGGGTTACTCCTTACTCTGCACTCAGGAGTTATTCCTGACAGTGCTCAACAAAACATATGGTGCGCAACAAAAGATATGGAGTGCGAGGGATCGACCCAGGTCAGCCGCACACAAAACAAGTGCCTTAGCCACTGTGCCATCTCTCCAGCCTCCCCCCGCCCCCCTTTATTTTTATTTATTTTTGTTTGGTTTTGGTTTTGTTTGGGGGGCATATCTGGCGATGTTCAGGAATTACTCCTGGCTCTGTGCTCAGGAATTACTCCTGGCAGTGCTCTGGGGACCATGTGGGACGCCGGGGATCAAACCCCAGTAGGCCACGTGAAAGGCAAATACCTTACCCACTGAGCACCACCAGTGTGGCCCCAAGACCGATGTTATCTGTATATATTTTTTTCCACTTCGGGAGTCTAGAGAAATTTTAGTGGTGAAGAGCTACCTTACAGGAGTGAGGTCAAAGGTTTATTACCTGGCACTGTCCCATATGCTGAGTGGGATCCCTCAGGAAATGCTGGTTGGATCCCTAGCACCATAACACAGTGTGCCAGCTCCAGGGCACTACAACCAACTGTGGGAACACCAAGTCAACCTGAGCCTGATACCAGCTCCCAGAAAGCACAGCAATCAGTTGAAACCTCTGGTAAACACTACAGTCAAACTGTGCACACACAAACACAACAAAAGTGTTCAAGCGTGGCCACCAATGTATATGTAACACACACACACACACACACACACACACACACCCCTCACAACAACAACAAAGGGGGAGGGAATAGGAAAGGCAAAACACAACCTTCTAACATTTTCCATTATTTACCCCACTGATGCACTCTGTTTCAGTGGTGAGACCCCATCTGATTCAAATTTCATGGTGCATCATATTTGAGGTTATGATTAGTCTGTATAAAAAACCTAAAACACAACATTATCACTGTCTTGTATCACTTTTTCCATTTACTTGTCCAGATTATCTATTTTGCTTTCTCTTCCTTATTTCAGCTGAACTATTGGCTATGGTATTTGTAATTTTTCACTGTAGATCTTGATTCCCAGATGTCTGTCTGAGATCTGATCTTCTTGCTTTATATGTTTCTGCTTTATAAATATCACGCTTGGAGTGATATACAAATTTTCATAAATATCTCTGTCCACCCCAAAAGAAAACAAAGCCCAGGAAAATAAAAGCCCAGAAAACAAAGCCCTGTTCTGAGTAGACACAATAGAAATTATTATTAATTCTGAAGATGTTCGGTCAATACTTCAATAGACAGTGAGAGTATCGTGGCAAAACAGGAATGAAAGCCAATCTGCTGCTCGAGTAGTATTATTCCCAGAAATTGTTGTTTACAGAAAAAGAGAGCTTTACAGGAAGACTAAAATGACAAAGATATGGATTTATTAGTGTGAGGGGTGACTTAAAAATAAAGAAAACTGCCAAATAACTTTCATGAGATGAAATATGAATTTTCAAACTACAAAGGCACTAAGATAAAGCATAACCACATTGCTTTAATTCTCAAAATGTTATTACAATTCTTTGCTTGTTTGCAGGAAGTCGATTATTTTCATTTTTAAGCTGTTCCTTCTATAATACTCCAATAAGATCACTGTTCTGCATCTATGATCAATAAAGCCATTGTTTTTAAATTCCTTTCCCAGAATTATTTAATAATCAAAGAACAGTGAGAGCTGCCCCAAAGTATAAGAGAAACGAGGATTCCCTAATTAAAGTTTTTCAAAATAATGCCAAGTACCATATGATTTCACTCATATGTTAAAGAAACAAAATAAATTAATGAATAAAATGAAACCAAAACAAAGTGGGATAGGAACAAAACAGAGGTTTCCAAAAGGAAGAGGGAAGGAGGGTGAGAAAACTGGTTAAAAGATCGATTTTATGGTGATGGGTATTGTATGTCACTTCACTTGGTAAGTAGATGTTTAGATACTTGAGAGTCTTTGATGCTTTATTTCTCCATATTGCTTTATTTTCTTATTCTTAGGACTTTTAATAACACTACGATCCTCCTTTTTTATTTTATTTTTTTTAAAAAACCCATCCCTTCTCTAGTGCATTTTCCCACCATCAATGTCCGCAGTTTCCCCCAGCCCCTACCCCCCATGATCCTTGCCAGCTTCTGTGGAACTCGATATGGCTGGTGAGTGCCAGCATGATCCTGCCTTGGTCGCTCTCACGTTGAGCCCACCCAGCCAAACTCCCATTCTATTCATCTCCAAATGTCACACCAATCACATTGTGGAACATGAGTCATTCAAGTACTTTGTTGAATACACTGATGAATGAATGGGTCCTGATCCAGCAGGCCAGGAGTCAAACGGAGAGAAACAAGGTGGATGGAAGTAAAGAATGGCTTAAGGCAAAGGAAGGAAGGTTGTATATCTATGGATAAATCCACTTTTCCCCAGTTCCCCACACCTTCCCTGGCCAGAATATGCACTTAGAAGAATGAGTCACCACAAAGACCCGTGTTTTTCCACCTGTTTACATCTGTGGACTGCCACTAGTAGATAGATGAGCAGCTGGAAACCACTGTCCATTAAGCAGCAGTAACATTCTCTTGAACTGGCAGGAAATTTCTACCAGTCAGCCCAGTTCTCAAATCAGCAGTTGAAAACCTCTGACCCTGGCGATAAAAGACAATCGTGACATAATGCTGTGTCCTGACTTATTTGCAACACATGGTATTTAGGATTCTATTCAAAACTCGTGACACAGAGGGTGCAGGCCTGCAACAGTCTTCTCTGTGACTGTGTTCACTGTGGGGGGAAGCTGACTGAAGACAACCCTGACAGGTTCTGGGCACAAAGAACCTGGTTTCATGGATATAGAAGGGTCCCCAAAGCCCAGTGTGCCAGCAACTCACAGCAAAGTGACTGCAGCTTGTGGGAGGAAATCTGAGAGATGAGGTAGCCTGGGAGAAAAGGAGAACTGGGGTCTGGCATGAGAAATGACTAAGAGGACCTGGGTTTGACTGATCCCAGCTGAACTCCATATGGAAGTGCATAACCAGTCCTTATACAGTAGATAACAGAGCTTTGATTTCTGTGGTGCCCCTCACTTGTCAACAATTCTTCTAGTCCTCCTCCCCCATTTGCCTTGAACTCCTGGGAGTTCTGTGGCATAATACGCTGAGTTCTTCGAAAGCTACGGGCAGGCTGTGTGGGCTGTGTGCTTACTAACTTTTCCCCCATGCTGTACCACTGGAGACTGCAATCAGCATCAATCCAGTGGCCAAGGAGTTGCTCTTCTTGCAATCTTCAACAACCTCTTTCTGCTAAATCCAAAGACTCCCACAGCTTCACCTCACTGGGCCCAACTGCTCTCCATCTGAAACCCAGTGCTGCTGGGAGTCCCTGTGGAGCTTCCCTTCAAATCCTCCACCCACTTCACAATGGAAGTTTTCCTCTTCTCTGCCTGTTTTTGTTGTTGTTTGTCTGTTGGCTTAGGGGCCACACCCAGAGGTGCTCAGGGGTAACACCTGGCTCTGCACTCAGGGATCAATCTTGGTGGGCTCAGGGGACCATCTGGGATGCCGGAGATTGAACCGAGTCAACCTTGCCTGCTGTACTATCACTCCACAGTCCACCACCACCACCACCACCACCACCCTCTGCCTGTTTTACAGGTGCTGGTGTTTAGAGTTTTGTTCAGGGCATGCTCTGCATCACTCCCCAGGGTTCTTCATTCTTGACCAGAATGCCCTTTCCCACGAATGCCATTGAGGATTTGGACTCTTGCCTGAACCCAATTACTTGCTCTTCATCACTTCATGGGAGTTCTCAACACACAGGGCTAAGATTAACAGAATCACTCACCCTCCTCAAGTCTCCTTCCTGCCCCACCCTAACTTGCATGAAGGTCTCTTCTCTCTCCTCCACCCCCATTTTTTACCACACTAGCCACCTTCTTCTGCTCTCACATGCACCCCCTGGGATTCATTCCCCACTTTCCCTCTCCTGTAAATGGAGTCCTTGTCATCATCTCTCTCATCTCCAAGCCCGTCCTTCTCCTTCAAGAGACCAATATTTCCCAGAGCAAATCTCAAGTGGTGTTTTCCCATCCTCAGAGGATTCTCTCCCTGCTGGCAAAGGAGGTTCACACACTGCAGCTTTCCAATCAGTTCTGCTTCCCTGGGATGAAACTCTTGCAGCTCTCCACACAGGCTCACTTTCCTCCCCTAGATTCTGTGTGTGCCCTGGACACTCCTGCCGGTCACTGACCCCTTCTTTGCAGAATCACAACTTTGTTCAGTCTCAGAAGCTGCCTCCTCCAGGAAGCACTAGCTGCTTCTCTTATAGGCTTTCTCTAGACTCCCCAGGGGAGCACTAGCCAGAAACTCCACAAGAGCCTGTCCAGCTGTCTGTTTATTTATGCCAGAAGGGCATAGCTTACTTGTCAGCATAACTTCAGCCCAGAGACAACCTGGCACAAAGTAAGTGATCAATAAACATGTGAATGGAAGGATGTGTAAAGAATGGCTTCTTTTCAGAGGACTCACTCCGTCCTTATGGCCTCTAGGGTTCATCTCACCTGTGATAAATAAAGTAAATGGATCTTACATGCAGAGCAGAGCATCATCAACATGGGATTTTATCCTATATTCTTTACTCAGGTGCTTAACTATTTTAAGCTCCCAAGTTCCAAACTGCCGTGCCTGTGACTGACTGCTGGATGAACCAGTCAGTAGGCAATATTCCATTAAAACTTTAAATTGTCCAAACCATGTGTTCCTACTGGGCACTAAGTCTCACACACAAAGGCACCCTTCTGAACAGCTCACATAAAAGCTGGCCCCAACAAAAACTCATGATACAAAAGGATTGGTCAACAAACTCAAGAACTGACCCAAGGAACAGACACCGTGTTACCAAAAAGACTCCACTGGGCCATTAGAGGGCAGTTAAAATTCAGAGCTCCATCTCTCCACTGGACTTGTTTTGTTTTCAGTTTTTTGGGGGGCACACCCGGCAACGATCAAAGCTTACTTCTGGCTCTGTGCTCAGGGATCACTCCTGGAGGTGCCTGGGGGACTATATAGGGTGCTGGGGATTGAACCCAGGTCCTCCACATACAAGGTATGTGTCTTACCCACTCTACTATTGCTCTGGCCCCTTCACTGGACTTTTTCATTGGTGCCCATTACCTCAGCCACTCCCCACTGAAAGGCAAGGAAACGATATGATCAGAACAAAGTCTTGGGCTTACTGTGATTCAGACCCAGGTGCTAGCCCCAAGTCAGTTCATCAGACAGGAAAAAGAGCAGACTGTTTTGAAAGAGACCTGAAAAATAATCTTGCCCTGTGCCCCCTCAGAAGGATATATTCCCCTTCATAAACTCAGGGCCAGAGGCCATGAAGTTTGTGTGACCTCACGCAAACATGCTGTTCCTGCTTCCCTGCCACACACACACACACACACACACACACACACATACACACACACACACACACACACACACATCACCACCACCACCACTACCACCACCAAAAAGCACTTCTCTGTTACTCACAATCTGGCCCAAATTCATTGCTGAAGACAAAACAGTTTGAAGCAAGAATAGCAATGAAAAATGGCTGAGCTTTGGGTTTTGTTTTGGCTTTTACTTTTTTTCTGGGATATAAAAAAAGGTTTTCACTGCTACTTAGAGGAAAGATGAGCCTCCATACTACATCCTGAGCAAGCAGTGGTTATTAATATTACTGCCAACACTCCCTTTTTTTCCCCCTCTATAATTTGAGGAGCACATTTGCTCTAGTGTACGGGGCTGAAAATATCTGAGAAAAGCACCATTCTACTTTCCAGGAAGCCTATTTTGGAAGAGTGGTTTGGAGCCAAGCCTGGAAATGCTGGAGGTTACTCCCAGCTCTGTGCTCAAGGGGTGCTGGGTTCTACATAGGACCATGGATCTAACCAAGGACTACCTGGCCCCAGAGACCCTTTTTCTTTGGGGGCAGGGGGTGGTGCTGAATGGGGTGGGCCACAGCATGTACTTGGGACTTGGGGCTATTCCTGGCTCTGTGCTCAGGAATGACTGCTGGCTGTGCTGGTGGGACCATATGTAGTGCCAGACTGAGCCTGGGTAAGTGGGTGTGCAGGGCACGTGCCTTACCTCCTGAACTATCTCTCCAGCCCATGATTCTATTTCTAACACTTTCAGTTAAAAGAGCCATCTCTTTTGTTTGCATATCATGACTGCAAATGTGTTTTGTACAGTTTTTCACTTTTATTTTCACTGCTCCGCAATGTTGGAAAGGTAAGAACGTAAGTCCTAACTAGGTGAGGACTCTACCTGATTTCCCAGCTGGGCAGTATATGCCCTGTGTGCCTGTATCACCTTAGTACAAAACCCAGAGCTCTTGGCAGGGGTTCAGTGAATGGATAACAATCCATAATTAGGACAAGAGTGATAATACAGGGGTAAGGTGTTTGTCTTAATTTCGGCCAACCCTGCTTCAATACCCGGCATTGAAATTGTCCTTGGAGCATCACCAGGAATTATCCCTTAGCACAGTTGGGCGTGGCCCAAAAACAAAAACAAAACAAAACAAAGAAGTAATAATGGTAGCTGAGAAAACTACCCATTATTGAAGTAAGAAGTCACAGAAGTAAGAGCCTCACCACTGCTGGAATATGGAACTGCTTCTGTGTCAAATGGTTAAAAAAAAAAATCACCTTCAAAACCTGACTTCTTTCTTAGACCCTCTCCAAGCCTTTCTAAAAATTAGGAATCTCCAGGTCAGTGCCCAGCAAAGGGAGGGACACCAGGCCCTTTCTCCAACCTCTACCTGGAGGCCTGACCCCTGCTGTTCATTGTTAACCCATTTGCACATCATGAGGCAGGGAGGGACAGAAGCAGTAATGGCTGTGATGACCAATAGTTCCCAGGTTTTTTAAGATTTTCAGGAATGAGAATACTGAATAATAAAGATGCTCAGACTGAGATTAGAAAAACTGAATTGAAAAGTAGAAGAGAAAGGAAGTTCCTATGAGAAGGAAGTTAAGTTAGGTTCTTTGTATGAATATTTTATAGGAAAATTGAGTTTGTGCTTCTTATCCAGCAAGACAGGGCTACTAGACAGTGTCAGAGGATCCCCTTTTTTAATTTTTAGTTTCTAAGATTAACATCTCACATTCCCACCTAAGATGGTGGGGCTGTCTAAGGCCTTGTAGGTTACCTTATATGACCATTTGCCTGTTACCTCTGGTGCAAGGCTTGGGGCATAATTCAGTCTTTAGTAAACCATGGGAGTTCCACATTGTTTAGAAAATCCCCCAGAAATTACAGAAATATTTAGAATATGGAATGGTGACTATTTAAAATTTAAATTGGTGACAATTTAAAATAGAGCCACTCTGTAGCTGGCAAGGGGGAAACTGAATCTTCCTCTTTCCAGCACTACAGGGTATAGTCCTCAAGACCCTCAAGCACCAGCTGAGTAACTGGAGCCCCTGAATAACTCCTGTGTTACACAGCACCACATCCCTGAACATAAGCAAGGAACTCCCTGGCCCAGTGGGCCATGTATAGCAGAGAGTGACCCTGGGTTCCCTGACCATTGCCTGGGGGGTCTAAGTATGAGACTTAGCACTTTGCATGAAACATAATCCAATAGAGATCTTCCTCCTCCTCCGAATTCCTCAAGAACAGAAGCCAGATTGCATCTAAACTTGCTTTCAGCAAAGGACAGTTTGTCTGTGCTTATGGGTGACCAGCTACTGCATGCCAGAGACACAAAAATGAAGCAGGAGAGAAACAGGTTGTCCTCAGTGGAGACAATGAGATAGTCCTACACATGACCATAGAATGATTAATTAGAAAAGAAAACTGAAGGGTGATATGATGCAAAAATGAGCCCTGATTGTTATGAAGTGTAAGTATCATCCCAATGTTCAAACCTAGTCCCTTGATGTGATGGTAGCAGGAACTGTCGTGGGCAATACCTGAGGTCATGAAAACTTCCATGATGGAATCAGTATCCTTATAAGAGAGAGCTATAGTGGACAAGTGGCAGAGCACAGATCTCACATGTGTGAGGCCTTTGAATTGATCCCCAACACCACAAAATAAAAAGAGTGATCACAGCCTACCCCCTGTCCACTATGTGGCAATAGGGAGGTGACTATCTACCTGTCAGGATATGGGCCCTTACCCAGCAACCAAATCTTCAGCACCTTGATCTTTGATTTCTCATCCTCCCGAACCATGAAAAACAAATGGCCATTGTTCATTCGACCCAGCCTCTGATATTTGGCGATAACAATTCGGGCTGACTCAAGAGCAGCACTGAAGAGAGAAACTGGTTCTCAGAAGTGGAATATCACAGGGGTGAAGCAAAAGCTGAGTGCATCAGGGTAGTACAATCATCAAAACAGTAAAAGCAATATTCAGTGATAACTCTCAAAACCAATGTGCACATAGTCTAGTTGCTCTCAATAACTGTGACAAGATTCATGGTTTTTTGTAAGAAGCTGGGGTGAGTCTGAAGGTTTCATAGTTTCCACAGCATCCCAAGACCCGCATCCAGAACTTCTGCCTCAGCAGGACTTGACAAAGAAGCTGAGACTGCCCAACTAAACCCATTTGCCTTAGGTGAGTGAAGGGCAGCTGACCTGCACCTCAGAATAGACTTATTTGATATAAGGATTATTTTAAGCTGACATTTTCTTTTTTTGGCAACTGCAGACACAGAAGAAACTCTGGAGAAAAAGTATATTAGTTACTCTTTTGTAAAGGCTATTAACACTGGAAAAGGGCCATTTTCTCAACTACAAATAAGCAATTAGGTTTGGCCCAGACCATAGATCCTGAAGAGGGACACCTACTAACTCCTCAATACTGAAATTCCAGTAGAAGCACACAAAGTTAGATGAGAAAGTTAACATAGAAGCGAACTAAGCTCAACAAAAACAATAACACAGATGGCTCAACTAGCAATAAACAGCAGGTAAATCCTCAGATGAAGACTTAACAACTCTGTGATCAGATATAGCAATATTCATGTACATTTATTTTTTATACTTAATTTTAATATTGGGCTGGAGCAATAGCACAGTAGGTAGGGCGTTTGCCTTGCACGCGGCCGACACAGCCAACCCGAGTTCAATTCCTCTGCCCCTCTTGGAGAGCCCGGCAAGCTACTGAGAGTATCTCGCCCTCATGGAAAAGCCTGGCAAGCTCCCCCTGATGTATTCGATATGCCAAACACAGTAACAAGTCTCACAACGTTATTGGGCCTGCTTGAGCAAATCGATGAACAATACGAGGGCAGTGACAGTGACAATTTTAATATTGCAGCTTTTTTTAATTTTATATTTCAATTTTAATTTTAGAATTGTATCAACAGTTGTGGCTTTTTTTTCTCCATTAAAATAAATTTTTTAATTTTTTTAAAAAATAAGCAATGAGGAAAACATAACTGGTGTGTATTGGACTCTCTCTGAGCCCACATCCACTCAATACAGCCTGCTCAAGGTGCCCACCTCAGATGAATCTTCTGCCCGGCACCCCAACCAGGCAAAACCTTCAACTGATCTCTGAAGTGGGTTTCTCTTCCTCCACATTAGGGGGTGAAAACTAATCCAAGAATTTCAAACTATTTACTTTTTACACTTGATGAGCTCTTAGTATAGTAAAAATTATTCAAGGCTCTTGGCTAGAGAGCTAGTCAGGAGTTAAGGTACTTCCCTTACAGACAGCCTACCTGGTTTGATGCCTGGAACCACATCTTGTCCCCAGACATCAGGGTGCCAGGCCCTGCTCACCACCAGGAGTGGCCTCTGAGCACAGAGCCACTGCCATTATTCTGCCGCTGAGTCATCCCACTTAGTGTTTCATCTCACCTCCTAAACTCTTCCGTTCTGTCACTTCTGGTGGTAGTGTTCTCATTTCCTCTCTCATACCTTCTTGCACCTGTACCACTGTTTCCTTCAGTTCATTAAAGATTCTCACCACTGTATCTCTAAAGTTGTTAGATCGGAGAGGTTAGAGAGTTGGGTGGGATTTTCAGGGCCTTCAGAGAATTATCTTCACTCCCTGATCTTGGTGAGCTTCTCCTCTGAGTCCCTTTTGTGGCCTGGGGGTGAATCTTTACAGTTGACTCTACACCCCACTAGGGAGCTCTTAGAGGGAATGAGGTGACTGGATCTCTTTTGCCTTCCCTGCTGTGCCCATCCCAGCAAATCTGTATTGTTTCTGGTTTGCTGCTTTGAGCATCTGGTGTGGATTACAGGACAGCTTTCAATGTCCTCAGTAATTTCTCTCCTCTGGCTGCAACTGACAGTTCTGTGATCTCTTACTGCCACCACAGCCTTGTGAGGGTTTTTCTCTAGAATGGGAGGACTGAACTAGGAAGAAGCTACTAGGAACATGAAGTGACTGGGGGCAACCAGTGCACCCAAGAGCTGGAGGATTCACTGTGGGAGGTCTAAGGCATGTCCTGTGAGGTGTGAGGTAGGGAGATATCTGGAAACCCCGGGAACTATTCAATCTGGGACAGAGGCAGCATCAGGAAGGCAAGATCCTTCAGAATGTAAATGAGTGGGGGAAGGGAGAAGAAAGGTGGGTGTTAGGAGGGTGTGAGAAGGTGGGAGATTCAGTTGGAAGGTGAGCCTGGACTTCTGACATGGAACAAAGGAGTGTCCAGTGAGCAGGTTTCTTCTAAATATGAGGGCCCAGTGTTTGTAGGAGGGAGTGACAAGGAGGTGTGGAAAAGCAAGAGGTTCAGAGTATAAAGAAATAGCAATAGGGGTCTGAAGAGATAGTACAGTGGGTACTAGCTTGCACATGGCAGACCCTATAAGGTCCCCGATGTACCACCAGGAATGATTCCTGAGTGCAGAGCCAGGAGAAACCCCTGAGAACCACCACCAGGTGCCCTCTCCCCATCACCCGCACCCCCCAAAGATGGCTATCGGGTACTACCTCTAACCTGGGACAAAGAGGCAGCATCCAGTGGGCATGATCCTTTAGAAGATGTGAGTGCAGATATTGGAGGGGGGAAGGAAAGTGGGGGGCTCAATAACTGAAGCGGTATTATAAGCTTTCATTTAACTCAGCACCTGGCACTTTGAAGCTCTTTGACAAACATTACTAAATTATGGATAAACAGAATAAGTAAACAGATGATGGAAGGGCAGATGGATAAATAATGGATGCTGGGCAAAGAATTACAGATAATTGGACCTAAAATAGGAAGAAATTACTACTGGGAGAAAAGAGGGAGAAAAAGATTTGAGCTGGATTTATTGAAATTAATATGAAGACAAGCCCTTGCCTGCAGAAAGTGTCCTCTCGGATTTACTAGTTCCCAGGGTAAAATAGATCTCAGAAATGCATTCTATTCTACCTCGTGCCTCTCCCCTCCAATCTCTCCCCACCATCTAAATCTACATGTGCTTCAAAAACTAGCCCAAAGAAATGGGGAACGGGTAAGCAAATTATGGTACCTCCACTCAATAAAATACTAACCAGTAATGTAAAGACATGAAACTGCAGGCATGGATGAAATTCAAAGCAGTACAGTGAATGAGAGAACCAGACAAGGTTGTGTCTGATGAACTATATAGGTCCAGGCCTGCAGAACACACAAGGTTGCATGCACATGTTTCCCTTGGACCAACACTCTGGAAAAGCCACCACTAAGGGACAGAAATCAGATCAGTGACTGTCAAGAGCTGGGAGACAGGAAAGCTTTACAAAGAACCTGAGAGAAAGAACTTTAAGACATTGAATGCTGTTTCTTGATTGTATGCAGCTAGATACATTTATCCACATTATCAAGTCATCTGAAAAAGGTAGAGTTGATTTACCTGGCCAACATAACTTACTCTGTATGTAAACCAAACTTACTTCAAAACAAAAACCAAAAAACAAATTCAAATCCTCCTCTTGATAGCTCCCCACGGCCATTTTTGACTTCAGTTGCTTATCACCCTCATTATTCATTCAGCAAGTAATTAGGTCTTGTGGTTCTCTTCTCTATAATAGTCTTGATACATTATTTATTTTTCATTTCCTTTTCATAAGTGTTATCTTCCCAACCAGACAGAACATTTAACATTTTTTGATAAAAGTAGCCATGTAGTATAAATCATCTTTATCATCCTTTATTCAAATGAGAAACTATGAGAATTGTTCAATAAATACTTGCAGATCTGAATAAGGGGAAAAAAACAGCTATTGAAGATATTTTCAGCTAACTGAATAGTTTGGACAATTCTCACTCCAAAGTAGAGTGTAATAAATAATCTTACCAATGCCTTTTTCCCTTAGTCACCAGACACATCTTTTTATTCAGCCTCCTAGCCTGTCTAGCAACCATTCCTGTATTTCACCTTCAGTTAGCTTCATTTCCAAATAAGCCTGGACGAAGCAGACAGCGCCTTACAAGAAGGCCTTAGAACAGGTGCTGGTATTTCCTCTTTCATGTTATTCCATTTCCTTTGCTGATGATTATGACTTCATATGACCTATATAGTTTATCAGGCACAATAAAATCATATTCCTATTTTAACATTACAAAATTCAATCCTTTGATTCTTTATGCACTACAATGCTAAAATCTCCTCATTCCAAACCGGCCCGTTTTCAATTCCTGAAAATAAATTCCCTCAATTTCATTTAGTGTTACTCTTTTGATTAAGCTGGTATTTGTCTCATTGAATTCTTTCAAAAGTTTGATCTCTGCCAGTCTCTGTCTGGGGCAGGTAGCTGTGCTCTACTAACTTAACCCCTGGGACTGCACAGTGCTGTTTGCCGCTCACTTTCAGATAGCATCTCTTGGATTTCTTTTCCTCTCCTTGGTGAATCTATTCTCCACGGAACCGATGCATTTCTTTTAGGCACACTTCTACATGTATACCTATCTACACACTCCTTCTCTTCCATCCATTACACTGCAGTTAGCTCATTTTGTGTCTCCACTGGCTTCAAGTGTCCCTAACTTCCCTCTAGCCATCAGATTTTCAGTTTTCCTTTACCCTTCATTCCTTTCTTTCTTTCATTTTTTTCTTTCTCCCTCCCTCCTTTCCTTCTTTTCTGACTTAATTTTGACATCCAATAAGAAAGACTATTTGAGAGGGCTTAAGCCATAGTTCAGCAGCTGGGGCCCTTGCCTTACATGTGCCATACCTGGGTTCAATCCACAACATCCATATGGTCCCCTGAGCAGTGCCAGGAGTAATTTCTGAGCATAGAGCCAGAAGTAATCCTCCAGCACCACTGAGTGTGGAAGGAGGAAGAGGAAGAGGAAGAGGAAGAGGAAGAGGAAGAAGAAGAAGAAGAAGAAGAAGAAGAAGAAGAAGAAGAAGAAGAGGAAGGGGAAGGGGAAAAGAGGAGGAAGAAGAGGAAGAAGAAGAAGAAGAAGAAGAAGGAGGAGGAGGAGGAGGAGGAGGATCACTTTAAGGAACAGAGGGATTGTACAGAACATAAGGTATTTGCCCTGTACTAGGTTAACCCATATACCATCCCTGGCATCATCTATGATTCTCTGAGTGCCACCAGGAAGTGAACCCTAAGGACAGATCTAGGAGGAAAATCTGGGGGAAAAAATCACTCAAGGACTTGGAAGATTAAGGGCACATGCGATGGTCAGGGGTTAAGGGCACATGCCTTGCATGAAGCTGTCCCCAATTGGATCCTTGGCTCATGATCCTCCAAGAATTGACAGGTGTAGACCTGGAGGTCTTGAGCACCACCTGTCTGGTCCTAGAGACCCCTGAACACCCCCAGGTGGCCTGGGTAAAGCCCAGCCCCAAAGGGTCTGAGCAGCACTGTGTCACATTGAGCCTCTGCCCTTAGGCAGAGAATAATCCTGGAAGGCACCTGACTACAAAAATATTTGGAAACAGTAAGTTTCTTTAAAAAAAATACTAATATATAGAAACAAGAACACTATATTTAATGAAATAAAATAAATAATAAATAATAAAATGTAATTCTTCAGATTATCAAATCTTTAACAAAACTCATTAACAAAAACTCATAATTACAAGGTTATTTTTAGACCTTTAGGAAATTAGAGTTCTAAGCACTGTCCCCATTTCTTCCACAATTCCATTCTTCTAGAGGCACCCTGGGTGAGTTGGTGACAGGGTATGTTATTTATAACCACTTTAAAGAGCAGTGGCACCAGAGAGATAGTACAGGGGGTAAGGCGCTTGCTTTGCATGTGGTCAACCCGGTAACCCCACCAGGCAGGATGCCTGAGCAGAGAGCCAAGAGCAAGTCATGAGCACAGTCAGGTATGCCCCCTTTCCCAAAGAAAAGAATGATGAAGCCGTGGTGGTGCCTGCCAACGTTCACCCAGGGCTCTGCAGGTGACTCTTTGGGAGACTCCCATAATGCTCTCTTCCCATCACCTCATGACTTCACCTTCCTGGAGTAGAAAGATGCTACAGCCAAGCCAGTCTAACAACCCACCTCAAAGTGACCTACAAAAGCAGACTCAGGGATTGGAGTTATCAGGGAGATGACAACTCAAGTGGTAAGGTCATGTGCCCAGCATGTTCAAGGCTCTGAGCCAATGGTCCCTGGTATAGCATGGTTACCTGGACTTTGATAAGACCCTATTTATAACTAAAGGGGAGGGCAACCTCCACCCAGTCTCCAGAGCCCATCCTATGAAGCATTTACAAACGAATGTGTATGAACAAGTGAGGAAAGAGAAAAGTGTAATATGCAAAAATCATACCTATTTAAGCCCTGGCATTCAGAATCATCACAGTTTTAATTCCCCTGAAAGACACAGTTGGTATGGACTCTCACAGCTGCCCTGAGACCTTTCTCATGGCATCCTAGAAGAACCGTTCCAGCAAGTTTCTCGGGGGAATCAGTGCCTGAGTTTCCATCACAGAATGAGCCTATTTTATTTTATTCCCAACACTTGAAGGAAACATTTTCTTCTAAAGGTGCTGAGAGACAGTGACTTCATCCTGTATTTATAGGATCCACTGAGAAATGAGGACTCTCTGAAAGATGTGTTCTGGAGTGGGGAATGGATGGGAGGAATCTAAGTGGGAGGGTAGCAAAATTGAACTTGTTACTGAGTCTTGGGGCTAAAGAGATAATGCAGCAGGTAGGGTACTTACCCTGCCTGTGGTCGGCCAAGATTCGATCCCCTGCATTCCATATGGTCCACCAAGCATTAAGTAACCCCTGAGCATCAACAGCTATGCCCCATAACAAGATCAAAATTGTTACTGAATATGGAGTTCATGAGGTAGTCACATCTTTCATCTTTACTGAAGAGAGGAAATGATAACTTGGATTCCAAGAGGAAAAACTTCTATCTCTGGGAGCAAAGAGATCAGTACAGGGATTAAGGTACTTGTCTTGCATGTGGATGACCCTGATTTGATACCCAGAATCACATGATACCCCGAGCACAGAGCCAGAAGTAGACCCTGAACATCACAAGGTGTAGCCCCCCCCCAAATTCAAAACACAAAAATTTAAAAGCTTCCAGGTATACAAATGCCCAAATTACTACTCAGTTAAGCATAGTTTGGGTTAAGGAATGAAAGCTTTCTCAACACCAATAATCCCTTCAAAAAATGGGGAGAGGTGACAAACAGACACTTCACAAAAGAAGAAATAGAGGAAATCAACTAGACACACAACAAAGTGCACATCATCACATATTATCAGGGACGTTCCCATCAATAGAACAGTGAGACACCACTTCATAGACATGAGAATGACATCTACCTTAAAGACTTAAATAGTGTTGGCAGGGATGTGGTAAAAAGGAACTCCTTGTTCACAACTGGTGAGAATGCCTTCTGGTTCACCCTCCATGGAAAAAATTATATGGAAATGTCTCCAAAAAGTGAACAGAGAACTCCCATATGACTCAGTGATTCCACTTCTCAGAACCTAACCCAAGAACACAAACACAGCAAGTGAATAAAGAAATTGCAGTACATACTCACAATGGAATACTATGCAGCTATAATGCATGATGAAAAACTTGCAGTTTGCTGCAATGTGGATGGAACTAAAGGGTATCACATTAAGTGAAATAAGCCAGAGGGAAGACAAATTCCAGATGATCTCACCCAGGTTACCAGACAGTGGGGAGCTGTGGGGAGGAATAAAGAAGGAAGAGAGTACTAGAACCCTTTTCCAACGAAGCAAAAGTTTGCCAAGGGTTCGAAGAACTGCCATGAGTGGCCTAGTGGCCAGAGCAGGGTTGTGCACTATCTCTGAATTCTTCTAAATTTAACAAAGCTACATAATCACAGCAAAAGAAAGTTTTATTTCACAGGAAGATGCAAACTCCCCCATGCATTTGCTGATGTGAGCAATATTTTGAAATGCTCTTTAAAAATAGTCGACCACAATCACTTTGACTTTCCAAATAGATCTGTAGCCATATAAAGCAAGGACATAATGCAAAGAAAGAAGTCCATGGTCTAGTTACAAAGAGAAATGGGACAGGAAAGTGTTTATGTTCCTAGTATATTATTCATGAAATAATCACATTTTAATTATCAGTTTTCAAGTAGTAATCAAAAACACTCAGCCGAGGCTATAAATTTCTTTGTATTTATTACCTTGTTTTAAGTTTCTCAAGAATCAATGAAACAGGTGACATTTTCACTGACATTTTACAGACTGAGAGAGGAGGTGCCTCTCCCTAAGGGCACCAAGCAAGGATGTTTTAGGGTCAAAATTCAAAAGCAGGTCTGATTATACACATTTGGCTCTGTTCTACCTATAGACAGGATTGCATCCAACTACACTGCCTTCTACTAAACTACAGCACAAATCAAATGAGAAGAGTGCTCTGGCTTTCCTCTTTGCCTCACATACAAGCATTTACGCAAAGACAGAGAATAGTAAGATAGACCCCTCCTGGCTGAGAAGGGGTCCTCAACACCTAGTTAAGTTAAACCTCTGAAATACAGGACTTTTGGAGATTGTTTGAAAGTTTTCCTTAGAAAAGAACTGATCATGGGACAGAGCTACTTATGGGGAAATAACAGGAGCTGTTTGACTCAGCAGCAGAGCACAGAGGTAGCCCACCTGTTCATTTTCCCACCTATCAGAAAAAATATTTTTATTTTTTAGTAAGTTCTGTGATCACAAAGCACCTGGGTTCATAAACACCACGAAAAGAACAACTAATCTACACTCAAACTGGTAGACTTTGAAAAGACTATCAGAAAAGGCTATCAGAAAAGTAAATGTATTCATAGTCTCCCCCCAAAATGAGAACTGAACACATCATGCAAACCTAGGAGAGATTGAAAAAGAAGAGAAAACCAAAGTGGAAGTTTGAATTACAGTGCTGCAAGACCACTCCAAGAAGCTCTTCTCCCAGAACCAAACATCAGAGGAAAACTTAAGAAGCCTGCAGAGAGAGAACAAAGCATCAAGAGAAATCAGACTGAAAAGGCTGGTGGGGGCAAGAGTGAACACAAAGGGTGGGATGGGGAGCACTCAACAAAGCAAGACATGAGAATCCTCCCCTAGAAGAAAGATGTGATTCTTGAACTGAAAACAGTGCCTCTTGGTTAGCATTTAACTAATGGAAGAAAACAGACTTTGCACACCACGCTGAAATCTGAGATCAAGGATAAATATACCATTAAAAACTAATCAACAAGAAAAAATAGCTTACTTGCAAAGGAACAAAAATCAGACTGACATAATGTCTTATCAGCAAGTCTGGATAAATGAAGACCATGAAATGGCACCCTTCAAATACTGGAGGAAACAAATATTTTAGAATTGTACATTCAGCACAACCATGTGTTAACTGTCAGGATGGCATTAGAGTAATTGCAGAGACACAAAAATCTATTTCCACACAGTTTGCTGTTCACAGAGTTACTAAGATCCTCGGGAGATGTATCTCAACCAGAGGAAAGGAGTTTAAGGAACCACTGGTGAGTACAGAAATTACTTAAGCTCACCTTGTCAATATTCTGGGACCTACTCAGGTGATCTTAACAAGGGAGTGAACAAAGGAGGAAATAAAGCTGTGCCATGGCTTTATTTTTCTTTTTGTTTGTGAGGCAAAGAGTGGAGAAGAAACGGGTATCATTTAATCATTCAATATTCTCTTGTTAGGGGAAACTAAGTAAATGTGTACATTCATAATTTTAAAACATAGTCAAAAATAACTTTATGTTTATAAGTTTCAAAAAGCTAAGAAAAAATATTATCCAAAATATTGGAAGCACCAAAAGTATGATCCATCAAAAAATTAACAAGCTATATTTTATTAAAATTTTTCATCTGTGCTCTGTGAAAAGCACTGATATGGAGTAAACAGATAATCCACTATCTGAAAATATGTCTGATTTTATCCAAAATCAACAAAGAACTCTCAAGACTCAACAATAAGAAAAACAAGATGATTGGAAAATGGGCAAAAGATATCTTGACAGGTGTCATTCCTCCACCATCCCCCATCCCCACCCCCACAAAAACAAACTATACAGATGGCCAACAAGCCTATGGAAAGATGACCAGTGTCATGTACTGCTAGAGCACACAGAAGCCAGCAGAGGACCTAGATCCAGAACAATGAGCACACGAAATGCTGGCGAGAATGTGTGGCAAAAGGAATCTGCCATCACTGCTGAAGAGAATGCCAAACGGTATGGCCAGTTTGGAAAACCACTTGGTAGTCTCTTACAAAACTAAAGACACTCAACATATGACCCAGCAATCATGCTCTTTGGTATTAACCCGAAGTCACTGAAAACACATTCACTAAGACCTGTATACAAGTATTGATAGCAGTTTTGTTTCTAATTGCCCCCAAGAGGAAGCAACCCAAATGCCCTGCAGTAAATGAATGGACTAAAAACTGGTATAGGAGCTGGGAGCTGTAGCTCAGTGGTGGAGCACTTGACTTGCATGTGTGAAGAAGTCTGGGTTCAAGCCCCAGGACCAAAAACAAACTGGTATAAACAGCCAAGGGAGAGGTTCATTTAAGGATTATATTTTATTGTCAAGTTGTCAAGTCACAAAAAAAGACATGGAGGAACTTTGAATGCTTTACTGAAAGCAGCTCGTTTGTGAAAGCTACAGTCCGGAAAATCCTAAATAAAGATATTCTGGGAAGGGTAAGCCAGGACTCAGGCAGAATGAAGTGGCAGGGCACAGGATTTTTAGGGCCCTGGGACTCTGTGTCGTCTAATAATGAATACAGGTCCTCAGCCATCTGTCACAGTGTGACTCAACAGTGCTGACCTCACACTGCTGCACCACAGCACTGAACTCAGTGGCCCTCACATCTAAGATGTCATCTCCTACATCTCAGCAGAACACTGCAATCATTGCCGATACACAGTCCAGCAGCAAGGACCTGGATGATATAGTCAATATTATGGAATACCTCCCTTCCCCTGGGTATCTTGGCCATAGTCTGCACCTGTTCATCAAGCCAAGGAGAGTATCACGAGACTAATCCAATGAAACACTAGACCCACTGAGAAATATCATACACTCCAGACAACACAGCTCTTCATTATAAAGATTCACAGACTGGGAGTCAAATCAACTAACTTAACATGAATTCCTAAAGCATCATAATGGCAGACTTGACCCACACAATTGAGTTAGGGGGATGGAGCCTGAAAGGGAGGGAGCTGGGGTCCATGGGGGAGGGAGGGGTACACTGGGTGTGGTGTTGGAATTACATGCATGAGAAACCATTATTAATGGCATTGTAAACCAGAGAATCTCAATAAAAATATATTTTTAATAAAATTAAAATAGCAGATTTCATGACATAGTCTTTAATATATTGAGAAGTCATCTACTACCACTGTTTAGTATGGCTAATAAACACGCAAATTATTAGAAAAATGAATAAAAACAAAATAAAATGGATACCTAACAAGTCAAAGTGTGAATGGTCTGAAAGCAGGGAGTTCCTGGCAATAAAAACTTTTTGTCTTTGCCACAAGGCTCAGCATGCTGTTTCATGGCATTTGACTACCTCCTACTTTATTTTTTTCCCCATGATTCTTCCTTTATATTTTCTGCCATGTTCTGGGACACTCCTTTGAGAAAGTCAGACATCATAAAAAAAAACATACAGGACAAGAGAAATGTTTCATAAGAGTGTAACGTAAAAAACAAGTCCGATTGTTTTTTAACTGGCCTCTGGGAAGATAAAACCACTAGAGAGAAGCCCACTGGCTCTAAAGGAGGTCATTACATAGCTGATAAAATTTTCCAGGTAAGAACGTGATGCTTTAGGAAAAAAACTTGTCAGCTGCTCCTCTGAGACTGCACGTGGTCAGAGTTCGATTCTTAAATTGTAAATGCACATATTTGAAACCTCTCTCTGCAAACATTGTCTGATAAGGTTCACGCAAGTAGACTGGGGGGAGGCCACACCCAACTGTGCTCGGGAGCTATTCCTAGCCTGGAGTTCATAGAATGCCAATCATCAGAGCTGAGAGCTCCCGCACGCAAAGCATATGTCTCCACAGTCTCCACAATTAGAACCATCTCCCTGGCCCCAAGCAACTAGATTTTCTTCAGAGATTGAGTTCAAAGAAATACAATAGAAGCCCACATTACCATAACCTACTTCATTTTCAAAATTAATTTAAAATTGTGCCCAAGGGGTGTTTTCTCTCAAAATGAGAGGAGGACAAAACAATCCTGGAAAGAACCCCCAGAGGAGAGTGAGGGCACACACTAACTCTCTGTGCTATCCCCACAATGGGGGCCAAGTCCCAAAATAAACCCCCTCAACAGCCTTAGTGTCCTATTTAGAAAAAATGAATTTTAGGCTACCAGATAACTTTATTTCTCAAAGTCTGCAAATTGGGGGCTGGAGCAACAATACAAGAAGTCTGGCACTTGTCTTGCACCTGGCCAACCCTGGTTAAATTTGCAGCACCCCATATGGTCCCCCTTCAGGAGTAACCCCTGAGTCCAGAGCCAGAAGTAATACACCACTGGGTGATTTCCACCCCTCCCTCGTGCCCCCCCAACACACCACAGAAAATAAAAAAAACGAAAGTCTGCAATTCCACCATGAAGTTGCAAAGAACAATGAAATCATGTAATTTCTGCAACCTGGTCAGAACTGGAAGATATGTTGAGTGAAGTAAGCCAGAAGAAGAAAGATAAACACAGGATGCTCTCATTTATCGGTGGTATACAGAACACTGAACAAAGACATGCATGCAGTAAAAGGGAGAAACCTAGATCACCTTTATTCACCCCAGTGATTAGAGAGAGGGGCAGGGTAGGAAAGAAACCCAGGAGGGTGAAGAGAACAAGTAGTAGGTGAACAGGCATCAGGGCTCCAGCTGTAGCAGGACTATGGGTGAGTGGTATAGCCCTCTATGCAAAACAGACTCAACAACACTGAAAACAAAGGATCTCAGCAGCAGCCACTGGAACTTTGTAATGTGCTTGTCAAGCTACAGGCGGGGATGGGGTGGGACAGGGTGAAGAGGGAATGTGGAATCACTAGTGAAGGTAAGTTGATACTTACAATGGGATTGGTGTTGAAATATTACATGCTCCAAACTCAACAATCAATAACTTTGTAAATCTTAATAAAAAAATTAAAATAAATTTTTAGGTCGGAAATTCCATGAGTAATCAATAAAAATATTTTGGGAAGATGGTCTATTATGTATTATGAAACAGAAATGTAATGTAAGATATATAAAATTTTCTGGTTACCACACTAGAAAAAAATTACTGAAATCAATTGCTATTACTGTATCTTTGACTTAAAGGTCACGCTGACTCTCTAGAAGAGCATATGGGTGGCCCCGTGAGACCCTGGCTTCAATGTCCAACACCACATAAAAAGCATAAAACAAACAAATAAACAATTTAACCTGACATAGCCAAAACATAATTTTAACATGCAGCAAACATACCATAGATTTATTGAAGTAATATCATCACACTAGGTGAATTTCAAGTGTGAATTTTCATAGTTCGACATCTGTATGAACTACTTTAAATTCATCCCCAAAAGTCTGAGGCTATTCATCACAAAATTGACTCTTGAAGATATTTATTTTTTCAAATTTATTTACCATGAGTGCATCGTACATGAAATCCCATGGGTTTTGTTCATACCTCTTTTGTGTCTATTTAATTTGCCACATCTACTACCATAGGTTCTACAGGCATCCCATCAAAAGACCCCTTTACATGCCCACACCTACACTGATAACATCCACAGTCTTTTCTTGGGTTTAAAAATTAGTTCCATTCTTTTTTTTTGCAAGACTTGTTTGCTTTTGTTATTTATGTTCCATAAATGAATGATACAAAGTGGTAATTTTCTTTCACTTCCATATTTCACTTAGCACAGTCACCTCCAGATCCATCCATTATTTTCCCCCAAAAGGCATGATTTCTTTCTTTCCCCAAATTGTTCGTCAATTGCCTGGAGCAGGCCCCAGTAATATCTCCTTCATCCTAGCCCTGAGAACATTTTAAAAAGTGCCATAATCAAGGCTCTTTCAGGGTTAGGAGAATGAGACCCGTCATTGTTACTGGTATATGGCATACCAGGTTCGCCACAGAGAGTTTGCCAGACTCTGCCGTGTGGGCAGGTTACATTTGGGACTCTGCCAGGTTGTCCAAAGCAAGAATGAGATAATAAGATGTCGCTTCCGGGAGCTGGGTTTTATAGTCTCTGGATCTTGGCCGTTGATGGGATTACACGGCACCAGGGGGCCAGTTGGTGGGTGTGACCCCTGCCTATTGGAAGATGGAGGGTCTGGGAGGAGGATGCTCTGACCCAAATTGTATCGAGCTTTATTAAAGATACTTTTCATAAATAATCATGGTATTTCAGTCAAGACATGGGTGAACAATCATGCAAACAATAGACAATAACTTCCAAACCCCCTTCTTTAATGATCTGCTAAAATCCAAAAGTCACTCTAAAACCCAGTGACATCTTGATTTGATGCTCTGAACAGGGACAGTTTAGAGTTAGGCTTGACATTTCACATTCAGAGTGTTGTTTAACAACTTTTCACAAGTCAACACAGACTCTCAGGAAACAAAAGGGAAATGGCAGAATGATCCATCTGAAGCGCCACAAACTAAAACAGGAACTATTGCTCTTCTGGGGGCTGCAGGAAGGTCTGTCTACACAAACATGAGCTTAGAGCGGAATCCACAGCGTCTATTTCTATTACTCTTGCCAGGACACACCAAGAGCACTGGTGACTCTAGAAGGTGACTCTGTGGAGCAGACACAATCTCTTACATTCTTGGCAATGGCTCAGCTAGGAAAGAGTCTCCAGAGAATCCCAGGAACAGAACCACTTTGTTTGCTAGCTGTATAGCAATTGCTTTGAGAGAGTGAGAGATTAAAACAAACAAACAAATAAACAAAACATATTGTTTTAAAACCAAAGGTTCGCTTCCTCGTGCATCAGCATAAAGAAAACAGAAGAGTCTTAAATAAGGATAATCGTCCTGTGGCTAAATATAGTCGACAATATGTCTGCCCCTGTGGCACGCTGACCTGAATTTGCTGTACACCGAGTGCCCCCTTGGAACAAGAATCAACTCCTCACAACATACAGCCGTCATTTAGGGCCCCGGGGGAAAGCTGTTATTTCTGAAATTCATATCTAGGGTGAGATTACAAAAGGTCAGGCTACAGAAGCACTTCTCTGCACAGTGGCCTGCTTAATTATCCTAGTCTCTCAGTAATGTGCTTAAATCTTGCTGGTAATCCCGGGATCCCAGTGCGGCTAGCGCATCATTTCTAGAAAGAAAAGGGAACACTGAGCCTGGCCTCTTCGCTGAAATGTCTGAGATGTGACCTTCACTTGCTGACATCTTATGAAAGTCTGAGGAACACGCTTGGAAATGTAAATCCTCCCAATCAAAATTAACCAGAATTAGATCACATGCAAAGATGACAACCTGATCATATATCAGACTCTCATTCTCTCCCCCACAACCCCATCCTGGTCACCAGCCCCCTCCCTTCCCTCCACCATCACAAGGACCTGATCACCAGGGACTCCTAACGAAGCACCAGGGATACAGTTCATGACCTCACGCTTGTGACCTAAGCCACTGACTCCCCTCTTGGTCCTTTCTCACTGGTGTTCTTGAACAGCACAGCAGGACTGACAAAGCGCTGAGGGGTAGCCCCAGGACTTGAACTCACAACTTGAGCATGTCAGACCAGGGCTTTAAACCATGAGCCATCTTCCCAGTCACCAGGTGATGTGTGATTCTTATGCGGAGGTAAGAGACAAGCTGTCAGACGAGAACTGTGCAAGCCAGCTAGCGCACACGCATCTTTGATGATGCAGTGACACAGAGAGCCCCCGCTAGTGAACAGACATGATCAGTCAAGCTCTCAGACATCCACTTTGTGCAAACAGACTTAGTCCCATGGGCCTGCATTCCTATATGCTGCAGGGTGTATTCTAGGCAAAACCAACTGTCCCCACTTCGAAACAACTTCATCTAGGCCCTCTCGGTCCCTGGTCTGTGCTTGTCCTTGATGTGGCTGGGGAGAAACTCCCAGGGCCCAGATATGAGATCACTTTTATTTTTAGCCTTTCTTAATGGTTGTTAACATTTGCTCTGAGCACTTTTGCTGGCCTAAATGGATGTAAACAACATCTTAGCATCCAGCGTGGTATTGATGAGAGAATAAATTTAGTAAATGTAAAGATTCAAGGAGGAAAGGTAGAAACCCCATCTTTAAAGGTGCTCCATACACATCCTCTCATAAATGTTTGAAAGCCTTTTTGGAGAATAATTTTCACTTAATCCATTTGTCTAGCTGGCACCTCTGTCAGATGAGGGTTTAAGATAAAATGTTCATTGTGAAAGCAAAACTTAATGAATTATTAAGTCACTGAAGCCATCGATGAAGATGTTTATTAGCCACCTGTAGGGAAGACGGTCTTGAAGATTTGGCTACTTTCAACAGAGGGAATAACCTTCAGACATGAGAGGAAGAAGATTGCATAATCAGAGTCTACTGGGCAAACACATGCACTTGGATATTGGTAGGACAAAAAGCTCCAACAAGGCCTTTCTGCAGCCATCTAGTTAGGGACATAGCCAGTTACATCCAAAGATAAATATACTGATAACAGAAGGCTTTTCCAGGGTTGGAGCAGGAAGGGCATTTGCCTTATATGAAACCGACCAACCCGGGTTTGATTCCCATATGGTCCCTAAGCACCACCAGGACCACCAGGAATGATTCCTGAGCACAAAACCAGGAGTTACTCCTGAGCAAAGCCAGGTGTTACCTCAAAAACAAAACAAAATAAAAAACCAAAAAGAAGATTTTGCAGCTCTGCTCTTCAAGGGCTAAGTATCCAGATGGGAGAGCTGACCTTCTGTAATGACAAGGAGTGTGGGAAAGACCCAGCAAGCCTTCGATATTAGATGGATTACAGCATAAAGTGCTCCTAATGTGTCAAATAATCTATGTGCGTGCTCCATGTGCTTCCACACACGGCATGGCCCCATGGAGCACACAACTTATTTTCTTCCTCATTTGAGACAGAAGCTAAGAAAGCTTCTTCAAACAGGAAGCCAATGCCAGTATGAAAACCTGAATCCAATTTGCTCCAGTCTTCGCTAATTCAAAAAGCCCCCAAGCATATCTTAAATCATTAGACCAAGTCCAAAAAGAGACCCCAGAAGACTTCATGCAAATCATTCTTGGGTACCCAGAAATAAGGTAATAACAGGAATTGGAAGCAGGACAGAACAGATGGGCTCTTCTTTGCCATTAAGGGAATAGAAAAAATATGGAATGATTGATAATACTCTGACCAGCTTAGGTATGATTCTAAAATGAGAGGCTGGAGATAACAGAAAGCACACTGTGAAAGCAAACTGACTGGGAACTGGCTGGTTCTGCCACAAACAATTTCTCTTAATTTTTCTTATCTGTGAAATGATGGGCTGAATCTCATCTAGCCCTGTGCTCTAATATTACCGCTCTTTGCCCTTTTATCTGTCCCAATTCACCTTAAAAGACAGGGCAAGTTGTTGTGAAAAAACTAGGTCCATCAAAAAATCCTTCTCTCTCTCTCTCTCTCTCTCTCTCTCACACACACACACACACACACACACACACACACACACACACACACACACCTCTTTCAATTCCTTTACTATCAGGACACCTCTTGTTGCCTTTCCATCTTCCCACTTCTGAATCGCTTTCACCCCAGCAACCACTAACCTATCTCTCTCTCTCTAGCATTTTTCATCATTCCATGGATGCTATTTAAGCAGAAATGAACAGGAGGTAACTTTGGATATTGGGCTTTTACTCTCTAGAGATTCATGCAGGCTGCTGTTTGCAACCAGCATTTGAATTCTGTTTTTGCATTTTAATTAACAAACATCACCTTTGGTGATGAGGAGAGAGCAGAAGAGATGCAAGCATGGGTCAAGGGTGGGATTTGGAGGATACTGGAAACATTTTCTGGAAGATCTAAACACTGTCAGCTTTAGAGCAGGTCTGGGTATTTACAATTTTACTGCTCTTCACTGTTGCTCTCTTACCCTTTAGTCAAATCCACGAATTTAATAAAATAAGGAGGCAAGTTATGCCCTAAATATTATGAGGTCATCGTCCACAGAAACTAATGTTTACTTCCTTTCTTCGCTCCACTCATACACACACAGACATACTCACTTCTGTCTCCCATCTCAAGGAAAAGCCCCCTCTCCACCTGGGGCAGATCACAGACTCCACAAGGCAACCTGATGGTCCTTGTAGTCCCATAGCCTGATAAAGATGCCTGAGATGCACAAAATGCATCGTTAGAGAAAAGTAGAACTGACAAAAGTACAACTGAAATGCCAGATGGAATCTGAGTGCCCGAGAACAGATGACTGGTTAAAGAAATTTTGGTACATTTACACAATGGAGTACTATGTAGCTGTTAGAAAAGATGAAGTCATGAAATTTACATACAAGTGGTACTACATGGAAAGTATCATGTTAAGCAAAATGAGTCAGAAAGAGCGGGAGAGACACAGAAAGATTGCATTCATCTGGGGAACGTAAAGTAACAAAATGGGAGACTAATGCCCAGGAGTGGCTGAGATTAGTACCAGGAATTTTGCTCCATGACTTGGAGGCCAGCCACACATGCTAGGGGAAAAGGAAGCTCAGACAGAGAAGAGAGCACCAAATAAAGGGTGCTGTGAGGATCCTCCCAGGGTGGGAGAAGCATGCTGAAAGTAGACTATAGCCCAAACATGATTGCCACTCAATGCCTCTCTTGCAAAACACAGTACCCAAAAGAAGAGAGAGAGAACAAGGGGGAATGCCCTGCCACAGAGGCAGGGTGGGATGGGGGGGATGGGGGATGGGAGGGATGCTGGGACCCACGGTGGTGGAGGATGGGTGCTGGTGGAGGGATGGATACTTGATCATTGTATAACTGAAACCCAAGCACAAAAATTTTTAAGTCTATAACTGTACCTCATGGTGTTTTACTAATAAAAAATAAATTAAAAAATTTAAAAAATTTAAATTTATGTTGTAGTACTAAAATAATAATAATAATAACAACAACAACAACAACAACCCCAAGTCTTGGGGACAGCTCAAAAGGCTCAAACATATTCTTTTTCGTGCAGAAGGGAACCCCAGGTCAATTGTCAGCACAGCATGGGCCCCTAAGTACCAGATCAAGTAAGTTGAGAATTACTCCCAACCACCTCTGGGTGTGGCAGAGAGAAGGAAAGTAAGAAGGCAAGGAAGTGAGGAAGCAAGGGAGCAAGGGAGTGAGGGAAGGAAGGAAGAAGGGGAGAAGGAAGGAAGGGAGGAAGGAAGGAAGGAAGACGGGGGAGGGAGGAAGAGAAAGAAAGAAAGAGAGAAAGAGAGAAAGAGAGAAAGAAAGAAAGAAAGAAAGAAAGAAAGAAAGAAAGAAAGAAAGAAAGAAAGACTGCTGGACCCCATACCAGGCTGTTTCACTCGGGGCACCCCAGAGGGTGGCGGGTGAGACCCCTCCCTACCCCAAGGGACCCAGCACCACTAGTGGAAAACTTCCATAATTCAACCGCCACCATGCTCAAGGCCACTCTCCACACGCTCAAGCTGACCCTCACCTACGAGTGAACCTTTTCCTGGACCATGCAGCCGCATCTGTGGCCGCACAACACTTCTTAGGATACACCCTAACCATACTCCAAGAGTACAGCACCACATTTGATGGGATTCAAAGTAGGAGGCAACCAACCTTAGAAGGAAATATTATAATATTTTGGTTCTGCTTTGGGCAGGTATTGGGGTTTGGGATAGAAACACCAAAATATGGTGGTTGTAAGGTGTAATGGTGGAGGGATTGGTGTTTGAATATTAAATGTAATCAAATATTATGAACGACTTAATAAGAAAGAAAGAAAGAAAGAAAGAAAGAAAGAAAGAAAGAAAGAAAGAAAGAAAGGAGGGAGGGAGGGAGGGAGGGAGGGAGGGAGGGGAGGGGAGGGAACGGAGGGAGAGAAAGAGGGAAGGAGGGAAGGAGGGAATGAAGAAGGGAGAGAGGGAGGAAGGAGGGATAACAGAAAGAGGTCACATATAGTTGCACCAAGAGACCAACCACGAAGTTAAAATATGATTCAACAGAAAGAGAGGGATAGACATAGAAAGACTGCATTCATCTGGGAAACATAAAGTAACAAAATAGGAGACTAACACCCAAGAATAGCTGAGATAAGTACCAGGAGGTTTACTTGGCTTGGAGGCCAGTCACACATGCTAGGGGAAAAGGGAGCTCAGATAGAGAAGGGAGCATCAGATAAAGGGTGTTGGGAGGATCCTCCCAGGATGGGAGAAGCATGCTGAAAGTAGTCTATAGACCGAACATGATTGCCACTCAATGCATTTTTTGCAAACCATAGCACCCAAAAGGAGAGAGAGAACAGGAGGGAATGCCCTGCCACAGAGGCAGGGTGGGACGGGGGAGATGGGGGGTGGGAGGGATACTGGGATCCGGGGTGGTGGAAAATGGGCACTGGTGGAGGGATGGGTACTCAATCATTGTATAATTGAAACCCAAGCACAAAAATTTGTAAGTATACAACTGTACCTCATGGTGTTTCACTAATAAAAATTTAAAAATAAATAAAATAAAATATGACTCAAATGTCTTCAATGAAAGGATATTACAAAGTCTAACATGCAACAATTCACTACTTTCTTCTGATGAAAAATTACCATAGTTTGCATTTTTTATAGTTTTTTTTTTCTTTTTGGGTCACACCTGGAGATGCACAGGGGTTACTCCTGGCTCTTCACTCAGGAATCACTCCTGGCGGTGCTCAGCGGACCATATGGGATGCTGGGAATCAAACCCGGGTCGGCCGCATGCAAGGCAAACACCCTACCCATTGTGCTATCGTTCCAGCCCCTGCATTTTTTAATTAAACAGTGACTTTTTGATCATTTCATATTCACGTGCACTCATTAGAAATACTATAGTTTGTGTCTAGTTTGCCCCAATTCTAACATCTTCAAAACTAAAGCATATATAAATGGGTGGACATGGAGAGTACCGTGCTATGTGAAATGAGTCAGAGAAATGGCATAGACATAGAAT
This sequence comes from Sorex fumeus, assembly GCF_029834395.1. NCBI lineage: Eukaryota > Metazoa > Chordata > Mammalia > Eulipotyphla > Soricidae > Sorex > Sorex fumeus. The sequence goes on along the minus strand of NW_026606065.1, from coordinate 81,212,820 downwards.
GATGGCACTCACTTTCAGTATATAGAAAATATAGTATGATACTAATACCCAAGGAGAGTATAAACGAGGGCCAGGAAGACTGGTCCATGGTTGGAAGCGTGCCACAAGTGGAGACAGCAAGTATAGTTAGGACTGAGAAGGGACCAGTAAGACAATGATAGTTGGAAATGATCACTCTGGACAAGAACTGAGTGCTGAAAGGAGGTAAAGAGATACACATGATAACCTTTCAGTAACAGTACTGCAGTCATAATGCCCAAAAGTAGAGAGAGAGAGAGAGAGAGAGAAGAGAAGAGAAGAGAAGAGAAGAGAAGAGAAGAGAAGAGAAGAGAAGAGAAGAGAAGAGAAGAGAAGAGAGAAGTGTCTGCCATAGAGGCAGGCTGGGAATGGCAGGAGGGAACCTGGGGACACTGTAGGTGGGAAATGTACACTGGTGGAGGGACGGGTGTTGGAACATTCTATGACTGAAACCCAACCATGAACGACTTTGTTACTGTGTATCTCACAGTATGATTCAATAAAATCAATTAAAAAGAAAAAACTATAGCACAGTCTCATGTCCCAGACATTGAGAATAGGTGTGTCCATACAAAACACCAACTCGACTACCAGACTCCCTCCTGTTGTCCTTCCATCTTCCCACTTCTGCATATCCTTCACTCCAACAACCACCAACTCATCTCTAGTGTTTCACCATTCCATGGATTTTACTAAGCAGAAATGCACAGCAGGTAACCTCTGGAACTTCCGTTTTCCCCACTAGAGATTCACACAGGTTTTTCCTTGCAACCAGTATTTGAATTGTTTATTGCTGAGTAATATTCCATGGGACAAGTATAGCTCTTATTGGTGTCATCATTCAAGATTGAAAGGCACAAAGTTCTTGGCTATTATGAACAGGGCTGCTAGAAATATTCACATACAAGTTTTTCTGTTCAGACATAATAAATTGTTTCTCTGAAATAAATGCCTCAAAGTAGATCTTTGTTATGAGGAAGTTGCACATTTCATGTTTTCAGAAACTGCCCACCACCCTGCCAAAAGGATGCATCTCTTTGTATCAGCAGCAGCAATGCATGAGTCATCCAATTTCTCTGCATCCTTGCTGGCATTTGGCAATATCGCTAGCTGTTCTGGTTGATAGGTGTGCAATGACTCACTTTTTCTTGAACACAAAGGTTGGCAGAGGACAGGGAGGACAGGGAGAAATCCCGCAACCAGTCAGCTGTCTTTAATAATTTTCCTACTCCCTGATGATTGTCTTAAGGTGCACAATAAAATAGTACCTGCTCCTAATGAAGTACCAGGTAAGAACAGAAAAGTACTTTCTTTGTACAGAATAGCTACTAAATGCCAACCAGAAATACCATGCTCAACATAAAATTCTGGAAGTATTGACTTTCATGTTCTGAGACAAAAGAAAACTTCTATTAGTGGAACAAGAAATTATAATCAAATAAGAATAAATAAGAGCTATAACAATTTAAAGAAAGATACAGAGACTGAAGAAATAGCTCAATGGGCTAGAGTATAGGCTTTGCATGTTGGAGGAATGATTTCAATCCCTAGCACGGCATGGTCCTGTGAGCAACGCCCAGAGCAACCCTCAGACTCCAAGCCAGGAGTAGCCTCTGAAGATTGACAAGGAAAGAAGGAAGAAGGGAGGAAGGGGGGAAGAGAGGTAGGAAGGGAAAATTAACTTGTAGACAATGAGAATTGTTAATCCCCCCAAAATAACAAAATTCATGTATTATGTCCTAATTTATATAATAGCTCACCAGGTTGCTGGATACACAATCAACAGTTAAAAACTAAAGCTTCCCTAGGTACCACACCAACTGACTAAAAATGTAACTTTGAAAAGTCCATTTATTGTAGTGCCAGTGACTTGGAACAGATATTTTAAATGCATGAAAGTTTCATGAAGAAAACTATAACACTTTGATTTTTAAAAGCATTTTTAAAACTATATGAGATACCACATTTTTAGGTAAGAATCGACATTCTTAAAAATGCATTTTCTCTCCAGATGAACCTATAAGCTGAATGAAGACTTAATCTAAATTACAATAGGACATTTCTCTGTTTTTTTTCAATAAGAGGCTTTTTAAAAACAGAGTAATCACAGTTTGAAGATTCTCAAAAAATTAGGAATAGAGCTTTCATATGCTCTGCAGTTCCAATCCTGGGTATCTTACCCAAAACACAAAATCATTAATGCAAAGGCCATATAAACATACACTTATGCATCTATGTTCATAGCAGGATTATTTATAATAGTCAAGATCTGGAAATAACCCAAGTACCCAACAACAGATGAGGAGATAAAGAAGTTGTAGTATATAAGTTGTGGTATATGGCTAGAGCAACAGTACAGCAGGTAGGATGTTTGCCTTGCAAACCCCAGTTTGATCACTGGCATCCCATATGGTCATCTCTCCACCCCCTATCCCCCAGCCCCAGCACTATCAGGAGTGATCCCTGAGTGCAGAGTCAGGGGTAAGCCCTGAGCATCTTCTTCTGTTTTTGGCATTAGGGTAGGGGCACACCCAGTGATGCTCAGGGCTTACCCCTGAAATTTTGTAGTTTCCCACAAGTTGACTAGAACTGGAGAGTGTCACGCTAGGGAAAATGAATCTGAAAGAAAACAACAAAACACCAGATGATCTTGCTCATGTGCAGAGTATTAAAGAAACACAGCCAGACGCTAGACAACCCCAGTGGAAACAAACCCCGATATGAGGTCACAAATATAACTGTGATCTTGAGGACTTGAAGCGGGGCAGGCAGGGAGATGGGATCTTGGGGTAACTGGGAGGAACCTTGACACTGGTGGTGGGCCAGGTGTCACGGCACTGCAGTATAAAGCAATAGCATGGGTGGTATTGCAATTTTTTTTAATTTTTTAATTTAAAAAATATTTAAAGAGTTTTGAAAACCCTATGCATAGGGGCTGGGGGATTGCTCAAAGGGCTAAAGTACATGTTTTGCAGTTGGGAGGCCTGGATTGGATCCTACACAGGGAGCAAATTGCAAGCACTGGGCCAGGAGTAGCCCCACAGCAATGCCAGGCGTGGTCTGCAAATCATACCCATTTGGAGGACATAATTCCAAAGGGACAAGATATTTCTCAAAAGGTATGAAGGTGCTCAGAGCTTGGAGAGCTGGTGCTGCGGATGGTGATGTTCCAGTCCCGGCACCACTACATTTGAATCAAGCAGAAGGAAGATTCCAGAGCCTAGGGCACTCCTGAACTAGCAAGCCTCTAGAATCTAAGCAGACCCTGTCACTTGGAACACTCACTGCTCCAGCCCTCTGCTAGGTCATCACCATCTAAGCCTAAGAGGCTTCCCCCAAGTTTGCACACATCAGACCCAGGAGCTCCTACTCCTCAACACAGCAGGAATAGACCCGAAATAGTCTCACGGCTCTTAGGAGCCTTCTTTCTTTCTTGATGACTTCTACTCCTGCAGGCCTGCAGCCCGCCCTCAGTGAGCTCTCTGCATCCAGGGGCAGAGAGGCTCCCTGGGGGCCTCTTCCCTTTGTGAACCAGATCACTGTCCCTCCTGTCCCTCCCTGCACACCTGCAATATCAGCATTAAATGCACAGCTGTTATAGTAGCACTAATTGCACAGCTGCAATAGTAATGCAATATAATGCAATATATAAGTTCATATACGATATTAGAATTAACTGCACACCTGCTATTTTAGCTTTAACTGTACATGTACAACATTGGCATTAACTACACCTGTGCATTATCAGCCTTAATTGTGCACGTGCAAGATTAGTCTTAACTGTACACCTGTAATATTAACATTAACTGTACATGCAACATTAGTCTCAACTCTGCATCTGTAATATTAGCATTAAACAACCTCTCTTGAACTCATCTCCTCCTGCCAACACGCAATCTGCTTTCCCAACCCTTTCTTCCAAACTCCCTAAAGAGCTCCCTGTACATGCTGACCACCCCCCATTCCGTCTACTGAGTCCCTCTAGAAGCCCATCCATAGATTTCTAGACATTTTTTTATTCTGTATATGATTACATAAAAAACAGCCCTTTCCAAGGTCACTAACTAATCATCTCCACAATCGAGACGACATGGGGTGTGTGTGTGTGTGTGTGTGTGTGTGTGTGTGTGTGTGTGTGTGTGTGTGTGTGTTGGGGTCACACCTGGCAGTGCTGAGGACTTAGGCCTGGCTCGAGCTTAGGGAGGGATCAGGGATCATCCCGGAGAGGGGGGAGGGGGTAGTGCTCTGGAGACCTTGCTGGGGGGAACTGGAACTGGGGAATGTCCGGATGCGAGGCTCGTGTCCTAAGTCATGTCCTAAGCCATCTAGGCCCCAAAGATCACGTCTTCCCTGACTCGGGATTCCAGGATCAAGCAGCTCAGCTGGTCCTCATCTCTCTGACCTTGACGGCGATGACAACGCCTCCTTCTTGCCACGTGACACACGCCGCTCATGCCATTGGGCCAAGTCAGTGGGGGAATGGGAAGGGCAGAGTTTCCCCTTTTCCAAAGCCAGGCGAAGCGTCCAGAAGGGCACATCTTCGCCAGGAGTAGCCCGGGCAGCAGCGGGGCTGCGCATTCAGTGGGACGAAGACCCCTGAGAGCCTGTCTGGGCACACCCAGCTCTCATGGTCTTGGAACTAGAATCCAGACCCTCCTCCCTAAGACAGCGGGGGGCGGGGTGTGGTCCACTGTTCTCCCTACCCCAGATCTCTGCGCCTAGGCCTCACGTCCACGTGCGGGGACAAATCCTGTGGGCTGTGCCCACCAACCTGCTGGACCATTCGCGCCGGCCCACCAGCGCCCCCTGACTGCACAGTGGGGCCTCCCGCAGGAAAACGGCCGATGCTCTCACAAGGCTCAGGCTCCTGGAAACCCGGACATGAAGACCCGACGGACTGCGACTTCCCCCGCAGGACTCTCTGACACCCGCAGGACAAGTCCAGGGGGATCAGGACGCACCTCTGCTGGGGCAGAGAACAGGCGGGGCGAACCGCACCGGCCCCCGACAGCACAGGAGCCCCGAAGGGGTCTGGGTCCAGCTCGCCCCTTTGGCGCCCGAGCACAGTCGTGTGCCATCCTCGCAGAACCCGGCGCGAAACGACGTGGGTCTGGGGGCGGTTATGGTAGTGACAAAACCCGGCGTCTAACCTGAGTGGGCGGGCGGGCGCGGCCCTGGAGGTCTGGGTGTCAAGGGTCTGGAGCCCCACGCAACCTGGGCGCAGGCGGGGCCGGCCGGGTGTACCAGGCGTCTCGGGTCAGCCGACCTGGGGGCACCTGGCGAGGGGTCGCGACCTAGCGCGCCGCTGCGGCCTCGGGCCTTGGCGGGTGACCAGTGCGCGCGGCGACACCCCTCGGCCCCCTCTGCGATCTGCAGCGGACGCCTCCTGGCCTAGGCAGACGACCACCTGGGAACTGACGCCGTCTCTCCGCGCCGGCCAGACGGGGCCACCGCGCCCGGGGCCGGGCGGGCACCGCGACCCGGGTCCCACCCGCCGCCTTGGCCTCGCGTAGGCGCGTGGCGCGCGCACGGGCGCAAGCGCACACGGGCACGTGCTGGCACGGGCGCGCGCGCAGAAGGACCCGAGCGCGAGCGCGCGGACCGGGAGACGCGCTCACATGGGCACGGGCACGCGCACGGACCTTGGGACGCGCTCACATAGGCACGGGCACGCGCGCGGACCTGGGGATGCGCTCACAGGGACATGGGCCCGTCCGCACAGAACAGCGCGCACCGTGCGTGTGCACAGCTGGCCCAGGGGTGGTCCCGGCGTGTGGGGTTGGGTGGGAGGGGATCTCCGCCGCGCCCCGCCCCGCTCGCGGGAGTTCGGCGTCGCAGGTGCAGCGGCGCCCACCCCACCCCCGGGATTGCGGCCCCGGGAGAGGCGGAGGGCGGGGCGGTGTCACATAACGGCGCGGTCCCCCCGCCCCCCGCCGCCGCCCTCCCGCGTCTCACCCACGGACGAGCCGATCCGCGACCTCCGCGCCAGCGGCATCCTCAGCGCCTGGTCCAGACCCGGGCCGGTGGGCATCGCGCCGCAGGCGGGCGGCGGCAGCAGCGCACGGGACGGGGCGCGGCGGCGGCCCGAGGGCCATGGGTGGGTGCGCGCCGGGGACAGCGGGCTGCTCGGGCCACCCCGAGCTCCGGGTCGCGGCCGCCGCCCGTGTCGCGTCCCTGCCGCAGCGGCCAATGCGGCGGCGCGGGGGCGGGGAAGCGGCCCCGAGCGGGGAACGCGGGAGGAGGAGCGGCCCGGGAAGGATCTGGAAGGCTGCGCGGGCCCCGGGCTCCGGGGTGGCGGGGAGAGGGTTCGGGGGCCCCGCCGGGACGCGCGCGCCCCGGGCTGCTGTGTTCTGTCTGTCCCCACTCTTGCCCTGCCTGTTTACCTCGGTCAGGACTTCACCTGTCACCTGCCTTGAGCTGCAAGCGGGGCAGGGTGTCTTCCGAGAATAGATCAGCGCCCCAAACCTGCCTCTTTCCTTTTATATTTTGCGCGTCATGGGTGGTTAGGCAGGAGCGATGACAGCGGGTCTCTGTGTTGGTCTCTGTGTTCCTAGGGGTTCGGTATTTTCAAGAGTGAAAATAGTGAGTAAGAGAGATGCTCAGCGTTGGTATCAGGTTTATCGGAAAGAAGAAGGGTAAGGAAAAGAAACTCCCTAGCTGGGAAGGAACTTCGGATAGGACTAAGTTAAATATGACTATCTTATTTGTTTATTTGTGTAGATTTTTATAGGAAAACTGAGCCTTGGTTTTACTTATCAAGAGACACATAATGTTTACGGAAAATCCAAGAATTACACTGGGTGGTCCGGCTAGCTCCAGGCCTCTTGGGTTATCTGTCTGGGCATTGACTTTTGGTATCATCCATTGTCTGTTTTGATGAGCTTAGGCCTGGGGCAGAATCTTTGATCCTGGGGAATTGTTAACTTTCAATTTATCAGAAAGAGCCCAGGAATTGGCAGCAGTTCTTAAAATGTAGAATGGAAAAAGAAAAGAAAAAAAATGAAGGATGGAGGAGGGGTAGTCAAATATGGGACTGCTCACCGCATCTGACAAGGGGAAACTGAGTCTTTCAGTGGAATTTGTGTTGGTTTTTCCCAAGAAGAGTTTCTCAGGTATGTATAACTGCAGCTCAGAGATTTCACATCCCTACCCCTTTAACCCCCCACTAACTGCCTTGAATTTTAACTAGCAGCATTTTAAAACTCTTAAAAAATTACCTAGGGGGCACTTACCTTCCCTCCACCACATACACACACACCCCCTTCCATAGACGGAAAGTCATTTCAAGGTGGGATGACTTGTTCCAGATCACTTGATCGGTTTTGTATCATTTTCATGCCTCCTTTTGCATTTAAATTATGATTGGTCCTCCTGGGGATAGTGCCCTAAATAGTAACAACAGCAACCAAAGAAAAGCCTTTAAGTTTTTTAACATCAGATGAAATTCTGACCAGACTAAAACAAGGTAAAGATTGGGATAAGAGTCAGATTCTTTGACCCTTATTTGCTGATGTAAATGTGAACTTTAAGGTTCATTTTGCATAAATCAGAAAATGACACAAGGTCGACACAGAGCAGTAGCCCAGGAAGGCTGAGGCTAACACCAAAGTTCCAGTCCAGGCTCCTCTGACACCCATTGGTGGGGGCAGGAGGTGGTGGGCAAGGATGCAGAAGGACTTGCTTTGAATTTTTAGGCTGGAAATTTTTTTCTTTATTCATTTTTTTCTTTTTTCTTTTTTTTGGGGGGGAGGGTGGGTGGGTGGGTCACACCTGGCGATGCTCAGGGGTTAGTCTTGGCTCTGCAGGGGTTAGTCCTGGTTTTGCACTCAGGAATCACTGCTGGCAGTGCTCGGAGGACCATGTATGATGACTGAGATTGAACTTGGGTCAGCTACATTCAAGGCAAATGCCCCAGCTGCTGTATTATTGCTCTGGCTGATAATTTTTAGCTTCAAGTAAGGTTCTTTCCAACTTTATTTGGGTCCTTTAAAAAATTGTTTCTATGATACCCGTGGCATATTCAATATGTCAAAAACAGTAACAACAAGTCTCACAATGGAGATGTTACTGGTGCCGGCTCTGAGCAAATGGATGAACAATGGGAGGACAGTGCTACAGTGTTACAAAATCCAAGCTACAACCATCAAACTTTATAATGTGCCTGTCGAGGTGGTGGCTGGAGGGGGAGGGGAGGCACTTGGGAACACTGGTGGGGGGATGTTGACATTGGTGGTGGGATTGGCAATAGAGTATTGTATACTTAAAACATAACTCTCAATTAACTTTTAAATCATGTTTCTTTAACCTCCCCCCTCCCAAATAATTAAGAATAGTGTTTCTACATTGAATGGCTAAAACTAAATCATGAATAACTTTGTAATTTAGAAATTCAAAGACAATTTCCAAGTTGTTGAACTGAGATCCATAATGAGGAAGATATTCTTGGTGGGTATCCCAGGTTGCTCAGGGCGGAGCTAGTTTCAGTGGTGGAGGGAAGAGGACATTGGTGGAGGGTGTCGTGCTGAACTGTTGGATGCATGAAACCCCATCACTGACCAGTATTATAAATTATGGTGCCTCTTTATGTTTGTTTGTTTTCTTGCTTGTTTCTAAAGGGAGTTAATCCAGATCAGGAGTTTTTCAAAAATGTTGCCATTTATTCAAGAGTTCCTATGAATGATAAACCCTAGCAAAATTCAAAGGGACTGGAAACAAGGCTTTTTTTTTTAACCTCAAGCTTTAAGATATGCTTTTTTAAACTAATGAGAACAAAGTAGAGAGGTATAATTTTTTGCTTTTAAAAAAGAAATGGACTATGCTAATATACAATTGTCTTCACCACCATAAAACTGACCCACCTTATCTTATGTTACCCACTGAAACGAGGTTATTGCTTTTATATCTGTGTTTATCTTCTGGTAACCTAAACTGTCCTGACAACACTTACGATGTTCTGGCAGTTTAAATGGCAAATCCTGAGGATCGAAGCATAGACACAGGGAGGCATGGAATAGGAGATCTCACTTGAACTCATTGATTGCCTTGGTTTGTTCCCCAATCCAACTGGCTGGTTGGTATCCTCTTGGGAAATTTGAGGTTTAGGATGGTATTTTTCCACACAATCCAGATCTCTTTAAGATCTTCAAGGAAAACACACACACACACACACACACACACACACACACACACACACACATGCTAGCAAATGATCTAAATGTCAGCCTTAGATTCCAAATGCCTGTATGAATTACTCAGTGACTTATGTCTGACTTTTCAGAGAAATCCTTATATATTATAGTTCCAGAGTAATAATACAATGGCTCAGGTGCTTGCTTGCACACATCCCACCTGGGTTCAATCCTGAGTACCACATATAGTCTTCCAAACTCTTTCAGGACTGATCTCTGAGCACAGGGCTAGGAATAAGCCCTAAGCACCACGGGTATGGCCCCAAAACAAAGGGCAGGGAAGGACAGGGCAGGAATTCTTTATACCCTTGCCAGATGCTACAGCCAGGGAAGAAAAAGAAGGCTATATAGGACCAGAGAGAGAGAGCTCACTGATAGAACACATGCTTTGCATGTATGAGGCCTTAGGTTTCATCCCTGGCCCTCCATGGCCCCCCAGTACTGCCACAGAACAATAACAATAAAAAATTAAACATTAGAAGAACAGAGGTAAAAACACAAACAGGGATAGTCAGAATCATTTTTGTCTCTACTTTCATGCAAACATTTCACAAAAAGGAGAGTTTGCATCAATGTCCTAAAATCATCAGCCTAGACATTTTTCTTCCTTGTTTTTTTGGCCCTCACCCAGCAGTGCTTAGGGATTACTCCTGGTTCTGAGCCCATGAATCACTCCTTGTGGGGTCAAGGGACTCTATGGGGTTCCAGGGAGCAAACCCAAGTCAGCCTTGTACAAGGCAAGAGCCCTAACCACTCTACTATCTTTCCAGTTTGAGCCCAGACATCACTAAGTCAGGTGATAGAAACAGTTTGCAAAAGAAAGAACCTATTGAGGAGATGCTCTAAGGAGAGTAATACTATGCCCTAGGACTATGGGTGAATAAATAATATTGGGTTGAGCTGGAGTGAAGTTGGTGGGCCCCAAAAGGTGGCTTATGTGAGGCAGAGAGGAGAGAGATGGTCACTTTCTCCCAACCGGGCTCTCCTACCCCTGGACCAGCTAGGAAGACTAGAACTGATAAAGTCTGTGATAAACCCCTGCTGGGCACTGGACAGAGCCTCACCATCAAGCCACACTTGACGTTCACTTAACCTTCTCAATAGGGAAGTTAATCCCCACCACCCAATTTCTCTGAGAGTCTTGGACTCAGGCTAGAGCGAGGAATTGCTCTATGCAGGAAAAAAAGTCAGTCCTAGGCCTCACCCAGAGATTCTGATCTTTGTCCTATCTCACAGAAAAAAATTTCAGGAGGAGACTACTAGTGTGGTAAAGAACAGGTTTTATTTGGAGGCTTTGAGGAAGGAAAAGAAGGAAGAGAAAGGGAGAGAGAGTAATACACTCAAGAGAGAATCGCGGGCTTCCCCAAGGATGGAGAGAGCCCCAGTACACATCTCAAGAGGGGAAAGGTGGGAAACACATGTGCTTGGGCACCACAAGTGCTCAGCCACATGGGCACAAGCAGCACAAGAGCTTTGGCAGCATATGCATGCACTTCCTTTGTTCAAGGTCAAGTTTAGAAGGTTTTTCCCAAGGTGACCCACATAGGGCTTTTACCTAAGGTAAGAATCCATTGCTAGGGTGGTTGCCAAGGGAGTAGAATGGGAGCCATTGGTCTTCTTTGAAATTACTTTTCTGGCCTTTGTTCTTGCTGGAGCTTCTCTCAAGGTCCAGCTTCTCTGGGTCTATTGGCACCTGGTGAAGTCTTATCAGTTCCCATGTCTGCAAAATGGGCCTTTTGCAGCCTTGGGCTATTGATTCTATTGATTTTATTACTCCCTAAGAATTCCATTACCATGGGGGCCTTTTTATTTTTTTATCTACCTGCCTTCATTAGGTGCAACCCTTTTCTCCCTTACAGCATAGTTTTGTTTTCCTGAGAGTAGATTGTTTGAGGTTTGTGTCCTTAAGCAATGAGATTTGTGTGGACAGACCAGGTCACAGTGAGAGGGACCTAGTCCTCAGATGTGGGGACATTTTCTCAGTGGCATTTTCTCACCAGCTGTCCAAGAAGGAAAAGTCCAGTCTCTTGGCAGTCCCCGCGTGGTCAGATCCCAGAGCTTTTCAGCAGTCTTCCATTGGCATCTTCAGTTTCTTGTTTTAGCATAAAGCCCCTTCTTCAACCACATTTACCTGCTGACCTGTGCACAGCTGGAAACCTTTGTCTTGTGTCCTGCTGACGAAGTTCTCTCACACAAATGCACACTTTAAACTGTTTCCTAAGCCCTTCCTTTGCTCTAAAACTGCATTCCCTGGGAAAACTGAAGCAATAGTACACCAGGTGACGCACTTGTCTTGTACCATGTATGGTCCTCTGAGCCCACCAGGAGTGATTGGACTAAGCACTGAGTGAAGAGTAAGCCCTGAGCACATGTAAGTGTGACTCCAAAAATAAAATAAAATCACATTTCCTTTGTACAACACATATACATATCTACATATACATATATACCTTGTATGAATGTATGCATGTTCTGTGGAGGCATATATGAACTTTGTTTTGGGGGTCTTTTTGTTTTGTTTTGGGGTCATACTTGGATAAGCTCAGGGCTTACCCCTGATTCTGCGCTCAGGAATAACTCCTGGTGGGGCTCAGGGAATCATATGGGAGCCTGGGAATCAAACCCAGGTTTGCCACATGAAAGGCAATTGCCCTGCCCACTGTACTATATCTCTGGACCCTATATGAACATTTTTTAAAGGAAATCATTTATATATCATGTAAAAAATAAGAACAGACAAGCATATAACTATAATCCAAGTGTTCCCCAATTATTTTGCTTTTTTTTGGGTGGGGTCACACCAGGCATTGCGCAGGGGTTACTCCTGGCTCTTTACTCCGGAATTACTCCTGGCGGTGCTCGGGGGACCATATGCCATGCTGGGAATCGAACCCGGGTTGGCCGCGTGCAAGGCAAACGCCCTACCTGCTGTGCTATCGCTCCAGCCCCTCCCCAACATTTTGAAGCACAAGTTTCTTCCTTAATCAATGAATTTCAAAGTGCCTCACCTCTATAGGAACCCCCAAAGTCCCCTGGAAACAGAGCCAGGACCCAATTATGTATCTCATGCAGTTTGCATCAGCCCATCCCTGAAGGATGGCTCCTCAAAGTAAGCACTTGTATTCTGGAAGGTGTTGGAAGAACAGAGAGAGAGAGCGAGAGAGAGAGAGAAGTCAAGATTCTAACTTAAGGGGCTGGAGCAATAGCACAGCGGGTAGGGCATTTGCTTTGCATGCGGCCAACCCGGGTTCCGATTCCCAGCATCCCATATGATCCCCTGAGCACCGCCAGGGGTAATTCCTGAGTGCAGAGCCAGGAGTAACCCCTGAGCATCGCCGGGTGTGACCCAAAAAGGAAAAAAAAAAGATTCCAACTTAAGCAAAGCAGCTCTCCGTGGAGCGTTGGGGAAACAAACCACGGGGCAAACCAACAGAGATGAACACAAGACTTGGGGGCCACTCCAGCACTCCAATGAGCTACTTCTGTGAAAAGGGGGAAGAGCTGTGAGGCTGCTTGAAAGGGACTAGCCCGAGCCGCAGCAACCCAGCACACCACAGGTACCAAGCTGAGCTACAGTGAAACTGGGATGTCAGTCTTACGCAGCTGCACACTGCAGAGAACTTCTCAGCAGTGGGATGTGTGCAGCCCAGACAGTCCTGGGGTTGTCTGAGTCCCAGCAGTACAAGGCTTTGGGGATACAGAGTCTCCATAGCTCTAGAGATCTTACCACTGAGGAGGATCTATCTGGCCACAGGAGGCCGAGGAATATGATCCATCAACAGACACAGCATGGCAAGTAGAGCCCCTTCCCTGGTGACTTCAAAGTTCAACTGCAACCAAGACTGGTGACAGAATGTTTCCCCAGGATTCCAGGAAACTCCCTCACATTCACACAGTTGCCTGCAGCTGATACTAAACCTAGAGAGGATTCATGTGTAGGTGCAGTGGGAAACACAGTGAAGACAGTCTCCAGAGTTAGCTACTAAAGGCGACAATACTCCAGAAGGGTCTGGGCGAGGACCACAGACATTGACCTTGGAAGATTAAGGGTAGGGTCATAAGAGAAAGAAGAACATCAGGGACTTTGTATCTAGCCCTTCCCACCTCCCCACTAAGAATGTTGAATGAAGAAAACCATGACAGATTAATTCCTTGCCCCCTGTACCTCTCAGTGCTTTAAAAACAAAATAGGTGGGGGTGGGGGTACGGGGGTGGGGGAAGGAAACAAACTGGGGACATTGGTGGTGGGGAATGGACACTGGTGGATGAGAACACTGTAAAACTGAAACCTGATCATAAACAACTTGGTAATGGTGTATCTCAATGGTGTATCATTCAATTCAATAAAAGGTCACGGTCACGGTCACAGTCCTCCCGTTCTTCACCGATTTGCTCAAGTGGGCCCAGTAATGTCTCCATCGACGTTGAAGAGACTTGTTGTTACTGTATTTGGCATATCAAATACATCACCATCACAGGGAGCTTGCCAGGCTTTGCCGTGTGGGTGAGATACTCTCGGCAGCTTGCCGGGCTCTCCGAGAGAGGTGGAGGAATTGAACCCAGCTCAGCCAAACTGGCTGAGTGCAAGGCAAACGCCCTACCACTGTAAAAAAAAAAATTATATATATATATCCAAAGGAGAGCCATAGAGCCTCCTACAGGAAAAATGAAGCATATGCACTTGCATATATATATGTATATATATATGCATGTATGTATAATTTGACTGAATGAATATGAAGAAAAACCTGAGAAATCAATCTAATGACATTGATGCTGGTGGGTCCCCAGGTGACCTAGAGAGAAAAGAGACACCCACTTTGTCCCAATCCACCTCTGCCACCCCTGGGCTGGTTGGCTGGGAAGTCATGAAACTAAAGAATCAGTTTTAAATAATTGGTTATTATTATTTTTATTATTTGACAAAATAAGAAATTTTCAATAGACAATTTAAAATAACTGTTACTGAAACTGGAGAAATAGGATGGAAGGTAAGACACTTGCTTTGCACACAGCTGATGGAGTTCAGTCCCTGGCACCCCATGTAATCCCCCACTGACCGAGCTCCCTGAGCCAGGAATAAGCCCGAGCACAAACAGGTGTGCCCCCCCCAACCACTCTGCCCCCTCCGGAAAGGAAGGAAGGAAGAAAGTGAAAAAGAGAAAAGAAAAAGGTGGGTCGGAGGGAGGAAGTGATGGAGGGAAGGAGGAAGGAATGAAGGAAGGAAGGGAGGGAGGGAGGAAGGAAGGAAGGAAGGAAGGAAGGAAGGAAGGAAGGAAGGAAGGAAGGAAGGAAGGAGCAGTTTCTCCTTTTAGTGTAAGTGCAAGCTTGGGCTTAAGGCACAGAGATTAAATTCTATCTACCTGCAAGAGAGAGATTAACTCAGGGGCTGTTTTGCTAACAGTGGTGTCGACCAATTCATTGCCAATTGCTGAGTACAGGATAAAAGGAACGTAATAATGTGCCGTGGGTTAAGGGTGGAAGGGTGAACTCTTGAATGTTCTCTGGAAAAGTGACAGACCCGTCTCCCCCTAGTGGCTAGTGACCTTCTTCAGTCACCAGGCTGCGGATTGCAGTCACCCTCCTGTCCGGGAGGAGGAAAAGGATGGGCCCTCTCTGCTCCTCCCGGGGCTCACAGCTTGTACTCTTGGTTCTGCAGGGCTGTGCACCCAGGAGCTCAGGTTTTTCAACACATGGTAAAAAAAGGTAGGTGCGGGGTGAAAGCACCGGGGATAGGAACACATGTGTGTTGTCAACCCATGTACTTGGTGTCTACACACATATCACACCCCCATCTCCCCTGTTGAAATGTGTATTTCATACTTTAATGCTAGGATGTGTACTGGGGCTCTCTCTCCAGAACTGAGAAGCCAACATTCTCTCTTGACTGCATCTCTCTCTCTCTCTCTCTCTCTCTCTCTCTCTCTCTCTCTCTCTCTCTCTCTCTCACACACACACACACACACACACGCTCTTCCTCAGATCCTCAGGACTTCCAAATAAAACCTGTTTTTACTTCGCTGCTCATCTCCTCCTGAAATTCTTTTCTGCAAGGGAAAGGAGGACCTGAAAGGTCTGGGTAGGATCTAGGATTGACTTTCCTTTCCTGCAAGGAGCAAGACTCACCAGACTCTCATCAGTCTTAACTTCCCCAGCTGTTCTCTGAGTGACAGGACTGGAAAGAGAGAAAACAGCAAATTCCCTCCTAGAGGCTACCACCCCTCTTTTCCCTACTTCACATTAAGTGACTGGCATCCAGAGGAAATAATAAGAGCAAACATGGGGGATGGTATCAATACACACATGCTCTCACCCGGGTTGGGTCTGGAGGAATCAGAGCCTGCCTCTCTATCTCCGACATTGCCTAGAAGCTGCGAAAAGCAGGTTCCTTCTTTGACCACAAAAGACATGCTGCCAGCACACGCCCACCCGGGAATTCTGATCCCTCTCGGGAGGTCTTTGCTGCTCCCAACCTGCGCCCTGCACTCCTAATGGGAGCCCCAGGACAGGTGCATGGAAGTCAAGCCCCACCCCAAGACAGTGTGGGCCATGAAAGGCAGGCGCTGGGCAGGAGAGACAGGACAGGGTCTAGTCACCGGCCTTCCATGCCTACAGCTCAGTTCCATCCCTCATCCCACAGCATGGCCAGGAGTGGTCCCTGAAAACAGAGTCAGGAGCAATCCAGAGCACAGCCAGGTTGGGCTTAGAAATGAAAAAGGAGAAGGGAGAGCTCAAAGCACAGAAACACAGAGGCCTGGATTGGTCCTTAGAACCCACATGGTCCCCTGAACACCACCAAGAGTGACGCCAAGTTCACAAGCCAGGGATAGCCTCTGAGCATCTCTGAGTGTGACAAAAAAAAGTTAAAAAATTTTCTTTTTATAATAAATGACAGACCTTATACCTTACAATTAATACGTCTTCTCAAATTACTGGGAAACTTTCCTTTGATGAGTAACACAATGCTTGTTTCTAATTATGTATCTAGAGATCAGGTGCTGCCTATTCACTATTCTGAGAGAGTGAATAATAATGAAGTCTATAGAGTCCAAAAGACATACTTCCACCCAAGGGTGAGGGGTTCGGGGGAGAAAACAGCTCTCGGGGTTGGAGAGATAGTATGGCAGGTAAGACACTTGACTTGCACACAGTTAACCCAGGATCAGTTCCCAGATTAAAAAAAATTTAATCTAAAGGGACATAGGCATACCATGTTCATCACATGTTATTTACAACCATGAGGTCATGTAAACAGCCCAAGTCCCCAACAATAGATGATAAAGAAATTTTGGAATCAAGACTGGACACATAGCACCAGGCAAAGTGCTTGTCTTGCATGAGGTGGACCCTAGTTCACTCCCAAGCACCACTATGAGTGACCCCTCAGCACAGAGCATAGAGTAAGCCCTGTGAACAGCCAGCTGTGGCCCAACCCTCCTCCCCAAATAAATAGAAACTTTAGTGTATATACACAATGGAATACTACTCAGTTCTGGTCAAAGATGAAATCTTGTAGTTTGTTGCAACTTGGATAGAACTGGAGGGTATCAATGGATATGAGTTAGAAATTAAAAAAAGACAAACACTGGAAAATTTTATACATATGGGAAGTATAAAGAAATAAAACGGGGCTGAAGCGATAGCACAGCGGGTAGGGCATTTGCCTTGCAGGTGGCCGACCTAGGTTTGATTTCCTGCATCCCATATGGTCCCCTGAGCACCGTCAAGAGTAATTCCTGAGTCAAGAGCAAGGAGTAACCCCTGTGCATCGCCAGGTGTGACACAAAAAGAAAAAAAATAAAGAAATAAAGCAAGGGCCTGGATAATCCCCCAGGTAAACACACCTGGAGACAGGATCAGGAGACTAGAGAACAAAAGAGGTGGGGAGATCCTGACTCTGTGGGGAGGGATGGAAGGGTAACAGCAGCGGAAAATAAAACAAGAATATCATAAGTTATGTAAACCATGATACCTTTATAAACTGGGTTGGGTGGCAAGGGAGGAATAGAGAACCCAAACACCTTTTTGGCAAACTGAATAGTGCAGGCTGACTTGCATGAACAGAATTCCAAGACAATGTTTTGAGAAGGTAAAGTTTGACTTTTTTTCCCTTCTCTACCAGATCACTTCTAATGGGTTGAAATAGTCTAGAAACATTCATGTCCATGTCACATGCCTCCTGAACAGTGCTTTTCTTCCTGTGTTCTACATTCTTGCTCTGACTTCTAAGAGGATCAGTGAGGACACACACAAGCTTTGCCTGAATCCTTTAAGAGCTTGAAGGCTTCAGGTCGGGCTGTATCTGGGAAAGGGGACAACAAGGAGAAAAGGAACCCTGGTACATCTACACAATGGAATACTGTGCAGCCGCTAAAAGAGATGAAATCATGAAATTCTCATATAAGTGGATGGACATGGAGAGTATCATGCTAAGTGAAATTAATCAGAAAGAGAAGGTCAGACATAGAATGACAGCACTCATTTGTGGAATATAGAGTAGCATAATATGAGACTAACACCGAAGGACAGTAGAGATAAGTGCCAGAAAAATTACACTATGGTTTGGAAGCCGGCCCCACATGCTGGGGGAAAAGTCAGTTAGGCCGTAGAGGGGACCACTAAGTAAATGATAATTGGAGGGATCACCCAGGTTGGGAGATATGTGTTGAAAGTAGACCAAGGACCAAACACGATGACCTCTTAGTATCTGTATTGCAAATCACAATACCCAAAATTAGAGAAAGAGTAAAAAAAAGACTACCTGCCACAGAGGTAGGGAGGGAGTGGGGTAGGGTGGGGGTGGTGGGTGGAACACTGGGCACAATGGTGGTGGAAAATGTGCACTGGTTGAGGGATGGGTGCTCTAGCATTGTTCGAATGAAACGCAATCATACAAGTTTGTTACTGAATTTCACAGTGATCCAATAAAACTTGTTTTAATTTTTAAAAAAAGAAGAAGAAAGAAAGAAAGAAAAGAAAGAAAGAAAGGAAGGAAGGAAGAAAGAAAGAAAGAATGAGGGCAGGGACTTATGAGCTCGCTGCCCAACGTGGATGGAGCCCACCGAACCACCAATAGGAAGTTAGCGTCAGCACTGAGAGGGGGACCCCCAGAGGATAGCTGGCGCTGGTGCATCCCTCTGTGATGATTGAGGGAAGCGTTTCACAGAGCAGACCAGAGTCGACAAGGCCCCCGCACGCTCACATCTCAGGGTATGGGTCCCCGAGGACCAGAAGGCAGGAGGAGTGCAACGAACCAGAGTCGTCCCAGGTCAGTATCTAGCAAAAATCAGGACCTTCCCCTCCTCCCACCTGCCCCGCGCTGTAGGCGCGGGTTCCTCCACGCACCTGCCCTGCGCGCCCCGCAAGCCGCTCCCGCGCCCGCCCTTGTCCTGCAGTTGCACCACCCGTTCGCGCCCGAAACCCCTGCTTCCAACGCCCGCCCCTGGGGTCTCGGTGCCTCTTTGCCTGCGTTCCTTTACCCGCACCCCGAGTTCCGGACCAGCAGCTCCAGCACTCGCCCCTGGCGAGGGCATCCCCGCAGGGCCAGCGGTCAGTCCCGAGCTGGACCAAAGCCCCACGGGAAAACTCCCCCAGCGGTCGCGAGCGCGTAGCTCCAGCTGCAGTGTAGACCGTTAAAACGGGTGGACCGGAGCCCTCGGCTCGGCCGGGGGCCGGGGCTTGGCAGTCCCACAGCGGTGTGTTCGGATCCTGCCGTCACCCGGGCCCGCAGCGCGCCTCCCCGTGGATCCTGGTGCAGGACCTCAGCTCCGAGACCCGAGAGCGCGCAGCGTCCACGGGCGCCGCAACGCAGTGCCCTCGCGTGGACGGGGCAGAGAGCTGCACCCAGACGCCGCCACCGTTGTGACCCTGGAAACGCAGACCGTGGTTCTCTGCACTTCTGGGATTGAAATAGTCCTTAAAAGGCTCTGCTTATAAAAATCGCATTTCAGGTGTTCAATCGTCACCTCAGGAAGTCCCAGATTGGGGGTGGGAGGGAGGTTTCATATTTCTTTGCTTACAAAAGATGAACATCCAGGTCAGTGCGGAACGATTACCAGATCCCCACCCCAAACCCCGAAATGAAGCAGGAGATCAAGCAAGCCTATAATTAGATCAGAGCATCCTAGAAAAATCCCAAAGATTATAATTTCTCTCCAATGCATGAAATATTTCCCGTTTGTTTATTAATGGTCTCACAGATAACAGACATACAGTGAGCTTGGGGTGTTTTCTGGTCCCCCCCCCAGTATTATTATGTTTGCATTCTTAAAATATTTTCCATTTTATAAATCTTGTTTGATGAATAAGTTTGATGGGGTTCAGGACATGCTAGCCTTAATATTAATATTAATATTAATATTAATTGCACCTGGGTGCTTGACTGTTTTAAGGAGGGATATTGGGGAGAAGCATGAAAGTTCGTGATTTTCCACTCTTCTTCCCAGAGACAGATCATAAAGCGTCATGTAGAGTGTGCTTTCCTCCCAGCTACAGGAAGGACCATCCTCCTCTCTTAAGACAAACAAATTCTGAGGAGAATCCAAACAAAAAGGATTTAATAAATTCCCCCAGTCTCCCACACTTACCTCATTCTCTTTCACTGTCTTATTTCTGCATAACTGCCCATTCTTCATCAAAACTAGCACAAAAACACTTAGGTTAACTGTTTCTGCTCTTTGTTTCTTTATGAAGTCCTCTGTGTCAGATAAGAACATTTGTGTGTTCTTCTCCTTTTAATCAGTACTAATGTGTGGTTTTCCCAAGCACCATTAAGCAATTAATTGGGACACCATCTCCATGAAGTTAAGGTAAGATCCCACAGGTGAAAGGTCCTGTAAGACAGCGTCTCCCTCACTGTAATCCCTCACATCTGGATTGTTTCTGTCCTTCTGACCAGATGTAAATGAAAGATTCTCATGGAACCCCTCTTTAAGTTTAGTTGATTTAGCAGAGCAACTCACAGAGCGCAAAGAAACATTTCCTTGTGTTTACTCGTTTATTATAAAGGACACAGATCAAGTGAGTTGAAGAGGTCCATGGAGTATGGACTGGAAGGATCCTGAGCACAGGAGTTTCTGTTCCCAGTACACTGCCCACAGGGGGAGAATACATTCAACCAACCAGAAGCTCAATTTCTGTTCAGCATCAGCAAATCAACTAAGCTCAGCATTTTTCAGAGAGCTTCACCACCCCTTTCGCAGGGATGGGGATGAAGGTTCCAAGTTCTCTAACTGACTGATCTTTCTGGTGATCAGCCCCACATCAGGCTATCTTAGCCCCTACACACCCACCCCCAAGTCACTCCAGTTGGCATAAACTCAGGTATACTCCAAAGGAGGTTCTTAGAAATAACTGGTCATGCCTATCAGGAAATGCTGAGGCTTATAGGAGCTCTGTACAAAGAACTATAGATAGCTCAAACCCAAATATATTTCTTATTATACCATAGCTGTTTTGTCAGTTTAATTTTCAGACCCAGTCAAGGGACCTCAAGAGGGTCAAAGAAAACTTTCTTCTGAATAAATAAAGTATGGTACATATACACAATCGAATATTACTAGGCCACAATAAAAGATGAAGTCATGTAGTTTGCTGTTACATGGAAGGACATGAAGACTATTATGCTGAGTGAAGTTAGCCAGAGCCAGAGAAACCAACACAGAATGAGCTGTCTCATATGCGGAGTATAAGGTAACAATGGGGGAATAACAAATGCCCAAGGACAATGGAAACAGAGAACATCGGAACTGGTAGTCAGTTGGAAACATCCCACCTGAGGGGTTGGGGCTTAGGACCCAGAGGGGGAAGTGACTGTGGTGGAGGGAAGATCAAACAGGAGGAGGAGCTGGTGCTGAGAGATGGTAAAGTGTTATGTATGAAACGGCAACAGTACAGTAAACCACAATGCAAAAACATATATTTTTAAAAAATGACCCTTCTAGAGGGAGACTGGTAGGAGGCAAGTTGTGGGAGAGAGGAAATTGGCAGAGGAAAGTGGGCATGGGTGAAGGGATCCTTGTTGAAACAATGTATGTCTGGAATCCAATCATGAACTTTGTAATTTCATAGTAACTAATTTTTTAAAAAAAAGGAAAACTTTTCTCTTTTTGTGTTTATTTGTTTGGACCACGCACAGTAGTTTTCTGGTGATGTCGCAGTGCCTGGTATCCGACGTTCAACGTCGGCTTCCTACATGCAAAGTGTGCTCTTGGTCAGTATCTCTCTGGCCTCGGGGACACGTTTTTCTTCCTTAGAGTCTCCCATCAAAAATAAGCAAGATTTGTTGAGTAACACTCCATGACCAGCACTTCATCAGTTGAATTTGTAAGTTCTACTTCATTTAATACTTTTTTGCTTGTTTCTCCATTTGGGGGGTCATTTTCAGCACTGTTTGGGGCTACTTCAACCTCTGTGCTACGGGGGATCACTCCTGGCCTGTTCAGGGGACTGTGCAGTGTGGGGGTATTGAACCCAGAGTTTCTGCATGCAAAGCATGTACTCTATCCTGTGAGGTATCTCTCCAGTCCTTAACAACACCATGAGGTAGATTTTACCATTTTAAGGCACACAGATGAGAAATTGAGACTCTGAGCAATTGCCTGCTTTGCCTGAGAACTTTGGAGCTGAACTTCAGTCTTAGGTCTCCCTGCAACAATAAACTGTTTCCCAGAGTCATTGTCTAGCATTTGTACAGACCCGCTGTCCAGTGCTCAGTGTTCTGTGGCTATTGCTTTCCTACAGCCCTGTGAAAACAAACGAACAAAATAGGAAACTGGTAACTGTGCTGCAGCTTATAGATCTCAACCTTATGTAAAAAACAGGTAGAAGTGAGTTCAACCAGATTTGTTTACTCTCGACTTCCTAGCACTCAGCTTTGATCAATAAATTGCCTTTGAGAGGGTGGCTTCATTTGCATGGAAATTACTAATCATAGTTATGTAAAAAGCTATTTATAGGTGTCTGAAGTTGAGAGGTTATGGGGACCCAGAGCTTTAAGTCATAATGGATTTGGCTTTCATAGCACCACTTTGTGCACAAAATGGATGAAACTCATTTGTTCCCAGGACCCCTAGGACCTTCTGGAGGAGTCCCAGAGTGTTTGCTTGCTGCTCCTGACAAGGGCAAGCGCTGACTTCTGAGCTCCCTCCGTCTAGCACTGGGCACAGAGCCCAGCAGCACCATCACAGTCTTTTAAGTAGGAAGATGATGATGCCTTATTCTAGAACACTCAAAATAGTAAAACTCAAATACAAAGTCAGGACCAATTAGGGACTGGCTCATCACAAAATAAAGATTAGCTAAAGATTCGTTTGTGTGACAGAATCCCCAAGGATTTTCAAAATGTAATTTGATTAATAAAAATTCCATTTCTGTAAAATATCTAGTAGCAGGTAACACCTTGTATCATTGCGGGCTTCTATAGATTTCAAAAGGACTTGGCATTTATTTACATCATTGATTTTGTCCTCAGGACTAGTTTGCAAGGTGGGACGAGTATGGTCATTCCCATATTTACAGAGGAGAAAACAAAGGAAAAGAGAGCCAAGTCTTCTGCCTGTACTAGCATAACTGGAAAGTGTCAAACTGAAGAGAAATTTCAGCTCACTTGTCCAAACATTCTTTCTTTTATAAACATACTTCTTTTTTCAGATTTTCCTATAAATGGAACTCATGTACTTGGAAGCTACTTCACAGTATATTCCAATTTATTTTTATTTTTTTTTTTTTTTGCTTTTTGGGTCACACCGGGCCATGCTCAGGGGTTACTCCTGGCTCATGCACTCACGAATTACTCCTGGCGGTGCTCAGGGGACCATATGGGATGCTGGGAATCGGACTCGGGTCGGCCATGTTGGCTGTGTGCAAGGCAAATGCCCTACCCGCTGTGCTATCGCTCCAGCCCCGAGTATATTCCAATTTAAATGGAGAAACTTTCTAAAAAATTTTTATTAGTGAAACACCATGAGGTATAATGACTTACAAATTTTTGTGCTTGGATTTCAATTATACAATGATCAAAGACCCATCCCTCTAAATGGAGAAACATGTAAAAATAAATCACTTGATTCTTTTCAAAGCAGATAATTGGAGATTATAGGGTTCTGAAGAGGACATAAAAATATACTCTGCCAGAATCACTAGTTCTTGTATTTTGGAAGTTCATTTAAAATAAATCATAAAGCCATTTCTTAAAGTCTTGCTTGAGAAGAGATGAAATCCTTTTCAATTTTTCTAAATTGCAACCAACAAAAGAAGTTGGGTATCAGTTGCTGATGGGTGCTTGAGGAAACAGCCCATACCCCTGAGATTGGGAAAGGAAGAGGCATCAGAGGAAAGATAAACTTTGTCAGAGATATAAAGCTGATACAAGATATTCATGAATGTCACTGTCACTGTCCTCCCATTGTTCATCGATTTTTGCTCGTGCGGCCCGGGCAGAGGAATCGAACCCCGCTCGGCTGGGCTGGCTGCGTGCATGGCAAATGCCCTACCGCTGTGCTATCGCTCCAGCCCTTCAAGAATGTAGAGAGAGAAAAATCTATAGTGATGTGAAAACCTGTTCCTACTCATTGGCATCACTCATTACTTGGTGAGTGAAAAAAGACAAGCTGTCAAAAGCAGAGGTTGGCAGAAAGTGAGCAGAAATTGGGATCTCAAAGAAATAGACTGAGATGGCACTTGATGAATGGATCAAAAAAACAAAATTCAATCTGCATAGATTTCTAAATCAAAGCTTGATAGGAGTACTAGAGATGGGGCAAGGGTGGACCAGAGATTATAGTGTTCCCCAAGAATGAGTTACAAGAGTAAGTAAAAGTCTGCTGTATCTAATACAAAAGAGCATGGGAGTTACGAAAGGGACCGTGAGGTTCGATGATAACATCGTGCTTATTTATGACTTTGGCAAGGACAGGTTGAGTACAAGATGGAAACAGAGGTTGAATGACAGGGAATTGGAACGTGACTGGAGATAGGTGTTTCTGTTAAAAAGGCATGCCATGGGTTCATGCCAAATTTGAAATGTAATCCTATGTAATGCAGAATTTATTGTCTTTCTACAATGAAGCTAATTGCTTAATTGTTTGACAGTATGGAAAAAGATTCCCTCAAAAGGCCAGAGAGATAGTAAAGAGGGTAAGATGCTTTTTTCACATGCAGCTGATCCAGGATGGAGCTCCAGCACCACATGTGGTTCCCTGAGTACAGCCAGGAGTGATTTCTGAGCAGGAGTAAGTCCTGAGCACTTCCAAGTATGATCCAAAAAAAGGAAACAAAAAGAAAAGAAAAATGTATTCTCCCAAATTTTGATCAAATCAAAAATTGTATAGAATCTTTGGTTTTTAAAAATAAGGACCAGGTTGCATCTTTTATTGAAACAATGAATCTAACCAAAGCAGATAGAGTGTCAACTAGAATTCATCTGCCTCGCAGGCATTGGGAGGGGTGGGGGGTGGGGTTTTATTGGGGTTCTTCGTGGTAAAAAATAAGTATTGGTAAAGAGAAAGGTGTTTGATATTTGCATGACTGAGACCTAAATCTGAAAGCTTTGTAACTTTTCCCACAGTGATTCAATAAATAAATAAATTATTAAAAAAATAAATAAAATAAATAAATAAAAATAAGGACCAGGGTGGTGGGAAATGGGCACTGGTGGAGGGATGGGTATTTGATCATTGTATAATTGAAACTCAAGCACAAAATTTGTAAGTCTACAACTGTACCTCATGGTGTCTCACTAATAAAAAAATAAAAGATAAAAAAATAAAAATAAGGACCAGGCCCAGTAGTGCTGGTTATTGGGGGAGCAGGGGCCACTCCTGGTGATGCTCAGCCTAGTGGTGTAGTAATCTGTTTGGAGGAGTGGTGCTCAGTTCCAGCAGTGCTCTGGGCCACACCACATTGGTGCTCAGAGGAACAATGTGATGTCAAGGATTGATGTGCTAAATGTGTGATCTACCAATTAAGCTATCTCTGCAGCCCTGGAATCTTACTTTCTCATTATATTAGAGTAACGAGAGAGAAAATTCAGAGGGTTTAATACTAAATACACATGTAAACTCTGAAAAGGGAGTGCCAACAACCACTCTCACCCTGAAACCACCAGGGCACTTTGTTGATGCTTTAATAGTTTCATAGAACAAGGAAAAATAGTGATGAAACCTAGCTCTTAATATGGAAAGTCTAGAGGACTAACCGGCTTGGCCCTTGTTTCGTCCACCATCTGCCCCATGACCTGGGCTGCCCCGGCTGGGGAAGCAGTCTGGGCCTACCCTGAACATGGACAGCGAGGGGAAGAGCCATTCGGGGGCCTTCCCTGGAAACCCCTAAAGAATTTATTCACAGAGCCACGAGTAACTCCTGAGCATGGCTAGCTGTGGCACAAAACCAAAACAAAACAAGACAAAAACCAAAAAAAATTCCAGCCTAGCTTCAGGAGATGAATTAGATTCCATTCTTTTACTCCCCTCTCCCCTGTTCCCTTCTTAATTGCTGTTTGCAGTGGCTGGGGTCTCACATACACCTGACTGATGCTCCAGCATTTCAGTTGTGTTGCTTGCTGGGGTTGCACCAGGCTCTGGTGCTCGCATGCTCGGCCACACTGTTCTTTGAATGTTCTTATTTTAGTGGTGGAGCTTGAACACATGCACACAGGGGGTCAACCTTTTAAGTTGTGATCATGTGCATGCTGATGGTAGTGCTCACCAGGGATCACTGTGGTACTCCCATAATGCTCTTCACAGTTGCATTTTCTGTCCAGTGGTGCTCATTGAGGATTTCACTCTTTTCGGTTGTGTTGGTCTCTCTCTCTCTCTCTCTCTCTCTCTCTCTCTCTCTCTCTCTCTCTCTCTCTCTCTCTCTCTCTCTCACACACACACACACACACACACACACACACACACTCACCCCAGTCTGCACGATGGCTGGAAATTACTTGTAGCCCAGGAATCCCAGACAACAGAGCTGCCAGAACCAATGAGCCAAGCTACTAGAATCAGAATCACACATGTCCATCAGGGAGCAAAGTGACCTTTTGCTTGTGAGATAGGTGACGTACATTACTGAGCCATCCTCCAGGCCCCAAGAATCTACTTCTTGATGTGATAAACAGCATGTACTTACACTGGAGAAGGAATCATCATTCTGGAAAATATGTACTAGAACTCTAAATAAAACCGAGGCTCTGCTCCCAATACAAAGGCATCTGAAAAATAAACAACACACAAAAGAAGACAGAAAATAGAACCTCTACATCACGTAGAAGTGGAAAATTTCTCTCCTGAAAATTTTGAATTAGAAGCTGGTTCTTGGGGGTAGAATATAGGGTGATAATTTGTACTACCTATGTAGTCTAAAAAATTAATAAGTAGATTCAATTTAATATGGTCCAGGATAGTAGGAATTCACACACTTGTAAGAAATAAAATATAAAAACTTTCTAGAGGAAAATAAGCATAAGCCTAAAAATATTTCCTCTGATGAAATTCCAAAAAGCAGGGGTTTAATGTCAGAAGTCACAAAACATACCAACTTACCTGAGAGAGAGTATAAGTGGTAAAGAACAAAGTCAGACTGGCAAAGATTTTGTGATGATATTATTAGAGGATAAATTATTATAACACAAGAGACATGTAAAAGAGACTTGAAAAGATTAAGAGCATAAAACTATAAATTACAACAGGTCACTTTGAGAATATTACAATTCTAGATATGAAAAGTAAGATAATTGAATTAAAAATGTAGACCATGGGTTTAAGAGGGAAGTAAATATGGATGAGTTCAAATGAGGATTATAGATAAGATATCAATATGTTATAGTAGTATTTCCAAACACAAAAGACACAGTAGAAGATTTTAAAGCCAACTGGAAAGGAAATCAGCAGATCTCTGAAGCAGGACCACACCACAGTTTGGTTAGAGTGACTGTAGTCATAAAGACCTGTTAAACTAGAGAATTAAGAACAGGGGAACACTTTCATTTATTTTAATTCGAACATTTTATATGAACTATATTGTGAGAAAAGAAAGCATCACACTTGCTTTTAAGAAAACTACATGAAACTTTTAGTATACATAGCAGGAACTTGTGGGGAAGTCTAGTCTTTGCCATTTATAAAACTGACAAATAGCTCGTTGATGTTCCTTAACTTGAGAGTGTATCAATATCCTGAGGTCTTACGTAACCCTGAAGCTCCAAGAGGCCCCTCTGGACCCCAGCCACTGGTCCTCAGTGGCGTACCAGCCCAGGCTCCTTTGACATCCAGCTGGTCCTGTCTGTGTACTCCACAGAGAATGCAGGGTCTTTGCAGACTGGGCAGAGGAATGGGGCTGGAGGTTCCTGGAGAAACATTCAGTCTTCCCAACTGAACTTGCTTTAGAGATGGCCCTGGACTTTGCAATAGGACCTTTCTGTTGGGCAGTTCCAGAACGGGGGTGTGGGTGGAGGAGGGCGCAGGTGCTGTTCCTCTGCCTGCCCTTTAGGAGCCCTGGCAGCCGCTATTTTCTAAAAGTCAGACACAAGCTCCAGGTACAAGTGGCCGTGGCTGCAGATCCCAGGCCTCACGGGACAGGGGAAGAGTGGGCCCTTCTCCTTCCCCCTGCTTCTATGGGACTCTGAGACGACATCACATCCATCCACCATTGACTTAAGCTCCCACACAGCCATGATCCAGAGACACACAAAACAAATCTCGGACCTGAGCAACTTGCTGCAGCGATCTCTTCAGACCCTAATTATAAAAGTTTTAGAATTCCTATAGATCGCTGCCACGACATTATATTGTATCCATAACAAACAATACAAAACACATTGTCCAGCATTGCCTTTTTGGCAGGTATGAGTGGTGGTGGGACTGGTCTTAAAATATCGAAAGTAACTAAAACAGGGAAAGAGAGTGTTTTGTAAATTGTCTGCCACACAGACAGGGGGAGGTGTATAATGTGGGGGGCGGATACTGGGGATTTTGGTGGTGGAAAATGTGCATTGGTGAAAGAATGAGTGTTTGATGACTGTATGATCGAAGCTCAAACCTGAAAGCTTTGTTACTGTACCTCACGGTGAATCAATAAAATAATAATAATAATAGTAATAATAATAATAATAAAGATTCTGAGAACTTTCCAACTTCCTGTGAAAAATTAGCTCACATCTCCAAGCTGGTTCCTTAATCTTTCAATGAATTCTTAAGCCAGCCTGTACTTTTTACTCTTTAAAACTTTAAAACACTTTGTCACAAGTCCTCTCATCATATTTTTCCTTATGGCATCTATTGGCCTTCAATAGCTGCCTCTATCTGCTTGGGGACTGAATATTCTCCTAGGAAGGAACTCCCATAATCATGTATTCAGGATTACCCCTCCCTGCCTCATTTTCCCCTGACAAGGTCTCTGCTTTCAAGTTCTTTTCCAAGAGGAGTGAATTCCCTGTAGAAAGCTATATAACTTGCCTTTCTTTTTCTTCTAATCCTAGTTCTCTATCTCAGAAAAAATGGCAAGGCCACTGAATTAAATGAAAAACAGAAAATTGGCTGTTTAAAATAATTACAAAATAATGATAGTTGCTTCTTAGGTCTCGACTTAAAAAAAAAAACACACAATATCAGCATCATAATCTAACAAAGTTTACAAACAAAATCCTTTCTCCCAGTGGAACAATCTATGTACTTGCTTGAGAAGATACTTAATCTCTCAGATGAAAAGAACTATATCTAAAATCCCAGGACATTCTTGGCTTTTGCTTTGGTAAACAGGTTTCAATCTTTCTTTCTCTCTCCTCTCCCTTCCACCCTCCCTCCCCCTCTCTCTTTTACACACACACACACATACACACACACTTAAATACCATATAACCTACAATCCCTCCATCATTTTTTTTTCAAAACTCCTGGTTTGAACATTACTATGACATTACAACATAAACTCATTTTTAAATTTTCACTCTGACTCCCCAGTCCCATTTTCTCTTCCACCTTCCTAAGCTGCCTAGCTTCCTAATTATCTAAGACCGTGCCCAGCATGTTCCCTGACTCTCTGGAAGTTCCTTTTCATCCTCACTTACAACGAAGAATTAAGCTGTGTTCTCTGCAAACCCTACTTTATTTCTGTCCCAATGGAAAGTTCAGCAAGTCATACTCCAACTCCACTTCAAGTGCAGACTCTGAACATCCTCATCCTTCTTTGCTTCAGTTTAGGGGCAGGTATTTTTGTTATCTGAGTAGGTGCTATCAAAAGCAAACACACAGCTTATACAATGATTTGGGTGGCAGGTACCCTAGTCCTTTGGTTACAGGTAAGGAGACAACATAGCATGACTACTTGCTATGTTTCCAGGAGGAGATACAGTCAAAGTACCAAATTGCTACCCAGAGAGGAAGACTCACAGGGTCCCTGGTTGAATAGAACTGGAAGTCCAAGTTCCCTTTGGATATTGCAGTTAGTTGAGATAGTGGCTGTGTAAGCCACCTGGAATTGGATTTTTTGTTACTTGCAACTACAAATATTCTGACATTCAAACTGCCTCTGACTCCAGAAACTGTTTGTTCTCCCCCTTCCCATGGCAGAGTTTGGTGGACTTCTCTTGAAGATCTAAATCTATATCCAGTCCTTTTCTGTTTCCAATTTTTCTGTGAATTCAATTTCTTCCCTTTCTTTTGTCAGTTTCTGGTGGTCTTTCTTTCCATCTTCATTAAATAAAAGTCTTAGAATTCATTTTCATGAAAAAGTTTAATTTAAACTTAGCTTTATTTTTATTTCAACAATACATTTTTTAAAAATAAGATAATAATTCTTAAAAGGAAGAGCAGTATATACCTTATCCTCCCGCCCCAATTCTCCAGAGACAATCTTCATCTGTTCTCTTTAGTTTCTTCTGGTGTTTACCACCTGTTACTAAATACCATTGTTACATATCACTCACTCACTTTAGCTATTAAGCATTTTTCTGTGATAGAATATGGAGACTTACATTCTTTTTTTTTTATTAGTGAAACACCATGAGGTACAGTTGTAGATTTACTATTTTTTGTGCTTGGGTTTCAATTATACAATGATCAGATACCCATCCCTCCACCAGTGCCCATTTTCCACCACCATGGATAATATCCCCCCACCCCCATCCCCCCATCCCCCCTGCCTCTGTGGCAGGGAAATCCCCTGTGTTCTCTCTCTCCTTTTGGGTGTTGTGGTCTGCAAAAGAGGCATTGAGTGGCAAACATATTCAGTCCATAGTCTACTTTCGACATGCATCTCCCCTCCTGGGAGGATCCTCCAAACACCCTTTACTTGGTGCTCCCTTCTCTATCTGAACTGCCCTTTCCCCTAAAATACCCGGCTGGCCTCTAAGTTATGGAGTAATCCTCCTGGTGCTGATCTCAGCTATTCTTGGATATTAATCTCATATTTTGTTACTTTATATCCCCCAGATGAATGCAATCTTTCTATGTGAGACTTACATTCTTATGTCTCTCTTTCCCACATACAGATCTTGTTCCCACACTTTCTGAGAAAAGTTGGATTGGTGTTCTTGTCACCTATATTATTCTCTGCATAAATATTATCGACAACTTAGCATGTCTTATAATAAGTTTTTTTTCTTTTTGGGTCACACTCAGCGATGCACAGGAGTTATTCCTGATTCATGCACTCAGGAATTACTCCTGGCGGTGCTCAGGGGACCATATGGGATGCTGGGAATTGAACCTAGGTTGACTGCGTGCAAGGCAAATGCCCTACCTGCTGTGCTAATGCTCCAGCCTAGTCCCTTATAATAAGTTTTTATTTCTTCCCTACAACAGTATTTCTTTCCCTTTTGAATAATTGTATTAAATAAATAAATTTTAATTTATTAGTGAAAAAAAATTTTTTTTCTAATTTGCTCGAGCGGGCCCAGTAACGTCTCCATTGGAGATTTTGTTGTTACTGTGTTTGGCATATCGAATACGTCATGGGTGGCTTGCCAGGCTCTGCCGTGTGGACGAGATACTCTCGGTAGCTTGCTGGGCTCTCCGAGAGGGGCGGAGGAATCGAACTCGGGTCAGCCATGTTGGCTGCGTGCAAGGCAAACGCCCTACCGCTGTGCTATTCATCTTTCTCCTTTGTGGTACTCATTATTTTCCACTAGATGCTTTCACCCCCTACCTTGGCTTAAACTCTTATTTTGAAGGATTCATTCTCTAGCAGTTCTGGAAAAATGAACATGAATGAGATCTTTTGTACTGAAAATGTCTCTATATACTCTCATTTTCTTGTTTGTTGTTTTTCACATTCAACTATTACCCTCCAGTATGTAAAATATGTGGTGACTATTTATAATTAAGAGTAAAGCTCCGATAGTTTATTTCTGTGAGAAGAAAGGATTAGTTGAATTTTGGAGTTCACAGTCTAATATGTAAAAGGGCAAACACTTGAAAATTGTTGGAAAATTCCCCAACCAAAATTTTGTTGGTCTTTCCTCTTGATTGGGCACTTTCCCCATTGGAAGATCCTTTAAGACAAAGCAAGTCTGTCTGGTAGCATTCTAGTAGTTAGATAAAGGAAGGACATGGGGTAACTATGAGACTTGCATGCTGTCCCTCCTAAGCATCAGATACTACCTTCCTACCACCTTCCATTTCTCTCTGCCTGAAGTCAACAGCCCTAAAGGGAACACCTCAATATTACAATGAAAAGGGGTAGGTATCTAGTGGATGGAAGGATTTCTTATTTAGACTTTCAGCCAGTCTTCCTGAACATGTGTTGGAGGGGAGTGCCGTGGACAGACTTCAGTCAACACTTTTGCACAGAAGTTTTAAACATTCTTACTAGCTGAGTGAACTTAAACAACTTTCTTAATTTTTCTCAGTTTCTTTACCTATAAGATGGTAATGCTGAGCTTTGGTGTGAGGGTTAAAGGACTGTGAAGTGTCTGGCACAATCTGTCACACCCAGAGAGTGCGCTCAGCTCTTGGCCCGTTGGTGGCCATGGTGTCAGTGGTTGTTTGCATCCTTTGCCCACAAAGGGCCCTTCCTGCTAGCCATGCTCTTCTACTCTCTCAAGAGGAAAGAGACACCATTTTCTGGGTACAGTAACCTTTGCGACTTGACCTGCACCGGATTCTGAGTATGCAACCACACCTTTAGAGCTGCCTCTTTCACTCTGGCCTCTATTCCAGTAGATGGAGGCCTAAGAGAACTGCAAGAAAGTCAGTAGAAAACCAGATCTCATGAGTAAAACTGGCCTTTCTTTTCTCTTGCTGCTTATAGGGTCCTTTTACTGCCTGTGAACATACCTCAGGTCCCCTCCTGCTCTTCTTGACCTGTCTATTCCCCTGGCAAGAGGCCACAGGAGACTCCTTTGCCCTCAAAGCACTAATCCTGCTCCCATGGTGCAAAATGAAGTTTCCTTTCCTCTCCCTAAGTATTAATCTCTTGCCCAACTCCCACTTTTACTTTCCCAGTTCTTGCGTGGGACTTGACTCTGGTTTGCTTGAAGACAACCTTTTCCTTCACAGTCAAAGTCTTTCCCCTCATATTTTAAGATGCTTTTCTTTTTTTTTTTTCTTAAATTTTTATTAGTGAAACACCATGAGGTACAGTTGTAGACTTACAAATTTTTGTGCTTGGGTTTCAGTTATACAATGATTGAGTGTCCATCCCTCCACCAGTGCCCATTCTCCACCACCACTGATCCCAGTATCCCTCCCAACTCCCCATCCCCGCCATCCCACCCTGCCTCTCTGGCAGGGCATTCCCTTTTATTCTCTCTCTAGGATACTTTTCTTATCTTCCCTGAGTAACTTTTTGTTAATTAATTGTAATTTGGGATTTGGGTTTTTTTTTTTAATTCTTTTGGTTTTGGACCATACCTAGCAGTGTTCAGGGTTTACACTTGGCTCTGTACCCAGGGATCACTTAGTGGACCATATGGGATGCTGGAGGTTGAACCCTGGTCTGCCACAAGCAAGAAAGTTTCCTTACACATTCTACTATCTCTCCTGTCCAGTATTTGGGGAGGTTGAAGAGAGTGGAGGAGCAAAAGAAGTTGGAGAATTTGGAGTTATCTTAAAGTTGAGAATTTAGAATATCTTGTATATTCAAAGATCTGATGAAAATCAATAGCTCTTTGTACCCAGTCTGAGTTTTATATTAAAGACTCTAGTATGGAATAAAAAAAAAAGACTGTAGTATGGAATTTTTTTTATCCTACGTTCATTCTCACTTAGATTTTTAAGACAGAAAACACATCAAAAGAAAAATTTTAAATGCACCTTAATTTTTAAAAAGTCATGTCAATGAAATGTTGGCAATAGCCCTCTGTTGGATATTGAACAAACACATAGTCTTTTGGAAACTGTGTTAATGTAGATGGACACAGGACACCTAATACCCCTTATACTGGTGTTTCCTTTTTCAACCACGTACAGACAGAAAATCTGTAATTCTTCTTCTGTGTATAAAATTTTCCAAGTGCAGACCTTAGTCTATCCTTAAAATTTTCCCCAGCAAAATAATAGAGAAAGGGATTCAAGCAGCTGTTAGCTGCAGCCAAGGCCAGAGTGATAATCACAGCTTTATGCAGCCTCTCTGCGCATGCATCCTCTTTCCACGCCAGCAGGTGGAGTGTTCGCAATATGTGATAGGGCAGGAAACACAGGAGGAAGATGATCAGGGCGATGATGATGGTGGTGAGAGCCTTTTTGTGAGAAACCCGCAGCCCCGAATCTGGAACTTCCACCTTTAACAGGGCTCGGATGATCAGCAGGTAGCAGACGCTCAGCGTGCAGAACGGCAGCAGGAAGCCCACTACTAAGGCGACGTGGTTCATGGTTTGCAGTTTAACAACTTTGTTGATACTGAGATCTAAGCAGAGGAAGGCATTGCCCTTCTGCTCGGAACCATGCTTCAGGAGGATGACTGACGAAGCCATGATAAGGATCCATATGATCCCGCATAGAGTCCAGGCGCCCCTGGTGCTGGTGACATGGAGCAGCCGGAAGGGGTGGACAGTTGCCAGGAAACGCACAACACTCAGGACAGTCAGGAAATAGATGCTGCTGTACATGTTGACGTACAAGGAATAAGACATAATCCTGCAGGCCAGGTCCCCAAATATCCAATTGGAGCCTCTCAGGTAATAGTCAGCCCTGAAGGGTAGCGTGCTTATGAACAGGAGATCTGAAATGGCCAAGTTTAGCATGAAAATATTTACAGATGTGGACTTCTTATAAGGCTGCAGGAAAACATATATGGAGAAGCCGTTTCCCAGGACGCCCCAGACGAATATTGTCAGGTACACGACGGGGTAAAAGTTCTGCTTGAAGTTTTGAATTGTGCAGTTTCTGCCACTGTTGTTGCTGGTAAGGGTGTCGTTGGACTCGATTTCTGACATGGAGCTGGATGGCGGCAATGTTATAAGCTTCTTCTCTATGCTGGATTAAAAGAACAACACACAAAAATTTACTTGCTGCTTACTTCCCCGATTCTAATGAAACAGAGAAACACTATTTTTTTCTGGAAATTTTAGTAAAGAGAAGATGAACTAAGTCTTTATTATAATCTCTATTACATTTCATGATACATTTCTAGAATGCAGAATAAACACTATTCATTGTATTGAAGCTAAAGCCTTAAATTTGGGTAGCTCAATACAGTGACTACATCTAATTCTACTGGATAGCAGATTTCATATCGACATCTACAGACAAATGTAAAGTCCTTAAGCCAGAAAAATAATATTCTTCATGTATGGATGGAAAAGGAAAACATTCTTTGATGACAAAAAGCAAAGAGAATACTGGGACCTGTGGTGGTGGAAAATGGGCACTGGTGGAGGGATGGGTATTTGATCATTCTATAATTGAAATACAAGCACAAAAATTTGTAAGTCTACAACCGTACCTCAGGGTGTTTCACTAATAAAAATTTTTTTAAAATGGAAGCATGGAGGTATTAAGCACTCACAAAGATTTGCATCTCTTAATTTTTTTCCTAATTGTTTCTCATAACAGAGGCTTTTTTCCCTTAAATTTTCATTAGTGAAACACCATGAGGTACAGTTGTAGACTTACAAATTTTTGTGCTTGGGTTTCAGTTATACAATGATCAAACACCCATCTCTCCACCAGTGCCCATTCTTCACCACCACTGATCCCAGTATCCTTCCCACCCCCCATCCCCCCATCCCACCCTACCTCTGTGGCAGGACATTCCCTTTTGTTATCTCTCTCCTTTTGAGTGCTGTGGTTTGCAAAAGAGACATTGAGTGGCAATCATGTTCGGTCTATAGTCTACTCTCATCACGCATCTCCCATCGTGAGAGGAACCTCCCACCACCCTTTATTTGGTGCCCCCTTCTCTATCTGAGCTGCCTTCTCCCCTAGCATGTGCGGCTGGCCTCAAAGCCATGGAGTAATCCTCCTGGTACTTGTCTCGGCTATTCTTGGGTGTTAGTCTCCTATTTTGTTACTTTATGTTCCCCAGATGAATGCAATCTTTCTATGTCTGTCCCTCTCTTTCTGACTCATTTCGCTTAGCATGATACTTTCCATGTAGTACCACTTGTATATGAATTTCATGACTTCATCTTTTCTAACAGCTGCATAGTACTCCATTGTGTAGATGTACTAAAGTTTCTTTAACAGTCATCTGTTCTTAGGCACTCAGGTTTTTTTCCAGATTCTAGCTATTGTAAACAATGCTGCAATGAACAAACAAGTGCAGATGTCACTTCGACTATACTTTTTGCCTCTCTGGGATATATTCCCAGGAGTGGGATTGCTGGGTCAAATTGGAGCTCAATTTCTAACTTTTTGAGGATCGTCTATACTGTTTTCCGAAAGGGCTGAACCAGTCGGCATTCCCACCAGCAGTGAAGGAGAGTCCCTTTCTCACCACATCCACACCAACACCAGTTGCTTTTGGTCTTTTGGATGTGGGCCAGTCTCATAACTGAGGCTTTTTTAATGATGAAGGCAAATAAATATTTAGGTATGCTAAGCTATTCCTAAACAAACAAACAAAAAAAAGCAAAGAGAATTTGTGGACAACAACAGATCTACCCTAAAAGCATGACTAAGAAAGGAATCAATAAAGAAGAACAAAGAATGAGGAAAAAATAAGAAAAACATGAAAAAGGCCAAAGAAATAGTACAGGGGTAAGAGGCTCTTCTTCTATCTGGCTGACCCTAGTTTAATCCCCAGCACTTTATAGGGTCCTCAGAGCATCGCCAGTAGTGACCGCTAAGCACAGAGCCAGGAGAAATCCCTAAGCAGTGTTGAGTGTGGTGGAAAGAGCAAAAGATAAAAGAATATTAAAAGATTGTATGACTGAAATCCAATCATGAACAGCTTTAAAATGCTCTAAAAAATTTAAAAATTTAAAAAATATCAAGATATAAAATAATATTAAAAGATAATTATAAATGAGTCAGAGTAAAGGGACATAAAAGAAGGAAGATTTCTGCATTTCAATTGATATCAATAATAATGGCAATAGTCTATGGTAAGTATATCTATATAAATGTAAGTACACTTATATAAAATAATTGTTTATATAGATATACTTAAATAAAAATTCATGTCAACACTTTCCACTGTATTTTTCAGCTGGTTATCTGAAATAATTGTCAGATAAACAGTTTAAAACAAAAAACAACAGTATAAAACAACACTTAAAAAGAGGTGAAGACAGAATAAAACAAAACACTGTAGACCAAATCCTTGAAGAAAATGGATGCTAAATTTCTCAGTAAAATAATATCACTGTAGCACTGTCCTCTCGTTCTTTATCGATTTGCTCAAGCGGGGACCAGTAACGTCTCCATTGTGAGACTTGTTGTTACTGTTTTTGGCATATTGAATATGTCACGGGTATCTTTCCAGGCTTTACCATGCGGGCAGAATACCCTTGGTAGAATACCCTAGGCTCTCCAAGAGGGACAGAGGAATCAAACCTGGGTCGGCCACGTGCAAGGCAAACACCCTACATGCTATTCTATCGCTCCAAGTCTAATTTAGAAATATATATATATTAAAAAAAGAACAATAAACCATTACGAAGTTGGGTTTAGTCTATAGATTCAAGGCAAGTTCAAGATTTTAAAAACAGTTGATGTGATTTATACTAACAACCAAAATAAGAAGAATCACATGATAATATCAATGTAAGAAAAGTATTTAAAAGAAAACTCTAATACCCATTTATGAACTCATAAGAATAGTTCTCTCAATTTGACAAAGATAATGAACAAAATCTCTACAACTATCATTTTTCTTAATGATAGACTGAATGCCTCTCCCTCTAAAAAGGAAGATGAATATTTTTTTAAAAATTGAAAAGATAACCTGCTTCAAATGAATATGAAATTAACACTGATAAAGGGGGTAATTATGGCCCCTAAAAAGAGAGAGGGAACAAAGCTTATATGTAGATAAAGAAATTTTTATATATTTCACAAAGAAATGAGTAACACTAGGGAATGAGCTTTCAGTAGTACTAAAATTTTTTGAACTAGTTTTGCCCTTTGGATAAAGTTTGCATCAAGTCACCATTCAATAGTTGGGAGAAGGACTTCTCTGCCTTATCAGTTACCCTGAGAACTGCTTTGCTTAGTTTTCTTTAGTACTAATTAGAGACAATTGGTCTCCTCAAATTTCAGACAGAGAGAGACTGAGAGACAGAGAGAGATAGACACACAGAGAGATACCACTACCCTACTAATGTAGCTTTTGTAAAGTCCTGAAACTCAACCTAAACCTCTGCTTCTTCTAGGACTAAGTTCTTTTCTCTTTAACTTTTCTTAATGTATGGCAAATGTGTGTGCTTATTTCTACAAATGGCACCATTTCCAAAGGGACAATTTGGAATTTAGATGACAACTTCAAAGAAAATTTGACATTAAAAAGATTGCTTACTTCAGAGGCACTTAAGAACAAAAAATGGGGGGGCTGGAGCAATAGCACAGTGGGTAAGGCATTTGCCTAGCGCACGGCCAACCCGGGTTCAATTTCCAGCATCCCATATGATCCCCCTAGCACCTCCAGGAATAATTCCTGAGTGCATGAGCCAGGAGTAACCCCTAAGCATCACCGGGTGTGACCCAAAGAGCAAAAAAAAAAAAAAAATTCTAAACTATATGGGAGTACAGTGCCACCCTAAGTCAACCTGTTCCTGCAGAGCAAGTGCATCAGAAGCCTGATGGTGCCGTCAGGCTTCCTGATATCCCAAAATTGCCGCTGTACCTATGGCCAGACCCCAATAACTTAGGATCAAGTTTACCAAGAAATTAAATGGCCAAAAGTAAGGTATGTGGAAGCTACACCCAAAAACCACCTCTGGCTCAGCTATGCAAGCCCATTTATTGGCCTTATTTCAGAGACCCATAGATGATCTTGAAATAGATTCAAAGCCACAGGTAATCTCAGACCAGCACATGGCTGAACAGACTGGGTAAATCGGAAGAGGGTGGGTTGGCCTGGAAGTCCACTCAAGCAGAGCACCCAGCAGCCACTTGCTTCCACAATCCAAAATTGCCACAGTATGCCTGGCCTGACTCCATTATCTCAGGACAGACCTCACTATAGCACTGTCCTCCCGTTGTTCATCAATTTGCTTGAGCGGGCCCAGTAACGTCTCCATTGTGAGACTTGTTGTTACTGTGTTTGGCATATCGAATACGTCACGGGGAGCTTGCCAGGCTTTGCTGTGCAGGCGAGATACTCTCAGTAGCTTGCCGGGCTCTCCGAGAGGGGCAGAGGAATTGAACCTGGGCTGCTTGCAAGGCAAATGCCCTACCCGCTGTGCTATCACTTCAGCCCCAGGTCAGACCTCACCAAGATATAATTTGCTGAAAATTCTGGTATGTGGGTTTTGTGACTGAAATCTCCAGGCTTTCTCAGAGTTGGGGTGGGCTACCTCCCCCCACTACTCACTACACATGGAAGCACTGGCTGTCACCCCCACGAACCAACTCCAGTGCCACCCTGTAAGCTCTACTGCTGCCCTTGCTTCAGAGACCCCTAAATAAATCTCAAAAGAGATCAAAAGCCACAGTAAAGTTCAGACTGTGCACAACTGGACAGACCAGGGTAAATTGGAGGGGGGTGGGTTGAGCTGTCCCTGCCCAAGCAGAGCCCCCAAAAGCCACTTGCTTCCACAATCTAAAATTGCTGCCATATCCCCAGTCTGACTCCACTGACTCAGGATGGACCTCACCAAGATGTAATCTACTGAAAATTTTGCAATGTGGATATTAGCACTCCAATAGCCATGACCCAGAGACACGGCAGCAAGTCCTGGAAGACACCACAGCACAGGAGATCTCTCTGGGCCCCATACTGTGTCAGTTTCACTGGGGCACCCCAGATGGAGCAGGTGCAGTCTCCCTGACTACTCCAGATTGAATCCCAGTGACCAAGAGCTTCCACAAGCAAAGTCCAGTTCCAGGACTAAAATCTGAGACTTCTGGAAAGCACCACAGTCAAGTATGTATGACCCCGACAAATTAAAGAAACAATTATTTAGTCACTGTTCTTCATTCTAGCACTTATATCTTACAAGATAAATTAAATGTATCGCCACGAGCCAAAAAAAGCTGTAACAAGCCTTGTAGAAGCATTAAACTAACTTAGTTCTTGGGTCTTTACTAAGCTTAATTGTTTTCTTTCTGTACTTGTTCCTTATTGATAGAAATAACTTGGGACTTGTCAGCTAATTACTTAAACTCCCATGAAATTTTGTTGGTTTTCTTCAAGCCTCACCATCCATCACTATGAAACTAAAAGCCCGTCAACCTCCTTACCTCATCTATAGAAAAATAACCCTGTAATTAGATCCTTCTGTTGGGGACTACCATATCTTTCACGGACTTTATAGTCTTCCCTAGGATGCCCTTGATTTAGTTTTTGGGGGTTTTAATTCAAACTTAGGATAAAATAACAAATATGTATGCTGTATAAGGTTCATAATTCATCCATGAATTCAAAATGCTTCAGAAGTAAATTTCCTGACTATAAACCCCAAATAAAATGACAACTAAAAAAACTTTGAACTTGAATTAAAGCAGTTTGCAAATGTGCTTCAGGATATTACCTACAGTGGCAGAGATAACTGGCAATAATATTGTTGGGACAGTTTTTTTTTATTTTATTTTGTTGAATCTGTGAGATATAGTTACAAACTTTCATGTTTTAGTTATAACCATACATTGTTAAAACACCCATCCCTCCACCAGTGGACATTCCCCATCACTAATTTCCTAGTACACCCCCCTTTCCCATCCTCCCCCTGCCTCCCTGGCAGACAATTTCCCACATATTCTCTCTCTACTTTTGGGCATTATGGTTTGCAACCCAGATACCGAGAGGCCATCACTTTTGGTCCTTTATCTACTTTTTAG
This sequence comes from Sorex fumeus, assembly GCF_029834395.1. Lineage (NCBI taxonomy): Eukaryota > Metazoa > Chordata > Mammalia > Eulipotyphla > Soricidae > Sorex > Sorex fumeus. The sequence goes on along the minus strand of NW_026606065.1, from coordinate 81,172,244 downwards.
CACACATCTCCCATTCCGACAGATCTTTCCAACTATCATTTTCTTAGTGATGTTGGTACAGTTTTAAGTTTATTGCTAAGGCTGTGCCAAAGTGAACCCTCCCTACCATCAACACAATCCTAGACTGTAAAAATAGAATATGAACAATCAAAGTCTTGAGATTCCTTTGACGTCACCATAATGTAAATGATTATATTTTGACCATAGTTTAATCTCATTGTGTGTTGAAAGACTTTTCTCTGTTGGGGAACTTTGGCTATAACGGTAGGGAAAAATGCTTTATTTTACAATCCCAACTTGTCTTCCTAGTAATAGTCTATTACATGTATTTTTTAGAGTGTCATTAATCACAAAACTGTATCTTTCAGTTAGAAATATCACTGCTGTTATCCACAAACATCAAGAAAAGTAACAAGAACTAATGGATGTCTCAAATCTTAAAAATTCAAGTATTTAAAAACTCAAGTATATTAAAAACTCAAGTATTTCCTTCCACTGGCCTGTGCCAAAATAAATCTCCTACAAAATAGCTCCTGAATAAATGGCAGGCTTCTAGTTGCATTTTGGAATCATCCTCAATCCTTAGTTTATTTTTATTGAAATCTAGTATGCTTGTTGCAAGAAAGATGTATTTCTAAAATATCCAGCATAGAAGGTTTTGTGTGCTCTAAAACCTAGAAATCTGGTCTTTTGCAAAAGACATAAAAGAGGGATCATAAAGATAGTATCTTGCACATGACCAACTCAGGTTCAATCCCCAACACTCTGTATGGTCCCCTAAGCACTGGCTGGAGTGATCCCTGAGCAGAGACAGAAGTAAGCCTTGAGCACTTGCCCTCCCTGCAAGTGCCCTCAACCCCTCAAACAAACAAACAAAAAAAGATAAGAGAAAAACGGTTGCATCTCAATAGAAGAAACTTATGGAAACCCATAACAAGGACACAACATTAAGACTCCAATATTTTAATCTTTTGAGGAATGATTCAAATTCTCCAACCCTACCCCCTCAAAGATATACATGGCTTCCCTTCAGTTATTAGAAGCTATTTCCCATAGACATCAAACAGAAGACTTTTAGAAATGCCCCAGATGTTGTTGATTTACACTGATGAGGATGTGCAGCTTTTCCCCCAAACAGTGGGAAACAACTAATGGCAGAAGAATATGCCCTTTTGTTGAGGACAGAGTGAAATTAATTTTCTAATTCCTTTACACTCTCTTCATCTACTTTATTCTCCTATCAATTGTACTCATCACTGTACTTTGGTCCCTCTGTTAGCTAATGAGCTCTTCCTTATCTGTATCCTGTGACTGACTGTGGTCTTCTATCATGTAAAAAAAATCAATTTTTCTGATATGCTTTTCACAGAGTGTAGCTAATGTTCTGAATTTGACTGATAACTCACATTTAGTCACATGAAAAACTCACTTTGTAAGTAAGTTTCCCACTATGTATCTCTTCTCATGCTTTTCCCCTTTGAGATAATTTGCTCGAACTGATCTCAAAATTTTGTTCCTATAAAAAATGTACTTTATTCCTTTATCAAAAAAAATTATTCTTCTTTGGGTCCCCTAAAATTATCAGCAAAACCTAACCTTTTAGATGAGGGTACAAAGTTTGATGCCTTTTCTAAGTAAAAATGATTTTTTCCTCCTTCAGAGACAGTCCAGCCTTGCTTTGCTAGACCTACCTGATACCGCTAAAGGAATCTATCTGCCTCAAGTGACTTACTACCCAGCACGAGTTGAAATAAAAAAAAGACTCATTCCTTTTGTAATCAATGATTTCTAAAGCCTACTCTTTGTCCCACTAATACACTTCTTATGGCAACACCAGGTTTATACCACCTGTCATGGTACTAAACTATCCTCTGCTTTCAATATGATTCTTTTTGAATGTCAGATTTTTCAGGCTACTGCTACTCCAACAAATCATGTATCACCTCTCCCCACCCCCCCCCAAAAAAAACAACAACAGGGGAGTCAGCAGAGAACTCAAGTTAAGGAGGACATATCATACTTGCACCAGGACCTGGGTTTGGCCCTCGGCATCATATGGTCCCCCAAACACAGTGCTGCAAGTTAAGATCCCCAAGCACTGCTGAACCACAGTAGAACCAGAAGTGACCCCACAACAATTTTTAAAAAATATAGAAACTTCTGAAAGAAGAAGCAAATACTGGCTTGTGGCTGTCTGGAATGCATACCATGTGAGAAACGGTCACCAGAGTTGGGTTAATGTGA